>NC_083884.1:63860400-64470400 GCF_032452875.1 Bos javanicus | reverse complement strand
GTCTTGCCTCTCTTGTTTATTCATTTCTCCACGCTGCACAGCTTGTAGGATCTTCCCTGACCAGGGATTGAACCTGGGCCATGACAGTGGAAGCCTGGAATGCTAACCTCTAGGCCACCAGGGAGCTCTCGAGTCTTTCCTGTCTTAGAAAACCACTAGCCTGGCTGTTGGACAGTGCCTGCGTTCCACGCTGTCCTTGGAGGCACAGGCCAGGGGAATGACAGCGATGAGTGTCACCACCATTTGATAACACAAAGCAAATCAAAATTTGGGAGGGAGAGAAGGTTGAGAATAATTTCCCATGAGATTTCTTCACCACAGACCTGCTTGTGTGCTTGTGTATGTGTGTGAAATGTTAATATGTTAAACAAATTTTCTGATTATAGAAACAAAATGTGGGCTCATTCTAATTAGGGACATGCAGAAGTAGAAAAGAATGACCCCCCCCTCCCCGGCCCCACCGTCTGGTGACTGCCTGGAGAACAGCCTGGTGCGGAGGTCGGGGCGTGATGCCCAGGTATTCAGGGTCCCAGCAGTCACTGTTTTGTCTTAGTGGGTATTGAGGGAGCATCAACTCTGAGCCTTTCCTAAGCCCTTCTTGCATTTAGGGCATAAGAGTAGATGCAAAGACTGGCCGCGCCCAGCCCTGGTCTCCGGCAGAAAGGTCCCTTGTTCCAGAAGCAGAGAGGAGGGTTGCCCATAGGAACCAACCTCCCTGCCTCGTTGGCAGGTTTCACCTCTATATCTTCTCTCTGGCAGGACGTCTCCAGGCCCTAGATGCTCCCCCCATGTCAAGGCTCCTAGAGTTGGCTTGCATACCCGCACTAGAGCCTCACATAGCTCTTACTGTTTGTTCATACCTGCTTCTATTTCCCCTCATCCCTCTTCTCTGAAACTGAGCCCCTTAAGTCAGGCAGAGATGTGCAGAGGAAAGAGTGAGAGGGCCTAGGGATAGGAGAGCCTTGGGTTCAAGTATGACTCTGCCTTGCATGTGCTTGGTAGCCTCGGGGCAAGGCACGTTGCCTCTCTGAGCCTCAGTTTTCTCATCTGTAAAATGGGAATCATATAGTAACTCCTCGGTGGGTGAAGGACATTTGAGGAAATAAATGGAAAGTGTCTAGCTGCTTGCCTGGCCACAGTAAATACCTGTTAGACCTGCTGGCCATTAATAGTGATGCAGGCAGAGACTTGGTTCTGTTTTCCCTCGTGCCAGGAACTTAGGGCATGTTTTGGGGTGGATGAAAATGCAGTGGAGAATGGTGGAGGGTTTATGTATGAGACTGTGGAGGTTGGCTGGGGCAGCTGGACCCCCAGCCAAGGGCCAGTGAGTGCTGGCCTGTCTCCTTCTGGTGGAACAGAAGATCCCCTTGGATCTTGTTTCTGTCCCCCAAAAGGATGAGCTCTGTGGCCCAGACCCATCCCTGTCCGATGAGCTGACCTCCATCCTCGACGAGCTGACTCAGCTGAGCAAAAGCGAGCACTGCAAGGTGGCCCTCAGAGCCAGGCAGGTAGGCTGGCCGGCTGTGGTTCCCACCGCACCCCGGGCTCACGGGGTGCCATCCTCCACCATGCCCAGCCCCCCACATGCACAGCCCCTTTGCTGCAGGACCGGCCCTTGGCGTCTTCCCTGCGAGGATGGCTCACCCCAGCCCGTCGATCCCCTCTCTTCCCCTCGCAGGTCCTGATTGCCTCCCATCTCCCCTCCTACGAGCTGAGGCACAACCAAGTGGAGTCCATTTTCCTGTCTGCCATTGACATGTACGGCCACCAGTTCTGCCCAGAAAACCTCAAGGTGAGGCCATCTGCATCCTTCCACGTTGCACAGAGCACATGCCATGGCCCAGGTGGGGCCTGGGAGTGGGAAGGCGGGCTCTCCCTGCCCTCCACGGATTGGTGCTCGGATGCAGGGCACAATCACCAGCACCAGTGGTTTAGCTCAGCATGGCCAGGGCTGCCTGAGGGGGCCCAGGGGTAGCTCTGAGAGAGGTTGGGTCCTGCAGGATGGATGGCAAGGCAGCAAGGCTCTCTCAGGAGGCATGATGTTAAAACTCCACATGTGATGGAGCTTATTGGAAGCTGTGAGCACTCACATGGCTGGGTCTTGGCTTCATTTTCCCAGGGCCCCCTCCTCACCCACTAAATCTGCCTCATTCACAAGCTTCCAGGCACCCCCTCTATGGCTAGAGCTGGGAGCCCTGAGAACAGTCACCCAAAACTGCCTGCACATTCAGATCTCATGGGCCTGGAGCCTGGCAGCATTTTGTGATAACAACACGACCAACCTCTCTTCCCTGCCGCTATCCCTCCCCTCCTCTGACTGCTGGTTGGAATTTGTTAGCATTCCGCTTTCCTTCTTTATTTCCCTTTCCGTTTCCTGTAGAAATTAATACTCTCAGAAACAACCATCTTTGATGTGCTGCCCACTTTCTTCTACCACGCTAACAAAGTGGTTTGCATGGCATCCTTGGAGGTAAGTAAGTGAGAGGTCCCTGGAACAGCTTCAGTAGACCAGTGTCGGTCCTGGCATCTGCTGCCTGCACTCCACATGCCTGACCCTGGGCCATGTGCCTGGCAAACATGATCTCAGCATTTTCTCTCCAACGTAGGTCCTTTTACTTACACCCGTCTCATGGAAAAGGGAATGGAGGCTCAGAGAGGTGAAGCAACTTGCTCAAGGTCACACAGCTAAGAAGTGACAGAGCTAGGATGTATATCAAGTCTATCTTAGTCCAATAGCTCAGTTGGTAAAGAACCCACCTACAATGCAGGAGACCCCAGTTTGATTGCTGGGTTGGGAAGATCCGCTGGAAAAGGGATAGGCTACCCACTCCAGTATTCCTGGGCTTCCCCTTGTGGCTCAGCTGGTAAAGAATCCGCCTGTAATGCAGGAGACCTGGGTTCAATCGCTGGGTTGGGAAGATCCCCTGGAAAAGGGAATGGCTACCCACTCCAGTATTCTGGCCTGGAGAATTCCATGGACTGTGTAGTCCATGGGGTCGCAAAGAGTTGGACATGACTGAGTGACTTTCACTTCACTGTCGTAGTCCAAAGTTCTTGCTGGTAACCCCAGCTGTCTTGTGTGTTATTCCAGCCTCCTCTGGCACAGGCACAGTTAAATACTAACCCCCCAAGGGCCAGGTCCAAGGCACTTCATCTAAACTTTTGATTCCTTGAGCAACAAATTATGGCAACATGTGCAAGTTGTCTACCAGGGAAGCTCATTAGAGACTTAGTGTCCAGAGTTTTATTGAGGGCTGGTCACATAAGCACTGGAGAAGGCGACCCCACTCCAGTACTCTTGCCTGGAAAATCCCATGGACGGAGGAGCCTGGTAGGCTGCAGTCCATGGGGTTGCGAAGAGTCGGACACGACTGAGTGACTTCACTTTCACTTTTCACTTTCATGCATTGGAGAAGGAAATAGCAACCCACTCCAGTGTTCTTGCCTGGAGAATCCCAGGGACGGGGGAACCTGGTGGGCTGCCATCTATGGGGTCCCACAGAGTCGGACACGACTGAAGAGACTTAGCAGCAGCAACAGCACATAAGCGCCCTCTGCTTGGCACATACCACAATTCCAAACTCCCAGGAAGAAAATATATGCTCAGCATAAGTCATACTGTTTGCTTAGTTAATGCACTGCCAACCATTCTTCTCTAGGAATGGTGGGAACCTTCCCAAATCCAAGTTCTCACATGCCAGCCAAGGGCCAGCCTTGCAAGCAGCAATTTCAAAGGATAGCAGTTAATCCCTGGATTCCCTATCCAGTTAAAAAAATTCCCAATGCTTAGTCTTCAGAACCATGCCGTCCAATATGCTGGCCACATGTGGCTTGTAAGCACCTAAGATGTGGCCAGTCTGACTGAGATGTGCTCGGAGTGTAGGATACACACTGGATTCCAAAGACTCAGTATGGAGAAAGAATGGAGAATATCTCAATTTTTAAAAATTGGTTGCATGTTGAAATGATAATATTTTAGTTATTGGGGATGAAATGAGGTATGTTATTAAAATCATCTTTACCTGCTCCTTTTAAGTGTCTACTAGAAAATCTCAAATTAATTTAAAACTGCCTCCGTGGCCTGTGTTATATTTCTACTGGACAGCATTACTCTAGAGCAGGAGTCAGCAAACTATAGTCTGTGGGTCACATCTGGCCCCCTGCCCAGTTTTGTAAATAAAGTCTTATTGGAATACAACCACGTCCACACATTTACATATTGTCCATGGCACAAACTCGTGCCTCTTATAGTGGGAGTTGGAGTCTTAACCACTGGACCATCAGGGAAGTCCCTACAGCAGCAGAATTGAGTAGTTGTGATTTGTGATAAAGATGATATATTCCACAAAAGCCTAAAATATTTACCACCTGGTCTTTTGCAGAGGAAGTAGCATTCTAAAGAGTGAGCATATTTTACTCTTCACTGCTTTCAGTTCAGTTCCGTTCAGTTGCTCAGTCGTGTCCGACTCTTTGCGACCCCATGAATCGCAGCACGCCAGGCCTCCCTGTCCATCACCAACTCCCGGAGTTCACTCAAACTCATGTCCATCGAGTCGGTGATGCCATCCAGCCATCTCATCCTCTGTCATCCCCTTCTCCTCCTGCCCCCAATCCCTCCCAGCATCAGGGTCTTTTCCAATGAGTCAACTCTTCCCATGAGGTGGCCAAAGTATTGGAGTTTCAGCTTTAGCATCAGTCCTTCCAATGAACACCCAGGACTGATCTCCTTTAGGATGGACTGGTTTGATCTCCCTGCAGTCCAAGGGACTTGCAAGAGTTTTCTCCAACACCACAGTTCAAAAGCATCAATTCTTCGGCGCTCAGCCTTCTTCACAGTCCAACTCACATCCATACATGACCGCTGGAAAAACCATAGCCTTGACTAGACGGACCTTTGTTGGCAAAGTAATGTCTCTGCTTTTGAATATGCTCTCTAGGTTGGTCATAACTTTCCTTCCAAGGAGTAAGCGTCTTTTACTTTCCTGGCTGCAGTCATCATCTGTAGTGATTTTGGAGCCCCAAAATACAGTCTGCACTGTTTGCGCTGTTCCGCTCTGGGGACTGTGTTCTGGGCTTGTTTCCGGGGCCCGCAGGCCTGGGTTTTCTCAGGTGCGGTCTGTGCTCCTGTTTCACCAGGTGTATGTGCGGAGGGGCTACATCGCCTACGAGCTAACCAGCCTGCAGCACCGCCAGTTCCCGGATGGCACCTGCGTGGTGGAATTCCAGTTCATGCTGCCCTCCTCCCACCCGCACCGGTACAGAGTGGTGCCCACCTGGGGAGGGGTGGCTTATGTTTCTTTTCTCCCTGACCACTGTAGTCCTGTCTCTGGAGGGACCCAGCAGGGATGTCTGGGAACTGCTGGGGAGACATTAGGCACACCGTTCCCCAGCCTGGCGTCTCTCCACATCTCCATTCTCTTTTCAGTAGCATGGAGATAACCCCATGCCTGCCGCCTAACTCTGCACTGTCTGGGCTGGTAGCTGCTACCTACCTGTGGGATATTGAAATTAAAACGCGTCAAAACTAAATTAAGAATTCAGGTCCTTGGTCACACCAGCTCACGTGTGACTTGTGGCTGCCATATTGGACATTGTGGTTCTAGAACATTCCATCACCGCAGAAAGTTCTGTTGCACAAAGTTGTCCAAGACCCTGATGAAGAATGAGGCACAGACAGCATTCAGGCCCATGCCTGGCACACAGCAAGTTGGTGAATAGTGAGGATCCCTCTGATGATCGTGACGGACACTGTTACTACTGTCCGATGGCGTGACGTGTGTCGAGTCCTGTGCTAAGAGCTTCCACACTCTCCTCTATTCAGCTTTATTCCTCATCCCACAAAATAAAGATTGTCACCTTTGCCCAGTTGAGAGAAAGGGGGACTGACTAGGGGCTTGGGATCCTTTTGGGGCTTGTGGGAGATGTGCTGTAAGAACTTTTGAACTTGCCCCCCCCCCCGAGGAGGCAGTCCTTGCCTTTGTTTATGTTATTTATTGGGCTGTACCAGGTCTCAGTTGTAGCACAAGAAAGCTTCAGTCTTCACTGTAGCACGTGGGGTCTTTAGTCGTGGCACATGAGCTCGTGGTTGTGGCACGTGGGGTCCAGCTCCCTGACCAGGGATCAAACCCAGGCCCCCTGCATTGGGAGCACAGAGTCTTAGCCACTGGACCACCAGGGAAGTCCTAGAATTCTTTGCCTCTGGAGTTCTTCGCTGCAGCAGTTCAACACTGCTAGGAAAGAAGGCTGGGGTAGTCACTCACACTCTGTTTCTTGGAAGAACCTACATGAGTGTCCTGCTCATGGTTGTGACCCTTAGTATATATAGACACATGGCATTATTATCAGCCAGGGAGATACTGAGGACCCTGGAGGGCTTCCTTGACCATCTCAGGCCCTTGCTGTTGCTGTCGGCTAGAAGGGTCAGGAGCTTGCCTGGAACCTGTGGCCTCAGCTGCCCCACGGCCCTGCTCTTCCAGGCCTCTGGGAAGGTCACAAGGGGTGACATCTCACCGTCCCGCCCCAGGCCGAGCCTGACTGGACCCTCCACACCTGTGTGCATTTGTGACCATAGGGGAGGTCCGGTGAGAGACCAGCAGGACTGAGGTCCAGGCCCCTGGTGCGCTGTGCATGGCCAGAGGGGGATCTCTTCCCCTATCCCTTCCACCTCCGATTCTAAGCCCCCCTCTTTCAGAAGACTCTGTTGTGGGGCTGGCTCACTGAAGCTTCCAGGGCAGGAATGGCTCTTGGGGCTGGATCTGCAGGCGGCTACCTCCCCCCCCACCTCCCACCCCCACTGCAGGATGACCGTGCCCATCAGTGTCACCAACCCGGAACTGCTGAGACACAGCACGGAGCTCTTCATGGACAGTGGCTTCTCCCCCAAGTCCCAGCGAATGGGGGCCATGGTCGCCTTCCAGAGATTCGAGGATTTCGTCAGGTACCCAGCAGGGTTCAGTCTCCCCAGAACACCCCAACCATAGGGCTTGAGCGAGCTTCCCCTGAACCCACCTGTTCATTGCACACGCAGGTGGGGGTGGCCTAGACACACGGCACAGCGAGTTAATAATAGAATAATATAGCATCAAAAGTGTGAGTTCATGTCAGCACCTCCTGCTTTTGAATACTGGCTCACCCTGCTTCTTGACTCTAAGACTCTGAACAAATGATTTCTCTCAATACCTTTGTTTTCTCATCTGTATAAAGGGCACAAGAGGACTTACTTCATAGGGTCACCGTGAAAGTTAAATGAGATAATACATTAAAAATATTGTATTTAAACCATCGTTAGTATGTAGATAACGTGCTCAAAAATGTCAGTATCATTCCCCTGTTTAAAAATCTTGATGTATGTATTCAACTGTGTTGGGTCTTTGGTGCATCATGTAGGATCTTTTGCTGTGGCACACGGACTCTCTAGTTGTGGCACACAGGCTCAGTAGTTGTGGCGCGTGGGCTCCACAACGTGTGAGATCTTAGTTCCCCGACCAGGGATCAAAGCCGCGTCCCCTGCAAGGCAGATTCTTAACCACCAGCCCACCAGGGAAGTCCCCATTGTGCTTTTCTCAGCCTGCCCCTGTATATTATGCATCATGCTTGGATTATCTCGTATCTTTACAACAGCCTTGGGAGGTGTAGTGATTACTTCTGTTATCCTCAGTTGACTCAGAGAAGTGAGATGAGATTGCAGGAGTCTCCCAGCCAATAAAAAAGGGACCCTAGCCATGCCCCCAAAGTATTGGAACCCTTTCTTTTATTCACCATCTCAAACCACATAGGTTCATTCTTTTTTGGGGGGAAGACCCCATCACTAGTGCCTTGGACCTAGTCAGGAACCACAGGAGCTCTGTACAGACTTGGATGCGCTCGCAGCGTGGTGGTTGGGAAAGAGGGAGGGTCTGGATCTGACCTATGACCTCGTGGGGCAGCGGCCCCTCAGCCCTCCCTCTCTGCCCCGCACCCCCAGGAACTTTGATGAGGTCATCTCCTGCTTTGCCAACATGCCCAAGGACACCCCCCTCTTCAGCGAGGCCCGGAATTCCCTGTACTCTGAGGACGACAGCAAGGTGAGGGTGTGAGCAGGGAGCAAGCCGAGGAGGGGCGGGCTGGGGCCCCGGGCCCTTCTACTTGGTTTTCTTGGCGCCCCCCTTGGCTTTCTGTCCTAGAGCCTCCGAGAGGAGCCGATCCACATCCTAAATGTGGCCCTCCAGCACGCGGACCACCAGGAGGATGAGCAGCTGGTGCCCATTTTCCGAACATTCGTGCAGTCCAAGGTATGCTGGGCAGCCTCTGGGTCTGGGTTCCTGAGAAGGAGGAGGGCTGTCTTGATGAGGTGTCCATGTGCCCGAGTTGTCTTGAGAGCTTCAGAGCCGCAGGCCTGGCTGCCCATACCGGCTTTGCTCTGCCAGTGACCTTGGGCAGAGGAGGCTGAACAGGCCAGAAATTTGGCTTCTCCCCCCAGTAACACAGAGGTGGCATTTCTCTCTCCCTGGGAGTTGCCATAATAAGATGACACAGTATATACACCACCTTATGCAGATGATACAGTCAGTAAATAGTTTTGGAGTTTAGGGCAGTGTTTTCATTGGGATAAGCCAGAAAACTCACGATTGTATTTATTTGTTTTTGGTTACACGGGGTCTTTGTTGCCGTGAGCGGGCTTTCTCTATCTGGACAGCGGGGGCAGCCCTCTAGCTGTGGTGCTCAGGCTTCTTGTTGCAGTGGCTTTTCTTGTCACGGAGCACAGGCTCAAGGGTGTGAAGGCTTCGGTAGTTGAAGGGCACACAGGCTGAGTTGCTCTGCGGCGTGTGGGATCTTCCCCAACCAGGGATTGAACCCCTGTGCCCTGCATTGGCAGATAGATTCTTTACCACTGGGCCACCAGGGAAGTCCCAAACTCCCAATTTTAAAATGGTCACTTACGTTAACAACCACTTATGCAAATAACTGGGTTGGTTTTATAAACATGTGGTGTCATGTGTAATAATGTGTGTGTATATATTTTAATAGCTGTATGAACATAATTTACGTACCATACCATTCCTCCACTTAAAGTGTGCAGTTCAGTGCTTCTTGGTACCATAGTCCTCTTTTCTGCAGTTTTGTTTTCCTTAGTTTCAGTTTCCCCTGGCCAATTGTAGTCCAAGAACATTAAATGGAAAATGCCAGAAATAGGCAATTTGTCAGTTTTGAGTCGTGTGCCATTCTGAGTTGCTATGAGGAAGTATTGCACCATTCTGCTCACTCTGACTCAGATGCGAATCATCCCTTTGTCCAGCGCATCCACCGTTTGTCACTTAGTAGGTGGCTGGGTTGTCCCGTCAGTTGTCATGGTATTGCAGTAGTTATGTTAAGTCACCCGAATTTTACCTAATTACGCCCCAAAGTGCAAGGGTAGCGATGCTGGCAATTCGGATATGCCAAAGAGAAGCCATAGGGTGCTTCCCTTAAATGAAAAGGTGAAAGTTCTTGACTTAATAAGGCAGGAAAAAAAACATATGAGATGCTAAGATCTACAGTAAGACTGACTCTTCTAGCCATGAAATTGTGAAGGAGGAAAAAAGAAATGTACCCTTAAACTGCAAACATTATGGCCACAGTGAGTGATAAGTGCTTAGTTAAGACAGAAAAGGCATTAAGCTACAAGAAAATATTTTGAGAGCCCACAATCACATAGCTTTTATTACAGTAAATGGCTATAATTTTTCTATGTGGTTAATCTCCTATTGTGGGCTTTCCTGGTGGCTCAGATGGTAAAGAATATGCCTACAATACAGAAGCCGCAGGACTGATCCCTGGATCAGGAAGATTCCCTGGAGAAGGGAATGGCAACCCACTCCAGCATTCTTGCCTGGAGAATTCCATGAAAGAAGAACCTGGCGGGCTACAGTACCTAATTTGTAAATTAAACTTTATTGTAGGTATGTATAGGAAAAAACCAACAACAACCTACTATATATAGGGTTTGGTATTATCCATGGTTCCATTCATCCACTGGGGATCCTGGATCATATCCCTGGTCAGTAAGGAGAGATTACTAATATATTCATAGGGTTGTGTAACCATCATTACGATCATTATATTTTAGAACGTTTTCACCACCCCCACCAAAATACCCCATACCCATTAGTAGCCACCCCATTTTCCCTCAACTCAACACCCCTTTCCCTGACCTTGGAAACCACTAATCTACTTTCTGTCCGTGAATTTGCTCATTCTGGGTGTTTCCTATCAATAAACTAAGTGGAATTTCATACAATATGAGGCCTTTGGGGACTGGCCTCTTTTACTCGGCATGTTTTCAAGGTTCATCCAGGTAGTAGTAACATGTATCCGGACTTCATTCCTTTGTGTGACCAAGTATGATCCCATTGTATGTTTGGTTTTTAATGCAGAAAAACATCCTTGTGGAGTGTGGACTCCGAAGAATCACATTCCTGATTGCCCAAGAGGTCAGTCCCATGCTCGGCGCATCTGAGTTCTTTACATTCTTCAAGACTCGGTGCCATTTATTTGAAGTTTGCTCTGTAGATTGGGGTGGGAAAGATCGGTGGCTAAAGGAGAGATGGCTTTCCAAATGATTTGTTCTAGCAGTGGCCTGGGTAATGGTTAAAAATCATAAAACAAGTCTATAAATATTTAAATAAGTCTTGCTTGACTTAATTGTCTTTCATATGTCTTTTTTGCAGAAAGAATTTCCCAAGTTTTTCACATTCAGAGCAAGAGATGAGGTATGGTGAAGAGCAATGAAGTGGTTCTGTCTTCCCTGTGATCTTTGATATTCAGGAAGAATATTGTCCCCAGTCCTTATGATCCCTGTATTCTAGAAGTGCAACTTAAGTGCAGACTCCAGCCTTCCTCTGGGCTGGTATTTCCAGTGAGAGCCCCGTGTTTGTATGTGGGCCTCAGACCTCACATTTCCTACCCTTTCAGCCTTTGCTATACACATTTCTGTCTCACCTGGAGAATTTTTATACTTGCTGTTGTAACTCTGTAAGACAGGTCTCCCAACCTCTTTTGTTTATATTCTTCTAGAACAGTGGTTTGCAAACTATGGCTTGCAAACTGGCTCCCTGTTTTTTAGGGATCGATTGGTTGGTTTTTGTTTTGTTTTTTGGCCATGCCACACATGGCTTGTGGAATCCTAGTTCCCTGACCAGGAAACGAACCCAGGCCCCCTGCAGTGGAGGCACAGAGTCTCAACCACTGGACCACCAGGAAATTCCCCAGCCCCCTGTTTTTATCACCAAAGTTTGATTGGGACACAGGCCCTACTTATTAATCTCTTGCTGTCTCCTATGGCTTTCTGGCTCCAGCAGTAGAATCAGGCAGAATCGAGTACACTCAGCCCTCCATGTCTGCGGTTTCCACATCCGTGGATTCACCCAACCACAGATGGAATCTCTGTGATTGGCCTTATCTGCGGACGCAGAGCACGTGGATTCAGAAGTCGGACTGTGGCTTTGACCGACTGTGTACTCCATCGGTTCTCTGGCCTTTTGAGAAAAAGTTTGCTCATCCCTGTTCTAGAACAGGTGGTCTTGTTCCCAGCACAGACCCAGCATCCAGCAAACAGTATTTTAATCTATCCAGAGCCTCACTTTACTACTTAAGACCCATCCTTCCTTTAGCCTCTTCAGTTAAAACTCTAGCACCATCAGTCGCTTCCTTCTGGGGACCAATCTCCTCAAGGAAACCAGGGACTTCTTGAGAAGCACTCTGTGTCATGATCACAGAAAACAGCCTGGTGGGCCAGGAGGTGCTGGGGACTCACTGGGCTCCCCCAGGGCTGAGAGACCTATACCAGCACAAGACCTTCCTCTCTGCTGGAACTTCGCAAAATCTCAACTCTCCGATCTCTCGAGTTCACGCTAGAGGACACCATGACTGCCTCTTTCCTGAGCACTAAACCCGCAGCACCAGGGGGCGTGCAGGACAGGGCGTGGACCAAGCAGGCATGCCGCCTCAGTGTCCAGCTCCACGTGTGTCTGTGTGTCCATCTGTTTTCTCTCCCCGGTCGGCCCGCAGTTTGCAGAAGATCGCATCTACCGTCACTTGGAGCCGGCCCTGGCCTTCCAGCTGGAGCTCAGCCGGTTGCGAAACTTCGACGTGACCGCCATGCCCTGCGCCAACCACAAGATGCACCTGTACCTGGGTGCCGCCAGAGTGAAGGAGGGCGCCGAGGTCACGGACCACAGGTTCTTCATCCGGGTCATCATCAGGCACTCAGACCTGATCACCAAGGTCAGGGTCAGCGGGTGTTTGTGTTTCCCCCTGAACTTGTCCCTCGGGGGCCGGCCTTGGCAGGATTGAGTCCCACGCGGGGCAGGGCCTGGGCTGCACGCGGGGATCGCAGGGTGAACGGGGCACCCACAGCCCTGGCCTTGTGACCGACAGCCCAGTCTAGAGGGGACAGGAGGTAATAGCGGCTTACTTTCATGGTGTAACGTGAGGATTCTTTGTTCCATCACGGAGATGTGTCTGCATGAGAGAATCAGGAGGATAGAAAAGACAGATCCTGGTTTGTTAAGGGGCTTTTTTTGTATTTGTTGATTGAGTGTACCATCATATCCCCTTGTTTCTCTCATTTACAAAAGTAATTCATGACTATCCTGTGAAGATTGCAAGCAATACTGAGAATACTTCCAAAAATCAAGGAGGGACTTCCCTGGTGGTCCAGTGGTTATGACTCTGCTTCCAATGCAGAGCGCACAGGTTCGATCCCTGTTCGGGGAACTAAGATCCCACACGCTGCGTGGCTTGGCCAAAAAAAGAAAAGGACCCAGAATCCTGCCACTCAGGGGTCAGCCCTGTTGGTGACCCTTTGTAGGCCTCATTCCATATGTGTATTTGAATTGGGTTGTAGGTAGAAGGTTCCAGCTCAGGCTGGACATACCATGTAAAGAATTGGTTTTTACTGTAGACCTCGTTCTATGTTAATGAAGATGATCCCCTCCCTGCAGTCCCCTAGCACGGAGGTATCATGTGTATGCAATGTTTTTAAGGAATCCTCTAGTGATGAGTGCTAAGCTAATCTCAGTGTTTTCCTGCCTCAGATGTTCTAATAGCTTTTATGATTATCCGGGTAAGTGCAAGTCGCTCACTTGTGTCTGACTCTTTGCAACCCCATGAACTGTAGAGTCCATGGAATTCTCCAGGCCAGAATACTGGAGTAGGCAGCCATTCCCTTCTCCAGGAGATCTTCCCAACCCAGAGATCGAACCCAGGTCTTCCGCATTTCAGGCAGATTCTTTACCAGCTGAGCTACCAGGGAAAGGCCAACAGACCAGGAGATGGTTGTTGAAAAGATGGTTTGTCACTCACAGATCCCAAGGGGAGGGGGCACCCTGTATCATGGGGACCACGTGGGGAAGTGCCAGGGCTGCTCAGGAGGCCGTGGGAGGGGGGATTCGTGGACAGGGGCCTTTATTGTGGGTTTCGCAAGAAGGACCAGGTGAAGCGGCAGGCAGACTTGGCAGTGGCTGGCTTGAGTGATTTCAGCAGGCTCTGAACGTAGGGGCTGTCTCGTTGTCTGATGCCTGGCCCTGGGGTGATTAGGGCCCCAGGACAGTAGCCTGGGGCGTGAACCTGATGAGGAGTAGCGGGGTGTGGACCTTGGATTGGTTGGATTGGTTGGTTTGCCTGAAAAGCAAGGGCTCATGGGAGAGTTGTTTACAATATCTTGCAAGAGACTGTAAGACCCCTCTGGGGTCAGCACAGCAGAAAACACAGAAAATAAAAGAGGTGCCGTGTACACGAGACGGCCTTGAACATTTCTTTGCCTCTGGAGGTGGGGCTCTGCTGTCTTACTGGGCACACCTTTCGGAGGAGGGGTTGTTCTCCCCTCTCCCTGACTCTGAGCCCTGCACCCCTGGCCTTAGCGGTTGCCCCCTCCCACTTTGACAGGAAGCCTCCTTCGAGTACCTCCAGAACGAGGGCGAGCGGCTGCTCCTGGAGGCCATGGACGAGCTGGAGGTGGCATTCAACAACACCAGCGTGCGCACAGACTGCAACCACATCTTCCTCAACTTCGTGCCCACCGTCATCATGGACCCCTCCAAGGTCTCCCCTCGGCGCGCAGGGCCCTCACCAGGCTCTGGGGGTTCACCTTCCCTGGGACCCTCCTGCTTCGTGGTATTGCCTCCCGGTGTGCGAGACCCGAGTTGTAGGGTGCATACGTGCGTGTCTGAGCCTCAATTGCTGCAGGTGGAGCACAAAGCTTCCATCAATTAATTCTAGAACCGTATTCCAGCCACCCCCCTGAGGACTGTCCCTAAGGATGTTCCCCCTCCATGGGCATGCTTCACTTTTTGGGAAATGCGGATGCCTAGAATAGAATGTCCTTTGCAAAACACAGTTCTGGCCTCTCCCTGGTTCCAGGCTCTGTTATGGGCTGCCTGTGGGTGGGGGAGCAGGTGAGCACCTGAGGTCTGTGACCCAACCATCCTCCATGGCTGGTTCCTCACAAGCCGGCAGTTTGTGATGGCGATTCTGGGATGAAATAAGTCCTTTCAGTCCATCGGGTTGGAGTTTGTGATGGTGATTCTGGGATGAAATAAGTCCTTTCAGTCCGTCGGGTTGGAGTTTGTGATGGCGATTCTGGGATGAAATAAGTCCTTTCAGTCCATCGGGTTGGAGTTTGTGATGGCGATTCTGGGATGAAATAAGTCCTTTCAGTCCATCGGGTTGGCATGTGGGGGGGTGCAGAGGCTCATGCTGACTCCCCAGCTCTATCAGTTCATGTCGTTCCCAGAAGAGAAAATGCTTAGTCTTGGGATACATGAAGGAGAGGAAGACGGTGTAACATAGGAGCACTAGCTCTTACAGCCTCAGTTTCCTCCTCTGTCAATAGGGGACAAAAATGCTAGCCTCTCTGGGTAACTGTGGGGACAGAGCGAGATACTGAGCTTAAGTCGAAGATGCCTTTGCTTCTTATCAGCTAACGATGATACATGCAACATATCACTCCGCTGTATACATCAGTGCATTTTGCATTCGGTATACCTCACCATTCTGTCATCATCAGAGTGAGAACTGTTAGGAGTGTGTGCAGTCTAGGTTCTGAAGTTGCACCGCTGTGGTTTGCTGCAGATTGAGGAGTCGGTGCGGTCCATGGTGATGCGCTACGGCAGCCGCCTCTGGAAGCTCCGCGTGCTCCAGGCTGAGGTCAAGATCAACATCCGCCAGACCACCGCCGACAGCGCCATCCCCATCCGCCTCTTCATCACCAACGAGTCAGGCTACTACCTGGACATCAGCCTCTACAAGGAAGTGACCGACCCCAGATCTGGAAACGTAAGGCCGGGCTGGGTCACAGAAGTCGCGTCAGAGCAGAGGCCCAAGCCTCTCCTCCACGTCCGCGGGTCTGTGTCTGTTTCAGAAAAGTTCCTTTGTGTCATATGTTAGAGTCCACACAGAAGTGATACCATGTGGTGTCTTTCTGACTTACTCCACTTAGCATGATAATCTCTAGGCCCATCCATGTTGCGGCCAATGGCGTTATTTTGCTCTTTTTTAAGGCTGAGTAGCATTCCCTCTTTGCATTTTCATTGAGGAGCAGGAAGAAATAAATTGAGCAAGAGTGTGGTTCTCTGAGACTTGCCTCCCTCACTCTCTGATTTTCTCTTTCTGGTCCAGATCTTGTTTCACTCCTTTGGCAACAAGCAAGGCCCCCAGCATGGGATGCTGATCAACACTCCCTACGTCACCAAGGATCTGCTTCAGGCCAAGCGATTCCAGGCCCAGTCCCTGGGTACCACCTATGTGTATGACTTCCCAGAAATGTTCAGGCAGGTAAGTCCTGGGACTGAGACTCAGCACTGCCGGGGGTCCCCCTTTAAAGACTCCACCAGCATCCACAATCTCCATTCTCAGTTACTTTTCTAAAGACCTCACTCTAAAAAACAGTCTTCATAAACGAAAAGAAACTAATACTGGGAATGACTTTGTAGTATATTTTTCAAAAACAAGACTTATTTCATCCCAGTGGTAAAAAGAATATAATATAGAAACTTTGGACAACAAAGGAGAGTGGAAGGAATAAAAAAGTAACTCCTAGTTCCATATACTAAAGACAAATTGCTTACCATTTCCTCCTGGTCTTGTTACTGCTTATATTAAGTACTTGCCATAAGCCAGGCACCATTTTAAGGGTGGATAGACCATGAGGAAGAGGATGGGGTCACTACCTTTGATGAATTAAAAAAAAGAATGTTTTATGTTTTGATGAATTTTGAAGTATACACTGGACACAGAATATATACTGGATACTTCCTTCAAGTATGTCTTCTATGCCTATATTTTTTTACATAGAAGCGCCTTTCAAGGAAACTGAACACACTTGCATTGGTGATAAGGATGCCTTTGTACATCCTCTCCATTGCCTTGTGAATGACATTCATGAAACTGAGCCTGTGGACTTCTACTGTAGACAGGAAAGCATCCATGCACTTTAGGCATGAGATGCAAGGTAGTAGGAAAAGCTGCTGTTTAGGGTCAGGAAGTCCTGGACTTGAATCCCACATCTGTCCTTTGCTTCCTGTGTGTCTCCAGGCAAGTTCCTTCACCTCTCGAGGCCTCTCTTTTCTCCTCTGTTAAATGAGAATAATAATTAGTACCTACCTCCCAAGGTTGTAGTAAGAAATACATATTAAGTATTCAGTAGAGGACACGACTGAGCGACTTCACTTTCACTTTTCCCTTTCATGCACTGGAGAAGGAAATGGCACCCCACTCCAGTGTTCTTGCCTGGAGAATCCCAGGGACGGGGGAGCGTGGTGGGCTGCCGTCTATGGGGTCGCACAGAGTCGGACACAACTGAAGCGACTTACCAGCAGCAGCAGTAGCAGCAGAGGCTATTTTAATAAATGGAAACTTTTATGATTAAGAATGTTATTGTCTGTATCCTCCTGCCTTGGACATCATGGGCCACAAGAATAAGAAGCAGACACATCAAAAATAAATCCATCCACTTTTCTTTTAGATAAAGAAAGAGTACTGTGGACTACCCATAAATTTGAGAACAGATGAAAAGGAAAATTTCCCAGAAAGATACATCTTATCAAAACTAACTCAAGAAGAAATAGAAAATATAGATTATAAGCATTAGTGAAATTGAATTACTCCATCTGTTCCACCTTTTTTTAAAAAACTGGAGTTCAGATACAAGAATAGAAAGAAGCAAAGTGGTGTTTTTTGTAGATGATAAGATACCTATACAAGTAATCCAAGAGGATTTGAAGACATAGCAAGAGAATACAGCAAGATTACTAGATACAAGTGCATGCTTATTCATTCAGTTGTGCCTGATTCTGCAACCCCATGGACTGTGGCCCACCAGGCTCCTCTGTCCATGAGATTTTCCAGGCAAGAATACTGGAGTGGGTTGCCATTCCCTTCTCCAGCTAGATCAGTATACAAAAATTAATTGTGCTCTCATAGACAAGCAATAATTCTAAAATCTAATTGGAAAAATGCTGTTTACAATATTAAGATCAACTCTAAAGTTTCCCTAGGAATAAATTTAAAAAACATACAAGGAATAAATTTAAAAAAACATAGGGGAAATTTTGAAACTTTATGGAAGTACTTTAAGCCTAAATAAACAGAGATACATCGTGCTTATGAATGATCAGAAGAGTCAATATTGTAAAGATAATAGTTCCCCACATAATATATTCAGTATAATTCTGGAGTTGTGGGTGTAACTTAAAAGTTCATAGGAAAAGTAAAAGTTTGTGAGTAGCAAAAGCAATTTTGAAAAAAATAATCTGGGGAACTTGTCTTAGCCATCCTTTAAAATAAGTCACTTTTCAAGCAGCTTAATAATGTAATGTACTTAATAATGTAATGTACTTAATATGTAATGCATAATATTATTGTAATGGAGCTAAACAGATAGACCAATGGAACAGAATAGAGTCTAGAATCAGACCCACTTATAAACAAAGCCTTGACAGAATGCAGAGGTGGAATTGTGAATGAAGGGGAATACATCTCACGAAAAGATACAAAGACGTTTCTTATCTAATTGGGAAAATAAATTTTTATTTCTACCTCATCTGGTGTACAAAAATAAATTTCAAGAGATTAAAACCACTTGGAGTGAGTTAAAAGCATAAGCATAGGAAAACCCCACAAATTTGACTACATTAAAATTTAAAAGTTATTTATGTAAAAAGACCCCAGGTTGGGGGACCCAAAGCTGGGGCTCTGGGACAACCCAGAAGGATGGGGTGGGGAGGGAGGTGGGAGGGGGGATCAGTATCAGGGGACACATGTACACTCATGGCTGATTCATGTCTATGTATGGCAAAAAACCGCCACAATATTGTAATGTAATTAGCCTCCAATTAAAATAAATTAATTTTTTTAAAAAAGACCCCAGCTTGGGAGAATATGTTTCGATGTCTGTTACCAGCAAGAGATTAGAACAATATTATGTAAGAGAAACTCTGATCAATATATTTTAAGGTGCTCACCTAGGTGACAGTCAGTTAAGTACAGATCAACATCACAGCAAAAAAAAATCACAGCATGATTTCACACCCAGCAGATGGGAAAGCATGAAAATATTTGACAAAACCAGATGTGGACAAGTATATGGAGCAAAGGAGTTCTCACACATTCTTACTGTAAAGCAATTTGATAATATCTAGGAAAACTGAAGATTCACATATGCTATGACCCAGCAATTCCACTCCTAGGAATATACCCATGTAAAAAGACCATAGGAATGTTCATTATAGCATTATCGGTAGTACTGTAGAATTGGAAAGCTAAACGTTTCTACTAAAAATTATGAGTAAATAAATTGTGACATATTCATACCATGAAAAACTGAACATGAGGGAAAAGGAATAAACCAGAGCTAAATTTATCAACATGGATAAATCTCTCAACTATACTGGAGAGTTGGAAAAATAAGTTGTAGAAGGACATGTCTGGTGTGACACCATTTATTTAAAAGAGAAGTCATGCAAAATAATGCTACATGTTTTAATGTCTGCACATATGATGAGATAAAGACATAAACACATACAGAGGACTTGACTGACACTGAGTTCAGGATGGGCTTCCCTGCTGGCTCAGCTGGTAAAGAATCTGCCTGCAAAGCAGGAGACCCGAGTTCAAACCCCAGGTTGGAAAGATCTCCTAGAGAAGGAAATGGCAACCCACTCCAGTACTCTTGCCTGGAGAATTCCATGGACAGAGGAGCTGAGCAGGTTACATCCATGGGATCACAAAGAGTTGGATACAACTGTGTGACTAACTTTCACTTTCTTTCAAGTTCAGGATAATGGTTACCTGAGGGGAGCAGGGGGAGGGACAGATGGGAAGGAGCACACCAGGGGCTTCAGCTGCATTTCTATTATTTCTTTTTAAAAAATTCTTAAAGCAACTTTGGAGAAATTATGATTTGACAAAACTGCAAGATAGATGCACGGGTATTTATTTTTTCTGCATGTTTTTGCTGCGTGATTTAAATAGTTTGCGATTAAGAAAGAAAGGCAGCCCTAGAAAATGTACTTCCTTACTGGCAACTTCAGCTTTTCTCTTTCCTCCCTTCTCTGCAGGCTCTTTTTAAAATGTGGCCCTCTCCGGACAAGTACCCCAAAGACATCCTGACGTACACCGAACTCGTGCTGGATCCGCAGGGCCAGCTGGTGGAGATGAACCGACTTCCTGGAGGAAATGAGGTAAAGAACTGAGTCAGTTTGCTCTACAGAAGAAGTTAACGCAACATTGTAGAGCAACTATACTTCAATAAAATTAAAAAAAAAAAAAAAAGCAAACCCACAGAACCCAGCTCCTGGCTGGAATCACCCTTTAAAAAAATTTTCTCCCTAGGAACCTCCTTGGCTGTTGAGTAGTTAAGACTTTGCTTTCCAGTGTAGGAAGGGCTTCCCTGGTGACTCAGTTGGTAAAGAATCTGCCTGCAACGCAGGAGACCTGGGTGCGACCCCTGGGTTGGGAAGATCCCCTGGAGAAGGGAAAGGCCACCCACTGCAGTATTCTGGCCTGGAGAATTCCATGGACTGTACAGTCCATGGGGTCGCAAAGAGTTGGTCACGACTGAGCGACTGTCACTTTCCAGTGAAGGGGGTGCGGGTTTGATCCCTGGTCGGGGGACTAAGATCCCACGTGTCTCATGGCCGAAAAAACAAAACATAAAACAGAAGCAATATTGTAATAAATTCCATAATGACTCTTAAAATGGTCCACATTAAAAAAAAAAAAAAAACTTAAAAATCTTCTTCCTCCCTGAAGAAGCAAACCTGTTTTCTTGTGCACTCATCTCCTCTCCAGGTGGGCATGGTGGCCTTCAAAATGACGTTGAAGACCCTCGAGTACCCCGAAGGGCGTGACATTATCCTCATCAGCAATGACATCACCTTCCGTATCGGATCCTTTGGCCCCGGAGAAGACCTTCTGTACCTGCGGGCGTCTGAGCTGGCCCGGGCCGAGGGCATCCCCAGAGTCTACCTCGCGGCCAACAGTGGGGCCCGTATCGGCCTGGCAGAGGAGATCAAGCACATGTTCCAGGTGGCTTGGGTGGACCCGGAAGACCCCCACAAGGTACCGCACAAAGCTGGCGTGGCACTGTGATCCCACCTGGCTCCTGCTGTGTTTTCCGAGGGGGTGACAGCACCTCTAAGGGAGTGGGGAGAAAAGTCTTGCTCTTAGACGGCACAGATACACGTGGTGGTGGTGGTTTGGTCGCTAAGTCCAAACTCAGCGCGTCCTACTCTTGCCATCAAGCCCATAGACTGTAGCCCGCCAGGCTCATCTGTCCGTGGGATTCTCCAGGCAAGAATACTGGAGTGGGCTGCCATGCCCTCCCCAGAGGATCTTCCTGACCCAGGGATCGAAACTGCCTTCCTTACGTCTCCTGCATTGGCAGGCGGGTTCTTTACCACTAGCGCCACCTGGGAGCCCTCACTCCTTCTTCGCCACGAGCAGACGGCTCAGGTTCCTTATCTGTAAAGTGCGAATAATCGTAGTAGTCACTTCAGAGAGCTCTGAAAGTGTTAGTCAGTCATGTCCGATTCTTTGTGACCCCATGGACTATAGCCTGCCAGGCTTCTCTGTCCATGGGATTCTCCAGGCAGGAATCCTGGAGCGGGCAGCCATTTCCTTCTCCAGAGGATTTTCCAACCCAGGGATCAAACCCGTGTCTGCTACATTGGCAGGCGGATTCTTTACCACTGAGCTACTTCAGAAGCTCTCAGAAGGATCCTTGGAGAAAAATAATGAAATTAGTTATTTCTTATATAAACATGTACTTAATACATACTGAGCATCTTCTGAACACAGTACATACCAAGGATGCAGAGGTGAGTGGTATATAATCCCTGGCCTCAGGAAGTTCTTACAATTCATCCAGAAGACCTCAGGACATCATAAAAGGCAGAATGAATAAAGAAAAACACACATCTTGTGATGTGAAAATGCAGGGAACAGAGGCATTCTTTGCAACCACGGCACAGGTTCTCAAGGAGGTGGTATTGTCCCACAAAAGGGACAAAAAGTATTATTTTCATGTAGAAGTGCACACACACATATGCGTACATTTATTACATAACCAGTATATCTATAATAAAACTTGACTGGGGCAAAGGGGTTGGTAATCAGGGAAAAAGAAGTATCTGAAAGGCTCCTTTGGGGAGAGAGAATGAAAAGATGATTAAACAACACTGAATCAGTGACATCCCTGGTGGTCCAGTGGTTAAAACTCCCCCTATCAATGCAGGGGCCGAGGGCTCGATCCCTGGTGGAGGAGCTAAGATCCCCTGTGTCTGGGGGCCAAAAAAACAAAACATAAAGCAGAAACAATATTGTAACAAATTCAATAAAGATTTAAAAACAAACAGATAGTGAATCAGAGAGATGGCCAGAGGAAAAGTGAGGTTGTGTGGTAAGGGTGAGTGGCAACCACAGAGCAGACGTTCAGTTAATTGGTGTTATTAATATGTTAACATCAGATGTCTGTTAACATCAGACAGGTGACTGTTATTAACACAGTGTCCTTCCTGCATCCTTCAAACACAGTGTTGGCACTAAAAACAGTGGCTGTTGAGTACACGGAGCTGGACTCATAGCCTCATTGAAGTATTTACATGTTTTTAAGGGAATTAAATACCTGTACCTGACCCCTCAAGACTACACCAGAATCAGCTCCCTGAACTCCGTCCATTGTAAACACGTGGAGGAAGATGGAGAATCCAGGTAAATAACTTAGCAGGCAGCTCCCATGTTCTGACTGTGGTTCATTTCAGCTGCTCGTGGGGAATCTGCCTCTGGGCTGCTGACAGTTTCTCAAGCAGGTGGGGGTGTTTGTACAGAGGGTCCCCCCAGCTTCCATTGTGGGCACTGACAGCTCAGACACCTGGGGCCCCCTTTAGGGTGACCCCATCCTTGCTGTCCCCACATGAGGCACATCTCTCACAAAAACAGCACATCACTCGGGGACAGTTAGGTTGGATTCCCGCATGTCCCCAGAGCTTGCGGGCTCACATTTTATGACCAAATGAGCCAAACTGACTCACTGGGTGGGCTGGGAAGACGTGGACAGGGTCTGCTCCATGAGAACGTCAAGGGCGATACTGGTGTCGTTTCCAGGGAAGGTTGTAGGTTTTTAAAATCAGATTCTGATTTAAATCAAAATTTCCCAGGCTGAGTTTCCTGGGATGTTAGTCATTGATTTTGGGTGGCGGGGGGAGGGGGGTGGGGGGTGGGAAGATTTTCCATAGTCAAGTAAGTTTCAGAAACACTGGGTTAGATGAGATCCAACAAGCATCTTTACTGCAGACGTTCTCAGAGCATTTAATGCACTGAAATGCCTTGTGAATCCCTAACGGGTTAGGGCCTAACCCAGCCTTTTTGGCACCAGGGACTGATTTTTCCACGGACCAGGAGGCGGGGATGGTTTGGGGTGCTTCAGCTTCTGCGTTTGTTGTGCACTTCTGTTATTACTAATCAGCTCCGCCTCGGGTCATCAGGGAGGCTCGGCTGTGCGGTGGACTTCCGTGGCCACGATTGGTCGGTCATGAGCCGAATGCCTTCCCCGGGCACACGCCCACCTCTCTGCAGACCAAAGGCTGTTCTAGACTGTCTCCGAAGGAGTGCAGGGCAGGGGTGATGCTTTGTTAGGACAGCCTCTGAATCAGCAGACTTTCTCTTTGGTTGGAGGGGTGATCATCATCGAGGCTGTACTTGCCCTTCTGGAAACTTGAGGGCCAATCGTGAGGGTCCTAGACCCCTGCCTTCATCTCGCCGTTGGCTGCTTTCTGACCCTCCAGTCTCTCACCTTGCTCAGCCTTCCTTCTCCAGGTCCTTGGGAAGCGCATCAGCCTTGGATTGTCCTAGGCTGGAGCTCAGTCTGTAACTCTCATTTGGTTCCTAAAGGTATGTCATCACGGACATCATTGGGAAGGAGGAGGGCCTGGGCGTAGAGAACCTGAGGGGCTCAGGCATGATTGCTGGGGAGACCTCCCAGGACTACGACGAGATCGTCACCATCAGCATGGTGAGTCCCCGCCCGTTTTCTTTTCCAACTCAACTTTTTATTATGGAAACTTTAATCAGGAAAAGCCTGTCATGCAAAGTGAAGTAAGTCAGAAGGAGAAAAGCAAGTATCGTATATTAACGCGTATGTATGGAATTTAGAAAGCTGGTGCTGATGAACCCATTTGCAGGGCAGGAATAGAGACACAGGCACAGCAGACTTGTGGACACAGCAGGGCAAGGGGAGGGTGGGGGGAATTGAGGAGCACTGAGACACGTGTTATACATTCCTATACGTACAATAGCCAGCAGGAAGCTGGTGCATGACACGGAGCCAACTCAACGCTCTGCGACAACCCAGAGGGGTGGGCTGGGGTAGAGGGTGGGAGGGAGGGTCAGAGGGAGGGCACGTGTGTTTTCTGATGGCTGATTGACCTTGCTGTATGGAAACAACCAACACAACATAATTAAAGCAATTATCCTCCAAGTAAAAATAAATGTAAAAAAAAGTTGCCAAAGTAAAGAGAATTGATAACGAGCCCCATGTACTCATCACCGGCTCCAACAGTTGTCAGCGTGTAACCATTCCTGCATCCTCAGCCCATCTGCCCGCTGTTCTGGAATATTTTAAAGCAGCCTCCACTTATATCTTTCCATCTGTAAGTACCATAGTGTGGCTCTTTGCTAGACAAATGCTCTCCCATTCATTTTTCTTTTTAAATAACATAACCATGATTCTATTACACCCAACAATATCAACAGCAATTCTTTATATCGTCAGAACTCAGCTTGGCTTCAGTTTCCGTAGTTATCTCAAAATGTCTTATTATAGTTGGTTGGCTTGAATCAGGATTCAATCTCTTCTTCTTTAAAAGATATTGAGTATTTAGAAGAACTTTTGGGCCTTCCCTGGTGGCCCAGTGGCTAAGACTCCACACTTTCTCTGCAAGGGGGCACGGGTTCAGTTCCTGGTCAGGGAACTAAGATCTTGCATGCCCAGCAGTGTGGGAAAAAAAAAAAAGAACTTTTATCTAATTTTAACTGGTACGAAGTGACTGTCTTCTCATTCCCTAGTGTGGCCTTTACAGAAATATCTTCTGTTTCTGTTGGAGTCGTAGTAATAGTTCTCTTCAGTGGTAAACTGTCACTCAAGTCCTGACTTTTACCCTTCGTCTTGGCTCTTCAATTTCAAAGGTGGAAAATGCTGGCCTTGAGTGTCTTCCTTGGGCATATCGTGTAGGTGTCATTATGTATGTTTCATACCTATTTCAAAATAAAAAGACATATATGTATTTACATATTCCAAAATATGTCATTTTCTTTTGAAGGATATAAAAAGGAATATTTTTATATATTCCAAAATAGATATACATTTACATATCTCTAATTTATATATATATACACAGACAGGCTCACCTCAGAGATGTCGCAGTTTGGTCCCAGACCTCTATGGTAAAGTGAATGAATATAGTATTGAAGTGGAGATTGTAATAAAGTCACACAGATTTTTTGGTTTCTCAATCCATGTAACAGTTATGTTTATACTGTACTGTCGTCTGTTAAGTCTGCGGTAGCATTATGTCTTTTAAAGATGTATACACTTTAATTTTAAAATCCTTTATGGCTAAAAAATGCTAACCTTCATCTGACACACAGGATTGCCACAAACTTTGTTAAAAAATAAATAAGTAAACCTCAGTATCCATGAAGTACAATAAAATGAGGTCTGCCTGTATAAATCTTCCTGTTTTGAAATAGTTCTGCGTCGGAAGTTACGAGATAGTTTAGGCAGGTCGTGGGTGCCCCTCGTCCAGCTCCCGTGTGATAGAGTCTCGTGTAACTGTCGTATGTGATCAAAACAAGGACACTGACATTGGCACGACACTGTTAACTGGACACAGACCTCGATCATTTTTTCCCAGTTTCACCCGCCCTCCTAGGCTTCCTTTCATTGTGTGAATGCATGCAGTGTCTTGGGAATGACCAAACTCAGAAGAACCACAGAGATGCCTCTTGAAGTAAGAGCCAGAACATTCCACGTCTGCGTGTGTCTTTACAACACTCTTCCTCGCTAGCCCCATTCTTTCGGTCGAGGTCAGGCAGCCTGAAGGACAGGCTTGAGCCCACGCTGTCCGGCCACCGATCAGGATGCCCGTGGCCAAGCTGAGCTTCCACTCATGCCCAGTGGCTCCTGGACCGTCCCCGCTGTGGGGGGTGGGGCACTGGCCCTGAGGAATGCAGGAGGGGTCCTGTCTCCACAGGTGAGCTGCCGGGCCCTCGGGATCGGGGCCTACCTGGTGAGGCTGGGCCAGCGAGTGATCCAGGTGGAGAATTCCCACATCATCCTCACGGGGGCGACGGCGCTCAATAAGGTGACCACCTTGAAGGGACAGCCGGGGAGTGGACGTGTTGGGGCGGGGGCGGGCTCATTCTGACATTCCCAGTGTCCCCAGTGGGGAATTTTTCTCAGCATGAAAGCAGTTCCAGGAATTCCCTGGTGGTCCAGCGGTTAGGACTCCACACTCTCACTGCTGAGGGCCCGGGTTCAATCCCTGGTTGGGAAACTAAGATCCCACAAGCTACATGATGCAGCAAGAAAAGGGAAAAAAGAAGCCAGTTCCATCCCTGCTATTATGAGAGCTGTTCTTTCATTTTGCAGTTATATGGGCCTCTTATGAGCTAACATATATTATAGATAGATACATACATACATATAGGTGTGTATTGGGCTTCCTTGGTGGCTCAGCGTTAAGAGTTTGCCTACAAAGCAGGAGATGCAGGTTCGATCCTTGGGTCAGGAAAATCCACCAGAGAATGAAATTGCCATTTCCCACTCCAGTGCAACCCACTCCAGTATTCTTGTCTGGAGAATCCCATGGACTGAGGAAACTGGCGGGCTACAGTCCACGGGGTTGAAAAAGAGTCCGACACAACTGAGTGACTTAACAGCAACAATGTGTGTGTTAGGCTCTTCTGGTGGAACTAATTCTCTGTGTTACTGTAATTTAAATTTTAAAACTTATTAAAATAGCATTACACATTGCATAAAATTGGGAAAAGACCAAAAAAAAAAAACAAAAAAAGTAATTTTGTCCCTACTGTAGTTTTTGTGTAGTTTTCCTCTCATCTCATGTCTTTACATAGTTAGACTCCTAGTGAACACAGTTTCGTGTGACTGTTTACTGTCTTGAAATGCCTTCCACAATGCTGTAAGGCCTCCCTAACATCAGGTCTGCTAAAAATCCCACAGTGGGTCTCAGAGTCTGGCCCCTGAACCAGCAGCATCAGCATTACCTGGGATCATGATAAAAGTACAAAGTTCTCTGGCCCCACTGCAGACCTGCTCCATCAGCAACACTAGGTTGGGTTTTGCCTGGAGATGACCAGTCACCAGGTGGATCTCTGGTTCTTAAATTGGGCTGCATAATGGAATTATCTGGAAGTTGAAAAAAAACAACAGATACCTGAGATTCTGATGTAATTGGTCTGGCTGCCTGCAGCCTGGACATCAGGACTTTTGAAAGCTCCCAGGTGATTCTGACTTGCAGCCAGGGTTGAGGACCATCTGAACAGATGGAAGGCCCCCAGGTCGAGCAGGACCTTACTAACCATGTCATGTCAAAGCAGGTCCTGGGCAGAGACGTTTACACATCCAACAACCAGCTGGGCGGTGTGCAGATCATGCATCACAATGGCGTCTCGCATGTCACCGTGCCAGATGACTTTGAGGGTGTTTGTACCATCCTGGAATGGCTGTCCTATATGCCAAAGGTGCAGTATCCTTCCCCCCGCCCCCGCCTCTTGAAGCCTGGAGCCTGGAAGACTCTGTTATCTGGTTCATTTGCCAAATGGTGTGGAAGGGTAGGGAGTAGGTAACACTGAAATCGTGTCTAGGGTTAATTTTTCTTTTCTCTTCCCTCCTTCCCTCTCTGATGCCCAGCCCTGTACTCACTGTTATTTGCTTTTTTTTTTTTTTTTGATGACTTTGTATGGAGGCTGTGTGTCTATCCTTTAGAAAGAGGTGACATTGCCTGTCATCAAAAGAGGTAACATGGACAACAGAGAATCCTCAGGCTTTGCAGTCAGGCTGGATTTTATTTCTGGCTTCCTTCTCGTAGCAATGAGACCTCAGGACCATCTCTTAATCTTTCTAAGCCTCAGTTTCCTCATCTGTAAAGTGGGAGTAACAATGGCACCCATCCCAGGGTGTTATCACTGATGGCTCAGTGACATGATGTGTGGAGTTCAGCGCTTGGCAGGCCCTCAGCCAAATGCTACTCCTAATTGTGATGATGACCTACTTTGGGTTGGGCTTCTGCCACGTAGCCAGGCATCACCATAGTCGGAAGGGGAGAGGAGGGCAAAGAGTGAATTGCAGACATTATTGACGAGCCCGAAGGACCGAGTGGGAGACCTGACTTTCTTTCCTAGGATAATCGCAGCCCAGTCCCAGTCGTCACACCCAAGGACCCCATTGACAGAGAAATTGAATTCCAACCATCTCGCGGGCCCTACGACCCCCGGTGGCTGCTTGCAGGAAGACCTCACCCAAGTAGGTCCCTCCGGGGTTTTGTCCGAGCCCTGGGTTTTGGGGTTTCTTTTCTGCCACCAAGATAAAAGAAGGAGTCAGTAGAAGATTATCGCCAAGGGATACACCTGAGGTCGAATGCAAAAAGGGGTGGAAGAATGGAGATTTTTCTCTGTGCTTTTCCCAAGCTGATGACCGAGAAGGGGTGGGAACAGCCTCCGGTTTCTGGAGCTGATGGATGGAGGTGAGAAGCAGCAGAGGTCATGACCTCCTTCCCCGAAATTGCCCCAGATGTGGTCACATAGGTGGCAACGCTGGGGCTGCAACCTCAGGGTTTCAGAGAGAAGAGCGCTTCTCTCTCTGTCCCTCTCTCTTTCTGTTTGGCTTAAACCTTCATAAGGTAGCTCTCCATGAGTTCACCCAGGACGAGCAACTTTGCCTCTTCTGCAGCTCCGTTTGTAGACACACACGTGGGTGTGCACACATATATGCAAACACACCCGTGTGCACGCACGTGCTTGCACGTGCCCACATTCTCCCTCCCTCCCTCCCTGTCCCCCTCCCCCAAAGGGACAGGTTGGCCTCATGGAGGCATCTGATTACATTCTGAGCCACCAGGACAGAACTGGAAAGCTGAGCTGCCCCTGTTGCCACAATCCCGAGTCTAGAATTTCACGTGCTGCCCCCTTTAGAACTCGGCCTCTCCTTCCAGCTGCGTGGGGCAAGGCAGGTGCCGCCAGGAGCGTGCCGGCTCCACCAGCGAAAGATGCCCCGTGGCCTGTCCCCTCCTCTGCTACTTCTCTTAGGCTTTCTCACCTGCGAGCACTGGCTTTAGCTTGATTTTTAAAAACGTCTGATATGTTACCGACCATTTGCTCCAGCTAGTAGGGCCGGCCCCCAGGCAGACCCTGAGGCTGGGGTGCTTTGCTCCCAGGGGCCCAGCCCCGCTATTCCTGCAAAGTGAGATCTCTCCTGCTACCTGCCTCCTCGTGTCCAAACCACAGACACGTACAGCGCGGTGTGGATCCCAGGCACCGCGTCCTCCCCAGGATGGCCGCAACCGACATCCGCTTGTTCACTCTCCCTTTCTCTGCCTCTCTGTCTCTCAATGGAACACGTTCTTCTCAGTGTAACGGTTTTGAGGCTGCAGCCACCAGGTCCGGGATGAGTGTTTTTCAGAGTAGATGGTCCCTTCTGAAATCGTGCCTTCCGAAGGCAGCCACCTGCTCTTTTTGCAGAGGCTGTGACCAGGGTCTCCTCGTGCCTGGCGTTGAGGGAGGTTGGTGTGGTGGGTGTTCTGTATGGACTGACTTCCGGATTCGGCGTATCGTTTGGCAGCCCTGGTTTTGTGTGTTGGGGGCTGGGCAGGGGAAGTGTTGTTGTTTTCCAGGAACAAAGGTATCTGGGCTGTCAACGTCAGGCTGTCCTAGAGAGAGGGCAGAGGAGTCTGCCCTCCAGGTGGACACCGGGGGCCCTCAGCAACCAGACCCCGGCCTGAGCTTCTGCCCTTCTGCCCACAGCTCTGAAGGGATCCTGGCAGAGTGGATTCTTTGACCAGGGCAGTTTCAAGGAGATCATGGTGCCCTGGGCCCAGACTGTGGTGACGGGACGAGCAAGGTAACCCTGAGGGCGGGCCCAGGCGGCCTCAGCGATGCTTTCTCCCTGGTCTTGGATTTTCTGAAAGAAAAACCAATGCAGAGAGTTGGGGGGCGGGGAGTGTTTCTGGCTGATGAAAGTCTTCATAGAGTCTGGATTTGTCCATAACTTTAGAAGACACACCACCAACTTCTTCCTGGGGCCAGGACCCTTGCCCCTTGTGTCTGCCCCTGGGCCAGGGCACCCTCGCCAGGGGGGCCATGAACCCCTTTGGGAATCAGAAGGTGGCCCTGGTACTCTCTGGAAAACCACACAGTCAGAAGTACGAACTCCATTTAGGAGGGCCGTGGGCAGGAACCGCTATTGTATACCAGAGCTGGCGGAAGGCATAATGCTTGGATTCTTTCAAAGCTGAGCTCACTCCTTCTCTTCGGGATGAGTCCAGCTGCCCCAGAGTTCTTCCTTTTATGGAGCCCAAAGCAACAGCCTCATAATTTACCACTCAGATTCCTGGCACAAGACAGGCACTACGAGTTCAGGTTCTGGAGTCAGACCTCTGCTGTCACTCACCCGCTCTGGGCCTTTACATCCTCATCTGTACAATGAGGCTGATAACTCCGCCCCTTCCCACTCCCAAAGGATTGCTGGGATTAATAGAAGTGGTGATGTGTTAGGCATTTAAAATATCACAAATGGGGAATTCCTCGGTGGTCCAGCAGTTAAGACTCCTTGCTTCTACTGCTGGGGGTGCGGGTTTGACACCTGGCTGGGTAACTAAGATCCCAAGTGCCACATGGTAGTTAATATTTTTTAAATAAATAAAAAGCATTTAAAAATCATAAATGCTCCATAATGTTGTTAATAGCAGCTGCCATTATTGTTGCTATTTACTTCTCTGTAATAACTGTTAAAATACTAAGTCTGTTACTGGGATTGCTTCTCTCCATAAGTGTTTTACTTTTTTCAAATGTTCTTTTTTTGGGGGGCTGCACTGTCTTCATCCAGTATGTGGGCTTAGTTGCCCCGCAACATGTGGGATCTTAGTTCCCCACCCAGGGATCAAATCCATGGCACCTGCATTGGAAGGTGGATTCTTAACCACCGGACCACCAGGGAAATCCCCTGGAATATTCTTTAAACTGAGATGAAATCTATTCCCCCTTCCACATGGAAGTGCTTGATTTGAAGACTGCTCTCCCCACACCTGCCCCATAAACTGTTGGGAGCGTAACCGAGAGGAATCAAGTGACACAGGTGGCCAGGGGCAGCCGGTGGCGGGTGCTGATGGAGACTGACGCCATGGACCGCCCGTAACTGAAGCTGCTCAGGCTTAGCATACCTCCATCCTTTCCCGATGTGGCGTGGGGTCTGGACCCATGCTGTCCACCGTGGTGGCTGCTGGCCACGTGTGACAGCTCAAATTCAGAGGAATCACACAGTGAAAGAGCATGTCACATGTTCAGTTCCTCAGCCGTCCCTGCCGTGTTTCAGATGCTCCATGGTCATGTGCAGCTCACAGCTGCCACACTGGTCAGGCTGCTAGAGAGTGTGGCCATCATCACAGAAAGTTCTAGGGGACGATGCTGCTCCCATCCCTGACTTGGCCCAAGCCTCCCCACAACCCCGGCAGCTGTTGCCCCGACATGGGCACCCAGAGGACTTTTCCAGCCTGCTTGTTTGTGAGGCTTTTCACCGCTTCAGGGCCAAGTTGAAAACAGCACGCTTTTCTCTGTCCACCCTCATCCCGGCCCACATGCCTGTAGAATATCAGCCTGGGCTGGCTGGACTCACCTGCCCCCCCGAACCGGCCTGGGGTGCTGCCCCGCGCCCCTGCTCACTTGTGGTCCACCTTGCAGGCTGGGGGGTATCCCCGTCGGAGTGATCGCTGCAGAGACGCGGACGGTGGAGTTGGTCGTGCCCGCCGACCCTGCCAACCTGGATTCCGAGGCCAAGGTTAGGGGCCGGGGAGCTGGGCTGGCTCTTTTCATGTTTTGTTTTTTTTATTGAAGTGAGGTTGAGTTACAAATTACATTCATTTCAGGTGTACAGCATAGTGATTCAGCATTTCTACAGATTGTGTGCCATTAAAAGTTACTACAAGATAATGGCTGTATTTCTCTGTGCTGTACAGTATGTCCTTGTTGCTGTGGTATTTCATACATTGCAGTTTGTGTCTCTTAATCCCATGCCCCTGTGTGTCCCTCCCGTCTTCTCTCTCACCTTTGGTAACTCCCTAGTTTATTTTTTGTCTGTTTTATTTTTGTGAATCTGTTTCTGCTTTGCCTGTATGTTGATGTGTATTATTTTTTTAGGTTTTCCATATAAGTGATAACATACAGTGCTTGTCTTTCTCTGACTAATGTCACTCTGTATAGTGTTCTCTAGATCTATCCACATTGCTGCATATGTCAGAATTCCATTCTTAGTGGTTGAGCAGTATTCCCTTGTATATGTGTATACGCCACGTCGTCTTTCTCCATTCATCTGTCGTCGGGCACTTGGATTGCTCCCGTATCTTGGCTACTGTAAACGGTGCTGCTGTGAACACTGAGGTCATGTATCTTTTCACATTAGTGCTGGGTTATATATACACATACGTACCCAGGAAGGGAGTTGCTGAGTCATATAGCAGTTCTGTTTTTAGTTTTCTGAGAAGCCTCCATACTCTTTTCCATAGTAGCAGCACCAGTTAGCATGCCCACCAGGAGTGTTCCAGGGTCCCCTTTTCTCTTCGTCCTCGCCAGCATTTGTTTCTGCAGACTCTCTGATGATGGCCATTCTGACGACCATGACTGTGGTTTTGCTGGGTCTGCTGTGTAGGCCGGTTGAGCTGACAGGAGCGGGTCCTGAGTGGCCACATGTCTGTCCTTCCAGCTCAGACTCAGAGGCATCCTTGGCTCTGGAGTGGGGTGGGGTGGGGGCCCCAGCACTGTGTCTGCAGGATGCCTGGTGCTCCTCACTGTCTTCTTCAGAGGATGACAGGTCCCTAGGAATTCCTCCCTCCTCCTGCCCCCGTCACTGTTGCTGTTTCTTTCTTTTTTTTAGCTTTTGTGTAATAAAGTTTTATTAAAGTATAAAGGAGATAGAGAAAGCTTCTGACATAGGCATCAGAAGGGAGCAGAAACAGTACCCCCCTGCTAGTCTTCAGCTGGATGTTATATGGTCACTGCTGCTGCTGCTAAGTCGCTTCAGTCGTGTCCGACTCTGTGCGACCCCATAGACGGCAGCCCACCAAGCTCCCCCATCCCTGGGATTCTCCAGGCAAGAACACTGGAGTGGGTTGCCATTTCCTTCTCCACTGTTGCTGTTTCTAGGGTGGGCCACATCGCACCCTGGGAGGAGTTCAGAAGTCAGAGGGCGGGTCCTGGGACCCTACTCAGGGTGGCATTTACTAGCTTGGCACCTATCAACAGGCAACAGGAGCCTCCCTGGGCCGCAGCGTGAGAGTCACATGTCTGAGCCCCATCTCTGGTATTGTCACCGATGCCAATCAGGCTGCCTGCCCTCCAGGGTGCCATGTGGGCGGCCATCCCATGTTCTGCTCAGAAGAGTCTGACGCAGGCTGCTCTGTGTTCCAGATAATCCAGCAGGCTGGCCAGGTGTGGTTCCCAGATTCGGCCTATAAGACGGCCCAGGCCATCAAGGATTTCAACCGGGAGAAGTTGCCCCTGATGATCTTTGCCAACTGGAGGGGGTTCTCCGGGGGCATGAAAGGTAAAGTGGCCTTCCTGTGGGTGCCCTGAAGCCTCGGGGTCAGCACCCTGGACAGCTCCCTTGGGATCGCAACATCATCATCTTAGTTGCGCTTCCTGCAGCCCTGCAGACGAGAGCTGTTCAGGGAACTGAGGGCTTCCAGTGTGACTTTCCAGAGGTCCCCGTCATGCAGGGAGAGGCAGGGGTGGCCCCCGGAAGCTGCCGAGTGACCTGGGCGGTCACCTCCCCACTTAGGAAGATGAGAAGGCTCCTCCCCTCTTTAGGGGGCTACTGTGAGCCTCAGTGACCTGACACTCAAATGCAAGTGCTTCAAGGCACTGAGCGCATTTCAAGAGACAGAGGCTGTCAGTGGGATGTTTCAGAAAGAGCTGGACTGGGGCCGGGCAGACCTGGTCTGAGTCCTTGTTGGGTGGGTGACTGCTCCAAGCCAAAGTTTCTCTCCTCTGCAAAGAGGGGTAAGGATAGACCAGCCTCAGAGGGCCAAGGCGAGGGTTCGCCTGCGTGTGGTGGTTACTCTCCGTGTGATTTTGAGTTGTTTTTTAAAAATATTTATCTGTGTATTTGGCTGTGCCAGGTATTAGTTGCAGCGTGTGAGATCTAGTTCCCTGACCGGGGACTGAACCTGGGCCCCCTGCATTGCGAACTCAGAGTCCTAGCCACTGGGCCAGCAGGGAGGTCCTAGATTTTGTTATTGTGCTGTTGTTTCCATGTACCATGCCTAATTAGACGTGTCTTGGTAGAAAATAAGGACCATATGCCTGTGGGCAGCAAGAGGGAAGAGACTGTGTTATCCTTGGAGAGGGTTCTGTTCTGGAAACAGAGGGACAGGCCGGGGGCATCTCTGAGCCAGGGCTGGAAGGGATCTTAGAGATCAGCCCATGCCTCCTTTTCTGGGTGGGAATGTTGAGGCCCCGGCAGGGAGGAGGACCTGGTCAAGGGAGCCCTCTGTGCCTTGATCCTGCCTCCTGGCCCCATGAGAGCCTCACCACAACCCCTGGGCAGCGAAGGGTGGGCCGGAGGTCGCCTCAACGGTGGCTGCCTTGCTTTTCAGACATGTATGACCAGGTGCTAAAGTTCGGAGCCTACATCGTGGATGGCCTCCGGAAGTACAAACAGCCCGTCCTGATCTACATCCCGCCCTATGCGGAGGTACGGGGCGGCTCCTGGGCAGTCATGGACACCTCCATCAACCCGCTGTGCATAGAGATGTACGCGGACAGAGAGAGCAGGTGGGTGTGCCGCCCCAGCCCAGCCCCGCCTTCCTGCTCTCACTCCCAGTCCTGAGGCCCCACACCCTGGGAGTCACACTCTGGGGATCGCAGGGCTGTTCTGAACTTCCAGAGGGGTGGAGAGCTGCCAGTTCTCCCAGTCTGAAACCAGCATCCAGCATGCTACTGGATTTTCTCAGTGTAATTAGTGACTGGAGCCCAGAAGTAGTGGAGGAATTGTAATTTGTTCTTTCACAACTTACACTCACCTGTTTCCCAAGGTTTGCAATCACTTAAAGAAAATATAAAAATTATAATATATAATTAATATAATATATAGTATTGATATATTAATAATATATTATATAAATATAATATATATGTTATATTATATACTATTATATAATAATAATATATAGACTATATTAAGTCATAATATATATAATATAATTATATAATATATTATATAATATAGTAACTATATTATATAATATAATTACATAATTACATAAAATATGATATATATTATACAATTATAACATATATAATTATATATTATACATACATATTTTATATATTATATTATATGTATAATAGATTATATATAATTAATTAATTAATTATATTATTATATATATTATATACTAATTTTTATATATCACATTATATATTATATATTACATATAATATATTAATATATTATATATTTTATATAATTATTAATTAATATAAATATATTAATACATATTATTGTGTTATATATAATAATATATAATATATTTATATTAATTAATATATAATTAATTATAATATAGTAATATTAAATATATTAAAATAAATATTAATTATGATCAATTGATTGATTGTATATTAATTAATTAATTAGGACTTCCCTGGTGGTCCAGTGGTTAAGAATCTACCTGCTAATGCAGGAACACGGGTTTGATCCTTGGTCTGAGAACTAAGATCCCACATGCCATGGGACAGCTGAACTCACAAGCCACAACTACTGAGCCCATGCACTCTAGAACCCGTGCCTCACAGCAAGAGAACCCACCACAACAAGAAGCCTGAGCATCATATCTAGAGAGTAGCCCCCACTCATTGCAACTAGAGACAGCCCATGCAGCAACGAAGACCTGGTGCAGCCAAAGAAAAAAGAAAGACGAAAAGCACCTGAGCTTCCTGGCAGCCAAGATGAAAAGGGAAATAAGATTAGATGTCTAGTTCTTACTAGACTCTCAGTCTTCCCCAAAACTGTTCCATAGAGGCTATGTTTTATTCATTTTTATTTATTGTTATAGCCTAGGGCCTAGTACAGTACCTGACTCCTAATGGGTGCTTGGGAAATACTGGACAAGCGAATGACTAAAATGTATACTTGCATGAGAGGACACCAGTTCCTCAGGGGAGAGAAACCTTCCTGGCACTTTTTTTTTTCAAGTGGGAATCTGTCCCAGATAGATTCTTCCAGAAAGGATGCTGACAATAATGCTTGTAACTCAGTGTTTGAGTGTCTTCAAAATGAAGACTATGCCAAATGCTGTGAGAATGTAAAGGCCCCAAGCTCTGCCCAGGACTTCCCTGGTGGTCCAGTGGCTGAGACTCTGTGCTTGCCGTGCAGGGGACCCAGGTTCTATCCCTGGTCTGAGATCCAGATCCCGTGTGCCATGACTAAGAGTTTGCATGCTGCAACTCAGACCCAGAGCAGCCCAGTAAACAAACATATTTTTAAAAAAGAATAGTTCTGCTCAAGTTATAGATAGGCACCTTCCTCCTGTGTCTACTCCCATATTCTTTCCTCAGTTCAGTGTATATTTATTGAGCACCTACTGTGTCTCAGGCGTTACGTTAGACATCGTGATATGGTGCAAATGAGCCGAGCCTGTCCTGCCTTCAGTGCCCTGTGACCTTCACGGGAGGCTGCTGAGGTCAGACCTCCAGAAGACTCAGGATGAGGGCAGCCCCAAATGGGGTCACATTAACTTTTCACTCTGGTCACCAGGAGGCTCAGAGCTACATGTAATATTGGTCAGGGCTTCCCAGCTGTCAGAAGAGAAGGGGGCAGGGGGAAACCAAGGCGTGGGGTGAGAGGGTTGGGAATGGAGGGGGCCACTCACATCTTGGATTCCTCCATGTGCTTTTGTGTGCTTTAAGAGATTAAAGAGTATCTTGTAGCCACGAAATTAAAAGATGCTTGCTCCTTGGAAGGAAAGCTGTGACAAACCTAGAGAGAGTATTAAAAAGCAGAGACGTCACTTTGCCGACAAAGGTCCATATAATCAAAGCTATGATTTTTCCAGTAGTCACGTATGGATGTGAGAGTTAGGCCATAAAGAAAGCTGAGTGCCGAAGAACTGATGCTTTCAAACTGTGGTGCTGGAGAAGACTCTTTAGAGTTCTTTGGACTGCAAGGAGATCAAACCAGTCCATCCTAAAGGAAATCAACCCTGAATATTCATTGGAAGGACTGATGCTGAAGGTGAATCTCCAGTACTTTTGGCCACCTGATGCAACTGACTGACTCACTGGAAAAGATCCTGATGCTGGGAAAGATTGAAGGTGGGAGGAGAAGGGGACGACAGAGGATGAGATGGTTGGATGGCTTCACCAATGCAATGGACATGAGTTTGAGCAAACTCTGGGAGATGGTGAAGGACAGGGAAGCCTGGTGTGCTGCAGTCCACAGTGTCACAAAGAGTCGGACATGACTGAGTGACTGAACAACACCACCACCCTGGCCTGAGGAGAGCAGAGATTAGGAAAGCCAGAGAAGACTGTAGCTGAAGAGCTGGTGGGATATGCTGTTCTGGAAAAAGTCACACACTCTTGTTGCTGAAAGGGCCTTCTAGAGTTCAGAACATTTTTGTTTTATTTTTTAGCTTTTGGCCATGCAATGGCATGTGGGATCTTAGTTCCCTGATCAAGGATTGAACTCATGTCCCGTGCAGTGGAAGCATGGAGTCCTAACCACTGGACTGCCAGGAAAATCCCAGAACACTTTACTTTAAAAGCTGGTTTAATTCTTCATTCAATGGATAGAAAAGCAGATGGCCAGAGAGGGGAAGTGACTTGCCCAAGGGCACGCAGAAAGCCAGCTACAGAGCAGAGGACTGCCACCAGCTTTCCTGGAGGTCTTGCCTCCCCCTTCATGTCCTCTGGCGGTTGCTTACTGGGGAGCCCCTCATATACGCCTCCCCCGCTGCTGGCTTTTTCAGAGCAAGTGTTCTGGAGCCAGAGGGAACAGTGGAGATTAAGTACCGGAAGAAAGATCTGGTGAAGACCATCAGAAGACTCGACCCCATTTCCAAGAAGCTCGTGGAACAGCTCGGTGAGTGGGTCTGAAACGTATCACCTCTCAGAGGTCATGAAAGGGCTCAGCCCACTCATGGCTAGAGGCTTCTTATCAGGTTAAAAATAGTGAAGACAAACCAAAACTCAGCAGCAGCACCTGTGAGATGTTTCAAACGTTCCCACACAGCCCATCAAGCCCTTTAACATGAAAAAACATACACAGCGCCTCGGTGAGTGTAATTTCTCAACACACCCAAAACAGAATAGTTGAGGTATTTCAAGCCAGTGAGAAACATTTGAATTTTGGTAGCAAAATTACCCTTTAGAATTTTTCCATCCAGCATTTTACTAATTTTGTTTGAGTGATAGGTTTGCTTCACTTGCAACTTATTTGTAATTCTCTTTAAAAATCCATGAGACATAGCATTGCCTTTATAACTGATCTATGTCATCAGAAATTCACAAGATTTATGGTGATGACGGGTATATAATTTCTTTGGCTTGGTATCAGGGTAATGCTGATATCATAGGGTGTGTCAGAAAGTGTTCCCCACTCTGTTTTCTGAGTCTGAGTGGGCATTATTTCTTTAAATCTTTGATAGCAAAGATTTATAATTCAACTACAAATTCAATTGCTTTTTTATATAGAGGACTGTTCAGTTTAATCTCTTTGCTCTTAGGTGAGCTTTTGTAGTTTGTTTTATTTCAAGGAGTTTGTTTCATTTAAATTATCAAATCGGAGTAGACTTGTTTATAATATCCCCTTATTAGATTTTACTACGTAAATTAAAAATGGTAACTGATGGTGTCCTGTAAGCGCAGTGGGCCTGATGAAAGGGAACAAATTTGAAGTTGAGTGTTGAATGCTGTCTTGCAAATCTGGGTGCATTTTTTTCTATTGGAGTCAGGTTGCTTTACAATGTTGCGTTAGTTTCTGCTGTACAACGAGGTGGATCCTCATTGAACATATGTCTCCTCCCTCTTGGACCCCCACTCCCACCGTCACCCCCCTCCCACGCCTCTAGGTCATCAAAGAGCACTGAGCCAAGCTATCAGAAAAAGAAAAGCAAATATCGTATATTAATGCGTATACGTGGAATCAAGAAAATGATACAAATGAACCTATTTTCAAGGCAGAAATAGGGACATAGAGAACAGACGTGTGGGACCGGGAGCAGAGACTGGATGAACTGGGAGACTGGGGCTGACACACACTCCCATGTGTACAACAGATGCTGGTGGGAACCAGCTGTTTAGCACTGGGTGTGTTTTTGAGGGTGCAGGAGCAACCTGGCTTGGGAGGTTAAAGCTCAGGCCTGCCCTGCAAACCCTGGCTCTTGCCTTGCCCGCAGGAGTGTCTGAGCTCTCAGACACGGACCGCAAGGAGCTGGAGGGCCAGCTGAAGGCCCGGGAGGACCTGCTGCTGCCCATGTACCACCAGGTGGCGCTGCACTTCGCCGACCTCCACGACACGGCGGGCAGGATGCTGGAGAAGGGCGTCATTTACGTAAGAGCCTGCGGCGCTCCGGTCAGCGTGAATGGCCGAGCCTCAGGTCACCTGGTGTCCCACACGCAGAGAATATTTGCACTCAGGCCTGTGGGATGAGGCAAATTCCGCCTGTGAGAATCACCTGGGGATCTTTTTTTTTTTTTTTAAAGAACAAAAACAATTCAAACAAAACAAACAAACAAAAACAAAAAGGTTAAGAATCCACCTTCCAATGCAGGGGACATGGGTTCAGTCCCAGGTCAGGGAACTAAGATCCCAATGCCACAGGGCAGCTAAGCCCACACACCTCTCCACAACTGGAGGGAAGCCTGTGTGCCTCAACTAAGACCCAGTGCAGCCAAAAATAAATAAATAAATATATTTCTTAAACTCTAGTGCCCAGGTGGCTCTCCAATTAAATCAGAATATGGGTGGGAGGGGAGTCAGGCATCAGTATTTTTTTTCCCAAATCCCCCAGAGATTGTAGTAGGTCGCCAAGTTTGGGAACTACCAGTCCAACCCCTGTGTGTGTTCAGAACTGCAGGGCCGGGTTTGGGACCATTGTTCCCACAACACACTCCCCCACCACTGATGGTCACAACCCCATCCTCTTGCCTCATCCCCACGAGGTCATCCGCAGTCCTGAACACCCCTGTGTGCTGGGCTCCCTCCTCTCCAGGCCCTCCGCACCCCTCATGAGCCTGTGTTCTGGGTCTAGAGGTGGACGTGGGCCCTGGGTTTGTACCCGGGGGAGGTGGTCCGGAGACCTGGCAGTGTCCTGTCTCTGCCACCTCCCTGAGCCTCAGTTTTCCGGCCTGTGAAATGGGAGTGATCACAAGGCCAGGCCCTGGGCAGCTCCTAGAATCCCCCTCCACCGTTCTGGGGCGGGGGCGGGGCTCAGGCCCACGGCTTGTCTGCAGGACATCCTGGAGTGGAAGACGGCCCGCAGCTTCCTGTACTGGCGCCTGCGCCGCCTGCTGCTGGAGAGCCAGGTGAAGCAGGAGGTCCTGAGGGCCTGCCCCGAGCTCAGCCACATGCATGTGCAGTCCATGCTGCGCCGCTGGTTTGTGGAGACGGAGGGCGCTGTCAAGGTGGGCCTGGGGCAGAGATGCTCACGCGTGGGCGGGGGTCCAAGGCGCAGAGACACACGGGGCGGGGGCCCCAGGGGGCCTGCCCAGCCATCAGGGGCCCCTCACTGATGCAGCCTCAGCCTCCACCCCAGGCCTACCTGGTGGCTCAGACGGTAAAGAATCCACCTGCAATGCAGGAAACGCAGGTTCGATCCCTGGGCGGGGAAGATGGGAGCCTGGCGGGCTACAGTCTGTGGGGTCGCAAAGAGTCGGACACGCCTGAGCGAGTCACGCTTTCTCTCAGGCCTACCTGTGGGACAACAACCAGACGGTGGTGCAGTGGCTGGAGGCGCACGGGCAGGCGAGCGAGGGGCTGCACTCCACCATCCGGGAGAACATCACGTGCCTGAGGCGGGACTCCGCCCTCAAGACCATCCGGGGGTGAGTGGCCGGCCCGCCCCCACCCCCCGCCCCCTCACCACACCCACATTGGTCACCAGGACTCGTGTCCGGTCACCTGGCCCCAGAGCGGCCACTCGAGTGCACCGCATCTCACGGTCCATGGCCCCCACCTCAGGGTCGGGGTCCACAGACCAGCCCCCCAGCTAAGAGGCCACCACTCCCCCCAAGCCAGGTCTCCCGGCCCAGAGTCCTGGGGATGCCGTCTGCGGGGGTGGGGGGTACAATGGTTTCAATTCGTTATCCTGGTTAGACCTCATCCAAGGTCATGGCCGAAGCTTGTTTGTTTAGACAACCATGTTCTGAACACCTGGTCCTTGGACTGCCAGCTCCTGCTGGGTATGATCCTTTCTGGGCGGCTTGCTCCCCGCGTCCCCATGGGGTAGGGAGCTGAGCGCATGGGACCCCGTCTGGGGGTGAAGCTGAGGTTCAGGGTGAGAGTGTGTGTGTGTCAGATCACACAACCTGTGAGAAGGAGGGTCCACTGTTGTTCCTTGAGATTGTGCTGTGGCCCTCCTGCCCCACAGGACCATTACCCCCACTGTGACTGCGACAGGAAGAGGGTTGGGCGCTCCGGGTGGCTGGTTGCCCACCCAGGAGTGGGACAGGCCCTGGGGCTCTGGGGCTACAGGGGGGCGGGGGCCCACTGAACTCAGCGGGAGAAATGACCTCGCCCTCCTCCCCCGACTCCTGCAGCCTGGTTCAAGAAAACCCCGAGCTGGCCATGGACTCACTGGTGTACGTCAGCCAGCACATCAGCCCGGCCGAGCGGGCCCAGGTCATTCACCTCCTGTCCACCACGGATGGCCCGGCCTCTACCTGACCCCCGGTCCTCCTGGTCGTTCGCAGGACCTCGGGCAAGAGAAACCACACCGATCCACTGACCGCAGGCCCTTGCCAGAACCGCGGGGGTTTGCTTTTTAAAACTCCTGGGCGTTGCCGCAAGGCTGCTGACCCCCAGCTCACTCCTGTTTAATAAAAGGCTCGGGAGCGCCCCCTTCCAAGCAGAAACCGCCCGCTTCTCCGTTGCTGGGAAGTCTGGTTTTTAGCTCTTTAAGACACTTTGCTCCATCGTTGAATCGAATTGAACCCAAACACTCCAGCTTCCATCCACTTTCTGTTGCTTTGCAGGATCCAGGTATTCTTTTAGACTCATTTTCTATCAGAGCATGGAATCTTATTATTATTTTTTTACTCCAGGACTAGCTCTTGATGTAAGCCTCTCACAGGTTTCAGCAGTATAACAAGGAAATCAAAATAAGAGATGAGAAAAGAGAAAATCTACTTTTGTAGTCTGCTTATTTGAATCCTTATTTGAATTCCTCTCACCCAGGAAAGGGTATGAATGATTTTTTTTTTTAATTAAGAGTACAAAATGGTGTTTTGTTCCCCACAAGACTCCTAGCTAATCACTAGCAAAGTCCCGTTACTGGGCTTAGTTCCCTCATTAGTAGAAAATTGCATAGCCCTAGGCTCAAGGGCGTTGGGAGACTTTTTTTTTTTCACGTGGTTCACAGCCCTCTGCCTGCCCCTTCTCTCCAAGGAGGAGGGGACTCTAGCTTGGGCTGGGAGGACAGAGAAGAGAGGCAAGACCTCCAACCTCAGCAGCCTGGCTTGCTCACAGGTGTCACCCCTGTGGTTGCCGTCACCTGCCTCGGAGGCCCCTCAGGTCCCCTTCACTCTCGCGCCTCCTGCCTCGGTGTCCGTGGGGGGCTGTAGCCCGAGGACAGAGCCGGTGGTTCCCAAGGACTGGACTATGAGGACCACGCTGATTCACTCAGGGAGGGCTTCGTGAGGCCGCTGCCAGCACAGCCCCGAAGACCACACAGCATCAGGACCTGCGATCCTCCCGGCCGCATCCATCTGTCCCTGGTGCCCATGATGGAGGGAGCCGGCCATCCTCCACTGCCGTGACGGGCAGTCTGCCTGAGGACACCGGACATTACACCTGTCCAACATGGAGGCCAGCGAGGTTTCGTGGGGAAGCCCCTACAAGCGGGAATGCCGGGGGATGTCTGAGGCCATCGGCCAATGATGACAGCCCTGGCCAGCGTAGGTGGTGTGGGCGCAGTGAGGGGTGGGAGAAAGAGAAATCAGCCTCTCTCGTGTCCCGAGACTGATGGGGGTGGGTAAGAGTCCATGCGGCTTTGGGAACCGATTTCTTTCCATGTAGGGGAGTCCCTGCGGGTTTGGGAGGGACGATACATCAATGACTAGCTACAACCCAGGAACGGTGCGTGGAGGAAACTACCAGGAAATGTGTGGAATAAATTATTTTTGGAAGGAAGCATTTTGGCCTTGGCTTATTACCTGGAGTAGAGCAGGCAGGCAGACTGGCAGGGGATTCCCTGGGAGGCTCCCTCCTCCTGTCGCTGCTGAGATCTTGTGCCAGCCCCCATCTCAGGAGGACGGAGCTCTGGTGCAAGTTCCCCTCCCGAAGGCCACAGGGAGACCGCTTCATCCTTGCATTGCCATTTCACACCTGGACACAAGCTGCTGTCCGCCAGCTGGTGTTGCCGAGTTTAGCATGAACGGACCTTCCCCAGTAAGATCGACTTCCCTCTTTCGGGAGACTTAGCACAGCTGCCTCCAGGGAGGGAGAAAGGATCAGGCCACTGAGTGTGCCCAGAGGCCTGGGCTGCCTACCCAGGCCTACACTGAGCACTCAGGGTCATCCCACTGGCCACCTTCAGTGCCCTGGCCTCCATCGCGTGCAGTTCTTTTGCAGAGCCTTTTGAGGGTGGATGCTACATTTCTAGCCTCACTTTTATAAACAAGAAAACCTCAGCTCAGAGATGAGCGGACTTGATGTCCAAGGTCACACAGCTGGTGAGAAGTGGCCAGGCTGACAAACCCAGTCCTACGGTGCTTTATGTGTGTGCAGCAGGTCCTCAAAGGGCGGCAGTGAGTACATCTCACCCGTTAGTTAGCCAGCTGCAGAGACTCTCAGCGAAGCTTTGCTCCTGTGTCTCCTCCCTGCTTTCTTCCAGCGTCAGCACGATCCAGGCACAGGCAGTCTTCCAGCTGTGACCCGGGCTCTTGCCCACAGTCCATGACCATGTGACCTTGGCATTTGCGCTTTGACTCTATACATACCAGCCCCACTTGCCCATGGTAAGGAATGGATATCAGACCCAAGAAGGGGCTCCCCAGCCCTCGGCACATGGTGATCCAGCTGCTCGGGCTCCGTCCGCCCAGCTCGGCACCCCAGCAGGAGAGCACCCCTGTGTCTCAGAGGTTCTGCAGACCGGGCAGTTAATGCTCTTTGGCTGTGACCCATACGACTGAGGCCCTTGCCCCCAACTCATCACCGAGGGTGCCTTGGGGCTGGGAGGCAAGTCACAGAGCCACCGAGGAGCCAAGCTGAGGAGGAGAGGTGCTGGGGAGAGAAAGGCAGCACCCCCTCCCCACTGCCTGCCTGTTCTCCTCTGAAGCAGGGCCCCGGTCAGCCCTTCCCGGTACCACCTACAGCCCCATTAATCGACCCCTACCTTCCCTACTGGCTGATCATCGCCTATGTGTGAGTCTGGTCTCCCGATGAGGCTGCAAGCCCCTTCCTGGGTGGGCTTAAAGTTCGACAGACTTGTAAGTATTTATTTATTTCTATTTTGGGCCGTGCTGGGTGTTTGTGGGTGCGTGGGCTTCCTCCAGTTGCTGTGTGTGGGCTTCTCATTTTAGTGGCTGCTCTTGCTGCAGAGCACAGGCTCAGCCACTTTAGTTACGGCTCATGGGCTTAGTTGCCCCAGGACCAGGGATTGAACTTGTGTCCCCTGCATTGGCAGGCAGATTCTTAACCGCTGGACCAGCAGGGAAGTCCCAGACTGCTAATCAAAATGCCCTTCTGCTGTTATCTTGGGTGGCTAGTCACCTCCTTTAGTCCTGGGCCTCAACTTCTCCATCTGTAAAATGGGTATAGCAAGTAGTAAGACATGCCTCTTAGTGTTGTCACGAGGATCGAATGAGCTGATTTACAGCCCTGACTGGCACAGGGCCTGGTGCTGGAAAGAGTGTACCTCCTCCCACCTCGCTGCCCACCCTGACCCCAAGCAGGCACCAAAGAGAGAGCTCCTCAGCCTGGCATACACAGTCTCAGTCCTGCCTCCTCACTGGGACCCCGAGTCCTGCCCACCCTCTCTGAGCCTCGCCTTCTGAGCAGTAGGCAGGGTTCACATCCCTGCCTGAGCGAGTGCTTGTCCAGAGCCTGGGCACTGTGGGGCGGGGGCTGGCAGCCGGACTAATTTTACCAATCATGACCGCATCCTCTCAGTCTGGCATGAGGGGAACCTGGCATCAGAGGACCTGGGTCCAGTGTTTGCTCTCAGGGCCTGTTTTCCCATCTGTAAGTGGGTCTCCACTGTGAGGGGCTGGAGGCGCTGTTGTCCTCTGCCCCTCCCTCCCCTGTTCACCCGTCCCTCCCCTGTTCACCCGTCCCCCCCCGTTCACCCCTCCCTCTCCTGTTCACCCCTGCCTCGAGCCACAGAGCTGCGTTCAGCCTTTATTGACAGAAGACGGATCTCCAACACTACGATACACAGTCCTGGGGGTGCCCAAACACAATCTTCATTAACAATGACTCAAACATCTTGACTTATGGGAGGGGATGTCATGTCACACAACGCAGGCGAGCGGTGCTGTTCCAACAGGTAGCACTGAGCTATGAGTAATGATGGTGATGCTTGGCAGAAAGTTCCAGAATTTGGAAGAGGTTAGAGATGGTCCTTCAAGACAGGCCTGAACACCAAGCCTACCAGGTGACTGGCAGACCTGTGGATTACTCAGAAAATTCTGGCTCTAAGGTTCGGGAACTCCCAGATGAAGGAACCGAACATCCGGCGGGGCCAGAGAGGACAGTGGTTTAAGCGGTTGCCATGGTTTCTCAGCTTAGCTGGATGATCCCTGGCTTTTTTCCCAGTCATTCACCTGGCTCCCCTCTAAGCCAACTATCTGTAGAAACTGCCACTTGGAAAGTCAGTCACTGGCAACAAGAGAGGGAAAAAAGACACAAAGAAGGTCATGGGGCGATGAGACAGGCCATCAAGCGCCAATAAATACTCTGCATGGCAGCTTCTAGGGCCCCACTAGCCACGTGGGTCAGTGGCTTTACCTGGTTCACAATTAACTTTCTTTTCATCAGGTGTCTTCATTTCCAGTACAAAAAACCCCTTCCCATTCCTCCCATCCCATCCTGACTTGAAAGCCCCCAAAATCCAAACTAGGAGTCTCCCTTCTTAGGTACACATTTCAAGAGTTTTGAATCGTGACTAAGCATTAGGAAAATATCCGGTCTCTAATTTTAAAAAAATAGAATGTTTCACTGTATCAAAAGTGCTTGCTTTTTCTAAAAAAAGCAGTCCAAGACTGCAGAGGGCTTAAGAGTCAGTTGGAGATGTGATATATGGATCATTTAGGGGTGCAGGGAGGGATCATGGAATCTCATTCCACGGGCCATGGGCGGGGTTTGAAGAGGTGGCGTGGATGGGCTCCAATAAATATAAATAAAGGTACATAGGGTCACAGTGCCCAGAGCGGCTCAGGAATCTGCCTGTGAAACCTAACAGACTACGAGGGAAGGGGGCTGCCGGCCAGTGGGGCAGATGCCCGGTTCCGAGTTCAGCCTTCTCTGGTCCACGAAGGCTGGACAGTCTGCCAGCCCACCCCGGCCTCGGGGCCTGTCCGCTGGAGACTGAGACAGGTGTTCATCCCAGGAGAATAATTTAAAGGCCTTCCCACCGGGGTGTTTCCGTGGAGCACCCGTCCCAAAGTGGGCTGCAGGTTGTTCAGGAACCAGCAGGGAGGCAGACTGGAGAGACCTTGTTCTCAGCGCGGCCAGGCCTTGCGTCTCGAGCCTCAGAGGAGCGTCACGGGGGCCTTGTCCGCTCTTCTCTGTCCTGCTGAATTGAGGCGGGCCCAGAAACTTCCCCTGGAGGTCAGGCAAGGTCAGCCAGTAGCCACAGTTCAGAGACCTGTGGGAGGGTAGGGGGCCCTTCTTCCGACAACACCCGGCTCCATGAGCATCCTTCCAGGGCCCATGTTCTGGGGCAGGCGAAGCGGTCAGCTCAAAGCAGGGCTATTGGCTTGTTCCCTGGGGCGCCCAGGTACTGAGAGGAGGAGGTGGTGGCTGACGTGGCCACACTGTCCGGGGTCGAGTAGGCAGCGTAGAGACCGGTCACCTGAAGGTCTGGGAAGGACTGGTCGCTGCCACCAGAGACGGGGGTCAGGCCCGAGGCCCCCAGCTCACAGCCGAGCGGGGAGTCTCCGAAGGCCCCCAGCGTGTCCAGGCTGAAGCCTTCATCCTTGATCTCCTCCCAGAGGTTCCCTTCCAAAGACAGGAGCATTCATGTCAAAAGGACAGGAGTTCGAATCCCATCCCAGGGACGCAGCAAAGACCACACGTGGGGCTTAAACTCACGGCATCACAGGACAGTAGGGAGGGGCCAGCGTCCAGCCCCGGTCCTCCCCTCCCACCCCAGGCATCCTCGGGAACATCACCACCGTCTCGGAGCCTTGGGCTCCTCTGGAGGAAGTGAGATGATCAGAGAACCCACCTCCTGGGACTGCAAGGCTTAAACTAGGGGGTGCGTGGGAAGCATTCAGTCTGCGTTAAGTGGCACCATCGTGGTCAAAGTCAGGGGACAAAAGCGTGATTTCCTTTTAACTGCACGGTAATCCAGGGGAGAGGTGAGGGGAGATGTGAGTTCAAACATACCCATTTCACAGGATAACTGACCTAGTTAGTAACTTGCTAACTAACTAACCTGCTAACTTGTCCCGTTCCCTCACTAGACATGCAACTCCTTGAAGGAGAGTGGATTACTCGGCCCTTGGCGGGCTCATAGTAGGTGCAGCAGTGCATGGACGGTTTGTGAGGCCTCACTGAATCTGAACTTCCCTTGTTCGTTCATTCGTTCATTCCCTGCGTACTGAGGGTGACCATGTGGGTCAGAGCGTGACCTGGCATGAGGCTGGCACATGCAAGTTGACGCAGTTTCTGATTGACAATGTGGGGTCAGAGAGGGCTGGATTGAAATGCCAGTTCTGCCACATATAGCCAGGTGGCCTCAGGCCGAATGAGGTCTGAATGAAGAAACGGGACTTCGTTTCTCTTGGTCTAAGGTTTCTCAGCGGTGGAACGGGAGTGTGAAATGGCAGTGGCCTCCAGGACTGTCGCAGGCTGAGATGGGATGATGCCTCTGAAGTGCTTGGCACAAGGCCTGGTATACTGTAGGCGCTAACTAAATGCCTGCTGTGACATGATTAGGCGCTTGGGAGGTGTTTATTGAAGGAATGAGCCGTGGGGTAAATGCCGAGGGCTCTCCTTTCCCCCAGTCTTTCTGGCTGCCCCCTCCCCAGTCCCTCCCTCCCCTTCTGTTCCCCTCACCCGCTTCCTCCGACCTCACCCTGCAGAGCGAAGTCCATGATGCTGGGGTCCAGGGCATCCACCTCGGTGTTCATGTCGGTGCTGATGTTGATGAAGTCCACGGGCGCCCTTCCCATGGCAGGGTGAGGGAGGGGGCTGGGGCTCAGATCCGGCAGGGCGTGCAGAGGTGGGGTCTGGGCTGGGGCAGGAGAGTCCGGGGCCAGATGTGCCTGGGGCTGTACCTGGTGGTGCAAGGGGACCGACTGCAGGGACAGGGTCATCAGCGGCTGGGGTGGGAGCTGGGAGACGGCCAGGCAGCTGTGGGCCATGGCCACTGTGGTGGCGTGGGTCAGCGCCGGGGCCTCAGGCTCCCCTGGCTTGCCAGGGCGTCGGCAGCTTTCCGGCCGGTCCGAGATCAGCTTGTCCAGCTCCTCTGCAGGCAGGTGGGAGAGGTCATTCATCAGAAGCCACCCTCTAGCTCCTGGGCCCCAAGCCCAGGCATGGATTCAAACCCGGTATTATCAGCTGTGTGATCTTAGCAAGCCTTTTGGACTCTCAGAACATGAATTTCTTCATCTATGAGATGGCCTCACATACTCTACACGGGGGTTGTGGAAATGGAATGAAATTGCAAATGACATAGAGACTTGGAACAATGAGATGGGTCTCAGATAACACTGGCTTCCCTCATGGGGACAGTGCTTTATAGAATAATCCTGTAACTCTAGGACTTCACTAAAACCTCATAACAGGCCTACAAGAGGGAAGTAAGGCAGAGATTACAAATCCCACGAGACTGGGACAAAGGTTATTAACATACAGGGGGCCCTAGCCAGAGAGATGAAGCCTTGCTGTGGACTGAAAATTGGATCCTCCTCCTTCAATGCTCTTCAATAGAAATAAGATAGAAGTTACTCAAAATTATTTTGAGTTGTTGGCTTGTGTCTCTTTGACTGCAGCAGTTCTCAGACTGGACCACTAGGGTTGCACACGTTTTAGAAATGAGGACACTTAGAATTCAGAAGGTGAAATGGCCCGCCCAAGATCTCACACCAAATAGGAGTCAGGACGAGCCCTGGATATCAAACCAGATCCCACAGCTCGCAGCCAAGGGCCTACTGGGTCCTGCTATGGTCCTGATCAACTTATTGAACTGTTCACCTCTGAGCTAGACTCCCATCCCCTTCACACCCAAACTTCAGGTATGATGCTATCCACAGGGCCAAGCCAAATATTCCGAAGGCTGGGTGGCATTAGCCTCCCAGGTCACTCTTTCTATTCACATGTCACTCCTATATCCCCAGCTTCACATCTCTTAATTAAAAAAAAAAAGCAGGTGCAATATTTTTTTAAATCTAAAGTAACTCATGAACAGGGTAGACAGTTTGGAAAATAGAGAAACATGTGAAGAATATAAAAATTATCAGTGGTCTCTTCATTCACAGTAAAGATTTTGATGTATTTCTTCTAGTCTCTGTGTATACATATATATGTATATAGATATACGTTAATTGACACACAAATGGGTGTGGCTACATATGCATTTTAGAATGTGACTACACTATGTATATCGATTCATAACCTGCTTCTTCATCTATCATATTGGGAACATTTCTTTTTAGAGATAGAAATATTTTTGGAATACTAATACTTGCATGGTATAATATTATATCTATTTAATCTCCTATTGTAGGGTGTCTAGATTGCTTTCAGTTTTTTACCATCAGAAATCACTTCATGATAGATAACTTTGTTCATAAACTTCCTGCTCAAATCTTTGATTTCTTCAGCATGAACTGCCAGAAGTAGAATAAATGAACCAAACTGGGGACCAAATTTGCAAAGTTTCATGATATTACTTTGCCCTGGGAAAGTTTCACACTTTGCACTCCCACCAGTTGGGCACGACAGTGCTGATTTCTCCACATGGTAGCCCACGCTGGGCGTTACTGTGTTATTACTTTGGGGAGTCTGTTCCAGTATGGTAGGAAAGGTAGGGAAGCCTTGCTTTCCCATGCTTGTTTTGTGTGGCATGTCTGTGGGAGACACTGGGGTTGTTAGTGAGATTCTATACTCATTGCAGGATGGGCAGCGTGCAAGCTCCTGTGTGAGTGTGCGCGTGCGTGCATGTGTGTGGTGGGGCGCCTGGGCCTCACCGGGGTTGGCCATGCTCCGGTGGATGGCAGCCAGGTCCTTCCGCTTCCACTTGTGCATCTCCTCCTCCATCTTGTCGATGCGGGCCAGGTTCAGGGCCCACAGGCATCCCTTGCGTGAGGAGCCGCTCATCTTGTTCTCCACCTTCTCAAAGCACTTGTTCAGCGACAGGTTGTGCCGCACAGAGTTCTTCCAGCCGTCAGGAGCTGTCTGGGGGAAGAAATGGACCCATGGGAGACCTCTCTGCAGGGACCCCTCTCTAATCCCATCTCCCTAGGGGAAATCTCAGACTCAGGCCTAGAGGAGTAGGAGGGACAGTGTCCAATGCTTAACCTTGGGTTGGGAAACGAGAGGGAGCAGTGAGAACTGTGGCAACCAGGAGGGTCCCCGCTCTGATTAGAGGGGCAGCTGTACTTCAGCTCTGGGCAATGGTTAAGACACAAGGGCAAGGCCCAAGGCTTCCAGCTCTGCTCTTTTTCTCCTACTCAGCAGACAAGTGAGATGATGCTAATATGTGGATAATTTGTCGAGTGTATTAAATGCCTATCATTTTAAGTGCTCATACTTTATTGTAAGGTAACCAGACATTGCGATGCACCTCACACCCTCTTCATTTTACACACAGTTTCTCTGTGTTTGCATCATTATGTTTTACCGAGTCTGTGCTGAATAGCTAGATTGACCCTCTAGCCTTTGCCCCCTGAGATGCCTGGTGAACTCCTATTCATCCGTCAAATGCCCAGCTCAAATGCCCCCTTCTCTTTCTGGATTTCTTGGCCCATGTCTGTGTGAGTGCACATTGCAGATGTCTTTGGACATGCCTGCTGCTGCCGCTAAGTCGCTTCAGTCGTGTCCGACTCTGTGCGACCCCATAGATGTCAGCCCACCAGGCTCCCCCGTCCCTGGGATTCTCCAGGCAAGTACACTGGAGTGGGTTGCCATTTCCCTCTCCAATGCATGAAAGTGAAAAGTGAAAGGGAAGTCGCTCAGTCGTGTCCAACTCTAGCGACCCCATGGACTGCAGCCTACCAGGCTCCTCCGTCCATGGGATTTTCCAGGCAAGAGTACTGGAGTGGGGTGCCATTGGACATGACTCGGGGACTAAAAGGGTGGCTTAGTTTGGCCCAGGTTCTAGCACTACCAGGGAGAGACCAGAGCCACTCCAGCCACCCCCAACCTGGCTGAGGCCCCTCACCTTGAAGTAGGGGAAGTGTTCCTTCATGAAGCTATAGATCTCGCTCACAGGCAGGCTTCCTGTCTTGCTGTTCTTCAGGGCCATGGCGATCAGACAGCTGGAGGCAAAATGTGGGGCAGGCCAGATGTGAAGGCATCTCAAGCTGACAGCCCAAGGTCCCCTCTGCCAGGAAGTTGGCCCTGCTTAACCCCGTTGGTACCAGCCCCTAGACGCTTACAATGTTAGCTCTAAATACCTTTTCATGGCTCTATGTCTTTCCCACCCTCTGCCCTTGACCTTGAGCTCAGCTATTTGTAACGATTTGAGAAATCTTGTCTTTTCCTCCTTTTACCCCTTTCTCATTAATGGGCCTTTAGACATTAACTGGGCTGTTTAACTGCCTTCCCCAAATCTTGTGAAGTACCCAATACTATTATTTGATGACTTTCTGCATCAGAGGGAACTGAAGCTCAGAGAGGCCAAGCCTCTTACCCAGGGTCACACAGCTAGCTTGTGAATGACAGAGTGGAGCACTGGGCTTAGGGTCTGGAGTGGGTTCTCAGCCCTGGGAACTGACTGACCACATGACGATCCGTCCTGAGAATGGGTCCCACTTCCCAAAACCTTCCCCTGGGAAGCCTAGGCCACCACACCCATCTCTCTGAGGTGCCCTCGAGACAGCCCTCACCCCTCTCTTCCCTGAGTCCCCCACCGTCCCAGCCCCCCAGAACCTCACCTGTAGGAATAGATGGGCTTGGGATAGTGTTTGGGGTGCAGTTCCTGGGATGAATGCACAGCCATGCGGGGCTGGGGGTAGGGAGGCCGTGCCCCAAACGCGGAGCCATACAGGCCCACAGGAGCGCACTTCCCATCGGGGGTGGGGGGTAAGGAAGGGTGGCAGGGAGAGAGATGATGAGAGAGAGCATCAGTCACTCACAATCACCCCGCCACACCCCCATCTTGAAGACGCAGGATTTATGGCCCTGGCAGACCATCTTGTCTCCCCCCAGCACAGAGTTTTGGGTGGAAATCAAATGAACAACCCCATGACATGGTGAAGAAAGTTCTTCCCATGTTCTGGGTGGGTAAACTGAGGCTCAGAGCAGTCCCTAGCCAGCCCAAGTCAGGATTGTCTGCTTCTGAGTTCAGGCCCCCCTCACCAGCCCGCAGTACCTGCTGGACACCTGAGGGTAGCGGGAACTGAGGTTGCGAGGCGGCAGAGTACAGCTGTGGTGGGTTCTGTAGGCTGGACGAGGGCTGGCCCCCCACAGCGAACTGGTTCATTTGCTGGGGCCGGGAGAGAAGGAGACGAAGGGTCGAGGGCGACCCCAGCCCTGTGGGACACCTCCCTTGCTCCCCGACCCACATGGTGGCACTTACACTGGCTCCGTGGTTGGTCAGGGGACTCAGACCCAGCACGCCTTGGGGGGCCATGCCAGGTGGGCCTTGGAGCAGGTGGCCTGGGGTGGCTGCCACATGCAGGTCAGCCGCCCTGGCCAAGGCACCTGGAAAAGGGAAGCGCAGAGATGCCTGGGCTGGGGGAATGGTGGCTGTGGACAGGGACAGCCCCACCCCTGGGCACCTCCAGAGAATGAAGCTGTCCCCTACCCTTGGGGCTCAGCACATAGTAGGTGCTTGGCAAACCATGTCTCTGGATGATAGTGGTGAAGAGTGGGTTCCCACCTTCTCTTCTGCCAAGGATCAGCTCAGGAATAGCAGATGTACCCCCTTCTCCTGTGCTGGGTCTGTGACAGGCATTGCTAATCTATCACAGAGTCTCACTGCCCCAGCCTGACTTTAGGTAGACACTGCCGATCAAGCAAAGCTGATGTTCAAAATTATCCCGCCCTGGGGCCTTCAGCTCTCCTTTGAGCTCTAGCTGCCACCTGGGCTCATCCTTTGTGCTTTGGTCTGTCTACTTTGTCCTTCCATCTCTGACCAGACCCCTAGTTCCCTGAGAGCTGGGACCACATTTTATATAACTCAGTGCTACAAACACCTCACATAGTGACAGGCACGCAGGAGATGTGCGTGATGCAGTGAAGGAAGGGCTTCCTTACTTCACAGTTCCCATCCACTGAATGCCTACTGTGTGCAAGGTACTTTCTGCATTGAGTCCTCCAACACCCCATGAAGGCAGTTCTATTATCTTTTCATCATAGGTGAGGAAAGAAGTTCAGAGGCAAAGCCATCTGCCCAAGGTCACATAGCTGTCCCCTCAGGGTTCTAGATCAGGGATTGAGAAACTATTGGCCACCAGACCAAATTGGCCCACAATATGTTTTGTAAAAAGTTTTATTGGCACATAGCTACAGCCATTCATTTACATATTATGTATGGCTGGTCTTGCACAGCAGTGACAAAGTTGAAATGTTTCAACAGAGACCATCTGGCTCACAGGGTCTAAAATATTTACTGGCCCCTTACAGAAAAACTGTGCTGACTCCTGCTGATGTCTTGGCCAAGAACAATTTGTCCAATGAAAGAAATACTCCTAGGTGATACGTTTTTAACTATGGGTCCTTTAACTATGGGTACTGCAGTGATTGTTTTTGTTGATTTTTTTTCTTCTTATGACACACTTTCTGTGTCCCTAAACATTTAATCCACTTGCTATGACTGCAAACAGGCTGCCATTTGTTGAGTACCTACTGTGTGCTGGGCCCTGTGCTCAGTACATTTTAAACAAATATTTGTTTATTTATTTATTTGGCTATGCTGGGTCTCAGTTGCAGCACACAGGATCTTTAGTTGCAGCTTGCATATGGGATCTAGTTCCCTGACCAGGGATCGAACCCAGGCCCTCTGCATTGGGCACTCAGAGTCTTGTAGCCAGTGGACCACCAGGGAAGTCCCTGTGATACTTTCTTTAAAGAAGTCAAAGTACGTAAAAAATTTTTTTGTGGTAACCATTTTAAAAAATTGAAGTATCTGCCATGGAGAAGTACATTCAGCACCACCTTGAATAACATTAATATTAAATCACATTCTTCTAAGGTTTTTTTCTGGCTTAAGACTGATAGTAACTTCTGGGACTTTCCTGGTACTCAGTGGTTAAGACTTTGCCTTCCAATGCATGGGGTGTGAGTTTGATCCCTGGTCAGGCAGCTAAGATCCCACAATATCACTTCTGTTTTATGTTTTGCTTTTTGGCTGCCAAAAACCAAAAAGTCAAAGCATAAAATGGAAGCAATATTGGAACGAATTCAATAAAGACTGAAAAATGATTCACATAAGGAAAAAAAAAGTTGAACTATAGTTAATTTACAATGCTGTGTTAGTTTCAGGTATACAGCAAAGTGATTTAGTTATATGTATGTGTGTGTGTGTGTGTGTGTGTGTGTGTGTGTATAGGGACATCCCTGGTGGCTCAGACAGTTAAGCATCTGTCTACAATGTGGGAGACCCGGGTTCGATCCCTGGGTCAGGAAGCTCCCCTGGAGAAGGAAATGGCAATCCACTCCAGTACTATTGCCTGGAAAATCCCATGGACAGAGGAATATATCAGATCAGATCAGTCGCTCAGTCATGTCATATATATATATATATGTCATATGTCATATATATTATATATATATAATATATATATATATAAACTTTTTATATATAACCTGAAAATCTTTTCCAGATTCTTTTCCCTTATAGTTGTTTAGTTGCTCAGTCGTGTCCAACTCTTTGCAACCCCATGGACTGCATGCAGCATGCCAGGCTTCCCCGTCCTTCACTATCTCTCAGAGATTGTTCAAGCTCATGCCCATTGAGTTGGTGATGCCATCTAACCATCTCATCTTCTGTCACCCCGTTTTCCTCCTGCCCTCAATCTTTCCCAGCATCAGGGTCTTTTCTAATGAGTCAGTTCTTCACATCAGGTGGCCAAAGTATTGGAGCTTCAGCTTCAGCATCAGTTCTTCCAAGGAATATTCAGGACTGATTTCCTTTAGGATGGACTGCTTGGATCTCCTTGCTCTCCAAGGGACTCTCAAAAGTCTTCTCCAACACCACACTTCAAAAGCATCAATTCTTTGGCAATCAGCCTTCTTTATGGTCCAACTCTCACATCTGTACATGACTACTAGAAAAACCATAGCTTTGACTATACAGACCTTTGTTGGCAAAATGATGTCTCTGCTTTTTAATACACTGTCTAGGTTGGTCATAGCTTTTCTTCCAAGGAGCAAGCATCTTTTAATTTCATGGCTACAGTTACCATCTGCAGTGATTTTGGAGCCCAAGAAAATAAAGTCTCTCACTGTTTCCATTGTTTCTCCATCTATTTGCCATGAAGTGATGAGACCAGATGCCATGACCTCAGTTTTTTGAATATTGAGTTTTAAGTCAGCTTTTTCACCCTCCTCTTTCACCTTCATCAAGAGGCTCTTCTCTTCCTCTTTGCTTTCTGCCATAAGGGTGGTGTCATCTGCACATCTGAGGTTATTGATATTTCTCATGCCAGTCTTGATTCCAGCTTGTGCTTCATCCAGCCCAGCATTTCGCATGAGGTACTCTGCATGTAAGTTAAATAAGTAGGGTTACAATAGCCCTGATGTAGTCCTTTCCCAATTTTGAATGAGTCTGTTGTTCCATGTCCAGTTCTAATGGTTGCTTCTTGACCTGCATACAGGTTTCTCAGGAGACAGGTAAGGTGGTCTGATACTCCCAACGCTTTAAGAATTTTCCAGTTTGTTGTGATCCACACAGTCAACGGCTTTAGTGTAGTCAGTGAAGCAGAAAATATTTTTCTGGAATTCCCTTGTTTTTTCTATGATCCAACAGATGCTGGTAATTTGATCTGTGGTTCCTTTGCCTTTTCTAAATCTAACTTGTACATCTGGAAGTTCTTGGTTCATGTACTATTGAGGCCCAGCTTGAAGGATTTTGAGCATTACCTTGCTAGCATGTAAAATGAGTACAATCATGCGGTAGTTTGAACATCCTTGGGTATTGCCCTCCTTTAGGATTGAGTATAGTTTCCTGCGCTATACACTAGATCCTTGCTGTTCATCTATTTTATATATAGTAGTGTATACGTTAGTCCCAAACTCCAAATTTCTGTCTCCCCCACCACCCCCAACCCAAAGTACTCCTAAAGAAGTAAAGGAACTGAACTTCTGTAAAGGGTCAGACAGCAAATATTTTAGGCTTTTGCCAGCCACTTGATCTGTCTTGTCTGTGGTTTATAACCTTTGAAAAATGTAAAAGCATTCTTAACACAAAGGCCACACAAAAACGAGCCATGGGCTGCGTTGGCTCCCAGAGGTGGTCACCTGCCGACTGCTCTCGGTGTTCTAGATGTCCCGGGGTGAGGGGAGGGGCTGTCTTTATTCTGTGCTGAAACCTGAGCTCACACAGGGCCTGGCACACCATGATGAGCAAAAGAGCGAACCATATCCCTCTGGGGAAGGTAGAATTAGTCCCATTTTACAGAGGCAGAAACTGAGGCCTGGAGAGAGAGAGAGACTGACCTGGCCATGGCCATCCCTTGGTTCACGGAAGCACTGGGCGTCACCTTTCCCCATCTCCCTATCCTGCTGCACCTTCCCGCCGCCCCGCCTCACCCCTGTGCCTACCTGGGTGCGTGTGTGGCGCACTGGGGCCGCCCAGGTCCACACGGCCACTCGCCATCTGCTGCAGCCTCGGCACATCCACGGCTGTGAGCCACGACAGCGACTGCAGGTCCCCGGGAAGGTCATCATCGCAGGTGGCGGCCAGGAGCCTGCAGGGAGGGGCAGGAGCTCGGGCGGGGGCGGGGAGCTCAGGCCAGCTCTTGGGGGCTCCTCCACCTCTGGAATCACCCCAGAAGCTTCTCACCTCCCCCAGGCCACCTCACCTTCCAATCTGCCCATCCCTAAGGAGCCCTCTTTAGCAGCCAGATTGCACATCCTCACACCTTTCCTTCATTTATTCACTAGACACATCTTACTCAATTCCCTACCCCCAAATGATAAACACTAGTGTTTGTGTGAGGACTTATTATGTGCCAGGCACTGTATCAAGTCCTTCCCAGGTAGCAACCCAGAGGACACCCCCCAGTCACCTGATGAGGCAGGTGTTATTCTTCCCATTTCACAGATGGGCAAACTGAGGCTCATAGCCCCGAGTCACTCACCCAAGGCCAACCCAGAACAGGAAGTGGTAGGGCTGGAACCCCAGCCTGAATTCCTCACCATGACCCCAGGCAGCCCCTGGAGCTTCCAGTTAGGATACATGCCCCCCACAACTCACCCAATACCAGAGCAAAAACATTTCTTTATATGCAAAGAAAGAGTGCCCATCAAGGATACCAGGACAAGTACCCCCAATTTGGGGTAACCATGGCTCCCCAATGTCCTTCAAGTGCTCACCCCACACCTCCAGGGCCCTGGACCTCACAGTACCATCCTGTCTGTGTTATAACGTAGTGTGTTTGCAAACCGGCCAGGGGCCCACGCCAGCCCCACCACGCCTGCCACCCCACAGGCCAGGCACTTCCTGGTCTGTTGACCCAAGGCCCACCGTCCCAATTTTAAGCTCCAAGTTTCAAAAGTAGGTGTCCTGGGACCTCAGAGAGAGTTGGGGTGGGGGGAGGTGGAGCCTGGGGTTTTCTCGTGAACAGGACCGTGGACCCAGCTGGGGCATCAACCTCCACCCCTCCTGCCATCTGCATGGCCCCTCTCAAGCGGTTCTCTCTCTTCATTTCTCTTGCTCTTGCTTCCTTGTGTTTTAGGGCCACAATTAGCGTTGCCATGGCACCGGCTGCTCGGTTGTCGCGGGGCCTGGGCCCTCAGCCCACCAAGCTAGCATCAGGTGACCGCCTGGCCGCCCTGGCGATTGGCTGCCTCGTAGGAAAACACAGCCTGGAAACGATTTGAAAACTCTGCCAGCCCGTGTCGGTGGCAGCAGTTGGCCCAGCTGCTGTCCCCTGGAGGTCCATTGTGTGACAAACGACTGTTGCCCCCATGGCACGTGGCTCCCATTGTCCTGGGGTCTCCCTGCAATTGTTTTTACAGCCCCCCCACCCCCAGGCTGCTGCCCATTCGACCCGCTCATAACTCATCCGGATGAGTGACAGCCACGGGCCAGGCCTGGGTGATGCCATCTGTCCCCTCGGGCCCGTGGAGACCACGGGGTGAGGCTGAAAGCTTGATGTGCCGCCCACCCAAGCCCCCTCCTCGCCCCGGGGCTGGCCGACCTCCCGGCCCCTGGTGGCGGGAGCCCCAGCCCTGCTCAGTAACCTGCTATGGCTCCCCAGTGCCCTTGCGGCTCTGCCTGGCGGCATCCTTGCCTCCTCCTGCTCCGAGGAGGATTGGAGGTGAAACCCTGGTGCCGGTTTCTCAGGTGGGGGCCCCACCAGAGCGCTCTGAATGGTGGCATGGGGCTTGTAAACACAGCAGGGTCCTGGGCATCACCATGGGGCAGGATCTCTGGAGGCAGGTGACTCTGTTAGGTGATGTGTTATTTAAGAGCCTGGACTCTGGGTTCTAATCCTGGTCTTACACACTTACCTGTGTGCCTTGGGGCCACTGACTTAACCTCTCTGAGACCCAGTGTTTTTGATCGACAAAGTTGGGCTAAATAATAGTTCCTATCGGACTTCCCTGATGGCTCAGTGGTAAAGAATCCACCTGCCAGTAGAGGAGATGAGTGTTCGCTCCCTGGGTTGGGAAGATCCCCTGGAGAAGGAAAGGGCAACCCACTCCAGTATTCTTGCCTGAAGAATCCCATGGACAGAGGAGCCTGGGTGGCTACAGTCCATGGGGTCACAAAGAGCCAGACACGACTTAGCAACAGCAATAGTTCCTATCACACAGAGTATGATCAGGATTAAAGGTACTGTTGCATGAAAAGACTTGGAACCATGTCTGACTTTGCTGTCATTAATATCAATACTAATGATAATATTAGCCAGGTCCTCTGGACTTCCCTCGTAGTGTAATAGGTAAAGAATCTACCTGCAAGGCAGGAGACCCAGCTTTGATTCCTGGGTTGGGAAGATCCCCTTGGAGAAGGAAATACTGGGTTATTCTCCAGTAATACTCCAGTTACACTCCAGTGTTCTTGCCTGGAGAATCCCATGGACAGAGGAGCCTGGTGGGCTCTGGGGTCACACAGACCTGCCCCTGCTGCTGCTACTACTAGCGGCTTCCATTTGCTGAGTGCTGCTTGTGTCCTTTGACAGGCCCATTTTACAGATGGAGAAGCTGAGGCCCTGAGCTCGCAGATGCTCTGAGTTTCTTCCCCCAGAGTGAGAATCACAGCTGTACAGGTGGTAGAGGCTGAGTTAATGGTGCTCATCTGATCAATCTTTTCTTTTTTTTCCTGCTGCTTGAGAGCCCCATCAGGCTTCCCTGGCCCCCACAGCAGCACACACCCCCCCACCCCAGCCCCCCCAGCCCTGCAGCGGCCTGGCGTCCATCCTGCCCCTGGTACCGCCCTGCCCCCACACGGGAGCACAGTCCCACCTCTGGGACAGGAAAGCCCTTTCGGCTCTCTCTCCCCAACCCAACTGTGCCCACCCGTGGAGGCTCACTTCAAATCCTATGTTCTGGCTTCTTCATGCCAAATTCCCGCCCCTCACTTTACCCACATGGAGACTGAGACCGAGAGAAAGGAGGCAGTTTGTTCCCAATGTCATCGTCCAGGAAAGGACTAGGGAAGGGACTCCGGGCTCGCTGTGTGGGCCCCTTCCAGCCCGGGAGCACCTTCTCCTCCAGGAAGTCTTTGCAACCTAGACCCCAAGCTCAGAGACCCCGTCCGCACCCTGGGTGGGTGAGTCCTGCCCGGCCATCTCTTTGCCCAGATCCTGCCTCTCGGCTCACGGAGGGCTGGCCCCCAGTCCCCATCACCCCAGGCCTCAGCACACCGTGCAGCTACTTCAGTGCCTGCTTGGCCAGTCAAACAGGTTGACCCCAGGCCACCGATCCAGAGAACCTGGGTGACAGGACAGTGACTGTCACGTCCAGCAGTTTAGCTGTCCTCTGCCTCCTCGAGCCCTTGCAACAGCCTCGGGAGAGGGACAAGGGGCAGGCAGCCCCACTTTACAGATGGGAAAACTGAGGCCAGACCGGCAAAAGCAAAATTGTGGCCAGGACTCAAACCCGGGTCTGTCTGCTGCACTGTGGGCTGTACCTGCGGCACCACAGGCAGAGAAGCCCCATCCTCTGGGGGAGATGCCCCCATCCTGAGTCTGGGGCTCTCAGCAGGGGCCGTGTGGACCAGCGTCACCCAGGAGCTGGTTCCACTGCAGAATCTAAGGCTCAGCCCAGTCCCTGGAGTCTCACACTGGGGCTGTGGGGCCCTGGAATGTGTGTATTAGTGCCTCCCTGAGCTCTAGGGGGCGGGGGGTGGGAGACAGCCCGGAGGGGGTGTGGCAGGGGCTTCACACAGCTCAGGCTTTGCTTGGACAGATCCGGGTTCAAGTCCTTATGATTGCCTGTGTGACCTTGAACAAGTCACTTGAAGTCCCTGAGTCTCCATTTTCTCATCTGGAAAATGGGAGAGGAACAGACCGCTTCCCCCTGGGCTGTTGAGGGCATCAAGTGAGACAGCGTGTGTTCAAGCCCTCCCTCCTTGGGGGCTTAATGCTCATTCTGGGGGTGGACAACCAGACCCTGCTCCCCCTGCCATCTCTGGCATCCCAGAGGTTGTCTGGTCCTCCCTCCCAGCCAGGCCAGAATGCCAGCCTCTGTGTGCCTGGCACATGGCCTTGCCAGTCTCCTGCAATGGCTGTGGCTGCCCGGAGCTATGCTGGAGCCTGCCGGCCCTGAAGCCTGGCTTACGTCCTGCTGCCCCTGGCTCATCTGGCTCCAGGCACCTCTTCATCGTGGGTCACAGGAACCCGGAGGTGATGCTCTGGGGCCTAAATGGGAGTGTCCCATCCCCAGTGCCCAGCCTGGGGCCCTGACCATCTGTTTCCTTCTCTCCCACCCTCCTCTGCTCCCTGCAGAGGCACACAGCCCCTCTCCATGGTGCCGTGTGAAGGCCCCCAAAACCTCCCCCCACCTGTGCCTTGAGTTTCCTCATTCGAGGTGCCCCCAGGGGCCTACTTTCTGCTCTGTCCTAGAGAACTTCATGTTAAATGGCCTCAACCATGGGATCCGTGGCAGTTGTGACAAGAGAAAGACTTTGTGGTTCAGGAACCACTATGGCTTCTGAGCCACAGGCCCTCGGAAAGGCACTGAATTCCCCAGCCTCAGTTTTCCCACCTGTAAAATGGGCACAAATGATAAACAGAGCTGCAGTGTCTTATACTGTGCCCAGGACTGGCATGTCAGTGTAGAGGTGAAGTGGCTTGTGAACTGTCCTGCCATCTGCGAGGGTTTGGGACTATTGCCACAAGTGAGTGTGTGTGTGGGCCTGTGCCAGTCTCTTGAATGGGTTTCTCATCTGCTGGAAAATGATGGACGTTTGAGATGCAAAGGAAGAGGCAAACCCAGCCCCATCACCCTGGGGTCCCTCTGTGTCTATGGGCAAGGAGGAAAGCATTCCGCCAACCCCGGGTACCATGTCACTGATACCTGCCCACCTAGGCTCACCCCCAGCGAAAGCCACAAGGAGCATGAAACTGCAAAGACCCAGCTCCTTCCGTCTGCTCCCCCACTCCCCCACCCCCATCCTGCCTCACCCCTGCCCCTCTGCTCCAGCTCTCCCCCTCTCCTCGCCAGTGTCTCTGTCCTCTCGGTGTGTCTCCCTGTCCCTGGGTCTGAGGGGCCCTGTAATGAAGTCCTGGCCCCGCTGTTCCTGTCTGCTGACATCAGACGCGCTTCCGCACCTCCTCAGCCTCCGTCCCCTCCCCTGCAGAGTGGGGTGAAACTGACAGAGGCCAAGAGCCCGGGAGAGGCTCTTGCTAAACCTCTACCAGCTTCCTGCAGTCCCTTCTCTCTCTGACCCAGCACCCACATCATCCCCCACCCCCGCCCCCGTCTCCTACAGACTCATCTCCCTCCCACACACTCCCCCACCCATCATTCCTGTGTCCCCACCGCAGGGCTGCCATTGAGCCAGGCTTTCAGGGGATGTGGCTTCCCTGATAGCTCAGTTGGTAAAGAATCTGCCTCCAATGCAGGAGACCCCTGGTTCGATTCCTGGGTCAGGAAGATCTGCTGGAGAAGGAACAGGCCACCCACTCCAGTATTCTTGGGCTTCCCTTGTGGCTCAACTGGTAAAGAATCTGCCTACCATATGGGAGACCTGGGTTTGATGGCTGGGTTGGGAAGATTCCCCCAGGAAAGGGAAAAGCCTGGAGAATTCCAGTCGGACATGACTGAGTGACTTTCACTTTTACTTTTTGGGGGATGACAGCAGTTAACCCAGGCGCCTGTGCTCAGGTAATTCCCACATGTCCAGTTTCCCCATCTATAAAGCATTACTGGCTTTATATATATATATATATAAACACATATAGTTCTTCAGGGTCCCACTGGCCCTAGGACTCTAAGAAGGTGGAGTAGCACCCCAAGGTTAGAAGCAGGTGTGAACCCCAAGACAGGCCGGCCTGAAAAACTTCCTGACTGTATGACCGTCACCTGCCCTGGGACTCAGTTTCCCTATGTGTAAAATGGGAATAATAATAATAGCACCGACCCTAAGCGGGCTGTCGAGAACACATTGAGAGTTCATCTAAGCATCAGATCAGATGAAGCATCTAGTTTTCTGCAGAAAAAGTAGGTTAAACTATTAGCTCGGGGGCTCCAAAGGGGACCCCTGGCAATGCACCCTTCTCAGACCCAGTGGGGGAAATTTGTCACCAGCTGGGGATCCTCATTAGTGAATGGAAAGCTTTGGGGTCAAAAAGAAGACGACCTAGGTAGCACTCCAGAGTCCCCTTTTGAATGAAAGGGTTCCCCCACAGCTCTCCACCCACTCAGGGGGCAATCTTCCTTCTCAAAGCTCAGCCCCACTCATCTTATTCTTATTAAAATACATACACACCCCAGGGGGCACCATCACTCCCTTTCAGAGACAGGAAAGATGAGGCCAAGCCCAGTGAGCTGGCCTCAGCCACCTCCTGGCAATGGCCCCAGGAACCTGCCCCCGCACCTCCCGCCTGTCCCTCCGGGGGCCTCAGTTGCCCCATCTGGAATGTCGGAGTTGAGCCTCTCTCATCTCCGTGGGGCAGCCACTGGGACACACAGCCTGCAGGGCCTGGAGGACTATAGAGGTGGGCAGCCCAGCTCTGCTGGAGAGTGGGATGCTGAAGGGTACCGACCCATTATGAGGGGGTCACGGCCTGGAGCATCTGAGAGGGGGCAGACCCCGGTTAGGAGCCAGGTGGTACCCTGGGAAAATCAGCATCAGAATAACCTGTTATCAGTGCAATGGTGCGTGTGTGTGTTCAGCGGCTCCGTTGTGTCCGACTCTTTGAGACCCCATGGACTGTGACCGCCAGGCTCCTCTGTCCATGGGGTTTTCCTGGCAAGAACACCAGAGTGGGTTGCCATTTCCTTCTCCAGGGGATCTTCCCGCCCCAGGGACTGAACCCGCGTCTCCTGTGTTGCAGGCGGATTCTTCACCGCTGAGCTGCGAGGAAGCCCCGCCAACAGCAGGGCCGCCGTGTTCAGGCGCTTCCTCTGCGCCTATCACTTCGCTGTGTTCCGTGTGGCCATCACGCATTTCTCTCTGAAGCCTCTGGGCTTATCAGAAGGGGTGGGCCCCCTGCAAGGCTATCTTCTGCACTCACCGCATCTAGAAAACCTGGGCCCAGGGCTCCTGTGCTTCTCCTTCTGTAGCATTTTTGTGTAGTTGGTTGTGAGTGGAGGCCCTAGGGTCCACCAGGCTTGGTTTTGAACCCCACCCAGTCCTTAATAGCTGTGAGATTTGTCTGCAGTCATCTGCCTCTCTGAGCCTCAGTTTGCTCATCTGTAAAATGGGGATGCTAACACCTGTACCCATCTCATAGGGGTTTGTAAGGACTGAGCGTAGTTCAGTGGGACACCCCAGAGCACACATCAATATGCATGGCATGCTAGCAGTTCAGATTAGCGTACACGTCCTCAGCAGGGTATGGACTCAGCATGAAGCAGGCTCCATGGGGAGGGACACCGCGGAGGATCTGACTCAGGAAGCATCTGCTTCATTCCACTAATACCTCCTAAACTCCTACTTGTCAGGCCCTGTTCCGGCAGGCAGACAGAATTCCCTCTGTCCAAGGAAAGAACTTTCTAACTGACCTAGGGATGCAAAGGAGGAGAGGTCTACCCCTGGCATGCCCATCTTCCTGCCAGTCCACTCAGGTCTATAACTCCCTCATCTCCTGCCAACCTGTGGAACGGCTGCTTACAATACCCATTCCTCAGATGGGATGACTGAGGCCCAGAGAAAGGAGGAGATACCCCTCAGCCTCACAGCATGTCAGCAAAAGACCTGGGATTTAAACCACCCACCCTGGAGCCTCTTCACTTGGATACTCTGCCAGCATGGCTGAGCTATAGCAAGCTGTAAGCAGGAAGGGCAAACGCCATTCATGTTGTTTTTAGGAGGATCAGGCTGCAAGGTACCTCCATGCTGCTGGGGCCACTGGTCAGGGGCCCCTGTGGTGGCCCTGGGCAAAGAGAGAGATCCTTGGAGTCCATGGCTACTGTTCTGCACTGGCCAGGGGGCCATGCTGAAAACACTGAACAATATCCTTCATCAGTTAGCTATGTTCATTGATCCTTTGGAGGGATGGAAGATGAGCCAGGAGAGCGGGGCCTGGGGTGGGTGAGCCCCAGGAGACCTGGATCGCAGTCCTGGCCTCGCTCCTAATGGAGCAGGGGTGGTCTTTGTGCAGGCGACTCACTGCCTTTGATCCTCAGTTTTCTCACGCACAGAACAGAGGTGATGGAAGGGCCTAGCTTGCTTCCTGGTTCAGGGTAGGTAGATCACTGCAGGCCACAGTGCAGGGTTTGGCTCAAGTACTAGGCGCATGTTTGCGGAAGGGGTGGATTTCATACCCAGCATTCAGAGCAGCCTTTTACAAGGGACATCAGAACCTGTCACTGTCCTTAAAATCCATTAGCGTAGTAAGACTCAAGCTCTTTGCCGTGATCTGACCCTTGACCATCTCCTCCCCTCACCCCTTTGCTCTAGCAAACCTGCTCATCTTTCAGGCTCCCCAAACATTCCATGTTCTGTTTGCACATGCTGTTCCCTCTCCTGGGAATGCTGTTCCCTGCACTCATTCACAGCTAGTGCCTTCCTGTGCTTCTGACCACAGCCTAACCGTTCCCTCCTCCCTCGTCACCCCCATCCCTGGTGGTCCTTGCAGTGTTGTGTCTGAGGAATATTTAGCATTTTGTCTTGAGTTATTCATGTATACATGTTTCCGGTCTTTCCACTCAAGGAGGGCAAGGACAGAGAGGCCCTCTTTTGTGGTCAGCACCCAGCAAAGGACCTGGCACCCTGTGGGCATTTATTCCATACCTGCTGGAGTAGCAAAAGGAAGAGGGATCTCCCCCAAGTTCAACCCAGTTCAGCTCCAACACATCTAACATCCCCCAATTTCTATCCAATTCCTGCCCAGCTTAGACACCACCCCTCCCAGGAAGCCCTCCCAGACCAGCCTGGTATCTCCTAGTCCTTCCATCCCCTGGAATGACTACTGCTGCTAGCATCTACCCTGGCATAGACTCCTGAGCTCACTGATTTATTTTAACCCTATTATCTGCCTTCTCAGTCCAGTTCAGTCGCTCAGTCGTGTACGACTCTTTGTGACCCCGTGGACTGCAGCATGCCAGGCCTCCCTATCCATCACCAGCTCCCGGAGCTTACTCAAACTCATGTCCATTGAGTCGGTGATGCCATCCAACCAGCTCTCTCTCAGTCCAGAGCCCACATTTAACCCTTTACTTCCTATCTTGGGGATTCTTAGAGTTGATACAGCAATTGTGCAGTGGAAGGAACAGATGTTTGAGGTTTGAATCGTGTCTCAGTCCCTTTGTAGCTGTGTGACCTTAGGCAAGTCACTTCAGGCCTCTGTGCCTCAGTTTTCCCACCTGTAAAATGGAATAAGAATTCCCCCTACAGAGGATAACTGTGAGGATAAGATCAGATAACTTCTAAGAAAGGGCACGAGGCAGCTACTCCAACCACATTTCACTGTTTTCTCCTCTGGCCTTTCATTGTTACTGGAGGGGTTTGCCCAGAAAATATTGTCTCTGTGGGGAGTGGGGCAGAATCACAGAGGCACATCTGTCTGTCCATCCGTCTGTCCACTATGATTATAACCAGAAGGTTTTACCTGCCTTCTGGAGATGTGGTTAGTAAGAGATTGTTACATCATTACTAACTGTTCTTGTTTCCAACCCAACCTTTACACAAAGAGGATTAGCATTTCATGGAGCTGTTTATTTAGTGAACACATCTTTTGTAAGATCTTCTGTAACCGTTTACAGGAAGAAGAAAATCAAATGCCATTGTAGCAAGCTCAGAAAGTCCCCACCGGGGATAACATGAGCATAACATGCAACGATTTGATTAGGAATTTGGAAGAGACTCTTTCCTTTCTAGAACTTGGCTTGGGACTTGGTGCGCATGCGAGTGCCAGATGCATGTTTCTGGGGGTGGAAACACAAGACCCGGAAGGGAGACGGCACCCCAGGAAGGCTACCTCTCGTCCCTTGCCCTCGGGTAGCCTGAGTAGCCATCCTGGCCACCCCAAACACCCAGAAGGGCGGAAGGTTGTAAAGATACTTGGATGGTCACTGCCCATGCCAGATGGAGCCCCCCCCACCCAAGGAGGTTACAACCAATGAGTGGAGCCATTCTGGAATGAGGGTAAACCATCCCCCACACTCTATGCAGTGGGAAGCTTAAGAGGAAAGGCAGGTGGTGTCTGCTTGCCTTGGTCCACAGGACAGGATTTTGTCATCACTTGAGCATGCAACTTCCCTGAGTTTCTCTGGATGTGCTATTTCTCATGTGATACTTATCCATTCATCTCTCCACCTAAGGCAAAGTCACCTCCTTTCTTAGGGGAGGGACTGAGGGTCTGGGGAGTCAGTACCCTGTATAAGGCTCTGTGATGATAACTACTGAGCCTCATGGTCCTGGGAGAACCTGAAGTTCCAAGGGTCAGCACCCTGCCTCCTCTGGCTTCTCTGGGCCTGTTTTCCAATCTGTAAAAGGAAGTTGTTGGACCTGATCTCTAGAATAAGGAGTTAGCACACAGGAAGTACTTAATACCTCTCAGGGTCTCCTGCTACCCTGAAGAGAGTGGATTTCCAAGAGTGTTGAGCCAAGGGGGAGACCAGCTAACCCACGCTAAGCAGGAGCTGAGCAGGAGCTGTTAGCCGTTGCTCAGGCAATCCGGGCTGCCTCACCCCTTGGCCCCAGGCGGGCTGGGATGCCGTTGCCAATTTGCTGTCTAGGCCCAGCCTGACTCCGGACAGCTCCCTGGGGGACACGGCAGCTGCTATGCCCCCCAGCCCCAGCCTCCCATGCACAGCCTCTGAGAGTTAACGGCCAAACTCCGCCCCTGAGGATGGAAGGGCAGGCGGCTGGGTGGAGGGCTGCAAGGGGGCTGGAACCAGGCTCAGAGCCACTCCCTGGAGAGGCGGGAGGGGGAATGAGAAGCCCATAAACTTCTCCTGGGCTATTATCCCGGGAGAAAAATGGGAGTGGTCGGAGAAATGGGAGTGGGCTAGGGGGAGTCACTGTATAATCACAAAAGCTCCCCTCCACAAGAAAGCACTCTCCCCCGGGTGTGGCTGATGGATGCACAGGCTCCTCCCAAGGACCTGCGAATTGGGCTCTCACGGCTCCGTGTCACAGATGAAGACACTGAGGCACAGAGAGGGGCAGTGACTTGCCCAGGGTCACACAGCCATGAGGTGGTGGAGCGACTTGCTCTGTTCCAACCCCCTGTGCTCTTCACCAGTGGGGCGTGGGAGTGGTGGCCGTGGTACCCTCCGGGTGAGGGTTTGAGTCCCCACTGTCCCTGTAACTAGCTGCATCCTCTTGTTAAGTTGTTTAATCTAGCTGAGCCTTGGTTTTCTCATCTGCCAAATGGGCCCAACAGTGCTCGTTTCATAGGGTGGTTGTGGCACAGGGCAGGCAGGCAGGTACCAAAGCGTTAAGAAACCGTCAGCTGTTATTGTTGTTGTGGTTGGTATTTTGTTATTCTGCTTTCTATTTATGCTGTTTAACATAAGAAAACATCCCTGAATCCCTATGAAAAGGAAAGGCTGAACCCTCCAGGATTTCCCCAAGATCATGTAGCAGGCAAGTGACAGAAATGAAATTTCTTTTAATCTAACAACTGTATGCAGTGGGTACCATTTCTGTCCCCATTTGATGGAGGGGGAAACTGAGGTTCAGAGAGGTCCACACAACCAGAGAAGCTGGGATTCTGACCCCAGAGCCAAGCTCCTGACTCTGATGTTGCCCCCAGTCCACCTGCCAGGGTTTAAAACCTTTCAGCACAGGAAGCCCAGAGGTCTTTGGTTGTGGGATCTTGGGGAAAGCATTCCACTTTTCTGAGCCTCGGTTTTCCCACCTGTATGATGGGGGCTCATCAGAGCAGCTCCTCAAGCTGGGCATACAGTAGGTGCCCACAAACTGCTGTGTACCTGGCACGTGTCTAGGCTTCCAGCCCTACCCACAGCAGCCTCTCAGCAAACCCTTGTTTGAATTCATGGCCTTGTTCAGGTCTCTGAAGGCAGTCTCCAGATCCACAGCCTTCTGGAAGCAGTCACCCTCTAATTGGGGTCTGTGGTCTTCCCCAAAGGCACCGCTGGTGAGTTGCAGCAGCTCCAGGAGGCCAGACAGCCCCTGGGTAAACAGGGCTGATCCGAGGTGACAGCCTGCTCTTCCCAGGCCAGCCCCTGTCCCGTCCCCACTCCCTCATGTGGGCCGTGCCCCCTCCACCCAGGGGCACATGGTGCTTGTCTTGGGGGCAGGGCACTGGGAACCAGGGCAGGCAGGCCTTCAGTGGCTCACAGGGGAGAGAGGCTGAGGATTCATTTTTGTTCTCCTCCTCCCTCCCTTCGCTGATGACCTTGAACAAGCCCTTTCTCCTTTCTTGGGGGGCATTTCCTGGAGGCCTGTTAAGCTCACTGGAGGAGAAGCCATAACTGCTATTGTCATCTCAACATCCACCCAGATGCCCAGTCTCTCACCCAGGAGGGGACTAAAGACTGCAGGTTTCCATGGCCCCACTGCCCCCAGGCCACAAGTCACACACCCTCAGAGAGACACCACCTTTAAAACCAAGATCTTCTAGTTCGCCTGCAAAATCACAGAACTGAATGTAACCGTAGTTCTTGGGCAGTTTCAGAAACCATAGCCAGTGCATAAACACTTCAAACAATTCAAAAAGATGTCATTTGTTATTGTCGAAGCCCTCACCTGTATTCCTGTGGAGAGGGGTGGTGATTTTGCCCTGAGTTTCGAATAATTCCTGACATCATGGATGATATGTCACTTTCTATCATCTCCTTGGGAAAAAGACAAGCAGAAAACAAAACTGCCATCAGCAACGATGTGGACAGGATGGAAAACTCATAGTTTTCCCCCAATTCAAAAGGATAGAGCTCAACCAACAGAACACTTTGAAAAAAAAAAAAAAAACTAGAGAATTCCTGGGAGTCACAAGTCACTTTTCCAGGGCAGTTCTACAGGGTTTTAGAAGCAAATGAAGAGAATGGAATGAAATTCCAGGCTCTTTCAAATTAATGGGGGAAGGGCAAAGGAAGTCTCTAGAAGCCAAATGTCAAGTCCTGGAAAACGTGGACTTGCAAAATAGAAATCAGAAAAACCTGATTCCCTTCCAAGCCTAGTATTGTCAACCACAGCTCAGTTAGGATCACTTTGGAAAAAATAAAAAAGGACAGCCTGATGAGTCATGGACGTTTCTCTGGGGGAGCCAAATTCCCACTTGCAAAGGAAATAATCTCCGCAGGGCTCCCACCCTGGAACTGGCTTCAGAAATGTCACATGCCCTTGCTGGAAAACCAATCCAAACCCCCACCACTACCACCACCACTCCATCCTCAGCCCCCACCCCCGCTACATACAAACAGTCTTTAAAAGAAATCTCCCTTAAGTTTCCCAAACTCTGAGCCTGAAACGAACACCGAAACCCACTAGACTCTCAGATCCGCCCCCAAAGTCATCAAGGATTCTTGGAGAGGAGGAAAGGGGAGCAGAGAGAGGCAGCCCCCCGCAGCCCCTGCCCCGAGTCTCCCCCCTCCCAGGAAATGCAATGCCGGGCACTGCCCGGGAAGAGAGAAGCAAAGCAGACCGTGCAAGGCGGTACCTGGAGCTGATCCTGGCTGGGCCGCCGCCGCAGGCGCTCCTGGGGCGGGCCGGGGTTTCCGAAGAGGGGGGGCTCCCTCGCGCTCGCCCCTCGCGTTCCGCAATTTGGCCGCCGTCGCAGCTCGAACCGTTTTTAAATTTCCCTCTCTGGAGCTGTCCAGCTCAGAGCATGCGCAGTAGCTAAGTAGGGGGGCTTTTCCCCAAGGGGTCAGTTACAGGGCAGGGTCAAGGGGATTGCAGCGGACGTTTCCCAGCAGCAGCGAGCCTTGCATGCCCCGGGGGCTCTGGGTGGGGTGTGGCGCAGGGGGTAGGGACACCCCTATTCAAACTTTGCCAGCAGTGGCCCCCAAAACTGCACTCCCGCGAGCATGCGTTGAGGAGCAGTGAGTGGGAGGGTGATTTAGGCCCAAAAAATTAAGTTGCAAAAGGATGCTGGGTGCATTAAAAACTTGCAGTCCGTCACTGCCCAGGGGGAAAGCAGATGGGTGGGTGTGGAGATCTGTTGCAGCCCCCTCTCTCTCCCTCAAAGGGTGTTTGCTGGGGGGCGGGGAGGGAGGTGCGGACAGGCCAGGAGGCCGAGTCGGGGCCCCAGGTAAACACGGATTCAGGCCACCTGTCTCTTTAAGAAAGTTGCGTCCGCGCGGATTGGCGCGGCGCGCTGCCGGAGGGGCCCGCGGAGCTGGGAGCGCTCGCGCCGGGCGCCTGCACCTGCCGGGACCGCTAGGGCGGGATACCCGGGGTCCGCCAGCCCCCGTCCCGCGTGGAAAGTGAGTCGGCCCGGAGCGAGCGCGGCGGATCCCTAGGCCCGGCCGGCGGCGGGTGCGGTGGAGGCTGCGGTGCTCGCGGTCCCGCGCGGCCGGCGGAGCCCAGCGGAGCGCAGCCGAGCCGTTGGCGGCCGCGGCCCGCCGGTGCGCCCGCGCTCCCGCCTTCCCCGCCGCCCGGCCCGCGCCGCCGCCTGCCCCGCCCCGCGCCCGCCGCGGGAAAGGTGGCGCGGGCCGCGGGGTCGAACGCGGACAAAGGTCTCCCCAGTCCCCTAAGTGGAGCTTGAGTTAGTTTGATCCTCCGAGGAAGTTTGCGTTTTCGGCACCCCTCCCTCCGTCTTGGGCCTCTGTTGAAATAATTTGCAATGGGTAAGAACCCGCCTGCCAGTGCAGGAGACGCGGGTTCGATCCCTGGGTCCGGAAGATCCCATGGAGGAGGGCATGACAACCCACTCCAGTATTCTTGCCTGGAGAATCTCCATGGACAGAGAAGCCTGGAGGGCTACAGTCCAAGGGTGACCAAGGAGTCGGACAGGACTCGGCGACTTAACAATGATAATAGTCACAGTCATCCTTTATCTGCTTGCTTCTGCCGCCTGGTTTATCCTTCACACCAGCGCCTTAGGGGACAGGATGGTCCTCTTGGGGAAACTGATGCTCTGGGCGGTAATGAGTGGACGAGGGCGCACGGGCGGAGTGGGTATTGGAACCTCGGCCCCCGCGACGCCACAGCACCTGCCCCGGAGTCTGCGCCTCTGGCGGAGTCAGGCCGGGCATCCCATGCTTCTTGGGTTTCTGGAGGCTGTATTCACGTGGTTTATCCCCAAGTGGGCAGGGGAACCGCGTCTCCGCACCTGTGGCTGGGAAGTCTTTCCGACCCTCTGTTTACTTTCAAGAAGGAGCCGGAGCTCCCTAGGCTGGGTGTACCTGGGTTTCATCTCTCACTCAGGTGGGCTGTGATCTTGGCCGTGCTCCACGTCCCGAATGTTTTCTTGCAGCACCTGGGCGCCCTTGCTTCATTCTTCTCTGCCCGGAGTAAATAGATCAGCTTGCATTCTCTGGGGGTGGGGAGAATGTAATTTACAGATGTTAGTTAAGGTCATGGTCATGAAACGTCTCAGTTTTCATCCCTTCGACCTGCGTGTATTGAAAATATGTATTTTGACCAGTTCTAAAGATGGTTTACATTGCTTTGAACGTCCTGGTATGACCTACAATTAGTTCAGAGGTTACGTTGTAAGCATTCAAAACATTTGGGTTTGTTTGTGTTAATCCTTAAGAGAGTTGTCAGTAAATAGTGTGGGGAGGGGGCCGGTTTGAGGGAGGAGAGGTAACTTGACAACCTTCTTTTGAAGTAACAGCCCTTTTCATCCAGGTATAATTTTATATCTTTAGGATGGTTTGGAAAGGAAGTCTCTCTTCTGGAAACTGGCAAATTCAGTAAAGGTTTTAAAATAAAAGGCAGACAATCTTGAATTTCTGTAGACTTATGCATTATGGGAAAAAAAAAGAGCAAAGACTTCCCACGAAAAGAAAATAGTTGTTTAAGATAGAGATTCAGGATGTCCTGGGCGGCTCCTCGGAATCCCCTTTTCCTCAGGAACTTGACCTCTCTGCAGGGGTTTTGGTTGGCAACTACTGTTTCCCTAAAGAGTGGAGCTTTTGAGTTCTTTGCTCCAGGATTGGTTGGTGAAAACATTGCCACTCAAATGCCTACTGTTAGAGTTATTCAGAAAACCCAGGTAACTTGGCAGAAATCCTTCTTTTGTTAGGTTAATGTATCTTCTGCCTTTTATAAATGTATGGTAATTCTCAAACCTGCTGAATTAGAGGAGTCACCTGGGGGTGAAATTAGAACCATAAAAGGGAAGAACAGGGGAATCCTCATTTTGTAACAAGAGTTTCTGGTAATTCTATGATTAAGCGTGCACACCTGTAGCAGGTGATCTCACTGAGTTACATAAAGATGGCCGATTCTACCCTTTTTTTCTTTTTGGAAGAATATGAAATTCACCTGCTTTCATGGCTATATGGCCCCTTATCATTTGCTTCTGGTTACCGAGAACCTCAGATCGACTCTGATTTTGCCAGCGGACCTGCTTCCTTGCTAGTAAGATCTCCCAAAGCCTCAACAGTTCATCAGTCCTCTGATTACAAAGGGAAGGCAGAAGAGAGTGAAAACAATAGGTTTGCGTGTGGCTTCTCTCTCGCTCTCTGGTTTGATGTAGCAGAGACTGTTTCAACTTGCTCCAGTGTTTCTGAAGTTGTGGTAGTTGAGCAGTATATTATTTGCCTGGTCTATTCAGAACTTGGGTGCCCACGACTGTGTAAGAAATGTTTGTTCGTTGATTATGAGCTTAAAACCAACTCAGTCATAGCTGGGAAGACCAGTTCCTCACAGCAGTGTGTAGGAGCAGAGTTGGTATAGAAGGATTAAAAACTACTCAGCAATCTTCCCTGGGGGCTCAGTCGGTAAAGAATCCGCCTGCAATGCAGGAGACCTGGGTTCTACCCCTGGGTCAGGAAGATCCCCTGGAGAAGGAAATGGCAACACATTCCAGTATTCTTGCCTGGAAAATCCATGGACAGAGAAGCCTGGTGGGCTACAGTCCAGGGGGTCGCAAGAGTCGGACACGGCTTAGCAACTAAAACTAAAACCACCAGCAAGTTTAAAATAGGTTTTGTTAGACCAAGTAGCAGCTCCATATTGTTACAGACTACGACTGTTTCTTTCTACTTTCTTGACTTTTGCTTTGCTTATTCTAATTTTCTGGCGGCAAAGGGGCAAAGGGAGTGTGGTCAGAGATAGATGATCTGTAGCAATAAATAATCACTTCTCTTTCTCCCACTCTGATTCACTGATTGGCATAGTAAACCACGGGGCATGCCCAGGAAGCAGAAATATCAAGGTGTTTTTTCAGGTTCGATTATAGTAGAACAACCCCTCCAGGCCACAGCACCCAGGCCTGTATGTGGTACACAGGATTCTTATAGGCTTAAAAATTTTTTTTCTTGCTTCATCTATTGCAAAAAAAAAAAACAACCCTAATCAGATGGTATTTTCTGTTAAGAAAGTTCTCAATTGAAACAGCATACTCTGTGTTCACTACCGAAAGTTGATGCTGCCTCTAACAGTAATTTCTGGTTCTGATTTCCTAAGAAGTCAGTTCCACAGCACCGTGAAGCCCCTGTTTGACGTCTAAACACAGCTTCCTCAGATGGGGAGGACAGAATGGGTTTTTTTTTTTTTTTTTCCTGTGGGAGACCATGAAAGTACCCTGGCTGTTGATCTCTTTTGCTCCTGTTAGCATGACTGATATGTGTATTATGGTTCTTTGGGAGCAAGTTTGTAGAGGAACTGCCGCTTATCATTGTTGGCCTACGTCTTATTTAACAAAAGGATGCTAAACCCTTGGATGTTTCCAGGAAAGGAGTACTCTAAGATTTTTGAATCTAGATGATATCCTATTGCCTCCACCCAGATCCAGTTCCCATCACTGCCCTGTGCTATTCCTCAGAAAGGTTGTTGGCAGCCTTGAATGTGCTCCAAACAGGTTGCTGGAGTTTTCTCTTTCCCTTTATAATACTTTAATTTAGTTGTTGTTTGGGCGATGTCTAGGTATTCCTTTTATGAATTTTTTTTTCTTTGGAGTGTGTTTTTTTGTTTGTTTGAGAATTTGTGTGTTGAAAGAATAAAACCCTGTGACTCCCCCAAAGCTAAATTGACATCACTGGGTTATAAGGTTCCAGGGCTTATTTTAACCGGGATAAGGAAAAACTTTCTAACTGTGACAGCAGCTCCAGGCCAGCCTGTCACCTCTGAAGGTAGAAAGTGCCCTTCACCCAGCTGTTGATGCAGAGATTGAGAAGAGGTGAAAGGGGTTCACAGACCAGGGACAAGTGGGATTAAATCTCTGAGGCCCAACCAGTGCCAAAATTCTGTGGAATTCCACACCTTATCCTTGAGTGTCAGTGCCAAGCCCATGTACACAAGTAGCTATTTTTCTATTAAACTGGAACAGGTAAGTTTCTGTTGCTTTAACAAATGTATATAGTCCATGGAATTCTCCAGGCCCGAATACTGGCCTGGGTAACATTTCCCTTCTGCAGGGGATCTTCCCAACCCCGGAATCAAACCCAGGTCTCCCACATTGCAGGTGGATTCTTTCCCAGCTGAGCCATGAGGGAAGCCCAAGACTATAGGAGTGGGTAGGCTGTCCCTTCTCCAGGGGATCTTCCTGACCCAGGAGTTGAACCAGGGTCTCCAGCATTGCAGGTGGATTCTTTACCAACTGAGTTATCAGGGAAGCCCATAACAAATATAATTACACCTAATTGTGATAATGGAGAGGAGTACAAAAATAAATGCTTTGAAAAGAAAAAATTCGATATCAATTGTATCGTCTATGTCTTGGCAACAACCATACTGAAACTATCGGGAAGTTGTCTTTCTATTTGGCTCAAGTTTAAATATCCAAGTAGAGACTAAAACGGGCTCCTAGAATAAAAATATTTTAAAAAGCTGGGTATATCTCTTGGCAAGTATGACTATCTACATTATTATAATGCTCACTGGACTTTCTGAATAAAAAAAAAGATTTATCAGATTGGTATCATCTTGACTTGAAGCATGTTTTATTTTTGGAAAGCAAATAATTACAGGCATCTTAACATAGCAATTCCACCTGAGTTAGAATATTTAGAACCATCCATTCCCTGCCAACTCTGTAAATGGGGGGACAGCACCCTAGGAGGAGGGCTTTTGTAATGGCACAGCTGTGAGGCCAACCAGGGTTCAAGGCTCAGTGCTGCCCCTCCCTTTGCAGTAGCTTTGGGGTGAGTTATTCCCGTAACTTTGTTTCCCTGTTTCTAGAAAACAACACTCACCTTTCAGGGCTCAGTGAGCCTTTGAGCCCGCACCTGATGTATAGGAGATGCTCAACCAATGATGGCTGTGTTTCCAGATTGAGTGTATATTCGTTAAGTTCTTATTCTGCAGCTAGATTCTCCTGGAGCAAATAAGGAATCAACTGAGTTACTCTGGGAAACTCTTCAACCTTTAAAATCAGTCGAGTCTGTGCTGTATTTAAAATGGATAACCAGGGAGGACCTACCGTAGAGCACAAGGAACTCTGCTCAGTGCTACATGGCAGCCTGGATAGGAGGGGAGTCTGGGGGAGAATGGATACATGTATAGGTATGACTGAGTCCCTTTGCTGTCTACCTGAAGCTATCATGACATTGTTAATCAGCCATATCCCAATACAAAATAAAAAGTTAAAAAAAAAATCAATAGAGTCTGGATTTACCACGGTTCTCTCATAATCAGAAAGGTTGTACCACCTTTTCCTGGCATCTCAGGAGAAATTAGGCTCCCTCAAAATAATGCCATTTTAGGTATGAAAAAATGCCTAAGATGCTTATCTTCTGCCCCAAATCATGCATTTACCCACCAGGAAATCCATTCAGCAGTCGCCATGCAGGGGAAAGCTCTCGCCATGGAATTCTATCAATGATTTAATCTGGCCCCTCTGCACACTTTGTCATGCGTGTGTATATATTTTCTCATTTTGTACAGAGGATATGGCTGCAGCCTCTAGAGCTGTGTTCTGGGTACAGTTAATGTGCAATGCACATCTGATCTGAGTCTATAAGACATCCCTGTGGCGGTTACTCCATTCTATATTCTGATTTCTTTGTATGTCTTTTTCTATTGGCTTCTAGCAGGCGTCCTCAGCCAGGGGATGCAGGCCCCACGCAGCCGCATGCAGCCACAAGCAGGCTTTGTTTGGCTCATGGACTTTCTTTCTAAAAACTTTCGAATCAGAAGCCAGCATTGGAAAATCCTTCAAGCTGGGATTTCCAGCTTTTCCTGAAAAACCTGACAAGTTGGCTGCAGTAGGCCCATGATCCCAGGAGGGAGCCCTCAGCTGAGATGGAATGCCGCTGCCCCCTTGCCCACCCCTTAGAGGGAGGGTCACGTGCTCTCCAGGTTGCCACAGGCTCTACCACTCCTTATGCCCAACCCCAGGCCAAGGTCCTCGCCACTGGCCTCTGACCATGTGTTTATGGGTCTTTGCTGTTTTTCTTGTAATAATGAGGACAAAAGTGAAATGGATTTTGTGCCCGTGATGCCGTCAGAACCTCAGAAAGATTGTCAACAGCTAATAAAAATAGTAAGTTACCCTTTGTGGAAAACTTACTCTGTTGGATGATATGCTAAGTGCTTTGAGCATCTCTCTTGGTCCTCACAATGCTGTGAGGTGGGTGTGATTGCACCCATGTGAGAGATGAGGAAATAATTCAGACTTGGCTCATGTTGTCTGTTCTACTTGATGGTGTCAGAGGATGGAAAGAAGTGGTATGGGGGGCCCTGCCCTCCAACTCTTCTGCAGCCAATGGTTTCTGATGGGCAAGCCCTTTGAGGCAGCTTTGTAAATGATGTATAGCTTGGGACAAGGCACATCCCACTGAGATGGATGACGCTCCATCCCAGGGAATTGTTGGCCCCCACAAAGGTCCCATAGATGTCATGCATTTAGTTTACGGGGCGGATTATAATAAAAATTGAGCAAAGTTTGTAACTTGAACTGCTTCCAACATCTCAACCATCTGATGCATAAAAGGAACATTTGAACTCACCCTAAAATGTTCCTGGGAGGCAGGGCGGGGTGGTGAGGGGAGGGAATTGTTGTATTTGTTTCAATCTAGTGGAAAGGCTTCATTCTTTGTAAAAGGCACACAAATGTCTCCATATTTGGTATCCTGGCTGCCATTAGACTTGCTTTTGAATAATATTCTCTTCTAGATGACATAGTTTGAAATTCATAGCATTAAAACTTTTGGAGTAACATGTTCTGTGTAACAAACCAAGACATGGAAAAAAATATTCTCTGTGCATTTGGAGCCAGCTCTTTTTAGTATCAAAGACTGATTTTGGAGGCTCCTCATTTGTCTACAAAAACTTTTAACAGTCCTTTGCTCAACAGAGTTTTGTTTTGTTTTTACTGTAAACTCCTTTATTCTGCAAACACCAAAGAAATCTAAGTGGTTTTAAAAGACTGTTCAGATAACTTGCTCCCTTTTATAACTACTACAGGTTCAGATACTGTTCCCCAGGAATAAAAAGCAGTGTGTTCCCTTCATAAAACCCCTTCTCAAGGTTCTGGACTGGGTTTTTCCCCCCATATCTCTATTTGTGTCTAAAACGAAGTGAATGTAAAACAGTAGCATGCAAACTTTTTGCTTTTCATTGCAAGGTAACAATCCGGGCTGTTTGTTTTAGAAATGGTAATGTTGTATCATTGTAACAAATTATACTTAAAAATCATTTAGTGTGAAATTGCAGATTAATCCCATAGGGACAGGGTATTAACAATCACCCAGCCCTTTGGAGCATACAGATGGTGAATCTGGGATTTACAATAGGAACAATCGCTGATTACATGCATGGATGTAACGGACAAAAAGACCTCCACAACTTCAGCCTGGAGAATGCGGTGGAGGTCCTAGTGCCTGACTTGTTTGGGATGCTCAGCCTCTAGGGATGCCTGCGTCTCAGCACCTAGCCTGCACCAGATCCTACAGTGCCTTCTGTGTGCTCTGAAACCTACCAAGCGCATGTGAGAAGCGTCCTCTCAGTGTGCTTAGCTCTAACTCTTGTAAATTCCATTAGAATTTGCATAAAGAGCAACTTCACAGTGGGGCACACAGTGGGAATTTGGCAGAGGTGCCCAAGCCAGAGAACTCGTTGTCAAAACCCAATACTTGCTATTCACTAATTGCTGTGTGGACTAGGGGCTGGGGAGGCTTCTCTGCTTCAGAAATTAATCTGTGTGAGAAATGAAAAGCGCTCTTGATACAATGCCTCTGATTTTGAAACTGTCAGTCTGTAGAGCTCAGACTGCAAACCTCATGACATGCTTACTGTTGAGAGTGAAAACAGCACCCTCATGCACACATCCTTGAATACAGACCATGTTACAGTAAGTGACCAGCCAGTGTGCTCTTGGCTGGTCACTTACTGTAACATGTCCCAGGTGGCATAGTGGTAAAGAATCTGCCTGCCAATGCGGGAGATGCAAAGACGCGGGTTCGATCCCTGGGTTGGGAAGATCCCCTGAAGGAAAAAATGACAGCCCACTCCAGTATTCTTGCCTGGGAAATCCCATGGACAGAGGAGCCCGGTGGGCTACGGTCCATAGGATTGCAAAGAGTCGGACGCAACTGAGCTATTGAGCAGAGCAGCAGAGAGAAGTGTATTCTTGGGACACTGAACTAAGTAAGGCTGTTTTCTTTTTATTTATATTTTTAAACAACTCTTTATAAAATTTAAAAAACATAGCCATTTCAGTGGTAGTTAAGATGCATATGCAACATCTACATAAAACCACGTTAGTTCTCCCCTCAGATCTCTGTTTGATTTCAGATGTAAAGGTAAGGAATAATTTTCCAAGCAGGAGAAAACCCAAGAGCCTGAATGCTTTAAAGAGCTTAGCATCATTGTCTTAGCTTTTTAGAATTTGTTTTTCAAAACCGAAGGAAAACCTTTATCCAAATGAATTGTTTAAATATTCTGTTCCCAAACTCTATTGTTACAGAGCTCAGAACAAAAGTACCAGTGAACACTGTTACGTCTGACTCCAGGAACTGTCTTGCTTTTAAGCATATGCATCCCACACACGTTTTATTGCTTTTTCTGAACCCAGGGATTTGTGACAGCCGTGAGTCAGCTGAGTGATAATGACCGTGTCCTCTGGACCAGTTAATTACCCGCCCAGAAGGGTTTGGCAGCCCCATCTTGAGGGGACGCTTGTAAGCTTCTCCGGATTATTCTAGAGATGCTTGGCAACTGGCCCTCAGTTTAGCTCTGATTCTCAGGTGCTGGGTTGGATAGTCGCTTGTTCAAAATGATTAATGTGGCCTTTGTGGTCATAAATATCAGTGATATTAGTAACACCGACTGAAGCAAGAGTCACTCCTTGGAAAAAGCCTGTCAAGTTTGAAACATGTTAAAGTATCAAGTTCAAAATGTATAGTTATTGATACACTGTTTGGAAAAGCAAGGGATGGCCAAAAAAATGGATTGTAACTGACCCTTTAAATGTCCATGAGTACATACTGACATAAATGGTTGGAGAAAAATAGATCAATGGGGGAGACACGAGAAATATGCTTAATGGAAGATCTCAAATAAGTGTGTATTGGGTTGGCCAAAAAGTTCATTTGGAGTTTTCTAGAACATTTTACAGAAAAACCCAAACAGACATTTTGGCCAACCCAATACATCCTCTGTCCTCCAGGAGGTGAATATTGTTAATGATTCTTTCTTCTTTCCTCCCGCTTCCCTGTGGGGCTGGTCTTAGGGATTTGCCTCCAAATAATAGTGTATAGATGGGGGGAAATAGGGCTGTCACAGGGGAGCACCCTGGTACATACCACCTTAACCAAGAGATGAAGGTTAACATCAACGATGACATGTGGATCCCACGAACCCTGATGGGACGGGGTGAGGAGACACACAGGATCTTTACCTCTGTGGTATTCTTTATAAAATCTCTAATGTCAGTCTACTGATGAGGAGACCATTCTACAGAGTACCTTACCCGTGCCCTTTAAAACTGGCAAGATCATGAAAAATAAAGAATGAGAAAGTGTTCCAGATCAGAGGGGACTGTGTGGGCATGATAACTCAAGGCAGTGTGGTGAGCTTCCAGGGCTGGATCCTGGAAGAAGAAAGGGGCTTAGTAGAAAACACTGGCAGAATCTGAATCAAGTCTGGAGCACGGTTAATAGAAATGTCCCACCTTCAGTTTCTTAGCTGTGATAAACGCACCATGAGACTATGAAAGAGTGTGAGGAAACTGGGTGAAGGGTAGATAAGAGCGCTCTGTGTAATCGTTACAACTTATCTGGTAACCTAAAGTCACCCCCCATTTATTTTAAATCAAGTAAATGTCACGCCCATGTTCACAGCCTTCTTGAAAATAGCCCAGAGGTGGAAGCAACCCATGTGTCCACCGATGGATGAATGGATAAACAGAACTCAATAGGATCCAGGCTTAAAAAAGAAGGAAGTTCTTAAACAGACATTTCTCCAAAGAAGACACACAGATGGCTAACAAACACACGAAAAGATGCTCAACATCACTCATTATCAGAGAAATGCAAATCCAAACCACAATGAGGTACCATCTCATGCCGGTCAGAATGGCTGCTGTCAAAAAGTCTACAAACAATAAATGCTGGAGAGGGTGTGGAGAAAAGGGAACCCTCTTACACTGTTGGTGGGAATGCAAACTAGTACAGCCACTATGGAGAACAGTGTGGAGATGCCTTAAAAAACTGGGAATAGAACTGCCATACGACCCAGCAATCCCACTGCTGGGCATACACACCAAGGAAACCAGTATTGAAAGAGACACGTGTACCCCAATGTTCTTCGCAGCACTGTTTACAATAGCTGGGACATGGAAGCAACCTAGATGCCCATTGGCAGATGAATGGGTAAGAAAACTGTGGTACATATACACAGTGGAATATTACTCAGCTAGTAAAAAGAATGCATTTGAATCAGTTCTATTGAGGTGGATGAAACTGGAACCTATTACACAGAGTGAGGTAAGTCAGAAAGAAAAACACCAATACAGTATATTAATGCATATATATGGAATTTAGAAAGATGGTAATGATGACCCTATATGTGAGACAGAAAAAGAGACACAAATGTAAAGAACAGACTTTTGGACTCTGTGGGAGAAGGCAAGGGTGGGATGATTTGAGAGAATAGCATTGAAACATGTATATTACCATATGTGAAATAGATTGCCGGTCCAGGTTCAATGCATGAGACAGGGTGCTCAGGGCTGGTGCACTGGGATGACCCTGAGGGATGGGATGGGGAGGAAGGTGGGGGGCGAATTCAGGATGGGGAACACATGTACACCATGGCTGACTCATGTCAATGTATGGCAGAAACCCACTACAATATTGTAAAGTAATTACCCTCCAATTAAATTAATTTAAAAAAGGTTCTGACACCTGCTGCAACATGAACCTTGAGGACTATATATTAAATGAAATAAGCCATCACAAAAAGACAATTGTATCTTTCCACTTACATGAGATACCTAGTGTAAAGTAAAATGCATGTGTACTCAGTCATGTCTGACTCTCTGAGACCCCAAGGACTGTAGCCCACCAGGCTTCTCTGTCCGTGGAATTTTCCAAGCAAGAATACTGGAGTGGTGTGCCATTTCCTACTCCAGGAGATTTCCCAACCCAGGGATCAAACCCTTGTCTCTTGCATTGGCAGGCACCACAGACAGATAAAAACTAGCTGTTATAATTCAAACATGCCTTTAGCTTTCAGAATCAGAAAATGCAGACTTCCTTCTCCTCTTTTCCAAGACATTCAAGTTATGGCATGGTAGTATCAGCAAGGTCTTCTGGTGAGTGGATCACTCCCTGGGATCTGACACTTGGAGAGACCCTGTGTACAAGGGCAGTCCAGTTACTTGCCTGTTTTTCTCTCGAAATGTCTCTTCTGCTTGTTCAGGGTGGTATGAAGCCATTTTGTTATACTGTATCTCATTTCTTTTTGGTGTTTTAAAATTCAGATGTTAAATCACTAATGCTTTGTTTATCCACCTGATCTTCTCGGGTCTGGGAAACAGCAAGAAAGAACTGGGCTCCTGGTGGGAGAGGAGCCTATAAAGGTGGAGGATGGGGTAAGGTGTCTGTAGGACATTGCCAGTAAAACCCACTGAACAAAGCTGTGCTACACAGTTAAACATTTAAGAGGGTAGATCTCCCGCTAAGTGTTCTTACCTCAATCAATAAGCAAACGTTATATACCACTAAAACAATGAATCCAAGACTTGGTTTTTTTTTGAGATATAATTGACAATCGTAAGATTTAAAGTATACAATGTTGATGATTTGATAAACGTATATACATTGTGACTTTCACATTGTGATTCCCCCATCAGGTTCATTTAAGATCTACTTTCAGCAATCTTTAATTATTCGAGACAGTGTTATCAGCCATAGTCACCATGTTTTTTATTAGCTCTTCAGACTTTATTCATAATGTAGCTGCAAATGTGTACCCTTTACCAACCTTGCCCTATTAACTCCAGTCCCCAACTCCTGCCAACCACTTTTTAGTTTCTTTGAGTTTGGCTTTCTTTTTTAATTTCTTTTTATTTTTTCACATGTAAGTGATACTGTGCAGAATTTGTCTTTGACTTACTTCACTTTGCATAATGTCCTCTAACCTTATCCATATAGTCAAAAATGGCAGGATTTCCTCTTTCCCAAAGCTGAATACTATTCCATTGTGTATACACACCGTGCTGAGTTTATCCATTCATCTGTCAGTAGACATTTGGGTTGTCTCCATACCTTGGCCTCTGTGAATAATGCTGCAATGAACAGGGCGTACAGATATCTCTACAGAAAAAGGATTTTGTTTCCTTCAGATGTATAACCAGAAGTGGGATTGGCTCTATTCCTAGAACCAACCAGTTTCTATTGATCCTATTTCTGTTGGTTCACACAGTGGGTCTAGTTTTAGTTTCTTGCAGAATCTCCAGTGTTTCCCATAGTGGCTGTACAAGTTTAGATTCCTTTGTACGTACAATCAGGGCACAAGGGTTCCATTTTCTCTTGCTAGCATTTGTTATCTCTTATCTAGGGTGTCCCTGGTGGCTCAGTAGTACAAGAACCTACAGTGCAGAAGATGCAGGTTCAATCCCTGGGTCTGGAAGACCCCCTGGAGGAGAAAATGGCAACCCACTCCAGCATTCTTGCCTGGGCAATCCCATGGACTGAGGAGCCTGGCAGCTACAGTCCATGGGATTGCAAAGACTCAGACACAATTTAGCAGCTAAACAACAATAGCAATCTTTCATGATAGCCATTCTAACAAGTGTGAGATAATTACTCACTGTAGTTTGGATTTCCGTTTCCCTGCTGATTAATGATGCCGAGTGTCTTTTCACATGCCTGTTGGCCATCTGTATATCTTCTTTGGGAAAATGCTTATTCAGGTCTTTTGCCCACTTCCTAATTGAGTTTTTCTGGTGTTGTTTTGTTTTGTTTTCGCTGTGAGTTGAATGAGTTCCTGGTATATTTTGGATATTAAATGCTTATCAGATATGTTAGTTGTTAATGTTAGTCACTCAGTTGTGTCTGACTCTTTGAACCCCATGGACTGTAACCCACCAGGCTCCTCTGTCTCTGGGAATTCCAGGCAACAATACTGTAGTGGGTAGCCATTCCCTTCTCCAAATGAGATTTGCAAATATTTTCTCCCATCTGTTAGTTGCCTTTTCATCTTGTTGTTAGTTTCCTTTGCTGTGCAGAAGCGTTTTCGTTTGTTGCACTCCCAGCTGAATTTGGCTTATTTCACTCAGTGTAATGTGTGAAAGGTCTGGCCATGTTGTAGCCTATGTCAGCATTTTCTTCCTTTTTAAGGCTGAATAATAATCTGTGTGTGTGTGTGTGTAACCACATTTTTTTGTTTATCCATTCACTCATAAATGGACATTTAGATTGCTTCCACCTTTTGGCTATTTTGAATAATGCTGCTAAGAACATGAGTGTACAAATATCTGTTTGAATCCCTGCTTTGAAGCCTTTTGGACATACCCAGAAGTGGACCTGCTGGATTGTATGGTAATTCTATTTTTAACACTTTGGGGACTTCCATACTCTTTGCCGTAACAGTTGTACCCCTTTACAGTCCCAGCAGCAGTACAGGGGTTCCACTTTCTCTGTGTCTTCACCAACACTTGTTATTGTTTTATATATGTGTGTGTGTGTATGCTATGCTATGCTAAGTCACTTCAGTCGTGTCTGACTCTGTGCGACCCCATAGACGGCAGCCCACCAGGCTCCCCCGTCCCTGGGATTCTCCAGGCAAGAACACTGGAGTGGGTTGCCATTTCCTTCTCCAATGCATGAAAGTGAAAAGTGAAAGTGAAGTCGCTCAGTCGTGTCCGACTCTTAGCGACTCCATGGACTGCAGCCTACCAGGCTCCTCCGTCCTTGGGATTTTCCAAGCAAGAGTACTGGAGTGGGGTGCCATTGCCTTCTCCGGTGTGTGTGTGTATACACATATATAAAATTGTCATCCTACTGAATATGAATTGATATCTCATTGTAGTTTTGATTTGCATTTCCCTAATGATTTGGATGTGATAATTTGACACTGCAAATATGTCAGTTCTCCTTAATTACACCTTTTGATAAAATTCCAATCTGAATTATTAATTCACACTCTTAAGGCATAATGAAAGCACAAATGAACAGTGAAACAGAATAGATCAGAGAGCCAGAAATGCACTCATGCATATGAAAAAAGTCTCTCTGACTAGCTAATCAACATTTCTGGTTAATCATTCTATCTAACTTCACAGATAGTCAATAACACAAAAGTAAACAGCAATGGAATACCACTTTATACCCACGAGACTGGCAAAGATTGTAGAACCCGAAAGTACCCAGGAATGGCAATGATATAGAGAAACAGGAGCCATCAGGCACTACTGAAGGAAGGACAAACTGACTTCTGTGATCATTCTTGAACAAGGTTTTGCAGAATGCAGTGAAATTACATACTTGCGTGTCTGATGACCCACTAGTCTCACTCCAAGGAATACACTCCTGTGAGGACTTGTGTGTATGTTCAAAAGAGAACATGTCTGGAAATGTTCATCATGCTGGTGTTTGAGGCAATTGTGAGCTGGAGTTGATGGGAGTATCCATCACTAGGGAAATGGAGGGGTTGAACAAGGTGAGTCTATGGTTGAAACACTGTACAACAATTAAAAGCAGAGAACCAGATATGTTTTTTAAAGGTTTAGTGATGTCTTGGAAGGCCTGCGTGTAAATTGCATCTTTCTTCTTTAGAACGATTTCCTGGAAGCCTCTCCCATGCACTCCCACTTGTAGCTCTTTGGCTCAGCATGGCCTGTGAGGCCTCCCTTGGCTGCAAGGGAGCCTGGAACACCCAGTATTTGACATTTCCATCCTTTATAGGAAGCAAGGGAGGAAGGAACTCTGATTGGTCTTTGGGCATACTGTCTGCCGTGCATTCTGCTATATTCATATTTTAACCTGGGAATCTTATCAAAAGACAGATGCTGATTCAGTAAGTCTGGGATGGGGCCTAAGATGGTACAATTCTAAGTGCTCCCAGATGGTGCTGAGGCTGCTGGTTCCTGGACCTTGGGTAGCAAGGTTCTTGAAGGTCTCCTGCTGCTTTTGAGAGTTCCGCAGGCCTGGGTGTCATCACTGTGTTCAGCAGGTGATGGAATGCAGTGGCTAGTTTTGGGACTCGGTTCATGGAGGTCAATCAAGACAGAATATGCCTCATTGTTTTGGTTACTGTTGGGCAATAAAAAGCCACCCCAAATTCAGTAGTATAAAGCAACCACGCTTTCCTTATGCTCACCAATTCTGTGGATGATGACTTCCAGTAGGGAACAGTGGGGAGGGCTTGTCTCGGCTCCTTGGTGTCCACTGGAATGCTGAGATGGGAGTGATTTGATAGCTGGGCTTGCACTGTTCAAAGACTCGCTTACTCTCACATCTGGCCCCTTGCTGAGGAGACTGCAGGGCTAGGGCTGCCGACCAGAGAGCCTGCGGGTGGCCTCTCCATGTAGCTGGGCTTCCACCCAGCATGGCAGCCACTGGGCAGCAGAGCTGCTGCGATGGCGGCTGTGTCTTTGACCTAGCCCCAGAAGCCACACATTGTCCTTTCTGCCACATTCTGTTGGTTACAAGTGAATCACAAGCTCACTTAGATTCAAGGCAAGAATTAGACTCCACCTTTCGATAGGGGAATGGAGCAATCTAGAAGAGCAGGTGGAATAGGAGATACTATTGTGATCATCTTTGGAAAACCCCACCTACCAAACATTTTAAAAACTACCCCCCCCTTCATGATCAAGATATGTTTGCAAAACCCAACCCCTTTTCTTTTTAAAATGTTTATTTTAAATGTATTTCTTTTTAGTTGCAGCATAATGGCTTTACAATATTGTGTTGTTCTGCCAGAAAAAAAGTTTATTTATTTTTGGCTGTACTGGGTTTTTGTTGCTGAGTGTGGGCTTTCTCCAATTGCAGTGAATCGGGGCTATTCTCTAGCTGCGGCGAGCAGGCTTCTCACTGCGGGGCCCCTCTCGTTGCAGAGCCCAGGCAGTAGGGTGTGGACTTCAGCAGTTGTGGTGCACAGGCTAAACTGTCTTTGACACGTGGAAACTTCCCAGACCAGGGATCAAACCCGTGGTCCTCTGCATTGACAGGCAGATGCTTAACCACTGCACCACCAAGGAAGTCCCCAACCCCTTTCAACACGTTTAAGCTGTCATTTCATTAGAGTTGTAAATCTTGCTCAGGGAACCAGGGGTGAAGATGATGGATTCTCACTGGATTGTTTCAAATGTATCATCCTGAGAATGTCTTAGTTCTCTTCTTGAAGGCTTACACAAGACCTCTGTATCCTTGATGACTGTTCTTCATTACAGGGCAAGGACTCTGTCTGGAAAGCATTTCTCTGCTGAGTACCTGTCAGCTTGAGTCAGCCTTTGCTGGAAGAGGGTAATCAGACACCATGGGCACAAACAGCTTGCCTGCCTGTACCTGTCCAGGTGAGCTCTTCCATCTGGTGAGCAGTTTCATCATTGCCCCGGCTCCCCGGGGGCCCAGCAGTTTGTATGCTCCTACCTCACTTCCTGCTGCAGCCCTGTCCCCCTCCTTCAACCCCAATCACACCGTCTTAATCTCTCTTCTTCCAGTCCCAGGCTAGTAAGTCTAGTTGATGGTAAGGTTAGCTTCATTTCTTAGTTGTGATAGACGTGCCAGGTTACATAAGCTATTAACACTGAGAGAGACTTCTTGTTATTCAGTGACTAAGTCGGGTCTGACTCTTTGTGACCCATGGACTGCAGCATTCCAGGTTTCCTTGTCCTTTGCTGTCTAATGGAGTCAGCTCAAACTCACATCCATTGAGTCAGGGATGCCATCCAGCCATCTCATCCTCTGTTGCCCCCTTTTCCTCCTGCCTTCACTCTTTCCCAGGATCAGGGTCTTTTCCAATGAGTTGGCTCTTTGCATCAGGTGGCCAAAGTATTGGAGCTTCAGCATCAGTCCTCCCAACGATAGAATATTGGAGTGTTGATTTCAATATTCAGGGTCGATTTCCTTTAGGATTGGCTAGTTGATATCCTTGCTATCCAAGGAGCTAGAGAAGAGAGAGACTAGGTGAAGGTTATACAAGAACTCTCTGTACCATCTTTGCAACTTTTCTGCAAGTCTACAATTTTTCCAAAAGTGCAAATGTGTGCACCTGTATTTGTTGTTGTTCGTTCACTACTCTTTGCGCTCATACACACTTGCGCATAAAAATACACAGACATATGTGAAATTAAGCACATATGTTCTGTTTCATTATTTTTTTAAAGCAATCACATAAATGATATGGTCGTTATTAAAAAGGTTTTAATGTCAGTAGTCACCCTGTTTGGCTAACAACGTAGATCTGAATGTGCTGGGTTGTAAGTGGCTGATGAATGAGCGATGTACGGGGTTATTCCTACTTCCTTATTTAATAACTGGATTCGTATGGGCTTCTTAAGCCTGAGTGACCCATGCTTTGTTGCCAGGACTATCCCAGTGACCCCTAGCAAGACCCCTGTCCCAATTCGTCTATCAGAGAAAAATGAATCTATTTCTGCAGCTATCACTCCTTATTATCTCTAATTGGGTCTGGCGGCTGGAGACAAGCCTCATTATTTTTAATTGGGACCCATCGTTCTAGAACAAAGCGCCACCCACTTGCATGCAGATCATGCCTGGATATTTGCTTGCAAGTTCAAAGTGAAATTGCATTGTGGGATTTCCAGGAAATCACACTATTTTTATCCCTTTGTTTCACCTAGCTTTAGAGTTGTCATCTTGGCTTGTTAAACCAAAAATAATCACTGGATTGGGACGGTCTCTGTGTATGTCAGAGTGTTGTTTGTTTGTTTGTTTAATGTAGGACAAGTTTTTCTTTCAAAATTAATGAATATTATAAAACTGGACATAATTTGACAGACTGCTCACTTAAGTATCATTTAAATATTGCTTTGGTCATGATGTTAGGCCATGGATAGATTTTCCTGGTTGAAAGGGCCCCCTTTTTTTTTGTTTATTATTCTAACTTACTATGAAATAATCCTTCACTATCATACACTTCAGTGTTTCTTCATTATTATTCCTATATTGTTAAACCGTCCGTCAGTCGGTATCTGAGGTAGGAAATCCATTTTAGAAAATTTGCAGGAGAATCTGTCTCCTGTTGATTTTTAGAGTTTTCAGCTATCCCAGCTGTCATATCTTAATGATTCAAGATGGCAGATAATACCTTTTATAATATTTTAACAATCCAACATGGCAAATAATTCCTTCTTGAGCTCAGTTGACTTCAGAAGGCCTTGAGGACCAGTTTCCATGGGAGGCAGAAGTTCTGAGTGGCAGCCTGGGTCATCACTCTTGAGAGAGTGCATGCCCATGCGGGGTGGGAATCTCTGAAATCCCCAGACACCTGGCCCAACATCCAGACACAAAGTCTGGGCCCTCCTCAGAGCCAAGAGCTTCTTGGGGAAAAGGCAGACCACCCTGGAAGGAAAATTGTTAGAAGTTCTATGTGCTTCGCCTCCTCAGAAGAACGTTCTACATCTTTTAGAAAAGAGTCAGGATAGAATTTCATGCGATGGGAATGGATGGACATGGCAGGGGTCATTTCCTTCAGTCCCCCTGCAATGACTTCTCCCTTCTGCTCTCGAGTGTAGAGTGTAGCTTCCGTTTCAAAGCTGAAGATACGTTGCTTTTGTTCAATAGTATAGCTCTGCTGAAACTCTGTTCCTACTGAACACCAGTTCCCCATCGCCTCCCCCAGCCCCTGGGCCCACCATTCTTCAGGGACAACAACTGTATTTTATCACTTCTAGTAGTTTGGGTATCTAATTGTCAAAACATAGCTCCTAGTACATTTAAATGTGTCCATTTCATTTCATTGAATGCACATTTTAACACAAAAGAAAAGAAAGGAACTCTTAACGAAGCTTGAGCTCTAGGATATGACGTACTTGCTAGAATATTCAGGGGGAAGCATACTGAAGTTTGCAATTTATTTTTAAAGGTACCACCAAACACCCCAAAGACCTGGTTCAATTCCTGGATTGGGAAGAGCCCCTGGAGAAGGGAATGGCTACCTACTCCAGTATTCTTGCCTGGAGAATTCCATGAACAGAGGAGCCTGGCAGACTATAGTCCATGGGGTTGCAAAGAGTTGGATATGACTGAGCGACTACCGAACACCCCAAATGGATTTGTGGATGATGAAACAGAGTGAAGTGTCAGGGTTGAACCCGGGTAGTGTGTATGTGGGTAGTCGCTGTGCTGTTCTGTCAGTTGCTGTGTTTTTGAAACAAAACATTTTCATATTTGGAGGAAAAACTAAAAAAAAAAAAAAAGCTGTAGTTGTATAGCAGACACACCACTTAACCTGATAAGGATTTTCTGCCACCCTCTGGTGTTTGAAACTTCTTCTGGAATCTTTTGTCATCCAGAGACATGTCAGAATCGGCACTATGTCTTTTGATGGCAGATTCACCATATAAAGTACAGGGACTTGTCATAGCTCTTCCTGAGTTTTTGTTCTGTGGACACTCAATGAATATTTACTGATGAAGAAGAAAATGAAGTAGCTGCAGACTGGCAGTTACTGTCTTCGAGTGTAGGCTCTGTTTGCCCTCAGCGTATGTAGAACCTGTTAGTCAAAGTCACTCAGTCGTGTCTGACTCTGCGACCCCATGGACTGTACAGTCCACAGAATTCTCCAGGCCAGAACACTGGAGTGGGTAGCCTTCCCCTTCTCCAGGGGATCTTCCCAATCCAGGGATCAAACCCAGGTCTCCCGCATTGCAGGCAGATTCTTTAGCAGCTGAGCCACAAGGGAAGACCTTAGAACGTGTTGATGACTCCAGAATCAGCCCCCATGTGTCTGTTGACTGGGGAAAATTGCCCCCTCGCAAGACAGAAAAAACATAACCCATGGTCTCTAATTTATGGGAAAACACTTTGCTCAAATCATGATAAAACTATTTTTTTGGCTTTTGTTTTTTATGGAAGAAAAAGAAAAAGTGGCTTTATTTCTTAGCCAAGTGAAGGGGAAACACGGTAGGCTAGAGCCTCAAGAACTGTGCCCCTGATAAGAATTATTCATTGAAAACCTTCCCTGGACCTTAATCTCCTGGCTTTGGTCCTAGCACTTCTCAATTCCGCGAATTGGTGATGGACAGGGAGGCCTGGCGTGCTGCAATTCATGGGGTCGCAAAGAGGCGGACACGACTGAGCGACTGAACTGACTGAACTTCTCAATTCACTTTAAAAAAACTGGCTATTCTAGGTCTTAGTTGTGAAATGTGGGATCTGATTTTCTGATCAGGGATCAAACCTGGGCCCCCTGCATTGGGAGCGTGGTGTCGTAGACAGTGGGCCAGCAGGGAAGTCCCTCAATTCACCTTTTAGAAGATTATATATGAGGTGTTTGGCCGTATTTCTCCCTGAAAAGAAGTCCTATTCACCATTCCCCCAAAAAGCTCGATGGAAGGCATGCCAGGCTTGCTGCCCCCATATGAGAGCCCCAGGGTCTGATTCCCCAACAGAGGTCACTCCCAGGTTAGTGTGTGCTTGACATCTTTTCAACTTCATTTTCATAGCATGTTTGAAAAATCAGTCATGATAATTACATGACTCTTAAAAGATCATTTCAAGCTGTTACTAACCCAAGTTGCTATGATATTTTTGCTTAATCATGCTTCATAAAGCAAACATTTTGAAGAAAATGTGGAATATAGAAGAACCTAGATAGCATATTCAAAAGCAGAGACATTACTTTGCCAACAAAGGTCTGTCTAGTCAAGGCTATGGTTTTTCCTGTGGTCATGTATGGATGTGAGAGTTGGACTGTGAAGAAGGCTGAGCACCGAAGAATTGATGCTTTTGAACTGTGGTGTTGGAGAAGACTCTTGAGAGTCCCTTGGACCATAAGGAGATCCAACCAGTCAAACCTAAAGGAAATCAGTCCTGAATATTCTTTGGAAGAACTGATGCTGAAGCTGAAACTCCAATACTTTGGCCACCTGATGCAAAGAACTGATTCATTTGAAATGATCCTGATGCTGGGAAAGATTGAAGGCGGGAGGAGAATGGTACGACAGAGGACGAGATGGTTGGATGGCATCACTGACTCAGTGGATCTGAATTTAAATAAGCTCCAGTAGGTGGTGATGGACAGGGAAGCTTACTGTGCTGCAGTCCATGGGGTTGCAAAGAGTTGGACACAACTGAGTGACTGAACTGAGCTGAAGCTGAATCAGTCTCCATTGGCCAATGATTTAATCAATTGTCAACTTAAGGAGAAAATGTACAATGTAAAAGCTGTGAGTGGAGTGTATTCAGTGTCTTTACTGAATGAAGACTCTAGCCTGGGAGACAGCCTTTCAGAGACTCTGAGAAGCTATTCCAAAGAGGTATAAGGGGACATCAACATATGTGTGATTTTAGCTAAGGATACTGAACTCAAGCCCAAGTCTCAGTGGAAAGTTGCTGCTGGTCACAAGGAATAGATATTTTGATTAATGGTTTTAGTGCTTTTCTAAGTATGAAATTCAGGTACATATGAACTTTCTCCTGAAAATATCTAACTGAAGGTGTGCTTTGCCAGTTTTCCCAGAGCACAGAATGCCTCGTTCCTGATCTCCACCCTGAATTCCTTTCAGGGTGTGTTGAAAGGCAATGACTACAGAGACTGGTGATTTAATTATTGTAGAACTGGGTGGTGAGATTAATTGGCACGATCATGCCTGTGTAATGAAGCCTTGATAAAAACCCCAAAAGGACAGGGATCAGAGAACTTCAGGATCAGCAAACACATGGAGATTTGGAGAGAGAGGGCGTGGAACGCCATGCTGCCTTCCCACATACCATGCCCTTTTATCTGGCTGTTCCCTGAGTTATATTCTTTTATAATGAACCAGTGATCTAGTCCATAAACGGTTTCTCTGAATTCTGTGAGCCACTCTAGCAAGTTAACTGAACCTCAGGAGGGGGTTGTGGGAATCTCCGGTTTATAGCTAGTTGGCTAGAAGTACAGGTAACAGCCTGGACTTGGACTGGCATCAGCACTGGTGGCTGGGGTGGGCAGTCTTATAGGACTGAACCCCTAACCTATGGGATTTGACGTTACCTGTGGGTAGATAGTGTCAGCATGGAGTCGAATCACAGGACACACAACTGGTGTCCCAAGAATTGCTCAAGGTGTATGTAGGCAACTCAATATATGGAACTGAATTTCATTCCCCACAATGGAATTCAGTGGCCAGAACACTAAAAGGGTATTGAGGAATTTCTTTAGGAATATGACCAATATAATCAGCCTTATAATTATCAGAAACATACTAAAACCAAACCTAGAGTCAAAAGGAAGAATGGTTTTATGTCGCTTTTTTCTTTTTTTCTTAATGTTGAAGCTTACATACAAGAACAAGAACAGTGCAAAGAAGACCCTTACACCCTTCACCCAGATTCCCTTATTGGGAGAAGTTCATCCCATTTGCTTTATCCTTGGCGCTCCCTTTACCTCAAAGTCATTTTCTTTTCTTTTTAAATATTTATTTATTCGGCTACGCTGGGTCTTAATTGTAGCATGCAGGATCTTCCATAATCGTTGCAGTGTGTGGGAACTCTTGGGTCTTCCTGGTAGCTCAGTGGGTAAAAAAATCTGCCTACAATGTGGGAGACCTGGGTTCAATCCCTGGGTTGGGAAGATCCCCTGTAGAAGGGAAAGGCTACCCACTCCAGTATCTGGCCTGGAGAATTCCATGGACTATACAGTCCATGGGGTTGCAAAGAGTCAGACATGACTGAGTGGTTTTCACTTTTCACTTTCACTTTCAAGCAAACTCTTAGTTGCAAAGCATGCGGGATCTTAGTTCCCTGACCAGCGAGTGAACCTGGGCCCCCTGCGTTGGGAGCTCAGAATCTCAGCCGCTGGCCCACCAGGGAAGTCCTGAAATGACTTCTTTCTATCATCTTTTCCTCTTCAGTGCAGGATTGAATCGAGGGTCAGATTTCGTGTTTAGTTGTCAGGGCTCTTTAGCTTTCTTTAATCTGGAACTTTTTCACAGCCTTGCCTGGGTTTGGTTAACATTGACGTTTAGGAAGAATACAGTCCCTCTCACCCCATTTGATTAATAGAACCTTGTTCATCTGGTGTGTTTGGCTGACGTTTCCTGGCAATTCGATTCCAGTTATATGTTCTGTCCACGTTATTGCAGAGGTGATGCTTTCTCAGGGAATCAAATCTGAAGGTTCACCATGTTCGTTTGCTCCTTGCTGATGATGCTAACTTTTGCACCCAGCAGAGGTGCTGGTCTGATTTCTCCACTGTATAATTACTGAGTTGGCCCAAAAGTTCCTTTCCATAACATCTTATGGGAAAACGTGAGTGAACGTTCGGCTTTTGCAATACAGTTTTCCTCCTTTCTGTCAATATGCATTCTTTTGAAAGATATTCCGTACCTCATCAAAATTTCCCCCTGGATTCAGGGCCCACCAGGGATTCTAGCTTGATTCCGTGTTTACTGCTGCTGCTGCTAAGTCACTTCAGTCGTGTCCGACTCTGTGCGACCCCATAGACGGCAGCCCACCAGGTTCCCCCGTCCCTGGGACTCTCCAGGCAAGAACACTGGAGTGGGTTGCCATTTCCTTCTCCAATGCATGAGAGTGAAAAGTGAAAGTGAAGTTGCTCAGTCGTGTCCGACTCTTAGCGACCCCATGGACTGCAGCCTACCAGGCTCCTCCGTCCATGGGATTTTCCAGGCAAGAGTACTGGAGTGGGGTGCCATTGCCTTCTCCGACTATGTTTACTAAGATGGCTGTAAAATGCGGATGCCACCCCTTAAATGTAGCCCAAGGGCACCAGAATAGAAAAGAAAAAGAAATGATGAGAGGGTTTTTGCTCTGATTATGCCAGAACCTGCTAAATGAGAACTGGGTACCTTTCCCAGCATCGGCCACAGTGGTTAAGAATACTGGCTTGCCAGGCCTACCTATGTCACCAGCTGTGTGACCTTGACCTTGGTGAGTTACTTGGATTCTCAAATATATATTTTATTACTCTGAAAAATTAGGTTATTCATATTTGACTGAGAAAATTCTCATCAGGCGTGATGGTTAATTTTATGTGTCAACTTGCCAGGGCTCAGGGATGCCCAGGTATGTGGTAAGTGTAATTCCTGGGTCTGCTGTTCGAGTGTTCCCAGAAGAGATTAGTATTTTAATTGGTGGTGGTTGTTTAGTTGCTAGGTCATGTCTGACTCTTTGAGATCCCATGGACTGTAACCCGCCAGGCTCCTCTGTCCATGGGATTCTCCAGGCAAGAACACTGGAGTGGGTTGCCATTTCCTCCTCCAAGGGATCTTCCTGACCCAGGGATCGAACTTGCCTTTTCTACATTGACAGACAGATTCTTTACCACTGAGCCCTCAGTAACGTGGATGGCATCACCCAATCCTTTGAGGGCCTGGATAGAGTTAAACAGTGACAAGGGGACTTCCCAGGTGCTGCTAGTGATAAAGAACCCACCTACCAATGCAGGAGACACAGACATGTGGATCCGATCCCTGGGTCGGGAAGATCCCTTGGAGGAGAGCATGGCAACCCACTCCTGTATTTTTGCCTGGGAAATCCCATGGACAGAGGAGCCTGGCAGGATACAGTCCATAGAGTCGCAAAGAGTTGGACATGACTGAAGTGACTTAGCATGCGCACTCATAGAGTAAAAAGGTGGAGAGACAGTGAAGTTGAATTTCTGCTGTTGAAGCCACCTAGCCTGTGGTATTTTGTTATGATGGCCCAAGCTGATTGAAGCAATTACTGAGTTTTTTTGACATCCTCTTAAATTGTGCACCCATGAGACACTTTTCACTGTGAGCAAACCATATGTAACAGTTTGCATCTGCTAACCCCAAACTCCCAATCCTTCCCTTCCCCACTCCCTCCCCCTTGGCAACCGGAAGTCTGTTCTCTGTGCCCTTGAGCCTGTTTCTGTTTCATAGCTATCTGAACATTATAATTTTTTAAAATGAGGCACACGTGCATTCTATTTACTTCTGAAAATTAATAAAATGAAAATAGAAGAAATCTTGGGATAGCTAGCATCTCCGTATTCTGGATCTTGAAGTCACCCTGTCGCCTTGCTTCCCTCAAGTTGGAGGATATAAAGTTTTGCAAAGGGAGTCAAGACGGGGTTCCAAGCTGCTGAGCTGGATCAAGTTGAGAGAATTTTTACTTTTTTTCTGTTTTTAAGCGGAGCTCATCTGGGACCTGACAGTGACCTGTCAGGAATATAAGTGACTAATCAGAGATCAGCAATAGCTGTAACGTAATCTCGAAGGAGGTCCAGTTTCCAGTTCTTATCACTCCCCGGCAGCCCTGTGTACCCGCAGGTGGGTGGCCATAGGATGCAGTGATAAATTATGAATACTGCTCCGCCCATCGAGGTAGAAACACCTCATACTTTGCTGTCCAGCATCACACGCCAAGGGAGCATACACCACGGGGAAGCAGGCTTTGAATGGCTCAAGTGGAATAATTGCAAACAATCCGGTCTCTTCCAAGCAGGATGGGATCCAAGGTAATGGGACTCGGAGGTGGCATCCTCTACCTGGAGCGGCTGAAATGCAATAATACCTGGGCTTCTGATAGGCATGGGAAGAGGCTCATGGATAATTGGTGAAAATTTCACTTAACGTGACCCAATTGGATGCCCACTTTTGCTGGCTGGGGAAGACGTGACCATTGAGGACTGTAGTGGAGGTTGTTAATGTTACAAATTCCTTTCAAATTGGTTCAGAGCAGAGCTGTCAATCTGATGTACTGTCATGATGAAATGGTCTATATTCTCCATGTCCAATGGGTTATCGGTTCAATGCTTGCGATGTGGCCAGGGTGACTGAAGAACTAAATTTTAAATTTGACTTTATCCTAAAAGCTACATGCGGCCAGTGGCTACTGTGAAGCAGCCCAGGTAGAGCCTTAAATAATAGATGGTGACCTAATAGTGAAGAAAATCGTAGGTAATTTTGGCCCTTAGGTGTAAGACTACTTGTAAATTTTCTTTTTTATGTATTGTGTTTACTTTTAGATGTAGTAACGTCAAATTATCTCAGGTAAAAATCACCTTCAGAAAACGAAAACTGAACTATTTTCATTGGCCTGTATACTGTGAAAAAATTCTCTGGGGGTAGTGGAAGACAGAATTTGAGTGTCAGACCTATTGCCTTTTCCTAGGAATTAATTAAAGGTGTAAGATCTAGAAAGACAATTTTTTCCCTGGTTCCTTCACTTTTTTTTTTTTTTTTGGTACAACCATCTTATATATTGTCTATTCAAAAAAAATTATTTGTCTAAAGATTATTTCTCCTTCTCTATACAGCCACAAAGTTTACAGAAATGCTTATATATGAGTTAGAATAATTCAGTAGCTGGCCACAGAGCTCTCGGGCACAATGAAGAAACTCTAGATACAGCCTGTCATCGAGCCATTCAGGCCGTGGTCCATTTCTATAGCACCTAATACTGTCGCCTTGGCAACTGAGAACTCCAAATGGCACAGTCCTTTACCGAAAACGCATTTGAATGCCCAGAGGTCCTAGTTTCGCCTGCCATTCCTGCATTATATCTCAAAACAGGAGCTCTAGGAAGCATGATTCGCTGGGTGAAATAATTTGGTTGATTGGTGGAGAGGAATGTTCAGGGTCCTGCAGAGGAAAGGACACAGGCAGACTGTCCTCAAGCAAGGTCATGTGTGGCCCTTTCTATTGTCGTAGCCATATGAAATTTACATAGAAATTCACACAGATGTATCTACATGTATTGAGTTGGCCAAAAAGCTCATTTGAGCTTTTCCATAACATCTTATAGAGAACCCAAATGAACTTTTTAGCCAACCTATGGTTATATATATATATATTTTTTATATATAAATATATATATTTTTTTTTTCATGAAGGAAGCTTTCCTTCCTTAAATGCTGAATTGATTCTCAGATTCCCTTGGTAAACCACTATTGGAATGGAATACTGCTCCATAATAAAAATTAAAAAAAAAAAAAAGCAAACTATTAATCCATCCAAGTTGTTGGATAGATTTCAAAGGCATCATGCTGAGTGAAAAAAGATGTCAAAAGGTTATAAACTGCATGTCTTCATATAATTTTTGAAATGATATGATTACAGAGATGGAAAACAGACTTCTCATTGCCAGGAGTTAGAGAGAGGATGTTTGGTATGACTGTACAGGGTAGCATATCTTTAGGGATAATGGAGCAATTCTGTGTCTAGATTGTTGTGGTTACATACATGTGATAAAATTACACAGAACTACACACACATGAGTGCATGTAAAAGCCCCAAATAAAACCTGAAGATTGTCCCAGTGTCAATTTTCTAGTACTAAAGTTATATTACTTTGGGAGGACTTGGGTAAAGGTTACATGGGATATCTCTGTATTACTGTTGTAACTTCTTATGAGTCTATAATTATTTCAAAATGAAAAGTTAAAGCCTTTTTGGAAATGTTAGAGATGGAGCCATTTAGAAATGACCTCGGGGGAGCTGGGTTTGATGAGCGAAGCACAGTGAAGAACTACTTGAATAATGACGCTCATGATAACTGAGCACTCACTTCCTGCCACTTGATTGGGCATCATTCGTGTACGGCTATTTCCATATGCTGCTCACTTTATGCAAATCATCTGGTCAGTTGCCTCTTTCCTCCAAGTTAATTGAATTGTAGGGAACTTGGTCAGATCAGAAAGCTCTCCCGTCAGATAATAAGGAAGAGACTCATGATTTACATTCATGCTTATAGAGGATGGCTTTCACCATGTTTCAGATAAGCACCTTGCCATGAGTTCAAATGTATTTTGTGACTTTATATATTTTCGTGCCTTTGTTGTTGTTGTTTAGTCGCTAAGTCCAACTCTTTGCGACCCCATGGACTGCAGCATGCCCAGCTTCTCTGTCCTTCACTGTCTCCTGGAGTTTGCTCAAACTCATGTCCACTGAGTGAGTCAGTGATACCATCCTACCATCTCATCCTCTGGCGCCCTCTTCTCCTCCTGCCCTGTCTTTCCCAGCATCAGGGTCTTTTCCAATGAATCGGCTCTTTGCATCCAGTGGTCAAAGTATTGGAACTTCAGCTTCAGCATCAGTCCTTCCAGTGAATATTCAGGGTTGGTTTCCTTTAGGATGGACTGGTTTGATCTCCTTGCAGACCAAGGGACTCTCAAGAGTCTTCTGTAACACCGCAGTTCAAAGGCATTAGTTCTTGGCACTCAGCCTTCTTTATGATCCAACTCTGATGACCATACATGACTATTAGAAAAACCATAGCTTTGACTAGACAGACCTTTGCTGGCAAAGTGATGTTTCTACTTTTTAATAAGCTGTCTAGGTTTGTCATAGCTCTTCCAAGGAGTAAGGGTCTTTATGACACATCAAAGAGTCGAAATGCAATAGGTAATTTTTAAACTCTTTAAAGCATAAGCTTATAAAAAGTTGCAGAAATTGTACAGAGAGGGTCCCCTGGACCATTCACCCAGTGTCTCTCTGTGGTTACATCTTACACAGTACAATATTTAAACCAGGACAAATGACATTGTATGATGTGCAGGGGTGGTTCTATGCCATTTTATCACATCTGTTGATCCATGGACCAACCTTCACAATCAAGCGTATTTATTTTGGGGACTTCCCAGGAGGTCCAGAGGTTAAGACTCTGCATTTTCCTCTGCAGGGTTTCCTGCGGGTTCCCTGAACTCCACGCAGGTTCCATCCTCGATGGGGGAACATAAGCCGCCTCTTAGATCTCATTTCAAGTAATTTCATTTTGCCCACTAATTTTGGTATGACTTATTTTTTAAATTAATTTATTTTTTAATTGAAGGATAATTGCTTTACAGAATTTTGTTGTTTTCTGTCAAGCCTCAACATGAATCAGCCGTAGGTATGTGTATTGTATGACTTATTTTTAAAGCGAAGCTGCATCCAAGCCAGGCTGTGTGTTTTCACATCACTACTATGAAAAACTCTTATGGATGCCTTTCCTCCAGTCAACTCCCATTATCTTATCTTTTGACTAACAAAATAAATATTTTATCCTGAAATCTTGAAGAAAAACAATATCAGAGTTTGACAGCAGAAACTTAATGAGACTATTTTAAGTAACTTTCTAGTTAACCATTTTTGACTAGAATCAGAGAAAAGTCATCGGAAAGGTTAGCCACTAAGTCCAGATCTGTCGTCTTGTTCCCTGTTCCTGTAATTGTGTTTTATGTCTCTAGGGGTCGTGAGTTCCTGGGGGCCAGATACCTCTCATAGTGCTTTGCACACAGTAGATGTTCAGAAAATATTTGCTAGTTAATCAACTGCTGTGCTCTTTTGAAAAATAAGAGACTTCTCTAGTAGTCCAGTGGTTAAGACTCTGCGCTTCTGCTGCAGGGCGTACAAGTTCAATCCCTGGACAGGGAACTAAGATCCTGCATGCTGCATGGCATGGCCAAAAAAATAAACTTTTAAAAATCAAAAAAATAAGAAAACTCCATGATTACGATTATTTTGATTGTGCTCATATTCCTATTTAATAGGATCACTCAAATTGGCAATGTGATAGTTTGCTTCTTAAATTGACAATACAGATTCTAGGACCAATGTTTCCAATAGTTTCAGCAGGTTCTGTAAAATTGTCTCTGCTTGAATCTAGAACACATGAGTCTATGCTGGTCAGAAAAGTTGGTTCCAATTACACTGTTTTTCCATCACAGTCATTTAGATAAAATAAAGCTGTTTCTTCTCCTGTATGCTTTTCTAGATATTCAGGATTCTGTCAGATGACACTTGCTCTCTTTCCTTGTTTCAGAATTTAAGTTTTACTAGCAGAACAAGAAGAGGCTTTCAATACAGTTGAGAAGATGTAGGATTTTCTCTGTTTTCAGTGCTAGATTCTTTGTTATCACAGAACTCTGGCTCTGTTCAGAATTCTACTTTTAATGGAGTCTTTCAAAGATGACATGTATGATGAAAATAATTCTAGTTCTCAATACTAATACTTTCATATCAAAAAATTTTTTTTCAAACTTTAAGCCTCTTATTTTGTGTCATGGTAGTTTCAGGTGAACAGCAAAGGGACTCAGCCATACATATACATGTGGGGTTTGGGGGAGAATGAATAAAATTTATTTTTATATATTTATTTGGCCGTGCCAGGTTTCAGCTGTGATACTCAGGATCTTTTTCATTGCAGTCTATGGGATCTAGTTCTCTGACCAGGGATCAAACCCAGGCCCCCTGCATTGGGAGAGCAGAGTCTTAGCCACTGGACCATAAGGGAAGTCACCTGCAGCATTATTTGTAATGGCTAAGACATGGAAGCAACCCCAGTGTCCATCTATAGATTGGTGGGTAAAGAGAGTGTGGTATAAATACACAATGGAATAGTATTCAGCCACAAAAAAGAAAGAACTCTTACCACTCGTGACAGCATAGACGGACCTTGAGGGAATTTTGCCAAGTGAAATAAGTCAGACAAAGAAAGACAGATACTGTCTGATATTACTTATGTGTTGAAGCTTTTTTTTCTTGAACTATAGTTGATTTACAATATTGTGTTTGTTTCAAGTATACAGTAAAGTGATTCAGTTATATATATATATATTCTTTTTTCAGATTCTTTTCATTATAGGTTATTATAAGATACTGAATATAGTTCCCTATGCTATATGGTAAAATCCTTGTTGTTTATTTATTGTGTGTATATGTATATGTGTGTGTGTGTGTGTGTATAGTAGTATGAATCTGTTAATCCCATACTCCTAATTTATCCCCCGCTTCCATGTTGAATCTTAAAAACAAAACCAAGCAAAAACCCAAGCTCATAGATACAGAGAAGAGACTGGTGGTTGCCAGAGTTGGAGATTGGGAGAAATGGTTGAAAGTGATCAAAAGATACAAACTTTCAGTTATAAAATAAATAAGTTATGGGGATGTCTTATATAGTATGGTAACTATAGTTAATAATATTGTAGTTATATTTGAAAGTTGCTAAAAGAGATCTTAAAAGTTCTCATCAAAGAAAAAATTTTTATAACTATGTAAGTCGATGGCTGTTAGCTAGACTTTACGGTGACCATTTCACAATGTATTAAAAAATCGTTACCTTGTACCCCTGAAACTAATATAATTCTGTATGTCAGTTGCACCTCAATTAAAAAAAAAAGAATGTGTGTAAAGGGAAAAAAATGCAGTAAGCATTCAAGATCTTTTTGCTGTATTTATTGGTCTAATTTATTTGCTTATTGTTGGGAAATAGTAAGAGAAATCTAGCCCTTGCATTTGATTTTTTTAATCTTCTACTTTATGCTGAAAAAAAATGTATGCAGTTGCATGGCCATTTCTTTCTCCACCTGGAACTCCCATGAGGCAATTAAGACTCTGTGAACTGTTCTAATTCTTACTAGGAGACCATCTAATCCCTAAGGTAATTTAGAAGCGTTACTCTGTTTACTGATATTCATAATTATACACATTCAGTAGTGATTAAGAGGCTGCAGTTGAATAATCAAAAGCTGACAGTCTTCTTGTCGTTACATGAAAAGATAGTCCCGCATTTCAGCCGTTGAGCAAATCGGATGCACAAAAATGTACAATATGATAATGCTCCTATCATTCAAGTTTGATCCTTATCCTTTCCACAGCTGAGACTCTCCCCTTGAATCAAAGTATCAGACCTTGTTTTCTTTCTTAATGTATGTTTGATTCAAATTTTGGCTGCCACTGAGTACCATCCTTCAGATGGTTTTCTTGAGAGCTAGAAGCATTGTTTGTTTATGGAGCAAACACTCATTAAGTTCTACTGGAGATACTGCTGCCTGCTGCTTGCACAGTTAATTTGCTGTGTGTGTTTGGGCAGCTAAGAAACAGCAGTGGGTCTGGAAAGGTACCATCTCACCTCGCATTCTCAACGACCCTATTTTTCAACATTTAACAATGCTGGATATAAAGATCTTAATTAAGAAGTAGCCTAGCCATAAGTTTGAGGGATTCATCATAAACCATCAAACATTTGTTTGGAAAGGGTTATACTTGAAATTCCACTTTTTTTTTTCCTCTTGGTGCCTATAATTTTCAAATATGTATATGATTTGGAAGCCTGGATCTTAAGGACTAGAGACATGTATGCTATACTGGACATAGAGTAGGGATCAGAGATTTTTTTTATAAAGGGCCAGATAGTAAATATTTTAGATTTTGTGGGCCATTCAGCCTCCTTGGCAACTACTTAAGTCTGTCATAGCAGGAAAGTAGTCACAGACAGATACACGATAATCATGGCTGTAGCCCAATAAATGCTAATGGACACGGACATTGGAATTTCATACAATTTTCTCACAACTTAAAAAAAAAATTATTCTTTTGTTGCGTCAAAAGCAGGCAGCTGTCTGGGTTTGATCCACAAGCCCTAGTTTGCTATTCTCTGACACAGACCATCATAACTGTTTCATTTTTTTAGAATTTTATTGACCGCTGACTGAGCTGCTGTGACTGGCTTCAATATGAATCTTGCTTTCTCTTTGAAGTACCCACTGATTTTCTCTGGCATATTCTCGCCGTTTGACTCTGCAACCAGAGGCAGTTTCCTCTAACCCATCAGGAGAATGATAAAAAGCAGGTATAACATGCAAACAGCAATAAAAAGAGCCATACAGTGACATGAAATCATTTTTGAGACTCTAGAAAAGCCAAGCCTATTTGTCCCCACTGGTTTCTCATCAGTATATTCTGGAAGCATCACTAGGTGATATATAGTCTTCATGCAGTTTGCAGAGTCGAAATGGAACTAGAGGTTTTTAGATTTGTACATATGCCCATACATCTTAATCTGCTTAGACTCTCAAGATAGGATCTTTCCCCACTACCTTAGGGAAGAATCCTCTGCTATTAAACTATTTTATTCTGTCGCATATCTTTTTTAAAAAAATGGCTATAGGATAAATATTCCCCAACTTTCCCAATGACTCTAGATCCCTGGGTCTGAGTTTTCGGTTAACATTTTTTTTAACATAGGCACGAAAGGAATATACATGCAGCCCATTGGGAGTGGGCATGTGGTCTCTCGCTGATGGAGCAAATGTTTCAGACTGTTGTTATTCAAGACGGTTTTCGGTGTCTGTGCCCCGGGAGATGGCCCTCCACTACGGGAGGGTGGGAGCTGACCGGGAGCTGCCTGGCTAAACCAACAGAAGTGCGGGCTGGATTTCTGGCCTGAACCCAGACGTTTGAGCGCCTCATAGCTCCTCGGGGACCTGACAGGCAATTGTATTATGAAAGCTGACATGCTGAATGGGCCGCTTTTACAGATATTCTTTACCTGTCTCTTTGTGTTAAAGTGGGAGAAAGCCAAGTAGCAGAGGAGAGAGTCGAGGAAGGCGGCAGGGAGCTGGCAGGTGGAATAAAATCTCGGGCGGGTTTCATGCACGGAGCCCGATGTAGACTGCGTAACAAGAAAGGTTTGCACAGAACAAATCTCTTTTGTTCCCCGTCATCTTTAAATGAGTGTCAAAGTAGGCAGGGGGGCTTTGACCGTTAACCGCACAATTTAGCCGGCCTGTTGTGTCCTGCAGGCCCCACCTCCCCGGAGTTTCTCAGATTAGAAAAGAAGACCCCAGCCCCTTATAAATGGGCCATCTCTTGTTCTTTGTGTCCAGACTGCCCGGTGTGAAATCCACAGTGACGTTAAATGTTTTCTAATGAATAATTACTGAAAGGAAATGGAGGACTATATGTGTAATGGATTGTAGCGCATTAAAATGTTTTATTTTGGGCACAAAAATGTTGTCCTTCACAAGCACCACAATTGTTGCAAAAGGGCCTTTGTGCAGGACCTGTTTCAATGGATTATCTGCCAGCGTTTCTATCCCAAATGGGAATCAAAGGCCGCCTTTGGCAAACTAATGTTTTTCAAGATGGCAGCCATGAAACACATTTAGTATTTAAAGTTGTGGGGTTTAAAGGAATGTTTGAACTCTGGAGATTTTCTCACTTACTTTCCCCCTTTTGATTTGGGAAAGGGCAGAGGCTCTCCCCACCCCCACCCCCTCGTCCTGCTCCAGCAGCAGCCGGTCGCTCTGCCTTTACCAGACTCTCGGAGCGTGTTTGATATAGACAAGCAGGAGGTCCCAGGCATGGGTGGTTGCCACTTTCTCTGGACTAAATACCATTTTATTTTTTCCTGAGTGTGCGTGGGCATGATTATGAGACTGAAGAGTATCTCAGATGGCGCATTGTGGTGAACTTACTGAGAATCTCCCAGTGGGTTTTTACTGAGGAAACTGTTGGGGTCTGAGTGGCTATTCAGTGTCGAAGCATTGAGATCCTTAGGTCTGTGTACCAGCTCTAATCGGTTTATGACAAAGCTAACAGGAGTTTCTGTGCTGCTTGAATCGGTGTGGAGATGTCAACTTTAGAGTTTCAATACTGTTTTGTTGCCAATGAGACAACCGCTGTACCCAGGGTCTTCTCTCTCTCTCCTTGGAATTTTCCTAATACGAATGTTAGGGAGACAAAGGCAAAAATAGCTGTGATGTCTGATGCTCATAGGTAAAATGTTCCTGGAAGGTGGAACATTCCAAACTCTTGGGTCATCTACCTTCATGGAGTGGAGGGTGAATGTGTTTGTTCCCTGGAAAAAGTCTCTTTGGTCCTCATGGATGTAGCCAAAAACATCCACAGTCTCAACTTTTTTCCATGAGATTAATGTATGGAAGTATTGTACTAAGAAAAAAAAAAAAAGCTAAGCATTTCTCATCTGTGAATTAAAAATGTTGGCAGAAGTGGGTCTTGCTTACAAGACTCTGCCTGAAATCCTCATTGGTTTTTAAGCTTTAGGCATGAGAAGCAGCCACAGGATTCTGTGTTAGAGGAGAAATACATGCAAGAATCAATACTTTTAAAAGCTGCGACAGAATGTTGATCTTCCTTCCGACATGTGAACATAACTTCCATCCTCCCAGTCTTTCTCTTGGTTTATCCTGTTTACCTGCTGTCTCCACAAGTCTACCTAATTTTCACTGAAGCAAAGCTTTCAATGACTCAGCTTCCTGAGCTCTGATTTTATAGCGAATAAGTGAAAAATAAACGTGGACTTCCTCAGAGCCACTGCACCCTACAGTCTTTATCTTGAGAGGAAACAATTAAGATATGATGTTTTCAAAAGGTTTTTAATTGTGGGCTATAACCCACACACTGAAAAATGTATAAATAAAAGTGTGTGCATGCACGCTCAGTCACTCAGTCATGTTGGACTCTTTGTGACCCCGTGGACTGTAGCCCACTAGGCTCTTCTGTCCATGGGATTTCTCAGGCAAGAATACTGGAGTGGGCTGCCATTCCCTTCTCCGGGGGATCTTCCTGAGCCAGGGATTGAACCCACATCTCCTGCATTGGCAGGTGGGTTCTTTACCACCGTGCCCACAGGGAAGCCCAAATAAATGTGCGGTTTGATGAATTATCATAAAGCTCACACCCATGCAACCACCATCTTGGTTGCCTCTTTCATTCAACTCCCTTCATACTCACCAAAGTGTGAAAGTGAAAGCGTTAGTCACTCAGTCAGGTTTGACTCTCTGTGACCCCATGGACTGTGGCCGGCCAGGCTCCTCTGTCCCTGAAATTCTCCAGGCAAGAATACTGGAGTGGGTTGCCATTTTCCTTTCCAGGTGATCTTCTCGACCCAGGGATGGAACCCACCTCTCTTGCATGTCCTGCATCGGCAGGTGAATTCTTTACCACTTCACCACCTGGGAGCGCCCCACTCCCCCGCCCCGGATTTTAATGACTTTAAAAAAAAATCATTTGCGCAAATAAAAATTATAGTTTTCAAAAAAATCAGACTAGTTTCACAAAGTGGAAGCATCTAGATGATTTTAAGTGGTACAGAGATGGCATAGTTGTGTGTTCATGTGAATTGGAGGAAAAAACTAGCAAACCTGATACATCACTCTTCAGATCCTACACCTGAGAACAAGCCAAAAGGCCTTGTCGTGCATCTTGAAAAAGGCGGGACTTGGACACGGCAAAAGTCACAGCTGAAACATGGAGTGACCAGATTCATTCATGATCGTCTTTTGCATGGAGCCGATTGCTTCCGGTTTAAGTTTGGAAAGAGAAAACAGACCCAACGTCCTTTACTCTTTGGCCACCAAAGGCGTTGTAATCCTGTCAGCAAAAAATGAGAGCTTTTACCCACGAGCTACAAGTCACCAAGCAATTGTTCGGGAACCTGCAGGTGTGGCCTTGTTATTTAGTTGATGGAGGGAAGGGACCTAGTGATCATGAGACTTGTTGAAAGGGCTTGTTGTTGTTCGGTCGCCCGGTCGTGTCTGACTCTCTGTGACCGCCGGACTGTAGCACAGCAGGTTTCCCTGAGCTTCACCATTTCCTGGAGCTTGCTCAAAAACCATGCAGTTTACAATGTGAGCTCCAGTTTGAGTCAAAAGATCATCTTTTTTCTTCTGGATTTATTAAAATTCTATCCATTATGTTACTGTTATCAAACCTAGGTAATGCAGAGTGAAGCCAAACAAACCAGAAACCTTGGAGTTCGGAGCAGAGAAAGGTTTATTGCAGGGGTATGCAAGAAGACAGGTGGCTCGTGCCCCCCAGAGTCCTTGAAGGGTTTCAACAAAGCAGTTATAAAGGCAAGTGGTGGGGGGCATGGTTAGTTGTTGCAAACTTCTCAGTGTAGAAATCCTTTGTTTTTTGCAACTGTCCACATAAGCCAGGTCTTGTCAGTTCATTTCTTTTCACCAAAACTTCTTAAACCTGTGCCCATCAATTTTAGACACAACAAGTGAACCCAGAGCAAAGGGATCCATAGCGAGTTTTTAGCCAAAGTATAATCTGTCCAAGATCGGGACAGGTTTGGAGAAGTCTGGGGGTCCCTTTCTGTACCTATCAAGTCTAACTGCATAGGGATCTTTGAAGAAGCCCTAGAACTGACTTTGAGACCACTGTAGCTAGTGGGTTTGTTTTGTGGTTGAAGTAGGATGAGCAAATCTATTCAAGGTTCCAATTTCATTGCCACAGAATCAGAAGTTCCAAATGCAGGACAAATCTGTGGTTCTCACTCAGATGCAGATAAACCTCTTCTAACCTGTTATATACAAAAGAGATGAAGTACCATGGTGGAGCATTGAAACGAACATGGAGAAGCGCTTATTTGCTATGCAAGAGGCTAAATTGAGTAGAGTTAGAAGAGAGACCGGAGAAGGCGATGGCACCCTACTCCAGTACTCTTGCCTGGAGAATCCCATGGACGGAGGAGGCTGGTAGGCTGCAGTCCATGGGGTCTCTAAGAGTCAGACACGACTGAGCGACTTCACTTTCATGCATTGGAGAAGGAAATGGCAACCCACTCCAGTGTTCTTGCCTGAAGAATCCCAGGGACGGGGGAGCCAGGTGGGCTGCCGTCTATGGGGTCGCACAGAGTCGGACACAACTGAAGTGACTTAGCAGCAGCAACAGCAGAAAAGAGACAGGTGTGTGTTGAATCCCAGCTGGGTCCCTAACTGGCTGTAAACTTAGTCCTCACTATTATTGGGTTGGCCAAAAGATTTATCTGGGTTTTTCCATAAGATGTTACAGAAAAACCCCCAGTGACCTTTCTGGCCAACCCAATATTACTACATTCATTGTTATTTTTATCATCTACTACTTCTGGAGGACAAACTACTATTTATTTGGTGCTACCTCATATCCTCACAAAAAATCTGTTAAAGAAATATTATGACCTCACATTATATGGTAGCGATCTATTGAGAAGAATCTGTACCTCTGTAGAGTTCCATTGTGCTGCGTTACCTGTTTCCTTATTGGTGAATATTTGAATTTTAGCTTTGTGAGATCATATATAATAGATTAAATATCTATAAGTGAAATTATTACATGAAAGAACGTGTACTTGATTTTTAAGATATATTATCAAATTACATTTCATAGATGTTCTACAATATACATGTCCTCTCACCTGTACTACTGCTGCTGCTGCTGCTAAGTCGCTTCAGTCGTGTCCAACTCTGTGCAATCCCATAGACAGCAGCCTACCAGGCTCCCCTGCCCTTGGGATTCTCCAGGCAAGAACACTGGAGTCGGTTGCCATTTCCTTCTCCATCACCTGTAATAGATGCAAGTAATCGTTTGCCACACTCTCATGAGGACTGTGTTCTCAAACTACCTATCAGATTGCCAAAAATGAGAAACGGTATTTTAGTGGCATCTCAATGTATTTTAATAGCATTTTTCTTCGGAGTGAGGTTGAGTATCTTTCTCTACTGTTTAAAAGAAAAATTTTCATATTCATTTCTGTGAATTGTTCATATCCCTTGCCCACTTTTGATGTGATGCATGTTGAGGGGTGTTGAACTTTTTCTTATTGATTTATGGAAGCTCTTTATATATTAAGGAAAATGAGTCATTTGTCTGAGATGTGAATTGCACTTTTTTCCCCCCAAAATGTTTTTATCTTTTGACTCTACTTATGATGCTCTTCCTAGCCTGAAATTTTTCTTTGTAGTTGGATTGATCAGTGTTTTCTTCTCTGGCTTCTGAATTTTGTATCATACTTAAAAAGGCATTCCTCTCTTCACCTGTATTTTCTTCTAATATTTTATAATTTTCTTTTTTGATGTTTCAACCTTTGATCCTTCTGGAATTTGTTTTGGTTTCTGTTGTTTTTGGTAAGTGTAATTATCAAGACAGTTGAACTTTATCAAGTGCCATTTCAGAATCTATGAAATGTGTAGTTTTCCACTCTTGATCAACTGATATGATAAGTCTATGATTAATAGATTTTCTAATACGCCTTCCTGGAATAAATCCTTGGTCACATTTTGCTGCTGCTGCTGCTAAGTCGCTTCAGTAGTGTCTGACTCTGTGCGACCCCATAGACGGCAGCCCACCAGGCTCCCCCGTCCCTGGGATTCTCCAGGCAAGAATACTGGAGTGGGTTGCCATTTCCTTCTCCAATGCATGAAAGTGAAAAGTGAAAGTGAAGTCGCTCAGTCGTATCCGACCCTCAGCGACCCCATGGATTGCAGCCCACTAGGCTCCTCCATCCATGGGATTTTCCAGGCAAGAGTACTGGAGTGGGGGTGCCATTGCCTTCTCCTGATCACATTTTACTATCCCTTTATTGTTATATTGAATTCTGTTTACTAATCACTTATTGAGGAATTTGGTATTGCTATACCTAAATGAGGTTGGCCTAGATTTTTTAGTACTTTTATTGCAGAATAACATACATGAAGAAGAACATATATGTATAACCCAAAGAATAATAACTATATGTTTTTACCCAGTGTTAGATAAGTACAGACCTTTGCTTTCCTGTTAGTTGGATCACTTGTGAATGTATCCTCAAGCAGCATATTGCTTAATTTTGCTTGTTTGGGACCTTGGTTAAAATAGAAACTACATACGTATGTGTATATTCTAATGTGATTTGCTTTTCTTTGAACAATGTTGTTTATTTGAAATCAAGTCATGTTGATGAGCCTAATTGTCCTTCATTCACTTTCACAACTGCGTACAACATAGTAGTTAAATTAAACATCTCTCAATCTCCTTTTCCAGGATCTGACATGTATTTCCATTTCTTGAAATCTTGTTTTGTGTCCTTCTGGAATGTGTAAAAAAGAGCGTGGATGGTTTAGATTTAAATATAAATGGTTTAGATTTGAATCTCTGTCAACTCTGCCATCCTTGTGGCAAGCTATTTAACCTCTCTGAGCCTCAGTTTTCACATCTGAGAAATGGGAGTAAAATATCTGTTACCTTATAGGGTTGTTGAAAGGTTTCAAATGAATCCATATATGAAAAGTACTTAAGGCAGTGCATGGTGCTCTGTAAAGCTCTGAATAACTGTTTGATGTGATTATAGCATTATGTGGTAGTGATAGCCATGTATTTTATTATTGTTAGAACTTGAGGTTTTTTCCTGTTTTGAGGCTTTCCCTGGTGGCTCATATGGCAAAGAATCCACCTGTAATGCGAGAGACCTGGGTTCGATCCCTGGGTTGGGAAGATCCCCTGGAGAAGAAAAAGGCAACCCACTCCAGTATTCTTGCCTGGAGAACTCCATGGACAGAGGAGCCTGGTGGGCTGCAGTCAATGGGTTCAAAAAGAGTTGGACATGACTGAGCAACTAAGCCTGTTGTAGCTTGTTACAAATAATGCTGCTGCATGCTTCTCATGTTTGTCCCTCGCTGCACTTAAACAAGAAGAATGAAGATGCTTGGCTACAGGGCATGTGTCCTCAATGTTTATTAGGCTGTGCTGAATTGTTTTCCAAAGCAGCTATACCAATTTACACTCCTATCCACAGAGTTTGAGAATTTCTCTCGCTTGACATTTTGAGCTGGAATCAAGATTGCCGGGAGAAATATCAATAACCTCATATATGCAGATGACACCACCCTTATGGCAGAAAGTGAAGAGGAACTAAAAAGCCTCTTGATGAAAGTGAAAGTGGAGAGTGAAAAAGTTGGCTTAAAGCTCAACATTCAGAAAACGAAGATCATGGCATCCGGTCCCATTACTTCATGGGAAATAGATGGGGAAACAATGGAAACAGTGTCAGACTTTGTTTTTCTGGGCTCCAAAATCACTGCAGATGGTGACTGCAGCCATGAAATTAAAAGACGCTTACTCCTTGGAAGGAAAGTTATGACCAACCTAGATAGCATATTCAAAAGCAGAGACATTACTTTGCCAACAAAGGTTCGTCTAGTCAAGGCTATGGTTTTTCCTGTGGTCATGTATGGATGTGAGAGTTGGACTGTGAAGAAGGCTGAGCGCCGAAGAATTGATGCTTTTGAACTGTGGTGTTGGAGAAGACTCTTGAGAGTCCCTTGGACTGCAAGGAGATCCAACCAGTCCATTCTGAAGGAGATCAGGCCTGGGATTTCTTTGGAAGGAATGATGCTAAAGCTGAAACTCCAGTACTTTGGCCACCTCATGTGAAGAGTTGACTCATTGGAAAAGACTCTGATGCTGGGAGGGATTGGGGGCAAGAGGAGAAGGGGACAACAGAGGATGAGATGGCTGGATGCCATCACTGACTCGATGGACATGAGTCTGAGTGAACTCCGGGAGTTGGTGATGGACAGGGAGGCCTGGAGTGCTGCGATTCATGGGGTCGCAAAGAGTCGGACACGACTGAGCGACTGATCTGATCTGATAAGGTTTAAAAATTTTTACCAATGTGTTAAGTATGCAGTTGTATTCCACTGGGGTAAAACTTTGCATTTAAAACATTTTTATCGGCCATTTTATTCTTCAGCAAAATGCCTGTTAGTCATTGAGTCAGTTGGGTTTCTTTTTTATTCATCCCTAAATTCTCTTTGTGTATGTGTGTTAGTCAGTCATGTCCGACTCTTTGCAATCCCATGGACCTGTAAGGCTCCTCTGTCCATGAAATTCTCCAGGCAAGAATACTGGAGTGGGTTGTCATGCCCTCCTCCAGGGCATCTTCCCAACCCAGGTGTCAAATGCAGGTCACCTGCATTGCAGGCAGATTCTGTACCGTCTGAGCCCACTAGGGAAGCCCCAAATTCTCTTTATGCTTTATTTTTTCACTCTGTACTTTTTCTTTTCACTTTCTAAATATCTTTTGATAAACAAAAGCTCATTTTTCATACAGCCAAGATTGCATGTTATTCCCTTTATGGTTGAGTTTCCCTGGTGGCTCAGATGGTAAAGAGTCTGCCTGAAATGCAGGAAACCCAGGTTTGATCCCTGAGTCAGGAAGATCTCCTGGAGAAAGAAATGGCAACCCACTCCAGTATGCTTGCCTGGAGAATCCCATGGACAGAAGATCTTGGCGAGCAAACACGTCACTTCTCTTTATGATTGATATCCTTTTGTATAAATTATGAAGAAACTTTTCCCTATCCCATGGTCATGAAGATAACTTTTACATTTGTTTCTAAAACTTTATAGTTTTGCCTTTCACATTTAGATCTTGATTTTGTGACAGTTTTGAAATCTAATTCACATACTATTCAGGAAATTCACCCTCTGAAGTACACAACTCAAGTTTGTTAGTATATTCAGAGTTGTGCAACCATCACCAAAATCAATTTTAAAACACTGTCATCTTGTTAAAAAGAGACCTTAATGGGGCTTCCCTGGCAGTCCAGTGGTTAAGACTCCATACTTTCACTACAGAGGGCATGGGTTCCATCCTAGTCCAGGAACTAAGATCCCACATGCTGAGCAGCCAAAAACAAAGAAATAAAATACATATTTTAAACAAAGAAACATTTTATCCTATAGCAGTTACTTCTCACTTTCTCTCAACCCCACTGCCCTTGGTAACCACTAACTACATTTCCATCACTATAGATCTGCCTATTCTGGACATTTCGTATAAATGGAATCATATACATGATCTGCTGTGACTGGCTTCTTCCATTTAGCATAGTGTTTTCAAAGTTGACCCATATATGCATCAGTACTTCATTCCTTTCTCTCTTTTTTTGATATTGTTTTTAAAAATATTTATTTATTTTTGGCTGTGTCACGTCTTAGTTTGACACGCAGGATCTTTCACTGAGGTGTGCAGACTTTGTAGCCCCATGGCATGTGAGTTCTCGATTCCCTGACCAAGGATCAAGGATGCATCTCCTGCATCAGAAGGCAGATTCTCCACCACTGGACCAGGCAAGTCCCACTTCTTCCTTGTTATTGCCAACTAGTATTCCACTGTATAGGTGCACTGCATTTTGTTTATTCATTCATCAGTTGATGGACATTTGAGTTTCCACTTTGGGAACATTATGAATAACACGGCTGTGAACATGTCTATTCGAGTTTTTGCGTGGACACATTTCCATTTCTCTTGCGTATATACCTAAGAGAAGAACTGCTGGGTCATAGAGGAAGTCTATATTTAACCTGTTGAGGAACTGCTAGGCTGTTTTCCAAAGTGACTGCACCATTTTCTACTCTATCAACAACATCTGAAGATTCCAATTTTTCTGTTTCCTCCCCAACACTTGCTATTGCCTGACATTTTGATTGTAGCCATCCTAGTGGGTATGAAGTGACGGCTTATCGTGATTTTGATTTGCGTCTTTCTGTTTCACGTCTTTTAATATGTAGATTCTCTTGCAGTGTTCTTCAATAAATGATGAAGAAACTAGATAGTCTGTCCCATAGCGTTTCCTAGTTTGAATTTAGGTGACTCCTGATGGAAGTGCTTTTTTTATTGAAGTGTTTCTCATTCTTTGTTTTCCTTTGAACTGGAAATTAGATTCCAGACCTGTGCAGCCTAAACACTAGTCACTAGCCACCTGTGGCTATTTAAATCTAAGTTAATTTAAATTAAAAATTAAGTTTCTCCATCCCATCATATTTCAGATGCTCAGAGGCCACATATAGCTCATAGCTGTTGTGTTGAACAGTGAAGCTACAGTACATTTTCGTCATCTCAGAAGGTTCTATTCCGTTGAAGTGTTGACCTGATCAGAATCAGTGAGGCTTAATCAAGATTAGGCTTTGTGTGATTTGAATCCATTGAAATCTGAGATTTGCTTTATGACCTAGGTTGTGGTCAATTTTTATAAATGCTCTGTGTGCAAAGCGTATACTGTGTGATTGTTGGGTGCCATATTACACTTGTGTTAGCTAATTTTTCTACCTAGATTTTCTCTGTCCTACTGATTTTTCTGCCATGGTTTTCTGTTAATTTCTGACAGAGGTTAGTTAAGATCTTTTACTGTTGGACTTCCTGAATAAACTGTAGTACAGTTGACCTTTGAAAAGCATGGGGGGTTGGGGTACTGACCTTCTGTGTAGTCAAAAATCCATTTATAACTTAGGGTTGATCCTCTGCAGAGTCAACCAATCACAGAGTCTGTAGTCCTGCTGAAAAGCATTTACTATTAAAAAAAAAACTGCATATAAGTGGACCCACAAAGTTCAAACCTGTGTTGTTCAAGGGTCAACTCTATAGTGTGTACATACAATGGAGTACTTTGCAACCCTGAAAAGGAATGAGGAATGGCATTATAAACAGCTCTGAAGGTATCTCCTGTCTCAGTGAAAACACTGGTGGAAAAACAGCATTTTGAGTTTGCAAGCATATGCCTAAAAAAGGAGGAAAGCAAATCTTCGTGTGTATTTGCTTCTAGTTAAGAAAAGGAACAAGTTTTAGTATTCTAAAGCTTTTGAAATGATTGTTTACAGCAGGAAAAAGGTAATAGGGTAGAAAGGACAAGTATGATAGATCTTTGAATATGACTTATTTTGTTTTTGGCATCATTAGGTATATTTTATATAATGGTAAAATAAAATTTCAAAATCAGTCTCCCCAAATAAAACAATAAAAGTGAACCAAAATATGTATCTCATGGCTGGTATAGATAGTCACATGGAAATCAACTATTTAAAGGGAGCTTAAAGCACAGTAATGTGCCTATACAAACCCAGTGAAGTACTCTGAAGACAAATACTTTTTTAAATTATTTTATTTATTTATTTGTTTTTGGCTGCTCTGGGTCTTTGCTGCTCTGCGTGGGTTTTCTCTGGTTGCGGCGCGTGGGAGCTACTCCTCGTTGCGGTGCACAGGCTTCTCATTGCAGTGGCTTCTCTTTTCACAGAGCACAGGCTCTAGCCGCACAGGCTTCAGTAGTTGCGATGCATGGACTTAGTTGCTCCATGGCTGTAGAATCTTCTCAGGCCAGGGATCAAATCTGTGCTCCCTGCATTGGCAGGCAGAATCTTATCCACTGTGCCACCCGGGGGTGTCCTGAAGACGAATAACTTTTGGACTTCCCTGGCTGTCCAAGACTCTGCACTTCCAATGCAGGAAGCAAGGGTTTAATCCTTGATCAGGGGAGTAAGATCCCACATGCCGTAGCACAATCAAAAAAACAAAACAAAAAATAGAGAAGTATCTCTTTAAAAAATATTTCAAACGCTCTCTGGTAATCATATTGATGATCGTGTTAGTATTGCTGTGTTGAGACTGTTGTGTGACTTATGGAATAAAGCCAATGAATAATTATGTCGCTGAACTGGAATTTTACATAGGAGAAAGGGGAAGAGATACACGTAAAGTAAGTTTAAGTACAAACCCCTTAGTTGTGTATTTAAATTGATAGAATAAACTCATGTATTTTATTTTTAAAAAAATACTTTTTTGGTGTCTCTAATGAAAAGGTTTAGAAACAGTGAGCACCCCTAGTGTCTGATTGTGGTATCTACCACCTCCCCTTTGAAAGAAATCAGAGCTCCTGCGGCAGATTCAAGGTCCAGGTTGAGAACACATAAAATAAACCTAAAAGCAACTTGGCATTTTGATAAGCAAGGAAAGCTATCAAAGACTGTTAAGGTCATGTCAAAGGACTCAAGAGCCCACTTAAAAGGTTCCCCCACTTTAAAAGGTGGGATAATTTTAGCATGTGAAGTGAAAGTTGCTCAGTTGTGTCTGACTCTTTGCGACCCCATGGACTATACAGTCCCTGGAATTCTCCTGGCCAGAATATTGGAGTGGGTAGCCTTTCCCTTCTTCAGGGGATCTTCCCAACCCAGGAATTGAACCCAGGTCTCCCACATTGCAGGTGGATTCTTTACCAACTGAACTATCAGGATTCTTTACCAACTGAACAAGCCAATTTTAGCATCAATAAGAATAAATAATTGCCATGGAATGAAATATATCAAATACAGTTAAACCTGCAACCTCATAATATTAAAAACTCATCGTCCCCTTTGAAAAATGCTATGGAACCAACTCATTCTGAAAACAGGCAAAGCAAGCATTTATCCTGCCTTTTTTTTTCCCCAAACTGAACCTTGGGGCAACCAAATAGTTGATAAAGTTTCTCTTTATAGAAAGATTCCAGCTAATAAATAAAGAAGTGGAAGAGTTAGAATATTACCATTCTTTGCAGTCTCTTAAGAAAATCTGGATTTAGGCATGTGTATCAGAGCACTGACATCTTAAAACATCAGCCAGACCTTATGTACTTCTGTTGGAAGTCCACTGTACTGCCTGTAAAATCTTTTTGCCTGAATGACTCAGTCCTGCATCTGATAAGTCTTCTAGCTCAAACTAGCAGTTTTCAGAAAATGCATGAGAGAGAGAGAAACATGTTACATGACTCCATAAGAATGCAATCCATAAAATCCAGAATGTGGGGGATTCTACAGGGCAAATTGTCCATAAAATTCTGTGTTTAAAACTTTTCTTGAAGAATTGGAGGGTTTGGCAACACAAGCTGGACATCCCTGCCTGGTGTCAACCAGCTCACTCCGAGCAATGGCTGCATGTAGATGGCCATTCACTCGCTAGTCTGAATGAGTCCCTGCTACCTACAGCTTGACTCAGTCCCAGTACCTGCCCTTTAGGTAGCAGAGTTTGTGATCCCTGCTCTTTGTGTTTGCATAATAGTATCTCCTAGTCTTATCACTCCAGAGATGGAATTCTTTCTTAGGTATAGCAAAGATCTCTTACTCTTTAATTTCCCCCTTGTCTGGTTGTTTATGGTATTAATGCATTCTTAATGACAAAGTCTCTTTGGTCAAGATGAAACCCTTCAATTTCTTCATTACCCTTTCTCCTGCTCCAATATTCATCTCTCTGACCATTATTGTCAATATCATTAGGACCCTCTAGCTTGTCCATGTCCTTCTAAAGATATTTTGAAATAAACTAGATAAGAGAAATCCAGATTTTAGTACTGAAATACTGCAACAAACAGAACTCCAGGCTGACATGGATGCACTGTGCTTTGGCCATTGCAAGTTAAAATCATTGTCACATTCTTTAATCTATGAGGTTTTATCAAATCTCTTTGAGCCACATAAAGCCCAGGGGCTGAGGGCTGGACTCACTCCAGTAAGCATGTTGCCACTCCCCTCTCCAGGACTGGAATAAGAAAGAAGCTTTGTTAATCTCTGCAACTCTCCACATACAGAGATCGGACTGCTGTAATATTTGTGGGTGCAGCTCTAGAGATTACTTCAGACTCCAATGCAGAATGAAGAGTGTGCACGCTCAGTCATGTCCGACTCTTTGTGACCCCCTGGACTGTAGCCCCCCAGTCTCCTCTGTCCATGGGATTCTCCAGACAAGAATACTGGAGTGGGTTGCCATTTCCTCCTTCAGGGGATCTTCAGACTCCAGCCCACTCCCAGTTTCATATGGGGCTTGTTGACTACTCACCAGCAGATTTCTTTTTTGCTTTGTTATGATTTTGTTTCTAACAATCTAATTATTAATAGTCATGGGGACGGAAGCAAGAATTCACAGAGCTGATATTGTTTCTGGCACTGTTCCAAGAGCTTTCCACGGTCCTGTTCAAACCAATAATCCTATGAAGTAGCTACACTTATGATTCCATTTTACAGACAGGAAACAGACAGGGGCTTGGAAAGCCTAAGACTTTCCCAAGATTATACTATGCGGGGGGCAACAGAGATGAGATTTGAACCTGACAGACTCATGTTCCAAAGTCTTTGCATCTTTCATCACTATGTTATACTTATAAAATATAAGTCTCTTATAAGACAGAAGGGGACGACAGAGGATGAGATGGTTGGATGGCATCGCCAACTCGATGGACATAAGTTTGAGCAAGCTCTGGGAGTTGGTGTGCTGGAGTCCATGGGATCGCAAAGAGTTGAACATGACTGAGCGACTAACCTGAACTGATACGTCTCTTAATCTGAACAACTGAACTGAACTGATAATCATCTTTTTTTTTGGTCAAGCTGAAACCCTTGAATTTCTTTATTATCTTTCCTCCTTCTATACTTATCACTATGCCTCTGTTATAAAAACAAATTTTTTTAATGGGAATATTTGTAATCTACTAGAATGTGTGTGTACTCAGTCTCTTAGCCATGTCTGACTCTCTGTGGCCCCATGGACTGTAGCCCACCAGGCTTCTGTGTCCATGGGATTTCCCAGGCAAGAATACTGGAGCAGGTTACCATTTCCTCCAGGGGATCCTCCCGAAATTATTTGATCTAAATGCTTCATTTTTATCCTTTGATTACTCATTATCATGATTACTCCTAGCTTCATTTGGCTAGTGTAGGGAGACACCTGGTGGTGATCCAGTTTTTTAAAACTTCTCATTATGGAAAATTTCACACATACACACTGGCGTGCTGCAGGCCATGGGGTCACAGAGAGTCAGGGACACGACTGGACAACAACAACATAAACAGGAGAGGATAATAAATCCCTTCTATAGCCATCACCCAGCTTCAACAATTAAGAGCATTCTGCCATTCTGTTACCATCTTCACCTCCATCCACTCTGGATCCTCCACTCCCCCCCCCTCTTTGATTATTTTTATGGTTCTTTTCAAAACAGAATTTACATGTATCAAAATGCACAACACTGTAGCCATTTATCTTGACAAATAGATACACCCGGGTAACTCGTAGCTGCACCAAGTTAGAGAATGTTTCTATCACTCCAGAAATGTCCCCGTCCCCCATAACCAGGCAACAGTTGTGATTTTCACTGTAGATTAGCTTTGCTTGTCCTAGAATGCCATATAAATGGAATCATGCAGCATGCAGTCTTTTGTGTGTGCGCTCTTTTGCTCGGCACAATGTCTGTGTCACCGTGCACACCTGTCGTTTCTCTGTTGCTGCTGTACCCATTCTATTGTGTAGATGCTCCACTTATGCGCTCTGGTTGATAGGAACTTGGATTGTTTCCAGTTTGGGGCCATCGTGAATAAACTTGATGTAAACCTTCATGTTCCAGTCTTTTTGTGGACCTATGTCTACATTTCTCTTGTGTAAATACTTCGGAATGGAACTGCTGCATCAAAGGGTACGGGCTTGGTTAACTTCATTAGAAACTGCCAGACGTTTCCCACTGATTCGTCCAGTTGATCTTCCTGCCAGCAACGTGTGAAAGTTCTATCGTTTTACATCCTCGAGAATGTCCGATGTCGTCTTTTTCATTTGAACTCTTCTGGTGGCACCTCATGGTGATTCTAAGGGTACATTTCTCTGATGACTAATGATGTTGAGGACTTCTCTGTGTGCTTATTGACCATCTGTCCATCTTCATTTGTGAAGTCTTTTGCCCAGTTTCTGTTAGGTCTGAGTTTTTATTTTTTCTTTTAACCAAGCTGAGTATTTTATTCTAGATACAAGTTCATTGCAGGTATATAACTCATGAATATTTTTTGCCAGCCTGTGGCTGGCTGATTTATTTTTTAACAGCGTCTTCTGATGAGAAGGTTTATGTTTGATGACGTCTAATGGGCATGATAATAGCACGTCATAGGGTCGGAATGAGGATCAATAGAGATAATACTTGTCAAACGGTTAGTGTCATGCTGAAGCAGTGGATGCTGAGTCCCTGGCAGCGCTTCTGGTGCTATAGTCACTGCTTTTCCTATCGTTACTTGGATCCCTAACCAGATCATAAATGCTTAATGAAGAAAGCAGAATGTAATCTCTGCTCTCAGCTATCCCCAGGGTCTGGGATCTTGCTATTTCCATACTAGACATGCGATAAAAATGACATGATAAGTGAGTTGCTGAGGAAGGTTGTGTTTTCCGTAGAAAGAAGAAGTGAGACGCAAGCACATCCGTCTGCACATGGAGGGCGCGCTGACCGCCCGGGACAAGGTTGGGGTGCAGGATTTTGTGCTGCTGGACGCGTACACCAGTGAATCTGCTTTTCTGGACAACCTCCGCAAGCGTTTCAGCGAGAACCTCATCTATGTAGCGTAACTCATTTCCCAGCTGTTTTTCCTAGTGTGGTGGTTCCCTTCTGGTCCTTGGCCTTAAAAAAAATATTTTTTTAATTTATTTAATTTGTTTAGCTGCACTGGATATTAGTTACGGCATGTAGGATCTAGTTCCCTGACCAGGGATCAAACCTGGGCCCCCTGCATGGGGAGGGTGGAGTTGTAGCCACCAGACAGCCAGGGAAGTCCCCCGGTCTGTAGTCTTGATGGCTGTGAACAGTATCACTCTAGGCTAACCATCAGAGGGGGCATGTCCAGGAACCACCGGCAGGTGTACTGTGGTCTTTTGTATTAAGACCTTTCCGGCTGCCAGTGCTGGAGACCCAACTAAAGTCAGCCTAAGCCCTGAGAGAGAATCTGTCGACCTATGTACTTCAGGATCCAGAAGCAGATCTCCAGGGTCTAGGATGATGTCTTGAGGACTCTTTCCCATACTCTGCTTTCTTTTGCATCGGTTTCCTTCTGCAGCAGCCTCTCTGCATGGTGGCAAGGCGGCTGTCAGCAGAACCAGGCCTTTCTTAACACACTAAGTGGGGCAGTCTCGATCACTTGGTTGTTTGTCTGCCCGTGCCAGCTAGGTTCCATAACAGTGGAGACATCCCCCCCAACACACACAAGCTGACTTATTTATTGTGTTGTATCCCCAGTAGTGAAGGGGCACATGGGGATCATAGCACATGATGGTCTTTTGCCAGAGCCATTTGCACCCTGGAATTCCTTACTAGTGCTTTGGTCTGTTCCTCTAGACGTATATTGGGACCCTCCTTGTGTCTGTGAACCCATACCAAGAGCTGGGAATCTATACTCTGAGCCAGATGGAACTTTATCAAGGGGTCAACTTCTTTGAACTGCCACCACATGTGTAAGTAGCACCCATGGAATCAGCAATAGAAGTATTTTTCTCTTTCTGCCTCTCTTTCCTCCCCCCACCTTCACCACATATGTCCATCTATTACCCACCCACCTACCCATCCATCCACCCATCCATCATCCACCCCATTCATCCATCCATCCATCCACTATCCACCCATCCACTTGTCTACTCATCCATCCATCCACCCACACACTCACCCATACCCACCCACCTATCCATCCATCCATCCACTAGTCTATGCATCCACCCATCCACCTACACATCCACCCATCTACCCATTCATCCATCCATCTACCCATCCATCCATCCATCCATCATCCACCCCATTCATCCATCCATCCATCCACTATCCACCCATCCACTTGTCTACTCATCCATCCATCCACCCACACACTCACCCACATACCCACCCACCTATCCATCCATCCATCCACTAGTCTATGCATCCACCCATCCACCTACACATCCACCCATCTACCCATTCATCCATCCATCTACCCATCCATCCATCCATCCATCATCCACCCCATTCATCCATCCATCTACCGATCATAATCATCCACTTGTCTACTCATCCATCCATTCACCCACACACCCATCCACCCATCCGTCATCCACTCCATTCATCCATCCATCTACGTATCTACCCAGCCACCCACCTACCCATCCATCCATCCACCCGCTCATCCATCCATTCATATACCCATCCATCTACATTCTTGATGCATGCTCATTAGGTTCTGTAACTCATTTAAATTACTCCCTTCTTCTGAATTAAGTCTTTCAACACAATAGAAAACATCAGCAGATGATTATCAAATCTCATTTTAATTATGATGAAAAGTAGAATCTTTGTGTAACAGCTGTAGCTAGAGTTTCCTTCTCTGGGAAGTGGATTGCTATAGTGCCACCTACTGGTGCTTGAATATCATGGCAGCTGAGAAGAATGCCGGTGACTAGGAACTTACCCGGAGAAGGCAATGGCACACCACTCCAGCACCCTAGCCTGGAAACTCCCATGGATGCAGGAGCCTGGTGGGCCGCAGTCCATGGGGTTGCTAAGAGTCGGACAAGACTCAGTGACTTCACTTTCACTTTTCACTTTCATGCATTGGAGAAGGAAATGGCGATCCACTCCAGTGTTCTTGCCTGGAGAATCCCAGGGACAGGGGAGCCTGGTGGGCTGCCGTCTATGGGGTTGCACAGAGTCGGACACGACTGAAGCGACTTAGCAGCAGCAGCAGCAGCAGGAACTTACCAGGACTGGTGATCCGTTAAGAAAAAAAATATTCTGCCTGGTCTGCATGTGACTCTCGGGCTTTGCTGAATTTCCCTCTTCTCCTCCTTGGTTGACTTTTGGGCTATTATTTAGGGTCTTGCTTCCTTTTTCTTGATGATTCACCTATTCCACTCCCAAGGCATTTATAAATCTTTCTGCCTCACCACCATCAGCGATTACAGAAATACTCAGCTTTCAAACGGCCACATCCTAAAAGTATACCCCGGGGAAACCTTCATGCTTCAGTTTCTGATCTTGTAGATAAAGCCTTTATCATAGTATCTGATCTTGTATATAAAGCCTCTATAATAGTGCCCTAAACTTCTGTTTTTAAAACAGAAGTTTTAAATAATTTTTTGTTTCCTATCTCTATATATTTAGTATTTTAGGTTTTGAAGGAAAAAAAATGAGCTCTTTTATCTGTTACATTATTTCCACCTACATTTAATAGAACATCTCTTGGAGATGTAATTTAGTATGTAGATTATTCTAATAAGAAATATTGATTTTTTTAATTGGTAAATTCTGAAAAAAATTTTTATTCCTGCCCCAAGTCTTCACTTTAACTTTTCTACTATGAGAGTTTGGGGGCTTCCCTGGTGGCTCAGATGGTAAAGAATCCACCTGCAATGCACGAGACCCAGATTCCATCCCTGAGTCAGGAAGATCCCCCTGGAGAAGGCAATGGCACCCCACTCCAGTGTTCTTGCCTGGAGAATCCCATGGACAGAGGAGCCTGGAGGGCTACGGTCCATGGGGTTGCAAAGAGTCGGACACGATTGAGTGACTAATACACACTAGAGGCTTGCCATCTAGTGGGTAATGGTGAAGATTGCTGGCTCTCTGAGCTAAGTGCCTGGAGCCACAGTCTGGATGTGGCTTCTGAGAGTCCGGGTAGTTTGTCCTTCTGCTCTGATGGGCATCAGAGCCAAGGGAAGTAGTGTTATAGTCACTTCCACTCCGTCTTTTAAAGAATTGCCTGGTCTTTATTGCAGCAACGTGGGATCTTTAGTTGCAGCCTGAACCGTTAGTTGCGGCATGTGGGATCTAGTTTCCTGGCCAGGGATCCAACCCGGGCTCCCTGCATTGGGAGCTCAGAGTCTCAGCCACTAGACCGCCAGGGAAGGCCCTACTCCTTCCGTTTCTGTCTCACTCCTTCTCCAGCTATGCCATAGCTGACAACGCTTACCGCATGATGTGCTCTGAACTAAATAACCACTTCATCCTCATTTCTGGAGAGAGCGGGGCAGGGAAAACAGAGGCCTCCAAGAAGATCCTCCAGTATTTTGCAGTGACCTGCCCGATGACTGAGTCACTGCAGATAGCCCGTGACAGACTGCTGTTCTCCAACCCAGTGCTGGAGGTAAGTGATCTTTAAGGACCTAGAAAGGGGAGTTCCAGGGAAGTCAGTAAGTAAGAAGAGCCTCTGCTTGGGTGGATCAGTTAAAATGGGCAGGTCTGGGAGTTAAGAAGAGAACAGATCACAAAGGGTAGCACAATCGGTCCCTTATATACGAACAAATTGCATTCTGATAGAGTGTTCGTAAGTCCAATTTGTTTATAAGTCCAACAAAGTTAGCTTAGGTACCCAACTAACACAGTCAGCTGTACAGCACTGTGCTGTAATAGGCTTATAATGCTTTTCACACAAATAATACATAAAAAAATAAATAAACATTTTTAGGCTTATAGTACAGTACCTTGAAAAGGACAGTAGTACAGCAGCTGGCATCCAGGGGCTGGCATCAAGTAAACAGGCAGGAAGAGGTACCGACTGGTGGGGGGAGAGGAGGTGGGACATGGTAGAGCTGAAGGATCATCAGCAACAGGAGATGGAGGGCAGGCTGCAGGTGAGACGCGCATTAACTCACGAGACTGGACAGCAAACACGTGTTTGCATCTTTGAAAGCTCACACCTCGAAGGTTCGTACATAGGGGACTTACTATACTATTAGTATATAGTTAATTGTGTTGGTTGGGTACCTAGGCTAACTTCGTTGGGCTTACAAACATGCTTTCAGAACAGAGCTTGTTTGTATGTAGGGGACTTACTGTATCGTGGTAAAAGGTGTGACCCTGAAGTCCAGCAGGCATGGAGACTAAGCCCAGGGTTATCACGTACCAGCAAGCTTCTTCATATCATTCATATCCTGGAGCCAGTTCCCCATCTGGAAAGTGGGCCTACTCATAGTACCTGCCTCTTAGGAGGTTTTGAGGATTAAGCAAGACGAATGCAGAAAAAAAAATGTGATCTGTAGCTCAGTGGGTAAAGAATCTGCCTGCAGTGCAGGAGACCCAGGCTCGATTCCTGGGTTGGGAAGATCCAATGGAGAAGGAAATGGCAACCACTCCAGTATTGTTGCCTGGAGAATCCCATGGACAGAGGAGCCTGGCAGGCTACAGTCCATGGGGTCGCAAGAGTCGGACACAACTTAGTAACTAAACCACCATGCATAAAGAGCACACAGCAGAATTAGTAAGCACTAAAATAATACTCTATTATTCATTAATATTTTTATTAATTAAAATCATCTTGATTATTATTTTTACTACTATAATTCTCTGACTTGTTGGATGATTTTGAATATGTTATTTTCTCCTGTGTTTTTGTTGCTTTTTGTGTAAAAGGCATTTATGGTTGAAGGGATTTTCCCAGTAGACCTTTGGGCTGAACAGTTTACATCTATACTATAGGAAGATGTCTGCTGATGGGGGCCAGCAGTGATGCCTTCTAGAACAGCCAGGGCCTAGGGTCCTATCTAGCTCTCCTTGCATGTGTGTTAAGTCACTACAGTTGCTACAGTCGTGTCCAACTCTTTGCGACCCACCAGTCTCCTCTGTCCATGGGATTCTCCAGGCAAGAATACTGGAGTGGGTTGCCATTCCCTCCTCCAAAAGATCTTCCAGACTCAGGGACCGAAACTGCATCTCCTGTGACTCCTGCATTGCAGGCAGATTCTTTACCACTGAGCTACTAGGGAAGCCCCAACTTCTCCTTAGGCCATTTCTAATATATTCCTAGAATGGATTCTAGAGAGAAGATATTTTTCCCTTCTTTTCTCTGTGTCCAACCCCAATATTTGGCATCAAATACTCTGTAAATAGTGATTTCTTCTTAGCAGATAAAGTGGCTTCCATTCCTGGCTCCCCCTTCTCTCCTCCAATGAGCTGGTCATTCAGGGTCAGGAATTCTATGAACAGGAGAGCTTCAGTGTCAGAGAATGACAGATGGGTTCAGTGTCCCCTCCCTTTGTATTCCAAGGCTTTTGGAAATGCCAAAACACTCCGGAATGACAACTCCAGCAGATTTGGAAAATACATGGACATACAATTCGACTTTAAGGTACACTGACGTTCCTATTACTGCTTCCCGGGGACCCCTGAACTTGAGAGCAACAGAAAGTCAACTCAAGGCATCTTAAGAGAGGAAGGGTTTCTTCTTGGCTCAAATAGTTGAAAAATTTAGGGTTTGCAATAGTTTTAGGAAATGCCAATGAAGACCATGATGACAGATCATATGAGTATATGGGCAAAAATGAAGAAGTCTGGTGAGACCAGATGTTGGCAAAGACGTGGATCATGAGTTCCAACACACGGCTGGTGGCAGGGGTGTACGTTGGTCAAACCCATTTGGTAAACAGTGTATCATCTTGGGGTGCTGAAATCACACAATCTAAGGTGGGGCCATTCCACTCCTGGAAATATTCCTACGGATGGGTAAGCATGGCCTCAGCAGCGCTGCTCATGAAAGTAAAGGGACTGGAAAGAACCAACATATCTGGCCAGGATTGGATGCCCATCAACAGGAGAAGGGCCCAACTGTGGGGTGCTCACACGATGAGATGTTTTATGGCAGCGAGAGCATGTGAATGCCAGCTGCATGCAACCTGGACAGGTCATGAGAATGTACTACATGTCAGCGAGATGCCATTTCTTACAAAGCTTGAAAAGATTCCAGAGTAAACAATCTATTGCTTAGGCGTACATGACTTTATGCCATGAGTTGGCAGACTTACATGGATAGGGTCTTGGGCTTTGTGGACCGTACAGCCTCTGTCCCAACTACTCAGCTCCACTGCTGTAGTATGAAAGGAGCCAGAGAAGATACATAACGTATTGTACACAGAGTTTAAATGGGGGCTCACGCAAGTAGGAGGGGTAGGCAGAGCTCTCAGGGACATGTAATTCCAAGTGACACCTTAGGCTAGAGAACAGTAGCTGGCTGGGCGTTTAGTATAGTGAGGAAGACAGACCGACCAAGGATTTCCCAGAGGCTGGAACACGGGTTTCTGGTCATGCATGCACAGACTTGGAAAACATTTTAATAGCATACATATTTTTAAGGTTTTTTTTAGAATCCAACACATACTAAAAAGGACACAGCTCATGGCCACAGCTCAATAAATTTTTCCATTTGAATCTACTTGTGTAACCACCACTCATCCCAAGATATTAACATTTCCAACACCTCGAAATTTCTCCTACCCATCTCTGACAAATATCTCCCCCCCACCCCCGCTTCCCAAAAGTTATCACTGTCTGGCATCTATAATCACAGATTCATTTTGCTGGTTCTTGAGCTTCAGAAAAAATGGAATTATATAGTTGTTCTATTTCATGTTTGGCCTCTCTGAATCAGCGTGTCTTGTAAGATTCGACTGTGTTGCTGCATGGAGTTGTTCGTTTTTTGATTGCTCGACTTTTATCACTGTTTATAAACACATCATTGTAAAACAATGATGTAAACACTCATTTATGCCGGGTGTAGTCCCAGAAGTTGCACTGCTGGATTCTTACCAGCAATGATATCACTGAGTTCCAGTTTCTCCACGCCCTTGCCAACATTTGGTATTGTCAGTCCTTTACATCTTAGGCATTCTGGTGGCATATAGTGGTTTCTCTGGTAGGCTGCCGCCTACGGGGTCGCACAGAGTCAGACACAACTGAAGCGACTTAGCAGCAGCAGCAGCAGCAATTTTAATGAAGTTTTGCTCATTGGTCCCTTAAAGACCTTCTTGTATATTAAAGTCTTTTGCTCATTTTTAATTGGGTAATTTTTTCTCATTGATTGGCAAGTGTTCAATATATGTCATGGAATACAAATCCTTCATTGAATATATTATTTAAGACAATAATTAAGACAATAATAATTAATATTGGCATAAAAATATATTGACATTAAGAGGCTGATGACCCAGAACAGAGGCTAGAAGCAGCCCAGCTCTCCTTACCTATATGTCACCAGACTTATGACCAAAGCACCACTGAGATTCAATATCGATCAAATTGTCTTTCCAATTAAATGGTGGTCAACTGGAAATCCATATGGATAAAGAGAACTTTGGCCTCTGTTTCACTCCATAAACAAAAATTAAATCACGATGTATCATAGTCTTAAACATGGATGGTAAAACAGTTGATTCTAAATGAAAACAGAAAATATCTTCATCACCTTGGGGGTTTAGGAATGGAACCCAGAAAACGTGAATCTTAGAAGATGGATAGATCAGGTTGATTCAGACTCACAATTTCAGTTCATCAGGAGACACCAGTAAGAGAGTGGCCTTGATTGTTGTCTTGGCTGGATTTTTTGTTCTCTTTTGAAGGGCATTCCCGTAGGCGGGCATATCATCAGTTACCTGATAGAAAAGTCTCGAGTTGTCTATCAGAATCAGGGCGAGCGGAATTTCCATATCTTCTACCAGCTGCTAGAGGGTGGAGAAGAGGAGCTCCTTGCTTACCTGGGACTGGAGCGAGACCCCCAGCTGTATAAATACCTCTCACAGGTTAGAAGGACCATAACCTGTCTCTGGTGCCCCTTTGGCGGTGAGGGGTGGGGTGGTGTTAGTTCTGTGGGATGTTCAGTAACTTTCTCAGGGCCACGTTACCGGATCCTGATGCCACAGTGCCTTTGGAAATGGCTCAAGCATTTCACCAATACTATTTTGATTGATTTCACGATCTTCTGTGACTTTGGCAAACTTGGTGCCTGTGCTTTGCAGTATATTCGCACTGTTTCCAAACCTCTAGGTGTTCTTTAAGGTCTGACTTAAACTAGCCCTGTCCTTGAAGGGGAGGGAGTGCACGGTGCTGGTTGTGCGGGAGGGATATTTGGGAGGTTGCAGATTTAACATTCCAGTTCACCGGTGAATATTTTCATGGTATGACACCTTTGTTTTTGCTGTGCAACAAGGAACTCTTTTAAAATGATGAATCTTCAGGTAATCAGGAAAAATCTGTACTACAAAAGCAAAATAATAGTAAAAAAAAAAAACAACCCTCATGTAGAAGATTTTCCCTTTAAATTCTGACACTGGTAGTCTGTTACTTATTTAAAAGACAACTTCTAGACTTAGTGGGAAAAGTCTTCTCACACCTCCTGTATCATCTGTATTTCTCTAGATACAAGCTTTTATTTCCTTCAGGGAAGATCTCCTTCTATCTAATCCTGCCTTGAAGTTTTTGATGCTGGTTACTAAGTGTATCAAGATTGTTTTCTTGAATTTAAACACTGTCATTTACTGTATGTTTTGGTAGATACCTAATGACATAAATGTCTTCAATTTGTTCAGCAAAAATGGCAAGAAAGCCTACTTTAAAAAACATACACACAGAAAGATATAGCAGGTTTTTTTAAACAAAATTCCAAATTTGAAAAAAGCTGCAGTTGGCAAATCATCAGGTGCTAGACAAGTAGAATAAAACCTGTTTTTTCACAGCTCAGAACATTATAGAACTAGCTTTTTAATGCCCGCAGAGAAAAATTTTGACACCTAACTGTCCTTATGAAAATGCTGTTAAGCGGCCCAATTCTGTGTCAACAGGGTCGCTGTGCCAAAGAGTCATCCGTTAACGACAAGAATGACTGGAAAACTGTTTCCAATGCCTTTTCTGTCATCGATTTTACTAAAGATGATCTTGAGGTATGAGCCCCTCAAGGGTGGAGCTCCCTGTGGTCAGACTTGGGGTTGAGGAAACCATCCTGGTTTCTTGGTGATGACACAGAGTTGCCAGAGGGAGCAAATAAAGATACAGGATAACTAGGTACATTGAATTTCAGATAAACACTGGCTGGGTTTGTAGTAGAAGTATGTCCCAACATTGCGTGGGACAAGCTTCATGCTAAAAAAATTAGACATTGCTTACTAACACAACATTGTAAAGCATCTTTACTCCAATACAATTTTTTTAACTAAAAAGAATTAGACATTAGACATTGCTTATTTGAAATTCAAATGTTAGCTGGGCATTCTGCATTTTATCCAGCAGCCCCATATTTCCCCAGTGTGGGGTGTCAGCAGGTAGTCATGTTTCTTCTTCCTCTCAAACCCAGTCTCAAATATTGAATCCCCTAGAATTCTAGGAACATCATTTATTTATGCTTTTATATTGGAACAAGTTGGACCAAATTGTAGGCTTTATAAACATTTTGTTTTTACATCTTTTGTCTTATTTGGGGGGTGAGGGGGATTGTGAAACTATTGACTTTTTGAGGACCAGAATACAATTTAAGAAAAATTTACGTGTGTATGTGTGTACCTGGGGCCATGGCATTTGAACACCGGATGGCTTATTGGCAGGCACAAAGGGAGATACCGGCATAGTGGTGTTCCATGCTGGACATAGTGAGGGAGCATCCTGCCCCCCACTGAAGTGCCTTCCCTCTTCCCTTAATATCAGAAGTGGATAAGAGCCCACAGGGCCAATTTCTAGGGAAGGATCTGTGATCTCCAGTCTGGAATTAGGGGTGCGGGGGTGGGCAGGTCTCCCCCGGGTACCACCTCTGATGACGTTTATCAATCAGGCGGCCGCCGTCTTCTCTCCCTGCCCTCCTCACCACTTCCCACGTTCCTAGAATCTCTTTGGCATTATTGCCAGTGTCCTGCACCTGGGGAACATTGGTTTTGAAGAGAACCAGCAAGGTTGTGCCTCTGTACCAGACACTCATGAGATCAAATGGATCGCCAAGGTGATGGTCCACTTTGGGAGAGTGGGGGTGGCAGGCAGGAGAGGCCCCAGACCCTGTCAGGGATGGAGGGGTAGGGGAGGAGAGCAAGACAGCTGGGTGCCAATGTCCCAGGTGGCTACCATCTCGTTCTCCCACTTGACGCTGGTTAGGAGGTGGGCAAGGGAGCGAGTGAAAGCCAGTTGGCTGAAAGACCAGACATGCTCTGTGTTGCACCAGAACACGATTAGCAGGTGGGAAAGGGAACCTGAGCCCGGAGACACCACCGACTTTTTACTAGGGGGTCAAATTGGGTTGCTGAATGGCATTTTGTTTTCCATTTATTCAGCTCCTAGGGGTCGACCCATGGGTCCTTCTGGAAGCTCTCACCCACAGAAAGATTGAAGCCAAAACAGAGGAGGTAAAAATGGCTCTAGTGGGGAATGTGCCCACCCTCCCCACTGCTGCTGCCAGTAGGATGGTGGCCCCAGAGGAGGCCAGACTCCTGGATCCTGCCCACCAGGTCCTGTGTGGTCCAGCTTGTCAGCATCTCCAGCCTTAACCTCCCCCATCTCCCGACATTCCACCATCACGGGCTCTTGGTGCTTCACGCTCGCCCTGCCTTCCCTCCATGGGGTCTTTGCATATACTGTTCCCTCTGCTGCAACACCCTTCCCTGTCCTTCACCCAGTTAAATCCTTCCCATCCTTCAGTTCCCAGGGATCACTTCCTCAAAGACCCTCCCCTGCTCATCCCATCCCTGCCCTAAAGCACCATGTATGTCTCCGAATAGCGCTCGTCACTTTCAGCTTCAGGACTGTGATGCTTCTCTGTGTGAGTTGTTAAATGTGGTGCTGTGCTCAGTCGCTCAGTCTTTGTGACCCCATGGCCTGCAGCCCGCCAGGCTCCTCTGTCCATGGGATTCTCCAAGCAAGAATACTGGAGTGGGCTGCCATGCCCTCCTCCAGGGGATCTTCCCCACCCAGGGGTCGAACCTGCGTCCCTTATGTCTACAGCATTGGCAGGCGGGTTCTTTACCAGTAGTGTCACCCGGGAAGCCCTGACTTGTTGAATGTCCTCTGCCAGATATGAGCCCACAGAGGCTGAAACTCTTTGTCTTGGTTGAGGCTGTATCTCAGCACAGTGCCTGGCACTCAAGGAACAGCACAGGCGGGAGGTTCCTCCCCCATCAAGTATCCTTCTCTAGTCATCTTTATTTATTTATTTGGCTGTGCCAGGTCTTCATTGCAGCATGTGGGATCTAGTTCCCTGACCAGGGATCGAACCTGGGTCCCCTGCCTTGGGAGCACAGTCTTAGCCCCTCGACCATCAGGGAAGACCACCCCTCTCCCCCAGTCATCGTTAAACCTGGGTTGAAAACTCTGAGGGCTTTAAAAAAATTTTAACCTCTGTAATGATGTACCTGTTGTTCTTCTCAGGTGATATGCCCATTGACACTAGAGCTCTCTGCCTGTGCTAGAGACGCAATGGCAAAGGCAGTTTATGGGCGAACATTTACTTGGCTGGTGAACAAAATCAATTCCTCCTTAGTGAACAAGGTTGGTTCATGCATATTGTGTGCCCTGTGCTCTTTAACATGGCCGTGTTTTATAACCAACACCTTTGAAGAATTTGTGAGAATTGAACGTAAGCTCCTGGTGGGCAGAGATACTGTCTTTTCACGTCTACATTTCCAGTCTCTAGCACACAGTAGGCTCACAAAAATGCACTGACAAATGATCTTGTCAGTGTGTCCCCAAGTCTGGGATGCACAGCATTTGAAGTGTACACAGAACCTTTTCATTTTAACAGTAATATATTTTAATGTGTATAAGAAAAAAAAAAGACAGCTCCTTTGAACTCACCCTAAAGGCATATTTCCTTTTTAAGCAGAATTATTTAAATTAAAAAGGGAGCTGACGCAAAGCTGGAAGCTGAGGCAATGATATGAGGGCAACGGGGTGCATGGATATGGTGAGACTCATGGAGGAAATGTGCAAAGGATGGATTTGGATACATTGACTCAGCGCATCATACAGAATGCTACATTGCGTCCCTTAAGAAGAAAAGTCATATTCTCCTTCAATAGCCATCCTTGCCTGACAGCACTTGGCCCTCTGTTGAAAATGATCCAAAATATCTGCTTTCTCTCCAGGGTGAACATCTTCTTCCTGATGTCAGTAGCTTCCTTCCTTCCTCCTTCCCTCCCTTCCTCTCTCCATCTTTCTTTTTCTTTCCCTTCCTCTTCTCTTCCTCTTTCTATCTTGCTCTGCTTTTTTTGGACTGAATGTGGGTTTGGGGGGCTGAGGAGGGCTGAAGCAAGGAAGTGAATCAGAAGGGGAAGGTCAGTCTCTCTACTCTGATGATGAATATGAAAGCCAGGATGGGACCTAGGGAGGCTGCAGGCAGGAGGAGGCAGGCTGGGAAAATTATCTGCACCCTGTTTCTTCTGAAAGCCTTGTTGGAGAGATGAGATTTATAGCCACATCCCAGATTCAGGGGCAGTTGCCAAAGTAAATAACCTCAATGATTAATGGTGTGTGTTACTTTGACTAGGACTTTACTGGGAAAACTGTGATTGGATTGCTGGATATCTATGGGTTTGAAGTCTTTGACAAGAATGGGTGAGTTTGTTTGATTTCATTGTGATCCACTGGTTCTTCATTTTCCTTTGAGGTCTTAGTCTGGTTTATGGCATTTCTGATGTTATTGAAACTCATTTTCCTGTTCCTAGAAATTCTCCAGGTTTGCATAGCCCCTGCCTCATAAACTTTTCTAGAACCAGAATAGCCATTAAAAATGCAAATGTCTTTTACTTTGACTCTTCTTATCAGTTTATTAAATTATTTGTTTAATAAGGACTTCAGTTTTCTGTATGGAAAAAGCATCCTTAAAAATAAGTAAATATAATTTTTTGGAAAAACTTGGTCTACTCACGTAGCTTTAGTTACTTAAATCTTTTGCACCTCCAGTTTTGAACAGTTCTGTATAAATTACTGCAATGAGAAACTCCAGCAACTGTTAATTGAGAGAACCCTAAAAGCGGAACAGGCAGAATATGAAATGGAAGGTATAGAGGTAAATGTTTCAATGTTTTCTCCTCATTTGATTTCTTAACCAAGCAAAAGACATTTCCGTGAGAAATATAATTTCATTGGAGGTTTTTCCTGATGAGTACTAAGAATTATTTTTTCACTCCTTCTCTGCTTGTTTCCTGGGAAATTATGTTGCTATTCAGCAAGTATTCTTTTTGAAATGTTAGAGATAAAAATCAGAAAAGAAAAGCTGGACAATCAATTTAAAAGAAATATATTTGATGCTCAGTCTTAATCCTTCCTGGAGAATTCTTTCCTCATTGTCATTTTAGTGGGAACCAATTCAATATTTCAACAACAAGATCATCTGTGATTTGGTAGAAGAGAGACACAAAGGAATCATTTCCATTCTGGTGAGAAAATTAACGTTGACTTGGGGCTCATTCCATGGTATCCTCAATACTCAGAAGATCTTTCCCTGGGCTTACAGAGAGTTAAGAGTGAAATCCACTGTATTATTGAAGGATGCAAGTTGAACTCTTTTGCTGAATTTTTGCTCCAAGTTTTAGACTGAGCTTTCCCCTCTTATTCAAATTCATCTATGGTTTGCCACAGATGGATTCAGAGAGCATAGAAATGTTGCTTTGTAAGAATTGTCTCACCAACCTGAACCCAGTTTTCTTGTTGTTGTTTTAATAAAAGCTACAGGGTTGATTCATTTAAAAAAATATTTTATATTAGACTTCAGTACTAGTTTCAGGTATACAGAAAGTGATTCAGTTACATATATATATATATATCTATTCTTTTTCAAATTCTTTTCCCATTTAGGTTATTATAGAATACTGAGCAGAGTTCCCTGTACTACACAGTAGGTCTTTGTTGGTTATCTGTTTTAAATATAGTAGCGTGTCTATGTCAATTTTGATTCATTATTTTTTAAGCTTTATTTCTCAGTTCTGTTACATATTATGGGTCTGTAAGTGGTGGGTGTAGAAGACGTTCTCTGCTTCTGTCTTTTGGCCATACTGCTTGGCATGGAGGATCTTAGTTCCCTGACCAGGGATTGAACCCACTCCCCCTGCAGTGGAAGCACAGAGTTCTAGCCGCTGGACCACCATGGAATTCTTTTGATTCATTTTTTTTTTAAGATGGTCATTTAAATGTTAACACTGTTGAGGACCCAAAATAGAAAGTAAAAACAGTTTGTGAACTGGGGAAGGTTAGACTTAACTAGTTTTATGACTTGCTTTTTCTGAAGGCTTTGCTCCTCATTAAAGAGGGTTTGTTGTTGGCCAGCTGGCTAAAACTGGTTAAGAGACACCGAAGTTGAGTGTCTCAGCTAGTTATGGAAGCTGCGAAGTGTCCCTGGGATGTCTTTGGAAATAGACGTCAGATAGGTGGGAGAGCTGACTTTTCATGGAGTTTCTAGTCCCTCTGGTTCCATGGTTCCTTAATCAGATTTGATACGATGATTACCCCTTCCTCCTCCTGGTAATGTTGACCCAGACTTGTGCACAAGATGATATATTTCAATCCACTGCATTTTGCCATAGCTGCTGGAAATTCCATTTAAACTTGGAATTGATGGAGTGTGGTGCAGTGACCGGAAACTTCTGCTTCTGTTTTGAAGGATGAAGAATGTGTTCGTCCTGGTCCTGCTACAGACTTGAGTTTCCTGGAGAGGTTGGAGGAGAAAGTGGGAAAGCACGCACACTTTGAAACGTAGGTGTCTCATCTGCCAGGCTGTTGCATGGGGGAAGGTCATGCGTTGTGGAGTTGACTTCTAGTGTGTGTATATGGCTGTGCTGGGTCTTAGTCATGGCATACAGGGTCTTTAGTTGCAGCATGCAAACTCTTTCATTATGGCCTGTGGGATCTTGTTCCTGGACCAGGGATTGAGCCTGGATCTCCTCCATTAGAAGCATGGAGTCTGAGCCACTGAACCATCAGGGAAGTCTCCTGTAAAGCTAACCTTTGAACAATACTGGTTTGAACTGTGCAGATCCACTTATACATGGGTTTTTTGTCTCAATAGTAAATGCTATAGTACTACATGACCCCCATCCCCTGTTGGTTGAATCCATGGATACAGAAGGCCAACTATGAGTTACACACAATTTGTTGACTGTGTGGAATCCCTAAGCCCCATGTTGTTCAAGGGTCAACTGTACATCCATTTTCTTAGGTCTGTGGACAGTTCTCCCCAGTAGTACGAAAGTGAAAGTGAAAGTCGCTCAGTCGTGTCTGACTCTTTGCAACCACATGGACTATACAGTCCATGGAATTCTCCAGGCCAGAATACTGGAGTGGGTATTCTTTCTTTCACTTCTCCAGGGGATCTTCCCAACCCAGGGATCACACCCAGGTCTTCTGCATTGCAGGCAGATCCTTTACCAGCTAAGTCACAAGGGTAGCCCCCTTAGTATAGCTCCCCAATAGTATAGCTACTACAAATTCCAGCTGAGCTATTTCAAGTCCTGAAAGATGATGCTGTGCAAGTGCTGCACTCAATATGTCAGCAAATTTGGAAAACTCAGCAGTGGCCACAGGACTGGAAAAGGTCAGTTTTCATTCCAATCCCAAAGAAAGGCAATGCCAAAGAATGCTCAAACTACCGCACAATTGCACTCATCTCACACGCTAGTCAAGTAATGCTCAAAATTCTCCAAGCCAGGCTTCAGCAATACATGAACTGTGAACTTCCAGATGTTCAAGCTGGATTTAGAAAAGGCAGAGGAACCAGAGATCAAATTGCCAGCATCCACTGGATCATTGAAAAAGCAAGAGAGTTTCAGAAAAACATCTATTTTTGCTTTATTGACAATGCCAAAGCCTTTGACTGTGTGGATCACAATAAACTGTGGAAAATTCTGAAAGAGATGGGAATACCAGACCACCTGACCTGCCTCTTGAGAAATCTATATGCAGGTCAGGAAGCAACAGTTAGAACTGGACATGGAACAACAGACTGGTTCCAAATAGGAAAAGGAGTACGTCAAGGCTGTATATTGTCACCCTGCTTATTTAACTTACATGCAGAGTACATCATGAGAAACACTGGGCTGGAAGAAGCACAAGCTGGAATCAAGATTGCCGGGAGAAATATCAATAACCTCAGATATGCAGATGACACCACCCTTATGGCAGAAAGTGAAGAGGAACTAAAACGCCTCTTGATGAAAGTGAAAGAGGAGAGTGAAAAAGTTGGCTTAAAGCTCAACATTCAGAAAATGAAGATCATGGCATCTGGTCCCATCACTTCATGGGACATAGATGGGGAAACAGTGGAAACAGTGTCAGACTTTATTTTTGGGGGCTCCAAAATCACTGCAGATGGTGACTGCAGCCATGAAATTAAAAGATGCTTACTCCTTGGAAGAAAAGTTATGACCAACCTAGATAGCATATTCAAAAGCAGAGACATTACTTTGCCAACAAAGGTCCATCTAGTCAAGGCTATGGTTTTTCCAGTGGTCATGTATGGATGTGAGAGTTGGACTGTGAAGAAAGCTGAGCACCGAAGAATTGATGTTTTTGAACTGTGGTGTTGGAGAAGACTCTTAAGAGTCCCTTGGACTGCAAGGAGATCCAACCAGTCCATTCTGAAGGAGATCAGCCCTGGGATTTCTTTGGAGGGAATGATGCTGAAGCTGAAACTTCAGTACTTTGGCCACCTCATGCGAAGAGTTGACTCATTGGAAGACTCTGATGCTGGGAGGGATTGGGGGCAAGAGGAAAAGGGGACGACAGAGGATGAGATGGCTGGATGGCATCACTGACTCACTGGACGTGAGTCTGGGTGAACTCCAGGAGTTGGTGATGGACAGGGAGGCCTGGCGTGCTGTGATTCATGGGGTCGCAAAGAGTCGGACACGACTGAGCTACTGAACTGAACTGAACTGAATTTGGTTTTGGCTGTGCTGTGCAGCATCTTAGTTCCTCAACCAGAGATCAAGTCCACATGCTCCGCATTGGGAGCTCAGAGTCCTGACCACTGGACTGCCAGGGAAGGCCCAGCTACTAATTCATACACAGAAATAACATGATGATACACCAGCTGCACAGCTTTCATTGGTAGTAGTCAAGCTCATGTGAATTCCAAGTAGAATTATTTTTTTAAGATTTTGTATCTTTATTTATCATCATTTCATTTTGGGCATGTCCACATGCATGAAATAGTCAAAAAATGCAGGTGTAAAACACACGCAGTGATGTGTGTAGATCTGAAGTGTGCAACCTGGTGAATCATTATATGTGTGTGTACTCACATCAGCTCCCCACAGATGAAGACACAGAACATTTACAGAGTCCCAGAAAGTCAACTAGAAATGGAATGCACTCTGAGACAAGGAGGAGAGAATGTAAGGGCATGTGCTCTGGAGTCATAGGGACCTGGTTTTGAGTCCCAGCTCAGACATTTAATAGACACGTGACTTTAGGCAAGCAGTAAGTACTCCTGAGTTTGAGTTTCCCCTTCTGCTGCTGCTGCTGCTGCTAAGTCACTTCAGTCGTGTCCAACTCTGTGTGACCCCATAGACGGCAGCCCACCAGGCTCCTCCATCCCTGGGATAATTAATATGCCTACCATACAGCATTGTAAATGATCATTTAAATCACATAGTGTAATTTCTGGTCATGGCAAAGGGGAGCCTGGTGGGCTGCCGTCTATGGGGTCACACAGAGTCGGACACGACTGAAGTGACTTAGCAGCAGCAGCAGCAGCAGCAGCAGCAGCAGAGGCTTTATCAAACCTATAGAATATCGAAAGGATAAGTGAGTGGAATTGGATAAATGTATGAATCCAGATTGGAAAAATAGGACTTCCCTGGTGGCTCAGTGGTAAGGAATCTGCCTCCCAATTCAGGAGACACAGGTTTGATCCCTGGTCGGAGAAGATCCCACATGCCTGGCAGCAACTAACCTCATGCACCACAACTATTGAGCCTGTGCTCTAGAGCCTGGGAACAGCAACTGCTGAGCCCTGGAGCCCCTGCTCTGCAGCAAGAGAGTAGTCCCCGTTCTCCGCAGCTAGAGAGAGGTCTGAGCAGCAACAAAGACCCAGCACAGCCAAGAATAAATAAATAAATTTTTTAAAAAAGATTGGAAAAATAAATTGTGACATCTTTACAGATTGGGATAATATATGGCCGGGAGAATGAACAATCTAAATACATGCAGTGATGTAAATAAACCGCAAAAACAAGAGAAATGAGACACACAAGAGCACACTATATGGTTCCATTTCCCTAGAGAACAAAACCAGGTACAAACAACCTATTCTGTTAGATGTCAGGCTGTGCCTGGAGAGGGCTCGAGGTGGGGGGTTCTCAGGGCCTAGACATGTTCTGTCTTTTGATCTGGTATTATTTACGCAGGAGAATTCGGTTTGCAAAAATTCATTGAGCTGTGCACTTCAGAGATGAGTGCTATCAATACACTTGTGTATGCTTTTCAAGAACAATTGTAAAAAACTGTTAATCACCTGAATCTGAAAAACAATGTTTCGTGACTATTTAGTCTCTCCATGTCATAAAAATGTAAAGTAGTAGTAGTAGTCATCACGAAGGAAAATGAACATTATTTCATTGTACAAATAAATGTGTTTGTGTGGCTCATGTAGGTTTTTCATCCCTCAGAGCTCGTGAGAAGGAAGGGTCTAATTTTAGTGAGACCTTGGTCTGTGGCTGGAAGAAATAGTTGAAACAGACTTCAGCGCTGACCTGCAGCTGATCGTCACACTCCTAAACAGCTCTTCTGCTTTATACGCTGCTGCACTTTGCTGCAGTGAGGTAGGAAGGTTCAGCTCCTGTCTGTTTCTCTTCTGCTACAGCCGGAAGCTGGCGGGTCCGAGGGGCAGAAAGAAGATGGGCTGGATGGAGTTTCGGCTCTTCCACTACGCGGGAGAGGTCACGTACTGCGCCAGGGGTGAGTGTCTGTGGGGTAAAGGTCATAGGTCACGGCCACGCAGGTGCCCCCGAGTCCACTCTAAACATGCTGCATATCCCTCTCAAATGTTCCCTAGCCCCACTGCAATCACGGCATTTCAGAAGGATTTTAGGGACTTCCCTGGTGATCCAGTGGTTAACCATGCCTTAAACGCAAGCATGGTTGGGCGCTAAGATCCCTCACGAATCGCAGCCAAACAACCAAAATGTAAAACAGAAGCTACAAAGAAGCAATATTGTAACAAATTCAATACTTTTAAAATGTTCCATATCAAAAAATATTTTAAAAAGTATTATAAAATGTAGTAATTGTATATATAACTACTTTCTTGAGAGAATTCACATAGCCCCTGTTTCACTCATTTAAAGTGTACAATTGATGAGTGTTTAGGGTATTCACTGTGCACTTGTGCAACTGTCACCAATTCTATTTTAGAATCACCCCATCACCCCAAAAAGAACCCCTATACACGGCAGCAGGCACTCTCCATTTTCCCCTAGCCCGTCTTCCAGAGCCCTGGGCAACAAACCAGTCAGCTTTCTGTGGATATTTGCCTATTCTGGACATTTCCTAAAAATGGACTTACACAGCGTGTGGGGTTTTGTGTCTGGCTTCCTTCCCTCAGAATAACGTTCCCAAGGTCCATCCGTATCCTCTTTCCTGTCTAATGGCCAAATAGCGTTCCCCTGTACGACTCTGCTGCACTTATCAGTTCACTCATTAGCGGGTGGGCATTGGGCTCTTTGCACTTTGGGGCTGTTATGAATGATGCTGCTGTCCACATGACTGTGTTTTTGTGTGGGCGTATGTTACCCTTTCTCTTGGGTAAATACCTGGGTGTGGCGTTGCTGGGTCCTGTGGTAACTCTATTCTTAATTTCTTGAGTACCTGCCATACTGGTTTTCCAAAGTGGCTACATCATTTTGCTTTCCCACCAGCAGTGTGGAGGGTCTTGGTTTCCCTATTTCCTCACCAACACTTGGCATTGTCTGTCTTCTGATTCCAGCCATCCTAGCGGGTGTGAAGTGGTGGTTTGGATTTGTATTTTCCTAATGCTTAGTGAAGTGGAGCATTTTTCCTTGTGCTTATTGGCCATGAGCATTTGTTCCTTGGAGAAATGTTTGTTGAGATCCTTTACCCACTTTTTAAATTGTTTTTGTTACTAGTATTGAGTCGTATGGTTCGTTATGTTCTAGCTACAAGTCCCTTATCAGATAGATAGTTTGCAAGTATTTTCTCCAATCTGTGAGTTATCTTTTTCACTGTCTTGATGGCATCCTTCAAAGCCCAGAAGTTCTTAACTTTGATAAAGGCCACTTTGTTCTCTATTACTTAGAGTAATGTTTTCATGGTTCATCCCTGCTGTTACTATTTTTTAATTGCCAAATAAGCTCCCACTGCGCGGTTACAGCACATGTTGCTTATCCCTTCATCGGTTATGTGCATGGGGGTGGTTTCTACTTTTTCGCTTTCATGAATAATGCTGCTGTGAACATTTTTGCAACACATTTTTCATACATTTTCTTTTGTCACCTCTGCTTTAGGTTCTAGATAATTTTTACTTCTATATAAATTCATTTCACCAAAAAGCTTTAAAAAATAAAATACCATGTATTAGGGGTTTTTTTCCCTTAAATATGTAGAGGTATAAAAAATAAAAGTGAAAGTCACTCAGTCGTGTGCGACTCTTTGTGATCCCATGGACTATACAGTCCATGGAACTCTCCAGGCCAGAATACTGGAGTGGGTAGCCTTTCCCTTCTCCAGGGGATCTTCCCAACCCAAGGATTGAACCCAGGTCTCCTGCATTTCAGGCAGATTCTTTGCCAGCTGAGCCACAAGGGAGCCCAAGAAGGAAAAAAAAAAAAATGTTAAACAGGACAAATCTCTTTAAGTAGATAACCTACTGATTTTTGCTTAAAGAATAAAGTAACTAAAAAAAAGAATAAAGTAATAGACATGTAGGGTTTCCTTGGTGGCTCAGTGGGGAAAAAAAAAAAAATCCACCTGCCAATGCAGGAGATGAGGGTTCAGTCCCTGGGTTAGGAAAATCTCCTAAAGAAGGAAATGGCAATCCACTCCAGTGTTTTTGCCTGGGAGATCCCGTGGACAGAGCCGCCTGGTGGGTGCCAAGGGGTCAAAATGAGTTGGACACGACTTAGTGACTCAACAATACACATATAAGGCTAGAAATTGCTCACAATACAGAAAGGTACAGAAGGAAAACTAAAAACCCCTTTACCTCCTAGTCTCTCCCTGAGGTAACCACAAGAATCAACTGGAAAATAAAAATATCTTATGCATATAATTACATACGTGGGGACACGTATGCCCACGCATCTAAAGAACACAAATACACATCTAAACAATAGGGATTGTTATTTTGTGTTATCTCCTTTGCATTTTTCATTTAATAGATATTGGCGGTGATTTGGACTCCAGCTAACATCCACTGAGCACTTTCTGCGGACCAGGTCCCGCCCCAAATGCTTTACCTCTGTTGCTTGTTTAAACCTCACGGAACGCAGGGAGCTGGGCAGCCTTATTGGTCCCCTTTTAATCTTTGAGGCACTGAGCTCAGAGATGTTAAGGCACTTGCCCGCGGTCACTCAGCTATTAAGCGGCAGAGCTGGAGGTCAGACCCAGGCCTTTTGCCTCCAGACCTGCATTCACTCTCCATAGTGGCAGATTCCTCCACGTTTCTTCTGAAAAGCTACACGCACGCCCCATGGGGCCGTGTCCCGTCACCTGTCTGAAGGCCTCTGATTGTTTCCAGCTTTGTCTCTTGTAAACAATGCTGTGTTTGACATCTTTGTATATTTCAGTTAGCCAGTCTGTGCTCCTTATATGCCTGCTGCTGCTGCTGTTGCTAAGTCACTTTCCGACTCTGTGTGACCCCATAGACAGCAGCCCACCAGGCTCCCCTATCCCTGGGATTCTCCAGGCAAGAATACTGGAGTGGGTTGCCATTTCCCTCTCCAATGCATGAAAGTGAAAGCGAAGTCACTCAGTCATGTCCGACTCCTAGAGACCCCATGGACTGCAGCCTACCAGGCTCCTCCATCCATGGGATCTTCCAGGCAAGAGTACTGGAGTGGGGTGCCATTGCCTTCTCCGTCTTATATGCCTAGGATAAGTTTTTCAGAAGTGGCTTTGCTAAGGTCATCAAAAGTTTATTTTGACTACTTCTGGGTAGCTACCCAAAAGAACTGAGAGTAGGAATGTGAACAGGTATCTGAACACCCGTGTACACAGGAGCTTTATTCACAGTAGCCAAAAGGTGGACGCACCCAAGTGTCCATCGATGGATGAATGGACACACGAAATGTGCTCTGTCCTTACAATGGGACATATTTCAGGCTTAAAAAGGCAAGAAATTCTGACACCTGCTACAATGTGGATGAACCTTGAAAACATGATGCTAAGTGAAATAAGCCAGACAGAAAAAGAAATATGAAAGAATTCCACTTATGTGAGGTATGCAGTCCAATCCATAAAGACAAAAAGTAGAACAGTGGTTATCGAGGGTTTCAGGAAGCGAGGAATGGGGAATTAGTGTTTAACCCGTACAGAATTTCCACCAGGGGAAAAGGAAAGGAGTTTTAGAGATGGATGGTGGTGATGGTTGTGCAACAATGTAAATTCACGAAATGCTCCTGAACCGCACACTTACAAATAGTTTAAATAGTAAATTTTATATTGTGTATCTTAACAGTGCCCAGGACAGCCACCCAAGAACAAGAATGACCCAGCCCCAAATGTCAGTATTGCCCAGTCTGTGAAACTCTTAATTAAGAGATCATTTTTAGGATTTCCCTTTGCAACCAGTATGGAATTATATTTTTAATCAAAGCCATTGATTCAAGAGGGTTTTTTTTCAATGTTTTACAGGATTCTTGGAAAAGAACAATGATCTTCTCTACAGACATCTGAAAGAAGTAAGTCTGAAACTTAACTCTATGTATTTTTGAAGGTTATGAGATATCACTCAGAATACTGATTTGGGAGGTTTGGCCTTCTGGATTTTTCTCGTTAATGTATTGCATTAGAATTCCAGTACGTCATGGCCAGAACAGACAATTCAAGATCATCTCTGTTTTCATTTTTTGGCCGTACCACACACGGCATGAGGGGATCCTAGCTCCCCACCCAGGGTTCGAACCCTCGCCCTCTGCAGTGGAGGTACTGAGTCTTAACCACTGGACCACCAGGGAAGCCCCTTTTCCGTCCTCTTTTTCAAGTGCTCCCAAGGCAAACAGCTCTGGTCTGTCATGTACACACTGATGTGAACTTTCCTGAAGAGCCCTTTGTGATTTCTGAGGCAGCCAGTGTGGTGGTCATCTCTCTCTGCCTACAGGTGCTGTGCAGGTCCAAAAACAGAATCCTGAAGGAATGCTTCCTGGTGGCTGAGTTAGAGAACCGGAGAAGGGCACCGACAGTGAGTGTGTGTGTGGTTGGGGGTGAAGGTGCTGTGCAAAATTGGAAAGGCAGCAGAAACCACTCAATTTGCACCAACATGCAATCACTTAACTGTATTTTGTAAGCTGTCCACTCCTTTTTCTGGAAATATCCTCCTCTAACAAGTTTTACTAAACATATATTTTCCAAAGTTAGCAACCAGTGTGCTCATTGGCAGACGTTCATTGAACACCTACTGTGTGTCAGGTGCTGTTCTGGGCACAGGGGAATCCAGGAACAACCAAACAGATAGGGGTCCTCCTCTCCTTGTGGGGTTCACCATCTATAGGAGGATATTACCCATCAAAGAAAGAAACTACTATAACGAGCCTCTCATAAAGGAAGCTTGGTAACAAGGAGACTGGCTCAGCGGTAATGCTGGCTCCTGCAAGGCGCTTGCTTCATATTTACTGGGTGATAAAACCATCCTGAGACAATGCTTGCCCAGACTCCGCTGCACCAAACGGAGTTCGGGCTTCTCAGGCCAGGACATCCAAACCCTTCTCTTCACTGGCAAAACAGCTCGTGACAGGTAGTAAGTATTGGGTTGGCCAAGAAAGTTCATTCTGGTTTGGCAGTACCATGCCTGAATGAACTTTTTGGCCAGCCCACTAGAACTGGTCTGTTAAGAGTTTGGGTCTGAAAGATCAGTCACCACCTTGAGCCAGTCTTCTCTGTATAAATAGGGAGCAATGCTGTGTGGTCAGCTCATTCTGTCTCCCTGCAGGTGGGGACTCAGTTTAAAAACAGTCTGAGCAGCCTTCTGGAAATTCTCATCTCCAAGGAACCTTCGTACATCCGTTGCATCAAGCCCAACGAGAGCAAAGAACCCAGTGAGTTGAGAATCGTTTGGAACCCCAAGCTAAGGGAAGGGAGGCCGGGAGGAAAACCAAGATGGTAGCGGGGTAAAATGCTAAAACTCAGCACAGGTTTGCTGCTTGTCATCAGTATTTAATAATAGAAGGTAAACGGGGCTTCCCTGGTGGCTCAGTGGTAAAGAATCTGCCTGCCGATGCAGGAGACACAGGTTTGGTCCTGGATCCGGGAAGATCCCACATGCTGCAGAGCAACATGGCTGTGCAGCACGTCCACTGAGCCTGCGCTCTGGAGCCAGGGAGCTCTGAGCCCTGGAGCCTGTCCTCCGCAACAAGAGAAACCACTGCAGCACAAAGCCTGCGCACCGCAACTAGCTACAATTAAAGAAAAAGCCCACCCGGCAATGAAGACCTTGCACAGCCAAAAATAACATTTTTAAAAAAGAATACTTTAAAAAAACATAAAGAAATAGAAAGTAAATGAATAGGGAGGAAGGTGACTTGTGGGCCCGTGTGAGCATGGCTCAGAGCCTGGCCAGTTTAAGGCCAACGCAGCTGGCCTGGCAGAGCTCAGTGGTGAGGGGAAGCCACCTGCTTCTTTCCAGCCAGTGCACAGTTTTCGAGATGGTCTAGGCCTCAGGTATTTGCTGAACCTGTGCCATGCTTTCACAATAAGGTCATGCAGTCAAAGGCTTACAGCAGCCAGGCGGGAAGAGCAAATGAGGGAAGCAGGCTGGCTGTGAGGCAGTAGGGAATGGAGGGGACTGCGGCAAATTGCAGCAGGCACACCCTGTCTACAGGGCACTTATTGCCATATGAGAGTCTAGGTCCAGAATGACCAGATCTTATGGCTTTTCTTAAGATATTTTTTTTTTTTTTTTGGATGTGGGCCATTTTTTTTTTAAGTCTTCATTGGATTTGTTACAAAATGGTTTGTTTCTGTATTGGCTCTTTTGGCCACAAGGCATGTGGGATCTTAAGACCCTGATCAGGGATGGAATCTGCACCCTCTGCCCTGGAAGGTGACATCCTAACCCCTGGATCACCAGGGAAGTCCCATCGTGGTTTTTCAAGAGAAACCAGAAGTTCAGATTTTCCTGTTAAACCCCACCCCCATCCCCCACTAAAAGAAACACACTTAGAACCTAACAGGACATATCTGTGGCTAATGGCAACCCACGCCGGTGTTCTTACCTGGAGAATCCCAGGGAAGGGGGAACCTGGTGAGCTGCCGTCTATGGGGTCGCACAGAGTCGGACACGACTGAAGCGACTTAGCAGCAGCAGCAGCAGCAGACCTAGTCCAGAGATCGTCAGGGTGTAGCCTCTGTTCTGGTCTTAGATGAAGCATGCCCATGGGGTCCTTTACCGTCACTCTTCCTTCTGTGTTTCCAAAGGCAAGTTCGATGACTTCCTTATCAGGCATCAGGTCAAGTACCTGGGGCTGATGGAGCACCTGCGGGTGAGACGGGCCGGCTTCGCCTACCGACGGAAGTACGAGCATTTCTTGCAAAGGTAAAGTTTGTTTTGTGGATCTTAAGCCAATGAAGTGAGCGGCGATGAATAAAAGGTCATCCCCCCAGGGAACTCATTTGCTTCTTACCTGCTGAAGCTGTGACAGTGATGGCATTCCAGAGAATAGGAAGCTGACTTGGTTTACCACCTTCCCTTCATTTCACTAAACCACTAATGTATTGGCTTGGCCAAAAAGTTCATTTGGGTTTCCCAAAACCTGAATGAGCTTTTTGGCCAACCCAGTACTTCATTGGAATCTCGAAAGTACAAGGGCCAATGCACAGACTTGCCACCAGAAGGCAGACGTGGGCCACACATCCCTGGAGTCTGAAGTTGGCTGGATAAGTCTGTTTCCATGGCTGCTGGTTTATTGTGGGTCAGTCTGGGAGCAATCCCCTTGGCCTCATGGGCTGTCAAGAGACGCAAGTGTTAAAAAAAAATTAAGATGCAGGGGTAGTGGTAAGAAGGTGGGCATTGGAGCCACAGATTCTTGGGTAGGAATCCCCAATCTTCCTCTTCCCCCATGACCTAATTGCTCACGTGCAACACGGGGATTAAGCTGCTCTCAAGGATTTGGTAAGGATTTAATGATATATCCACCCCCACCACCACAGCCCAAATTGCTTGTGCATCAGTTGGGCTGCTTGTGTGTGCAAACAACACATTTTTACCCTTTCAAGAAAAGCATAATAAAATGGTTGTTTTTGTAGGTTAACATGGTTGAATATTGTTAATTCCATATTTTAACTTAACATTCGACTTCTTTTGAACTTTTTTTTGGGGGGGGGCATGCCTCACAGCAGGTGGGATCTTAGTTCCCTGATCAGGAATAGAATACACAACCCCCTGCACTGGAAGTGCAGAGTCTTAGCCACTGGACCGCCAGGGAAGTCTCTGAAGTACAACTTCTTTATAATTATAAAAAGCACAGGCATAGGTTACACTTTAAATCTAATTCTTTGCATTATGCCACTTAGGTCAAGATACTGCACTCTGAAATTTCAGCATTTTGGGGTGTTTATTTTCAGTCTTCATTTAATATCAGATTTTTCTCTGCCAATGGTGGTGCTCAGTTGCTCAGTCATGTCCAGCTCTTTGTAGCCCCAGGGACTGTAGCCCACCAGGCACCTCTGTCCATAGGATTCTCCTGGCAAGAACATTGGAGTGGGTTGCCACTTCCTACTCTAGGGGATCTTCCTGACCCAGGGATGGAACCCGCCTTTCTTGCATATCCTGCTCTGGCAGGCGGATTCTTTATCGCTAGTGCCACCTGGCGGAGAAGGCACTGGCAACCCACTCCAGTGTTCTTGGCTGGAGAATCCCAGGGACGGGCGAGCCTGGTGGGCTGCCGCCTATGGGATCGCACAGAGTCGGACACGACTGAGGCGACTTAGCAGCAGCAGTGCCACCTGGGAAGCCCTTTCTCTACCGAGGATCTTGCTTAATTTTCTCCCAGAAGCCTTGTGTCTTGATGTCTGTTTATATGCATTTATTAAGTAACAATCTCTTCCCCCACTGCTATTTTAATAATTTATCTACCTGCTAATATAAACCTCTGATGAGTAGTGTCCTCCTTCCCAAACTGACATCCACTTAGATCCTCAGAATGTGATTCTTATCAGAAATAGGGTCTTTGCGATGTCAAGGTAAAGACTGAGATGAAATCACACTGAATTGGGGCTTCCCTGGTGGCTCAGAGGTTAAAGCGTCTGCCTGGAATGCGGGAGACCCGGGTTCGATCCCAGGGTCAGGAAGATCTCCTGGAGAAGGAAATGGCACCCCACTCCAGTACTCTTGCCTGGAGAAACCCATGGAGGGAGGAGCCTAGTAGGCTACAGTCCATGGGGTCGCAAAGAGTCAGACATGACTGAGGGACTTCACTTTCACTTTCACAGTCCAATGAGAGTGTTCTTACAACAGAGAGACTCACAGAGGGACACAGGGGAGAAGGCCATGTGAGGACAGGGGCAGAGACTGGAGTGATGCTTCTAGGAGACTTTGGTGTGAAGTCTCCTCTGAGTGGTTGGCATGCCCAGAAGAGCAAAGCAGATCTCCAGGGGAGCCCGTGGAAGGTGTGTGCATGTGCATGCTCAGTTGCTCAGTTGTGTCCTACTCTTTGTAGCCCCAGGGACTGTAGACCACCAGGCTCCTCTGCCCATGGGATTTCCCAGCCAAGAATAGTGGAGTGGGTTGCCATTTCCTCCTCCAGGGGATCTTCCTGACCTGGGAGCTTTCTAAATGTGCCTGTCCTCTCCCCAGGTATAAGTCCTTGTGCCCAGACACCTGGCCGCACTGGCACGGGCCTCCAGAAGAGGGCGTAGAGCGGCTGATCAAGTACATTGGCTACAAACCCGAGGAGTACAAGTTAGGGAGGTGAGTCCCGGAAATCGCTGTCACAGTGTTTTACGCATCGGTTCGTCTCCATCTTGAGCCTGGAGGTTCATCCTTCAAGAGTTTACGTAGATTTATAAGCAGATACTTTCGTCCACTCAATTTAAATGCAGTTTTGTAAAGAAAACGCTCCTCTGTGTGTCTCCTCCACTCTCAACACTTCACTCACACTCAGAACCCTCCAACACACACACCAGCTAGCTGGGTGTCCTGCGATGAAACTCACGTCTGTCAGCTCCCTGGAGGGGGTGTCAGGTCCCACAGGTGGGGGGCTCAGTCCCCCAAGACTGTCCTCCCCTCAGAAGCCAATCACAAGAGCTGTTTGTCACCTGAGTTTCTGACCAACGAGCTATACGCTGGAGGTTCTCATGACCCCTGTCTTGGGTTTGATTCATTATTCTAGAGCAGTTCAAAGAATGAAGAAAAATAGAGGGTTGGTCAAAAAGTTCATTAGGATTCTTCCGTAACTTCTTATGGAAAACCCTGAATGTTTCACCAACCCAATATTTTACTCACTGGATTACCAGTTTATTACAAAAGGATATAACTCAGGAACAAGGGTAGCAGAGATGCACAGGGCAAGGTATGTGGGAGGGGGGACACTCTTCCAGGTGTCCCCAGAAGATCTCCAAATTGCATGCTTTGGGGGGTTTTCTGGAGGCTTCATTACGCAGACATGATTGATAAAATCATTGGCCAAGGGTCATTCATTCCACCTCCAGCCCCTCTCCCCTCCAAAGCAGTGGGGCTGTAACTTCCAACTCTCTAATTTCAAGACTGGTTTCCCTGGCGACCAGTTCCCAGCCTTAGGTTATTGAGGGGCTTTCCAAATATCACTTGTTAGGTGATAGTGTGGTTGAAAGGGGTTTGTTATGAATAATAAACGATACCCAGGGAAAAGGAGTTTGGGGGATAAAATAGAAGTGTGGGATCGGCATATAAAACTATATTTAAAATCGATAAGCAGCAAGGTCCTACTGTATAGCACAGGGAACTATATTCAACATCCTGCAATAAACCATAATGGAAAGAAATTTTTAAAAAGACATCCATTTCACCTGTATCGCTTGGAAGCTATTTCAGGAGCAAAAACCAAGAGCGTCAACAAGAGAGGCCCCCGTCGCTCTAATCACTTGGGAAATCACACAGGTTTGGGGAGCTGAGACACTGCAATGGGACAAAGACCAGACAGATCTCTTTTATAATAAAACCCAGTATCGCAAACTCTAAATGGCAAGAAAGAAAGGCTACATCGCTGCCTACTGGAGATTAAGTATAAAAGAGCCCTGGGTTCTTAACCTGCATCAGGAGCTGGGAAGAACTTGGTGTCAACGGGAGGACGGGAGCCACGTGAGCCCCTCACCTCTATGTGCCTGGATTCCTTCCTTTTCCAACTGTGGGCCCGACTTCTCAAGGGGTAGTAGGACCTCTGTGATGTGAAAGCTCCTCCAGCTCCCCAGAAGGTGGTGTTCTGGAACTCGGGGTATCATTACTGTAGACCTGTCATTGTCGGCGAGCAGAAGGACTCTCATACATGTTGAAGGCTTGAGGCAGAACTCAATGGGGCCAACCAGGATGATTTTCATCCGCTCTGTTGGTCATTCTGCTGCTGCTGCTCCTGCTAAGTCGCTTCAGTCATGTCCGACTCTGCGTGACCCCATAGACGGCAGCCCACCAGGCTCCCCGTCCCTGGGATTCTCCAGGCAAGAACACTGGAGTGGGCTGCCATTTCCTTCTCCAATGCATGAAAGTGAAAAGTGAAAGTGAAGTCGCTCAGTCGTGTCTGACTCTAAGTGACCCCATGGACTGCAGCCTACAGGCTCCTCCGTCCATGGGATTTTCCAGGCAAGAGTACTGGAGTGGGGTGCCATCACCTTCTCCAGTTGGTCATTCTGGTCAGCATTAATTTGATTGCATAGGACAGGGTACAGGCATGAAGAGGCTCCATTCTCAGGCCGCAGAGATTGCGGCCTTAGGGATCTCTGCCTTTGAATCTGCCAATGGGCTTTCCCTGCCAACATGTATATCCCATCCTTTACTCTTGTATTCTGGGCCCTGCTCCAAGAGGCAGTGGCCTTTCCAAACCGGATTTCTGAGGAGAATTGGGCGTAGCACATTTGAAGGGAGGTGGGTCATGGGGGTCAGAGGTTGTATCTGCTCCCCATCCATAACCTCCAATGAGAAAGTGGGTTCCGGTGACACCACGCAGTGCTGCCCCCCAGTGGCTGCCTTGGGAAGTTTCCCTTGAAGTGTTGGGGCTGGGGGAGGGGGGTGGGCTGACAATATGAGATCCGTGAGTGGCTCACTGGTAAAGAATCCACCGCCAAGCCGGAGACGTGGGTTGGATCCCTGGGTCAGGAAGATCCCCTGGAGAAGAAAATAACAACCCACTCCAGTGTTCTTGCCTGAAGAATCCCATGGACAGAGGACCCTGGTGGGCTTCAGTCCATGGGGTCGCAATAAAGAGTCAGACACAACTTGGCAACAACACACACACACATTTCTAATTTATCTTTGCTGCTTGGTGGGATCTTCTCTTAAACTTGGACCCGTATTCTGTGTCATCACCTTTTAAAGCTCAGGGAAGTAACTTGGGGTTTGGATGGTGAATTAGTTTCCTAGGGCTGCATTACAAATTAACTGTAGGCTGGCTGGCTTAAAACAAGGGAAATTTATTGTCTCACAGTTCTGGAGGACAGAAGGCCAAAACCCAGGTGTCAGCAGGGTATGTTCCCTCCGCAGTCTTGCTGGGAGGCTTCTCCCATGCCATTTCCAGCTGCCTTCTCCCTGTGTTCCTCTGTGTGTCTTTCTCTAAGAACACTCTCATTGGATTTAGGGTCCACCCTAATTCAGTGTGGTTTTTTCCTCAATCTTTACCTTGATGACATCTCCAAAGACCCTATTTCTGATAAGAATCACATTCTGAGGATCTAAATGGCTGTGAATTTAGAGGAAGGGATACTAGTCAACCCACTACAGACAGTGACGACCGGTGAATAATGAAATGATTTTTTTTTCCTTTCTAGAACCAAAATATTCATTCGCTTCCCCAGAACTCTGTTTGCTACTGAAGATGCCTTTGAATTTAGTAAACATCAATTAGGTATGGTTTTTTCCTCTGCCTTGATTTTTTAAAATTTATTTATAACGTTTGGCTGTGCTGGGTCTTCATTGCTGCATGTGGGCTTTCTCTAGTTGCGGCGAGTGGGGGCTCCTCCTCGTTGCGGTGCTCGGACTTCTCACTGTGGTGACTTTTGTTGTGGAGGGCATGGGCTCCAGGGTGTGTGGGCTTCACTATTTGCATAGGAGCTTAGCTGCCCCGTGGCACGTGGAATCTTCCCTGACCAGGGATTGAACCTGTGTCCCCTGCATTGGCGGGTGGATTCTTAACCACTGGACCACCAGGGAAGTCCCTGCCCTGATTTTAATAGGGTCCTTCCTGTCACATCCCAAGGCTTCTTCGGTCACCTCTACCCTGCGTGCCCCCAGGGCCACTGCTGATACCCGCTTCTGAAGGTCATAACTGCTAAGATGCCCAATTGAAAGCCGCTTCACCAAAAGCTTTGTTTTCTTTTAAGTTGCGAGAATCCAAGCCACGTACAAACGCTGCCTAGAAAGGAGAGCGTATGTGAGAAAAAGACAAGCAGGTAAGAGCTGGACAGGACCTCTCCAGTTTCCCATGGCCCACCATGTCATCCACAGTGAACACCCAGGACTGATTTCCTTTAGGACTGACTGGTTTGATCTCCTTGCAGTCCAAGGGACTCTCAAGAGTCTTCTCTAGCACCACAGTTCAAAAGCATCAATTCTTCGGCGCTCGGTCTTTTTTATGGTCTGACTCTCATATCTGTACATGACTACTAGAAAAACCATATCTCTGACTATACGGACCTTTGTTGGCAAAGTAACGTCTCTGCTTTTTAATATGCTGTCTAGATTGAGTAGAGATTATAACACTGCAGCCTCTACTTGTTTTGTGGACATGTTTTATTTGATCCACAACATATATGTGTGTTTAAAGAGCAATTTTCTTTTAAGGTTATTAACACCATGACTGTTCTTGGAGCCCCTGTGCTCTGTCCCTCCCAAATCACTTCTCAGCATCACCCCCTCCCTCCACACACACCACTCTTCTGAACTTTGCATTATTATATCCTTGTTTTTCTTTATAATTTTATCATCTCTGGATGCATCATGAAATACTACACTTGTGGGACGGTTTTGAACTCCATAAAATTATACCATTTCTATTTTTTTTTTTGCAACATTATTGTTGCAATAAAACTTTATTTACAAATGGGGCAGTTGGTCCAGGGGGCCACAGTTTGCTGACCCCTGGTGCTCTATGAGCATACCACAATTTAGCTGTTCTGTTGACAGACATTTGGATTGCTTCCGGTTGTTTGTAACAGTGTTGCCATGAGGAACGCAAGCAAAGCACTTTGAGTTTCATAATTAACTGGAAAAAAATCTGAAAAGCTTTTAAAAATTGGGACGCGAGCCAGAAGTCTAATTTTTGTATGTCCCGATTTTTAACGTAGATGACTAAAATTATACATGGGCTAGAGACAGGGCAAATGCAGGGGCGAGACCAACCCATGCCACCAAGGGCCACTCTGCTCCCTCAGAAAGGCCTGGGGAACCCGGCCCCCAGCACGATTGCAGGCCTTCCCTTTACACGCCCCAGTTCCCTCTGTTCCTCTGTCCCCCTGGTTCAGGGGTCTCTCTGGGTAGAGACTGAAGACTCTCGCCCCACTTTCCATCTCGGGGGCTGGCGGAGTGCTGCAGCGGCGTCCAGGCATTTGTGGAGGGGGTGCGTCATTCTTGAAGAGGCTCTTGTATTTAAGGGATTGCTGTCACCTTCTAATGCCAGCGGTGACCTCTTTCAGCCATTACACTCGAAGCCCACTGGCGTGGAGCCCTGGCTCGGAAGGAGGCCAAGAGGAGGAAGTGGGCGGTGCAGACTGTAAGAAAGTAAGTTCTCCATCAGCTTTGGTAAGGCGTGGAGGTTTCTGAGTGCTGCCGCCGTACTGCAGAGGGTGGTCGTGGACTTGGCTGAGATTTTTGGCTTTGGGCAGAAAACCCGTCTTTCCTGCAGGACGTCAGCCCTGAGGACTTCCATTCCATCTCCTTTCTCTGAGTACCCTCACTGGACAGTGATCACAGCTCACAACATTTGACGTTTCTCTTAGCCTAGTTCTCAAGTCACAAAGTCAAATGCCTTCTGAGGCCAGGCTGGTGCAGCAGGTCTCATAAGCTGGGATGAAGAAGAACGGTAGGGTGGGTACCGAGGCCAAAAGAAACCCTCGGTGCACCTCAGAGGGGCGGTCATCACCCCGCTTCAGCCCACGGCTCTCAGGCCAGTCTGGCCAGACCTTTGGCTTTCTTTCAAGGAAAGCTGGAAACCTGGCTTTCCCGCAATACCTCCAAATTGTTTCTTTTGGCAACAGATTCAGGTTACTCAAAACAAAACCAAAACATGGTGTGGGTGAAATAGAACATGTCTCTGGGGGCAGGTTTGACCCTCGTGGCCCTATGTGGTGAGCAAATTTAATCTCCCATCGTTTTGGCTGACGCTGAATCAAACCAGTGTGGGAGAGAACTCAGTGAAGAAACAGGAAGTGAGGAAAGAGGCAACTAACAACTCTCTCTCCCGTGTAGGTTCATAAAGGGGTTCATCAATCGCAACAAGCCCCTCTGTCCTGACAACGAGGAGTTCATCGTGTTCGTGCGCAAGAATTACATCTTGAACCTTCGGCATCACGTCCCGAAGAATGTCTTGGACAAGAGCTGGCTGAGGCCTCCTGGCATCTTGGAAACTGTAAGGACCATTCCAGAACACATGTGGCAGATGGCGTGGGTGGAGCTTAGTGAAAGTTGCTCAGTTGTGTCCGACTCTTTGCGACCCCATGGACTGTACAGTCCATGAAATTCTCCAGGCCAGAACACTGGAGTGGGTAGCCATGCCCTTCTCCAGGGGATCTTCCCAACTTAGGGATCGAACTCAGGTCTCCCGCATTGCATGCGGATTCTTTACCAGCTGAGCCTCTAGGGAAGACTGTTGCTTTGTGCTGCCTCACCAGATAAAGCATTTTCCCGTGAGGGTGATGCCTGAGAAACTGAACTCAGAATCTGTCATATTCTCTCTCGAAGTATGACACCAGAGGAGCTCTGTTTACACACAGCACTTCTGAATGGCTTCTGTCTTTATTGGAACCTTTCACATGGGTTCAGGGACGGTCGCCTAGAATAGTGTTTCTCAGAAGATGCTCCGGGGACCCTGTGTGTCTGGAGCACAGAGTAGGGGCGATTGTAAGATTCCTGGGCCCCCTCCCACCGGGGCCCCTGAGTCGGTGTCTCTTGGAACATCCTAGCCAGCAATCCAGGGGACTCAAAACTCATTCAAGGTTAAAAACCACCAGTTCAGCCATAAGACAGTTTAGCAGAAAGACTGGAAGATGAGCAGCTCTCTTTGATCAGAAAATATTAACGCTGTGCTTTTACATCACACTGAATTCAGCCCTACTTTCAAAGCTTCTGTTTTGGTGGCTGAAGCCTAAAAGTGGGGGCAGGTGAGGGAGGCAGGTGGAAAACGGCGTGTTCCCCACACAGGCATCCGATCTGCTCAGGAAGATGTGCACCAGGAACCTGGTCCGGAAGTACTGCCGTGGGATCACCGCCGAGAGGAGAGCCCTGGTAGGCACACAGCATGCGGGCAGGTGGTAGGACCAGAGAGGGGTGGGTGGAGCCCCGTGAGGGCCATTGGTCCTCATTCACGTCTCACCTGTAAGCCAAGGCTCACATAAGGCTCATGCCTCATACACGCCTTGAGGATAAGATGCATGTGGCCACTTAGCACAGAGCCCTCCTGAACTGGCAAGTGGCATAAGCACCATCACGCTCTTGCTAGCACTGTTACCATGGAAACACCACCACGCTCTTGCTAGCACTGTTACCATGGAAACACCATCCAGACAGCCCCCTCTCTGGAGGTGTGGTTTTATGTTCATCTGCCAGTCAGCAGATTTTTTTTTTTCTATAAAGAGCTAGAGGGCAGTATTCTAGGCTTTGTGGGCCACACCATTTCTGTTGAAATTACTGTGCCACGGCAGCACGCAAGCTGCCGGAGACAACCTGTAAATAAAGGGCACAGCCATGCTCCAAAATATACACCACTCACAACACTTTACTGGATTTGGCCCGCAGGCTGTAGTGTGTCATCTCTGACCTAGAAGAAAGTGCTCTCTGAAACAGTGAACATTCTACTTCCAAGAAGTCAGTGCAAGTAGAGACAAGCCCAAGCATCAACCGCAGTCTCTAAGCAGTAGAGTGTTTGGAGCTTTGGCCCAAGCCAGATGTGTTTGACTTCTGCGTGCTCTGACTCCTCAGCAGAGGTGTGGCAAGGCTCACCAGGGAGCCTGACTTGTTCAGGAAGTCAGTGCTAACATGGTCCTCTTTGGATCCCCAAAGCCTCATGGCTACCGTTCTGTACTTTTAACTCTACCAGATGCAGGAAAAGGTGGTCATGAGTGAAATATTCGATGGAAAGAAAGAAGGCTACACAGAAAGCCTACATCAACCCTTTGCCAACAGCCGAGTAGGTAAGTCCCTTTTTCCATCTACATGCTCATTTGCCCTATTTGAAGAAAAAAAAAAGTCAAAGGACGATGTTTGACACCTAGCATTTCCTGACAGCTATCTCCCAGCTTGAGGTCTAGGTCACAGGGGGATGTAAAACCAGCCGATGCCTCTGGCTTCTGCCCAGGGCTGGTACCCAGTGATGACTCGCTGTGTTCTGGTTGCCTCCTTAGATGAAGGAGACATTAATCCCAAAGTGCTTCAACTCCTCAGCAGCGAGAAAATCCAGGTAGGGAGCTGTGTGTCCTTGCCTGAGACGGGACTTCCCCACAGGGTCTGCGAATAGGGTGTCTTCTACACAAAGCGGGGCTGGAAGCAGTATCTAAAAGCAGGGGTGCGTGTGTGTGGCCCCAGCTCTCAGCTGTGCTGCTCCAGAGGCTGAGATCATGGGGACCCATAATCTTGGGTACCCGCTGCTGTTCTTACGGTCCTTATCTGTCACGCCACTGTGTCTGATGTCCTGTGAAGCTGAGTGGAATGCGGCCATGCACGTAATCATTAAACATCCTGTTAGAAGCAGTGTGGCGGGGGTGCCCGGGAACCCATGTGGGCTTCGTAACTGAGCTGTGCAACCCCTGGGCAGGTGACTTACGGTCTCGGTGCCTTCGTGTTTCTGTGAATGGGGAGGACGGAGGGGTCGGGGGGTGTGAGGGGTGCAGGCACGCAGCACCCAGTGACTGTGGCGGCTCAGGGGCTGCTGGATCACTTGGTCTCCTGGGCACCAGAGACCTGTGACTGGGTCATCTCTGCTGAGTTTTCAGAGCAGCCTGGTGAGGCCGACGCCAGGGCCTTGAATTCCTCAGGTCAGCACCATAGGCAGAGCCAGGAATCATGTCTATCTCACAGAGAGCCAGGGTTCAGAGAAAACCCATCTGTGCACCATCTGAGTGCCTGAAGCCACGATGCTCGAGTCCGAGGAACAGGGAACTCAGTAGTCTGCCCCTCGCCCATGATTCGAGCATCCCTCGCAGTGACGGCCACCTCCTTGCAGTACGGCGTTCCGGTCATTAAATATGACAGGAAAGGCTTCAAGACGCGGCAGCGGCAGCTCATCCTCACTCAGAAAGCAGCCTACGTGGTGGAACTTGCCAAAATCAAGCAGAAAATAGAGTACCCCGCCCTCAAAGGTAAGAAGCAGGCAATCTTAAGCTGACTCACTGGGTGGACTCAGCTCCCAGGAGCACCAGCAAGGAAGCAGCTCCTTCACTGAAAGACCAAGTGAGGGACTTCCCTGGTGGTCCAGTGGCTAAGACTCTGCGCTCCCAACGCAGGGGGCCCAGAGGGCCCAGGTTCCCTGTTCAGGGGGTCCTGGACAGGGAACCAGATTCCCACATGGCACAACTAAGACCCAGCACCGCCAAATAAATCAATATTTTAAAAATGACCTAAGTGAAGGGTGCCCACAAAACCCAGGGCAGCCCCAGGCCTGGCCTGTGCCTCTGATTCTGGCATAAAGGCCCATGGCATCTCACTCCAGCATCCAGGTAGGATGCCAGACCTGTGACAGCTTCTTATTCCAAGCACAGATGCTGACTGCTGGAGTATGTGCCCGCCACCCCATAAAGCCCAGCCAGGAGGGAAAAAGCATGGGGTTGGGAGCCCCCAAGTGGGCCTCTTTTCTTGGTATTCGCGTCAACTTGTCCAGTTCCTGGCCCCTGACTTTGCATCTGTCCTAAGGTGTCTCCACCAGCAGCCTCAGCGACGGGATCTTAGTCATTCACATTTTGCAAGCAGACATCAAGCAAAAGGTAACTGCTGGCCACGGGGCTATTAACAGGGAGAAACACTGCAGATATCTTTAGCTGCCCCCAGTGAAACCTCAATGGTATTTTTCCTTGAAGCCACTACGGCTGAAGGGCTTCCCAGGTGGTGCTAGTGGTAAAGAACCTGCCCACCAATGCAGACTTAGAGAGGTGCGGGTTTGATCCCTGGGTCGGGAAGATCCCGTGGAGGAGGAAATGGCAAGCCACTCCAGGATTCTTGCCTAGTGAATCCCCATGGACAGAAGAGCCTGGCGGGCTACAGTCCATAGACTGACAAAGAGTCGGACACAACCGAGTGACCGAGCACACGCCGCTGAAACGGCTGTGTCCTCTCCTCTCTGCCACAGGGAGATGTCATCTTACAGTGCGAACACATATTTGAAGCGGTTACTAAGCTCGCCATGCTGGTTAAGAAGGAGAACCTCGTAAATGTTGTTCAGGGAAGGTAGGTGGTTGCATCTGGACTCAGTAAGTCCCTCAGTGTTAAATGTCTATTATCTCATTATTGACTGGGGGAATTTTACAGAAACAAACATCTGTGGCCAGTGATTTTTATTTTGGCTGGCCAAAAATATAATTGTTAATTCACTAACTATTGAATATAACACTAATATATTCAAGTTACACCTGACACCTGTAAAGTCTTCCCCAGCACCGCCTCATTTTCACTTTCCAGATCAGAACCAACCACTCAGGTTTTTTGTCTTTTTGTTGGTCTAACATGCACACCGTCTGAATCAGAACTATATTCTGAAGAACTATCGTCTTCTGAGACACTAGTATCTATGTTGCTCGGGCAATCAGAGAAAGTATCTGCGTAAGATTCACCAAAACATCCTTCTCCATTCAGAATTTCACGATGCGTCAATTTTGAAAACTACAGTAATAAACTTGGCATTTGTGATACACACAAGGTTGGAACAAAAATCTGATGGGGCAAAACGTGAATGATAATGACAACCATAAGTTGTATACTGAACCTTTGATCAATTTTAAGCCCTAACAACTAGGTACAGGAATGTTAATTGCATCACTCTCTAAAAATGTATTGATACAACTCCAGTCAATAACATTTGGGTAAGAAAAGACATATTAATATGTCCCTGGTCAATAATGTATTAACAGATCAAGGAAGATGCAAATGTTCATTGATTCACCATGCCTGCCCCTCCCCGAAAAGGAAGCACTGCCTACCTGCAACAACTTTCTTCCCTCCTCAGCTCCTAGGACAAGGGCTCCAGAGAAATGAAGTCAGTGATCACTCATTTTCCTAAGGGAACCAACAGGGGTCTTACCATCTAGTTTTCCAAAGAGGTGCTTATGGTCTTAAGGGAAGCTGTCACCAGGTGAAAGGGGTACCCCTGAGCCAGAGCAGGTGACAGCCATGCCCCTACTGCTGATGCCTGCGGAAGAGCTGTGCCAAATTGATTTGAGAGTCACTACAAGAATGCATGACCGTTTTCCTAGCTGCAGAAATGGTTTTCTTCTGATCACTCAAATATACAATTAAAGTCTGTAATGAAACAGGAATTTGATCTTGAAACCAGTAAGCATCACAAGTGAATTTCTTTTGCAGAACCAAAGGTGGGGGAGAAAAATAATGGAGCACGTCAGTAATTTCACTTTGTGTATTAATATTTTAAGTTTACAGTTTTGTATTAGTCCTGGAAAAGAAGGCACAATAGTTTTTGACACCGGACCAGAGGAACAAATCTATAAAGATAAAAACGGACAGTTAACAGTGGTGAGTGGCTGGGTCTGGGGGAGGGAGGCGTAAGCTGTTTTAAATGAGACTACAGGTTAAAATCCTCCTAATTTCAGTCTTCCTTGGGCTTCTTTGGTGGCTCAGACAGTAAAGAATCTACCTACAAAGCAGGAGACCTGGGTTCAGTCCCTGGGTTGGGAAGATCCCCTGGAGAAGGGAACAGGAACCCACTCCAGGATTCCTGCCCGGGAAATCCCATGGAAAGAGGAGCTTGGTGGGCTACAGTCCATGGGGTCACAGAGAGTCAGACATGACTGAGTGACAAACACTTTCATAGACTGACCGCAATCACCATCTAGTTTGTTTCTTCCTCTGTCTGAATCCACACTGAACAAGTCAGGAATGGGTACTGGAGGGACAGATGCAAACACTGAATGAAAAAGGAAACAGTTTACTCACTACATTTAGTTGTCAGTGGACCAGAAGCTGACAGTCCATTCTTCTCAGTATTAAATATCCAAGCCCCACTCTTTACTGGGTGGCGAAGGCCTGATGCCTTACCACGTGGTTCTCAAGCGAGTCTCCATGTGGGAAACTCCCAGCGAGCTTTGAAAAATACCCAGTGTTCGTGTCTCCCCCATCACCACCCCCGAGACACCATGATGCTACCGGCGGAGGGTGAGGCCTGGGCTCTGGAATGGGAGGAGGCTCCTGGGACCAAGCAGCAGAGGTTTGGGAAACAGGTCCATGTTAAAAAAAAATCAAGCCTAGTGCTCCTCCCTAGCAAGTCTGATCCAACTTGGCTGGGAAATGACAACTATTCCACCCCAAGGGGTTTGAATCTTTAAGATTATGTTGTATAATATGTACCAAGGATTCACAGTTTGCTATAAACCAATTTGAAAATGGTCTAACAACATAGAGCATCTCATACACATTGAATGATGAAATGTATTCTGTCAACAGGACAAAATATTTAAGCGTGATTTTTAACCTAACGAATCAGGTGACTTTTTGGTTTACATGCTGTCTTAAAGCCTTCGCCCCGTATTCCTCCCTGGCTGGCTCAGGCTGAAGCTAGCAGGCCTCAGGGAGCCCATTTCTAGATGTGGCTCGGCTCACGGCAGGGGTCGGGCTGTGGGGACGGTACAGGTGGCGGGGCCGGCTGCTCACAGCTTGGCCGCGTCCGCCTCGGCCACGTGGGCAGCTGGGGCGCTAACGGCATCCTTCCAGGGAGGCGAGACCTCAGCCCCGCGTGCACCCCTTTGCCAGGTGTCGGTCTGCCCCAAGTCCTGATGGAAGATGGCGTCTGACCTCGCCCATCGCCATTGTTGTTGCCACTGAGGAGAACGCCCAGGAAGCTCGAATCTGGGGCTGTGAGCAACACCTTCAAGCAAAGGTTCCAGCAGTTCTGGGAAAAGGATCACCCTTGAGGGATGGGAAAGGCATCTTACGCCAAACCCTCAGATGTCCTGTGGCACTAAAAGTGCCTTCTAGGGAGCCAACCTCAAATCGCCCAAAGGGGTGCTTTTAAACGTCCCCAGTAGGACCTGCGCTCAATGGGCACTTGAGTATGTCATTACGGAGGGGGCGACAAGGTCTGTCAGACTGCCCCTGAGGCAGAATGAAATCGTGATCTGAGCGCCTATGGCTGCAAAATGTGAATTCTGCTTGCAGTAAGTGGAACTCAGGAAAATCCCCAATCCTTCACGGCTTTAGGCTCCGCGGGGGTGAGGTGAAGCTCTCCCCACCCCAAACCTGCGCTCAGGGCGAGAGCCGCTGACCGACCATTCACGTTTCCATCAGTCGTGAAGCCTCTCCACCCGACACTTCCTGCCAGTGTTGCGAGTTCAAACACTCCAAAAAATGACTCTGCTTTTCCCATCCTGAGCAACCTGGAGGTGGATCTCTGCTCTGAACCACACCTCAGTGCAGTGGCAGGACTGTGCTGAGCGTTTCTGAAAAGATCCACAAAAACAAGATTTCAGTAGAAGCATTACATATAACTTTTATTTTACATACGTCCACAGAGGCTGGTACAACATACAGCGACTGCTTCTGAAGCTCAGAGTGTACTTTTTCCCGTGGCACAAAGACAGAAAGGTTAGTGACACACACGTGTTACGGTGACTCTGGGTGGTAGGGAGCACACATTCCAGACGGAGGGCTGGGGTACCTGCACGGCGACCACCCCGCTGAATCACTGCAGGGGGGCGGCTGTGAGGCCTGGCCAGGAATTGTCAAGGGCAGAGGCCCCCCCAGTCACCGCAATCAATGACTTATTTGGAAAGAAAACCTGATTATGAGGGACCTAAAGCCGTATTGGTTCTTCCCACTGTAAGTTATTACAGTGTAATAAAAACTACACTCTAACAAATCTTAGGGCCAGTGATTTGCTTGGATGGTTCTTAAATACAGGTATTGACTTTTGCTGACCCTTCGTGCTCACGTAAGAGATCAGTTCCTTGAAGAATGTGTCTGATAACAGAGCCTTGGGCCAGCCAACGCTTCGTCATCATCAGCTCACGGCTATAGGCAGCTAACAGTATCACTCTCTGTGGAATGCTTTAATGAACTTGTTCATATCCCAGGGAAGCAGAGAGTCCAGACTCCAAGTGCAAAGTTGGAGGAGACGTGAAAATAGACATGGCCAGAAACATTATTAAGTCATAAGGTGTAGAAGCCCCCGACAGCTCAGACTGATCCACAAACTCACTCTTCACATAAACATTTAAACACAAAAGAGAACTTACGTGATGGCTTTTCCATTCCTACAGAAAACATCAGAACTGACATTCACTTTACCGTTCTAGAAAAGGACAACCCCAACAGCAGGGTTGGTGTTTAAAACTTCCACAGTAGAAAATATTTACAAACCATATTTAATTAAGCCCCCTCCCTCCCATCCTCAGCACTTAATAAAATCCAGGTGGCCTATATACGAAAGTTGCCCGCGCAACAGTTTAAAAAGCATCTACCCCTGTATGTGATTTTTAGGTTTGATCATGATTGTTGACAAGTTTTACTGTAGGCTTTGCTGCTGGATACAAAATAAAGGCATACAACTGTCCCAAGTAGGGCCGGATGTACAAAGTCTAAGCAGTAAAAACCATTTCAAAATATAAACTCGTTTCTTGGGGAATACACTGTCAAAGGCTGCCCGTATTAATACCTTTGGTATAAAACAGTCACTTGAATAGCCAACAAAACCCATCCAGACCGTACACACACCCTCACTTCCTGGAACTACTCTACCAGCCTAGTCTCAGCCAGCCACATTCGTCACAACTCCCTCTGGGCCGACACGGGCGTGGAGCGGCGGGGAGGTAGGTCACCGAGAACGTCCGCCCCCCACGAGCGCCGTGCGGGCAGCAGGGCTCCAGCGTGGGCCCCCCGGGCCCCCAGGCACACATCCGCATCCAGTCACGCACGTCCCTTAAACAAACATGAACATGGAAACCGACCGGACCCCAGAAACCTGCACAACCGCTCGGTCTGCTCACTGACGGCCATGTCACACTGTGTAAGACTCCGAGGCAGAGACCCGGAGGGCATCTCCGGGTAACAGCCATCCTGAGGCCACTGTAGTAAGCACTGGTCCTGCCTGGACGCCAGGACAGAGTCTGGGGCCAGATTTCCTTTCTTCTAAGCAAAGGGGAGAGCATCTGCTTGGGGCAGCAAGCCCCGCTTGACAGGGCAGAAGGCCGGGGAGGAAGGAATGGAGCCCACCTGGCAGCGGTCTGTGTGCTGTGCCAGTGAGCAGGCCAGGTGGCCGGCCTGGAATGGAGTGGGTCCCCAAGGCTGGGGGGGGGGGGGGGGCATTGCCCGCAGCCAGACCACAGATCGCCCGAAGGGGCAACAGGTCTGCCCTTCGGCAGAGCTGGGCAGCCAGGGCCACGCTGGGAACCACAGCAGAGAGGCATGAACCTCCAGGGCACACCTCCCGCTGCCAGGAGCTGTGGGTCTCCACCCACAAGCTTGGAGCGGTGCCCATGGCCGGATGGGCAGCTTGCAAAGCCCTGGAGCCTGTGCCAGGCCCCGCACACAGGAGCGGGGCCAGGGCGCTGGGCTGCAAGGTGGGGAAACGTGGGGACTCCGCTGGTGACCACCAACCACAGGGCCCCGCTCCCAGCTGGCAAACTGAACCCTGGAGGGAAGGCCCCCGAGATCAGAGGCAGTCAACACCCACCAAAATAAATACTGCACAGGCGCTTCTCACATGCATGTCCACCCGTTCACCCACCCCCTCCTCTGGAAGCAGGGAAAGCCTGGCTCCCGCGCTGCTCGGATTCTCTGGGAAACAGAGACTGTGGACCCGGCTTGTTCACCAGCTGGGGTGCATTCACCTGGGTAAAGACATCAATTCACCTTGTCGAGAAACACTAAAATCGTTTGGTTTGTAGGGAAGTCTCTTCAGACTCTGGGGGAAGTGGCAGGCTGGGAGCCGGTGGGGGTGCTCGGTGCACAGCAGCGGGGGGGCGGGCGGCAGGTGGGGGGCGGCAGGGGCCCCCACCCGCTCACTGGTGGAGGTGGGCCCGGTCGTCCGGGCGCTTGATGTGGATCCGCCGCACGCGCTCGATCCGCTCCCGTTCCCGCTCCTCGTCCTCGTCCAGGTGGTGGGAGCGCCCGGCCGCCCCGCCCGTGGCCTCCAGGAGTGCGTTGTCAGGTCCCCGGCCATCCTGGGCCTCGTACAGCAAAATGTTCAGGGTCTCCTCGTAGATCCGGGCTTCGGGGAACTCCACCTGCAGCCCCACGAAACACAAGGCAGAAAGTTAGCATTTCACAGCTCCCCCACCGCCCACCTCTGCTGCTGCTGCTGAGGACTTGAGAGCAGCGCCGTCTGGCCCCAGCAGGCCCCCGACAATCTGCAAGATGGTCATGATCACGTCCCAGGTGGTTACTGTTTTCAATGGGCAACACCCACACACGGCGCTGGATTCACAGGAGACAAAGCGGATGCGTGCAATGCGTCTCTCTGCCCCTCGTTGCCCTTCCTTGGACACTGGCATCCCTCCCAACATGGTGCTTCTAACAAACAGGGCTGCATCCTTGCACATCTGTCATTCCACACCTTAAGGCAGCATTCTGTCCAAACAGGGGCCACCAGCAGGGGGCCCTCATGAAACAGACAATTACAATCCCTCCCCGCTCGGTAAAGCACCACGTCTTTTCACCGCCCTTCAGGGTCAGGCGCCACTAATAAGAGGCAGGTCCCAGGCACCTGTCTCAGGCAACAGAATGAATCAGTGAGAGTTGGCAAAGCACTTGCGATGCTGCACCAAGGAAGATGGCAATGATGCAGAAACCCAATTGGGACATCAGTACAGTGACCTGGGGCAACAGAATCCGAGTGTTGGTGCCAAAGCTCAGCTTCTGGAGATTTGGGCTGAAAGGAGGAGGAGGAAACAGTCCCTATGAAGGGGTGGCCATTCCAACACCATCCCCCTGGAGACAGGAGCCTGACGGGATAGGACGCAGAGTGAAGGAAGCCGGGAAGGGAGTCCTGGCCTCCGTCCTGGCTCCACCATGAACCAGCTGCCCAAACAAGAGCTCAGGCTCACTCCAGAGCCCATCCAAGAATCTATACACAGTTGGGATCCGACCGTGAGGTCTCTCAGGACCTCTCCTGCCCCTTAAACTCCAAAAACATAAAGTAACTATTTTAAAGTTCAATCAATATGATGACTAGACTTTGAATATTCAAGGGAAGATTCAATTCACATACAGACACACAAAAAAACAAACTAGGAGCACTTTCCCGGTTTTCCAGTAGTTAAGAAAATGCAGTGGACTCAGGTTCGATCCCTGGCCTGGGAACTAAGATCCCACATGCAGCAAGGCAACTAGGCCTTTGAACTGTGGTGCTGGAGAAGATTCTTGAGAGTCCCTTGGACAGCAAGATCAAACCAGTCAATCCTAAAGAAAATCAACCCTGAATATTCATTGGAAGGACTGATGCTGAAGCAGAAGCTCCAATACTTTGGCCCCCCAACACAAAGAACTGACTTCCTAAAGAAGACCTTGATGCTGGGCAAGACTGAGTGCAGGAGGAGGAGGGGGAGACAGAGGATGACATGGCTGGATGGCATCACTGACTCAATGGACAGGAGTTTAAGCAAACTCCAGGAGACAGTGAAACACAGGGAAGCCTGGTGTGCTGCAGTTCATGGGGTTCAAAGAGTCGGACCCAACTTAGCAACTGAACAAGTAGAGATTATCATATTATGCAAAGTCAGAAAGAGCAAAACAAATACAGTATGGTATCACTTATGCTGGGCTGTAATTAGTCACTCAGTCGTGTCTGACTCTTTGCGACGCCATGGACTGTAGCCCACCAGGCACCTCTGTCCACGGCGATTCTCCAGGCAAGAATACTGGATGGGTTACCGTGCTCTCCTTCCTCCAGTGGATCTTCCCAAAGCAGGGATTGAACCCAGGTCTTCCACATTGCAGGTGGATTCTTTACTGTCTGAGCTACCAGGGAAGCCCAAAAATACTGAAGTGGGGAGCTTATCCCTTCTCCAGGGAGCTTCCCAACTCAGGTATCTAACCAGGGTCTCCTGCATTGTAATTCTTTACCAGTTGAGCTACCAGGGAAGCCCGATATCACTTATATGTAGAATCTAAAATACGGCAGAAGGGAACCTATCTATGAAACAGAAACACAGACTTGAAGCACAGACTGGTGGTTGCCATGTGGGAGATGGGCAGGTGGATCAGGAGTTTGGGATAAGCAGATGGAAACTATTACATACAGGACGGATAAACAACAGGGTCCTACTGGAAAGCACAGAGAACTAGATTCAGTATCCTGTGGTAAACTGTAATGGGAAAGAACATGAAAAAGAATATATGCATGTGTAACCGAGTCACTCTCACAGGAATAATTTAATACCACAGTGTATGATCAACTATACTTCAAAAAAAAAAAAAGGAAGGGGGAAGAAAAAAGAAAGGGCACATAAGGGAGGGAGGCAAGCAGAGACGTAAAGGGAGTGAATTCAGTGAGCGTGGGACCTGATCTCTAACCACACTGCAGCATGATGGGGCTCTGCAGAACACAGGGACAGAGGCCAACGGAAAGGTCAGGCCCACTGGCTTGCGGAGGATGACATAAAAATGGGTCCGCAGCGTCCAGATCAGTCAGGGAATCGCGCACTGGGAAGGAAGCCCCCGGGGTTCAGGAGGAGTGCCCAGTGAGCCCCGTGAGGGCGGAGGGCTGCCCAGGTCAGTGGGGAGGACAGACGACAAGGAAGGAGTAGGTCACAGCCAGACGCTCAAGGTCAAGACCTTGGAGGGAGCACTGCTCCTGATGAGCGAGATGGATGCAGCCAGGCTGGTGGGAATACATGTCGTGTGGAGGATGGCAAGGTGGTGTCAGATCACTGACGGCAGAGGAGAAAACACGGGTGGCAGGGTACATGTGGGGACAAGGATCCGTGTGAATCCCAGTCACAGAAAAGGAACCCAGCAGCAGTGCGACTGCCTCTCCTTGCTGGGTGTCCGAAACGAAATGCCATGCTGTTTTTCCAAGCGACACTGGGACCTTTCCAGGGCCCTAGAGATAGTAAGCACCAGTGAGGAGTTGAGTCCAGAAAACATCTTTAGAGCCTTTGCCTCTTGCAGTGGATTTGGCTGAAGGGAAAGGGAAGTTGGACGAACATGGATTTCAGCCCAGCCACCTGGCACCGCCCTCTGCAGGCCCTTACCTTTGTCTGCTTCTTCTCAGTGGCGTAGACGATGGAGGTGCAGCAGACCTCGGCGATCTTGCGGCCCTGGCCGTAGAAGGACCAGCAGCAGATTTCGTCCCCAATGACGTCCTTTATGAACAGGACCCTTCCGTTAAAGCGCAGAGACAGCTTATCAAACAGTTCGATGTTTTTCAACATATTGTCGTCAGAATTGCTGCAAAAGAGCAGGTGATAAGGCAACTGATCACCAGCAGGTGTTACGGGCCACCACCGGTGGGGTAGTGTTTCCACATGCAGACCCCTTATCGCCACCAACCCTTACCAACCTCACAAAAAGCCCAAGAAGGCGGCAGGGTAGTCCCTACCGCTCAAAGGAAAGCAAGGATCAGACAAATCAGGGAGCTGCCCAAGGTCAAAAACTAATAAATGGCAGAGCTGAGTCTCAAAAAGACAGCTCTGGCCCCCAAGGCTGTGCTCGAGTGGCTGCCCTGCTGTGCCAAAGACAGGGACGAAACGCTGAAAACACAGGGCTCTGCAGGCACAGGCGGCAGGTGGGGGACACAGAGGCACGCTCCATGGAGCCCCGTGAAAGGCTGAGCAACCAGCCCAAAAGAGACTGCTTATCCTGGGTCCATGTACTGGTCTCGACTGACTTCATCAACCCTACTTCCTGTAATTCTTGATTTGGAGCCACATGTTCCCAAGAGGCAAACGGCACTCTAGAAACCCATATATATTGCTAGTGGGAACATAAAATGGTGTAGTAGTCACTGTGGAGAACAGTCCGGCAGATCCTCAAATGATTAAACCTGGAGTTCCTGCGTGACCCAGCAATTCCACTCCTAGGTATCTACCCAGGAGAAATGGAAATGTGTGTGCGCACACACACGTCCACAGCAGCGTTATTCCTAACAGCCAAAAGGTGGAAACAACCCTAACTGCCCAACCACAACTGGTGGATGGAGAAACAATGTGGTCTGTCTGGATGGTGGAATATTATTCAGCCATAAAGAGGAATGAAGTACTGATCATGCTACAACATGGATGAACCTTGAAAACATTATGCTGAGTCAAAGAAGCCAGACACAAAAAACAACGTACTGCATGATTCTATCTACATGAAATGTCCAGTGTAGGCAGATCCACAGAAATAGAAAACACAGCAGTGGCTGCCTAGGGCTGGGGGAGGTAGGAGGGAGGAGCAGTACGGGGAGTGACTGATAACGGGTCCAGGTTTCCTTCTGGGATGATGATAACGGCTTAAAATGAGGTAAGTGGTGATGGGTACACAACTCTGTGAACATAGTAAGAAGCACTGAGCTGTGTATTTTTAAAAGGGTGAATTTTACAGTGTGTGGGAATTAGATTTCATAACTATCTATCCAGCAGGGCACTCTAGAGGTGCAGAAAGGGAACGTGTGTTTTCAACTGAAGGGAATGTGGGGGCAGGGAGCTGGGCCTGGCAGGCATGAATACAGAGGTCTTTTCTGGCCAACACGTTACCTGGTATACGAGTATTTGTTGTTACTTCTGTTGTAGAGCAACTTCACAGCTGGCTGTGGGTTGTTTTAGGGAAAAAAAACAGAAAGAAGAGAGTTACTTGGGAGTGCAGGTACAGAGAACCACTGGCTTCCCTCGGAGTTGGGGCCCTGCCACCAGCCTGAAGAGGCAGGTAAGCGTAGCCTGCGGGGTGGGGAGGGGCTGAGATGGAGACGGCATGACCCCAATACCAGGGGCAACACAAGGTGAGCCGCAGGCTCCCATTCTTGACCCCATCTCAGACCTTGTGCAAGCAATTTTAGACATATTTCAAAACCTATTCAGAAGAATCCCCACCATTTCAGTAGCAAAAGAAATGCCACAAGGGTGCCTCCAACATACCTTATTTGACGTCGCTATAAGTTTCTGTTCTTCCTTGGATGACGTAATGACGGGAACTTTGCAGAATGGCTCGTAAGTATCTTTGTTCTGCTGGAACAAAACATACTTTCAGCCTGGGAGGCCTGCCCAGCATTGGATTATTTAAGCTGGCCTGCCAGGCAAAGACAGGTTCTGGTGAGAGGAGATGGGGCAGCCACGGCTGCGAAGAGAGGAGGACGATCTTATAAGCTGGGCAACGATCAAGAGTGGAGTTCTCCAATGAACCTGCTCTTTGGCCAGGAGTCTTAAATGCCAGAGTGTTCCGTAAATACTAACTATGATAACATTTTTTCATAGCTCAGTGAAAGTGAAAAGAAAGTGAAGCTGCTCAGTTGTGTCCAACTCTTTGCGACCCCATGGACTGTAGCCTACCAGGATCCTCCATCCATGGGATTTTCCAGGCAATAGTACTGGAGTGGGGTGCCATTTCCTTCTCCAGGGGATCTTCCCGACCCAGGGATCGAACCTGGGTCTCCTGCATTGTAGGCAGACGCTTTAGCGTCCGTGCCACCAAGGAAGTCTTCTTATGGCCCAGGAAGCCACTCAAACCCTAAACAAGGCAGATGAAATATGATTGCATCAAAACTCCTACAAAGTCCACTGCAACGACTGTAGAGAAATGAAAAGGTATAAGCCCATAAGAAGAAAAGGACAGGAGAAGTACGGTCAGCAGGCAAGAGATGTCACGGATTCGAGGCTGGAAAGCAGGCCTCCGGTGAGTGATGACCAAGCAGAAGGGGAAAGCTGAAATCCAAGCCGGCTGAAAGAGTCTGGGAGATCTTCCCAGAACAGCTCTGAAGGCTGGGGGGCTGAGAGCAGGACTTGAGGACTGCCTGCTTGTTGGCAGAAACACTGGTGAGACCCCAGATGGATGTCCTGCCCCAGCCTGGCAGGAGAAAAGCCCACTTTCCTGGAGAAGTTTGTACAGGAGAGGACAAGGCTGACTTGCTATTCTGAAAAGGGGGGATTCAGTGAATTATCTACACGCTCAATGGTGATACCTACCCCTTCTGCTCAGATCCCAAAAGACAGCCAGTCAGGCTCATACCAACCAGGCTAGAGAGGGGAGGACTCCTCTACGAGAACCACCTGTCCAGAAGGAGCGTTTATAGATTCTGACGTTGAGAGTTCCCACTGAAGAAGTCAGTCTTATCAATCGCCACTGAAGCCCACAGAACAACAAAGACCAATACCTACAGTTTTTTCAGAGCTTAAATTTCAACAGACCGAGGACCATCAGATTAGATTCAGAAAGCCTCTGAAATATGAGACTGAAACCAAGACAAAGAGAACAAGTAAGAGGAGGAGCCACACGATGAAGGCAGCACAAAGGAAACTTCCAACAGTGAGACGGGAATGACAAGAGTATCACATCCTATGAAACAAGGCTGGCGTGCCACATTAAGAGCACGTGGAGAACAAGAAAGGGCTCTTGGGAGTCAGAAATATGAGAGCAGAAACGAAAAACTCAACAGAAGCCTTGAAAAGATACAACTGTCTGAGAACAATAAAAGTGACAGAAACTAGGCGGCCAGGTCCCTGAGGTTTAATCTCAGACTAACAGAAACCACAAAAAGGAGCCAGAGGGCGTCTCTAAGACGAAGGCGAAACAGATTCCCTGATGCGTCTGAGCAGACCAAAAGGAGACTGTGGTTTCTGAGAACTTGGGGCTACATTCGGATTGTGTGCTTAGAAAACCAAGCCAACAAAAAACAATGAAGCAACGACTAATTCTGGCAAACTGAAAAGTTATGAGAGAAAGGAAATAATCGCTGTATACTCTATGGCTCAACTGGTAACAATATTCATATGACTCACTGTGAGCTCTGAGTACCGGTTTAATCAGAACTTTGAGAACGATATTGAGAGAAGGAATACATGCATGCAAGTTTGGTAGTGGTTTGGGGTGGTGCATGAGCTAACTTTCCACTTTCTATAGAAATGTCAGTAGATAATGCCGAAAATGGACAATCAATAAATAGCAATGTAAGAAATATGGGAAAAAACAACTGCTGTAAGAATCAGAAGAGGCTGCTTCAGGGTGGGAGGGGGTCGAGGGCGTATGGTAGTGGTTTAGACATCAACCTTACCTACAGTACTGACTTGCCTTTGTAAATGCTTTACCTGCATTACTTTAATAAACATAAACACGAAATGAAAAGAAAAAAGTAGACTTCAACGTTCCATTAGACGTACAGTGAGTTCACAGACTCTCAGGGGAGGTGGTATGTGTAAGCTAACAGTTCCTCAGGCAGATAGGCGTGACGGGGCTGCCTCCACGGGGAGTCACGCGGACAGGCGGCTGGGAGAGGCGCAAACGTGAGCCTCACGAATACAGATCGATGCCTCTGACAACCTACAGGGACTCTTCTGATTCTCTGCCACGTCTTCACAGTTGCTGGCCCCATCAAGAGGCACTCTGGTTCTGCAGGGATTTTACTCTCCCTAGACTTGATGGTACCACACTCCAGTACTCTTGCCTGGAAGGCTGCAGTCCATGGGGTCACCGAGGGTAGGACACGACCGAGCGACTTCACTTTCACTTTTCGCTTTCATGCATTGGAGAAGGAAATGGCAACCCACTCCAGTGTTCTTGCCTGGAGAATCCCAGGGATGGGGGAGCCTGGTGGGCTGCCGTCTACGAGGTCGCACAGAGTCGGACACGACCGAAGCGACTTAGCAGCAGCAGTAGCAGCAGACTTGATCCCAGTGGTCTTGCCCCAGGTCCAGCTGAGGAGTGAGGGGTATCTGTCTAAGATTATGGTGGACTCTCAACAATGACTCATGGGTAAGTCCCCAGAAGGGTCCAGAAAACAGAACAAGTTGTATACCCCATAGCTGGGTACCGAAGGGCTGCAATGTACACAGGAGAGGACCCGAAACCATGGGGGCTGAAATACGCTGGAGAGCAATCAGGTGGCCCGGGAGTCCCAGGTAAGCCTCTCAGGGGTCAAGCTGGCCAGAGGGGAGCAGCCCCGAGGTCAACTCATTAACTCGCACAGCAGCTCAGTGAGGGAGGAAGTGCCCTCCTCCGCAGAGAGGGGAACCGGAGGCGGGTGGCCCGGCCGGGGGACACCTACTTGCAGGGCGGCCTGGCACTCTTCCACCAGGCCCTGGACCAGGTAGTACTTGGCTTCTGCCAGCAACTCTTCGATCTCCCGACGGCTCTCGGGCAAGGGGACCGCCCCGTCGCGAAGGTAGTTGAGTATCGTACCGAAGTGCTTGCCACACCGGTCAATGAGGATCCAGCCTGCGGTGGGAGGAGGCGGGAAAGAGGGGTTCGTCAGCTGGGTGTGCCTTTCCTGGAAGGTCCTGAGGGGAATGAGGTGGCTCTTGGTTCCGTCCACCTCCCGGGGTCAGCAGGACCACGAAGAAGGCAGCGGCCTCACCCGCCTGGCTCCCAGCAAAGGGCTGATGGAGGTCCTGCCTGGCAGCACCGCCATGGCCTCCCAGCCCTGCTGGCTGCAGACACCACATCCGGACTCACTGGTCTCAGGCTCTTCCAGGTTCAGGGTCCCTGCGTCCTGAAAGTGTGTTTCTAAGTTGCCTCAAAAATCCCTTTGTCAAGTGCATCCCAAGAGGACCTAATGCCCCACATCTGGATAAAAATAGGGTCCCAACGACCACAACCCATGGATGGTGGGAAGGCTTCTGGGGTGAAAACATCCACTCCTTCTTTTTCAACAATACTTTTTTCAGACTCCCACACAGCAGAGCCATTTCTAAGGAAGCAGAAGGCTCGCTGCCCACAGGCTGTGACATCTGGCTCCCAAGGGTGCCCCCCAGGCACTCACCAGCACCACCAGAAGAAATCCCATCCGTGACCCCACACAAGGCATTTAGGGACCTGAGATACAGTGGTGACCAGACAGACCCTGCCCTCGAGTGGTTCAGCCTGACCTGGGGAGACGGCGCTGGCATTTATGAGAAATGGAAACGGCTCCCAGCTGCTGACAGGAAGTAGGCATGGTGCAAAACTGTGCCTTGGTGGTGGGGGCAGGACAAGGCAAGCCCTCTCACTTATCAGCATCCTCTCCAATCTCCAATCCCACACTGGCCTGCGTTGCCCGCTTCTCCGCCACTAGAAAGCCATGCTTCTCAGGATTCCTCGGCTGAAACATACATGCTATTGGGAGGGGGAAAGTGGACTAGAGCCTGGGAAGAGGAGAAGGAGGTACCAGAAAAGGAAGTAAGACCAAGCACGCCTCGAGAGAAAATGTGAAGCCAGACAGATGGAGGGGTCTGGGCCTTCCCAACCCGTGGCATCACCCCAGGAAGGGGGCCCCCCGTCTCCTGTTGCATGCTGCAGGGGAAGGGCAGTTGGGAGGTTTACACAGCAATCAGTCACACTCTGCCTCTGCTTGCTCAGTCTGGGAAAAGCGCCAGGTTTCCACTCCTGAGACCACTATGTCCTCCCCGAGTCCTCCTCAGACCTAGGCCCTGGATCAGCAGAAGTCAACAAAGGCCAAGATCAGCCAAGGCACCTTGTCACACCCGGAGTGGCAAGTCGGCCCACCTGCCCCTAACCCAGCGCCACCAAGGGTGCGCAGGTGCTCTAGCACACGAATTGGGTGGTGCCTATCACCATCACCAGGAATGCTGACAAGGCCATTTCCATGCTTCCCGAGCCAACTACTCCTCAGTCCACAGCTCCTGGGCCTTTGGTTACAGGTTGGTCACAGGCTCTGGATTCCTGAGCACAGTGAGAAGTTTATCTGCAGTCTCGGCAAATGCAAATCAAAGATGGGGGCCTGGATCCGAGGAAGGATGAGGTCTTCATGGGGTGGCGAGTCCTGTCATCTTGACGGTGCCCGCTGATGCTATCGCTCCTTTCTCCAGTGGAGACAACACAGTACAGGCTCAGCGTCTGTCCCGCAGCTCAGATCCTTGAGCAAACAGGACCACTGAGTGTGTACGGGCGGGGCCAATCAGAGTACAGGCCCCGCTCCCCAAAGGAAGCTCCTCCCACTCTAGCCAAAGTGTGGCTGAGAGGCCCAATACTCCAGGAGAAGCCAAAAATGCAGACTTCCCTGTGAAATCTCCTGATTTTTCAGTAAACTGAAGAACTGGAAAAGATCCTGATGCTGGGAAAGACTGAGGACAAGAGCAGAAGCGGGCAGCAGAGGATGAGATGGTCAGACAACATGAGTGACTCAATGGACGTGAGTTAGAGCAAACTCTGGGAGATACTGAAGGACAAGGAACCTGGTGTGCTGCAATCCCTGGGTCTCAAAGAGTTCGGACATGACTCAGTGACTGAACAACAAAACTAGCTGTAAACCTGTCATTAACCCCCCACAGGGCAGCCAGAGCCGGGCCTGCAGGCCACTGCCTTGTGACCTCTGCAACTGTGGATCAAGTGCCCCCTTCCAATGAGCTGACGTGGTACGGTAAGGCCGGATTACCTTCCCACCAGTTCTTGATGAGAGATGCTCACTCTCTTACATTTTCCATAGATAAAAGAGAGGCTCAGAGAGGCTCAGGGACATCCCCTATTTGGGGAGGCAGCAGTAAGCCACAGAGAACAAGCGAGAAACTCGTTGGAAGACTCCTTTCATTGTACAGAACTGAGGAGCCACGGGGAACCTCGGTCTTTGGGAGAAATGGCAACCAGCTCCACTCAGCTGCTCCGGGAAGAAAACCTCTTCCCCTGCCTTCACTGAGTGGACGACTCGGCAGCTAAGAGCAAGGGCCCCTGAAATCAATTACCCGAGTGACACTCCAGAGTCTCCATAAACCAACAGGCGGACCGTGACACTGGGCTCTGGCTCAAGAATGCTGCCAGGAAATGCTTGTGGCGAAGGAATCATACTTTGGACAAATGAGGGAAAAAAAAAAAAGGAGAGCCAGGCGCGCTCTCCATGAGGTTTCAATTAGCATTGTGACTTCAAAAATATTTTTGCTGCTTTCATAGCAGGAATCGATCCCTTTCAAACAGTCAGCTCTGGTTACTAGCGTGTAGACAAGCTGAGAGAGGCCAAGCCACATCAGGATGACCTGGAGTCCCCCAGCCCCTTGGGCAGGGCTGAAAGAAGGGTGAGGGGTGCAGACCCAGAGGCTCTTGGACGGACGGGCTGAAAGACGCACCCAGCGTGGGCCTCTGCTGGAAACCCAGCTCCGCGCTTGCCTGCTGGATGACATCGGCATTTCACTGAACCTCTCGGTCCGGCAGTTTCCCGTTCTAAAATGGTGCCTCCCTGCGCTGGCATAAAGGCGAGAGAATGTACTGGAGCCACAGAGCACAATGCCAGGTCTATCGGCAGCACTCAAACCAGGTCTCTGACGCTGAGCCCTGTATACAGGTCCTCGTGACTGGAGACGGCGTGTTCCAGCCCCGGGGACAGTGGTCTGCATGGCTTCCGGGGAACCTGGGAGAAGGCTCCACTTAGGGTCGGGAGCAGCAGACCACATTCCTCCTCTCTCCTTCCTTCCCCCACCTCCTCCAGGAAGCTTTCACCGACCTCTCCTTTGCCATACTAAGGTAGATCTTTATGGCCCCAAACTTGCCTAGGTACTTGAGTCCCTGTTACAAACTCAGACTCTTGGAAGCAGCCTCCTTCCTGAATCAGGATCTCCAGGGCAGGGTTTCTCTGCCTCGGCACTCCTGACACTTTGGGGTTTTTTTGGCTGCAATGGGCCTTCATTGCAGCACACAAGCTTTCTCTCTAGTTGTGGCTTGCGGGCTTCTCCTATTGCGGCGTGGTCTTAGCTGCCCTGTGGCATGTAGGATCTTAGCTCCCTGATCAGGACGTTGAACCCCTGTCCCCAGCACTGGAAGGTGGACCTTTAACAAGCAGACCACCAAGGAAGTCCCTACTGACACTTTGTGCTGTGCTCAGTCACATTTGTGTCCGACTTGGTGCAACCCTATGGACCGTAGCCTTCCAGGCTCCTCTGCCCATGGGCTTCTCCAGGCAAGAAAACTAGAATGGGTTGCCATACCCTCCTCCAGGGGATCTTCCCAATCCATACGATATACAATTCAGACAGGCAGAAGGGCGTGGAGTGCAAGAGAGTCTGCCACCACCCAGGACCCCGGGTCCCCTCTCCAGAAGCCACCAGCTTCTCAGGTATCCTGTGGAGATTTCTACCAACGCAATGCACACAGTTTGGGGCCTTCAGGGCCCTTGTTCCGTAACCAGAAAGCCGTCCTGCTGGCTTCGCCCACCTGTTTGTGGCACACTTCACTGTCACCGACAGCCTTCCCACCTAAAGGCCAGGATGACGCTGTGAGATGCAGAAAGTCTACCCTGTTTTGCAGATTTGAAGGCATGCTCAGGCCATGGGTGGGGCTGTGCAGTGTTTCCCCAGGGGCCAACAGGATTGCTCTGCCAGCACAGTGCTGGCTGGAGGACCAGACACCCAGCCTGACGTCCAGGCCTGAAAGGGCTTCAGTTCTAAGCTGGTGGTTGGGCCACAAGGCTGCCACACTCGGGCGCCCCAGCCTGAGGGCTGAGCCCACACCAAACTACACAAAGCAGATAGTAAGAGCTAGCCAGTTCTGCCTTCAGTAGCGTCCTCGTTTCCAGCTCTGTATATTTTGAAAAAGCCTTTCACCTCTCTGAGATGTGCCTGAGTGTCAGCTGCTCAGTCATGTCTGACTCTTTGCAACCCCATGGACTGTGCCCCCAGGCTCCTCTGTCCATGGGATTCTCCAAGCAAGAACACTGGAGTGGGTTGCCATGCCTTTCTCCAGGAGATCTTCCCGACCCAGGGATCAAACCCAGGTTCCCCGCACTGCAGACAGATTCTTTACCATCTGAGCCATTAGGGAGTGGATTTCTCACTGATCCGTAATAGCAGCAGCCACCCCTCAAAGGGTTAGGGTGACTCTTAAATGTAACAAAGCCCCCAAAAGGCCATACTGTGAGCTTTTCCTAATGGCTCGAAGGGGGCTGGTGCTCCCCTGAAGTGAAAACAGCTGTGGTTTGGCATATCCAAAAACCACACTCCTTCCCTGGGGACGCTGGGCTTTCCAGGAAGCCCCAGGCAAGCACATGGTCCGGCAGCTGTTGAGAAGCCCACGCAGGCCTGCTGCTGCCACTCCCGGGAGCCTCCCAGCTGGGGGCGGGAAAGCCCCGGACTGCGTCTCCTTTGTGACATGGCATCAGGCCACCACAGGCGAGGGCCCTTCAGGGAGATGAGGCTCCCACTTTGCTTCTGAAGCAACTTGGGCGCTTTTCCTGAGCCCTGCCAAGGACTGGGCAGGGCGGAAGTAAAGCCACAGTGATCCTGGGCTCTCAGATAAGGTCTGTTTCCTTCGGCAGCTGGGGCGCTATTGTCTTGATTTCCACAAACACTCCCGCGATGCTGGGTGTGGCCCAGCAGAGGGGACCCTCCCACTCCTAAGCAGCTCGGCGCGGACTTCTGGGCATGGTGTGGAGGCAGCTCTGGGGTTCTGGCCTCACTCGCCTGCTGCTGCTGGGCCAGAAACCCAAGGTCACTGGGAGCCCAGGGAAGCAGGACTTCGGGCCCCACAGACTGGCTTCTCCAGGACACAGGGAGACGCATCCACTGGTGGACAGCTCAAGGGTGCGCTCTCTTAGGATCTGAGAACATGATGTGCACACCGGGCCCAGGGCCCCCAATCCCACCAGGGGTCAAAACTCGCCCCTCTCCCAGGCACTACCATCCCCAGAGAGGCAGGGCGTCAGCACAGATGCCAGCCTCAGAAACAGGGAAGGTAAGGCCAAGCCAGGCTGTGGCCTGGTCTCAAGCAAGCTCAGGACAAGCAATGAAAGATGGGGCCATCTTTCAACCAAATGCCACCTTCCTCCGTAAACCCGGTCAGAGAAGGATGCTCTCTGTTTCAGGGTTCTGAGCGTTCCCGGTGGGTTGGAAGCAGGACCACTGGAAGCAATTCTTCATCTTGTATTAACAGGACTTTCCACGAAAACAAAAAAACCACACACTGAATGCACATATACTGAACGCTTCCTATGGACCAACAGCCCCAGGAAGTAGGTGCCACCGTGCCCATTTAGCAGATGGAGAAACGAGATGTCAGCAGATTAGACAACTTGAGGAGGGTCACCAGACACGAGAACGGGAGCTGCAACCCCAGTTCAGGTCGGTGAGTCCTCAACAGGCCCCAGCCTAGGAGGGCAAGGGTCCCGAGCAGACGGTCCTGCCTCGGTCACACCTGAGTCTCACTCAGATCACAGGATCTTCACAAAGAGAATGGGAAGGGAGCCAACCAGGGGAGCCAGTCCAGTGTCTGCTGCACAGAGCTGAGGCCTGGGGGCGGGGAAGTGACATTCTCAAAGTCACAACGCAAGCCAACAGCTAAGTGGAGACTATGACCCCACCCACTTCCCCCCAGGTCTCAGCTTAGGTGTCACCTCCTTAGGGAAGCCCTCCTTGACCACACCCTGAATAGATGTGGTCTCCATTACTCACACTCAAGGCTCCCTCCACATCTGGTAACACTGAGCATAACAGGAAACCCGAGCCGGTTTTATGTTGCTTTTCTGAACTGGAAGGAAGCCCTCGACCAGAAGCACAGCCCCAGCCCGGGACCCTGGGCTTACCTTCACTGTCCGTGAGCACCTCCATGCGCCCGCTGAACATGGCCTTCAGCATGGTGTCCTGCTTGGTCAGCGTCTGCATGGTGGTGTAGTAGAGGGCTCCACCCACGTTCAGCTTCACGTACTTGGAGCTGGGGCTCGTGCCCTTGAAGGAAGTGGTGCGGGTCGCAGCCGCTGGCACCGCTGAGCTCACCACACTTTCTCCTGACATCTCTTCCTGCCCGGGGACAAGACGCAGGGTCAGCAGGGTCAGGGCACCAGGCCTGATTTCCTTTCCTCAACCAGTGGGCTGCGGCTGGCCTCCAGATGAGTCCTACTTAGTCCTAGTGTGTCCTGCACTGAGAACAAAGTTCACTCCCGGTCTTCACAGCTCAGGAAGAGTTCAGAGGAAAACCTGGATTTCTGGCTTCTCTTAAATCAGAGGCCAGGCCTTCCCTGGTGGCTCCGGGGTAAAGAATCGGCCTGTCAACGCAAGAGACGCAGGTTTGATCCCTGAGCCAGGAGGATCCCACATGCCATGGAGCAACTAAGCCTGGGAGCAGCACTGACTGAGCCCGCAAGCCTAGAGCCTGTGCTCTGCAAAGAGAAGCCACTGCAGTGAGAAGGCTGCACACAGCAACTAGAGTAGGCCCTGCTTGCCACAACTAGAGAACAGCCTGCACAGCAACAAAGACCCAGCGTAACAACAACAACAAAAATCAGAGACCAACTAGGCCAGCAGGGGAACGCATGGTGTGAGCTGGGGCGCCGGCCGCCCCGTAGGCATGCGTATGCAACCCCAACTGGCCCCAAACTCCACGCAGACAGCTGGGCTCACACAGCGGCTTCACCTGTTGACCCTGCAGATCTGCATTTACCACCGAGTCCTGCATTACAAGGAGTTCCTTTGTGTCTACTGCTGATATAACTAAAGGGACACCCTGGCTGTGTCCTAAAGCGGCTAAGAGCGCTACCTGGGTCTCTGTCCCCTTGTTGCCACTCACCACGCAACAGATGAAAGTGACGCCTTTCAGCTGAATTACCCATGAAACAAGCTTGGAAGAAATTGAGTGTGATCTCAACTACCATTCCCCTCCAGGGAAACAGTGTTTCCCAGGACTCAATGAAAGACATAAAGATGCGGTGAACCCAGTTACTGCAAAATTAGAGGCTTCCTGCACTAGCGTCGCCCCACAGCGCAAGATTCACCGAGTCCCTCTAAGAGCCCTGCTGGTGACCATGGGCATCTCAAGTCGTAGAAGCGGATGCCGCTTCTGATCGAAGCAGACGGACGATGGGAGACTGGAACCTGGCGCGCGTGTACGCCAAACTGTTTATAAAATTTAATTGCATTTCTATTGAACTACGGTTGATTTGCAACGTTGTGCCAGTCTCTGTGGCACAGCACTGACTCAGTTACACACACACACATTTTAATACTCTCTTCACTGCGGTTCCCTGTGCGCTACAGTAAGACCATGTTGCTTATCCAGCCTCTATATAAGTCAAGTGGCCTTATGAAGCATCACTACAAACAGAGCTCATGGAGGTGATGGAATTTCAGCTGAGCTATTTCAAATCCTAAAAGAAGATATTGTGAAAGAGCTGCACTCAATATGCCAGCAAATTTGGAGAAGTCAGCAGGGGCCACAGGACTGGAAAAGGCCAGTTTTCGTTCCAATCCCAAAGAAAGGCAATGCCAAAGAACGCTCAAACTACTGCACAACTGCACTCATCTCACACACTAGCAAAGTAATGCTCAAAATTCTCCAAACCAGGCTTCAACAGTACGTGAACCGAGAACTTCCAGATGTTCAAGCTGGATTTAGAAAAAGCAGAGGAACCAGAGATCAAATTGCCAACATCTGCTGGCAGGAGAAATTTCAGAAAAACATCTACTTCTGCTTCACTGATTACGCTAAAAACTGTGACTGTGTGGATCACAACAAACGGAAAAATTCTTGAAGAGATGGGAATACCTGACCTGCCTCCTGAGAAATCCGTACGCAGGTCAAGAAGCTACAGTTAGAACCAGACATCGAACAACAGTCTGGTTCCAAATCGGGAAAGGAGTACGTCAAGGCTGTATACTGTAACCCTGCTTATTTAACTTATATGCAGAGTACATCATGCGAAATGCTGGGCTGGATTCAAGATTGCCAGGAGAAATATCAATAACCTCAGATATACAGATAACACCACCCTTATGGCAGAAAACAAAGAGAACTAAACAGCCTCTTGATGAAAGTGAAAGAGAGCGAAAAAGCTGGCTTAAAACTCAACATTCAAAAAACGAAGATCGTGGCATCCAGTCCCATCAGTTCGTGGTAAACAGATGGGGAAAACAATGGAAACCGTGACAGACTTTATTTTCTTGGGCTCCAAAATCACTGCAGATGGTGACTGCAGCCACGAAATTAAGAGATGCTTGCTCCTTGGAAAGAAAAGCTATGACAAACCTGGACAGCATATTAAAAAGCAGAGACACGTTGCTGACAAAGGTCTACATAGTCAAAGCCATGGTTTTTCCAGTAATCACATATGAATGTTGAGAGGTGGACCATAAAGAAAGCTGAATGCCGAACTGATGCTTTTGAACTGCGGTGCTGGAGAAGACTCTTGAGAGTCCCTTGGCCTGCAAGGAGATCCAACCAGTCCATCCTAAAGGAAATCAGTCCTGAACATTCATTGGAAGGACTGATGCTGAAACTCCAATACTTTGGCCACCTGATGCGAAGAGCTGACTCACTGGAAAAGACCCTGATGCTGAGAAATACTACAGAAGGAGAAGGGGATGACAGAGGGTGAGATGGTTGGATGGCATCACTGACTCGATGGACATGAGTTTGAGCAAAGTCCGGGAGTTGGTGATGGACAGGGAAGCCTGGTTTGCTGCAGTCCATGGGGTCGCAAAGAGTCGGACACAAATGAACAACTGAACTGATGTAATAGTTTACATCAGCTAATCCCAACTCCCAGTAGAAAACTTTCTTGGGTAGGTAAAATTCTACAGCTGGAGAAGTGTCCAAGAATGGCTGAGTCTTTACTGAACCTGTGGTTCGGGGCTGAGAAGGCAGCCCCTGACGGCCAGCAGCTGCCTGGCCTGCACGCTGAGGCTCTGGGCTGCCTGCAGCCCATCACCACCAGACAAGGCCACCTGGTGGCAGATGGATCAAGATCCAAGCAAGTCCTCTCCGTGATTATGTCTGAACACGGACAAAAACACTGTCCCAAAAAATGACCAGAAGAAGCCAGGGCTGCTTCTTTCCCAATTAGAGCCCAAGCCCCATTCCATCCTTCGCACCTTAAAGGGAGGAATTACGGAGACCCAACCACAGAATTAGCCCTATTTCCTGACAGCATTCAACACAAAGTGAAGCCCCACTTCCCTGATTTCTCCCCAAACTCACCCACCGCCAGCCAGAGTCTCCTGAGCCACCTCACACTTCTCCTTCAATGTATCAAGGAAACAAACTCAACTTTGACTGCAAACATGCTCCTGGTTTTAGCTGGAGGGCATAAAACTATACTCTGATAACTGCAAAAGGATTTTTTAAAAATATTCTTTATTCCTTTGTCAGCCTTCCCACAATGAACATGAACATGTATTATGTTGATAACTGATAAAAACAAACAAAAAAAAGTGTCTTTTTTCTGCTGCAACACCTGGTATGTGGGATCTCTAACCAGGGATGAAACCCACGTCCCTGCAGTGGAAATGTGGATTCTTAACCACTGGACCACCAGGGAAGCTCCACAAATGTTAATTTTTAAATGGGCTAAGGGACTAACTGATAGCAACCTGCCATCCATCGGTGGTAGCAGAGACAATGGCAAATTTGCTCGACCTCCATCCCCTCAAGAGTGGCCTGGGGAACTGGTGTCAGGGCCTGCTGCGGGAAAAGATGATGAATGGCCTCCTGAAGAGTAAAGTGTTTTCTAAAGAAACTGTTCCTGCTCCATCACGCAAAAACGTCACAAGCAATTAAGGTTTGAAAAGTGCAGGCTGAGCTCACCTGGGGTCTCTGTGGCCTGATGCCAAACGCAAAAGACAGAGGCCAAGAGGAAGCAGGGCCCTCACCTCCCAGCTTCCTTCTGAAACCAGTCCCGGGATTTCAATTGAAATTCGATCCCTGGTTAGAGATCCCACATGCCAGGTGTTGCAGCAGAAAAAAGACACTTTTGTTTATTTATCAGTTATCAACATAATACATGTTCATTGTGGGAAGGCTGAAAAAGAAAGGAATAAAGAATATTTTAAAAAAATATTTTGCAATATCAGGGTATAGTTTTATGCCCTCCAGCCAAAACCAGTTGGTGACACTAACAGTCATCACCAACCACTTACCCCAGAAAGACACATCATCCATGGGATGACAGAAACAGCTTATAGGAATAAGGAATTTTGGAAAACTTTGAAGACCTGTAGCAGGGTGGTTAAAAAGCTTGTAGTTAGGGTCTTCCGGTTCAGGATGGTGGAGAAGGACTTGCGCTCATCTCCCCCTGCAAGAGCACCAAAATTGCCACTAGGTGTCGAACAGCCATCAACAGGAGGAACTGTAACTCACCAAAATAAGATAGCCGACAAAGAAGCTGCAGCAAAACGGTAGGAGGGGCGCAATCATGAAAAAAATCAAGTCCTACACCCGCCGGGTGGGTGACCCACAGACTGGAGAACGGTAATACCAAAGAAGTTCTCGCACTGCTGTGAAGGTTCTGAACCCCAAGTCAGGCTTCTCAGCGTGGGGATCCAACAAAGGGACTGGGAATCCGACCCTGAAGGCCAGCAGCATTTGATTATAGGACTCCCACAAGACTGGGGGAAACAGACTCCAGTCTTAAAGGGCACAAATGAAATCTTGCCCACACCAAGACCCAGAGGAGAGGAGCAGTGACCCCCCAGGAGACTGAGCCAGAACTACCTGCCAGTGTTGGAGGGCCCCCTGTGGAGCTGTGGGTCAGCAGGGGCTCACCACACAGACGGGGGCACTGGCAGCAGCAGTCCAGGAGTCCCCCTTGGCATGAACCCTCTCGGAGTTCACTAACTCTACCACAGAGCCCAGGGCTGGGTGGTCTCAAGCGAAACAACTACCAGGAAGGGAGTGCAATCCCACCTATCAGCAGACAATTGGATTAAAGCTTTACTGAGCAAGGCCCTGCCCACCAGAGCAAGACCCAGTTTTCCCCACCTCCAGTCTCTCCCATCAGGAAGCTTACACAAGCTGCAGCCTCCTCTGTCAGAGGGTGGACAGAAGAAGCAAGAAGAACCACAGTCCCACAGCAAATAAAACAAAAACCACATTAATCAGCATGAAAAAGCAGAAAGTTATGTCCCAGATGAAGAGACAAGATAAAACCCCAGAAAAACCACTAAGTGGAAGTAGGCAATTTTCCAGAAAAAGAATTCAGAATAATGATAGTGAAGATGATTCAGGATCTCAGAAAAAGAATGCAGGCAAAGATTGAGAAGATGCACGAAATGTTTAACTAAGACCTAGAAGAACAAAAGAACAAAGATGAATACAGTAGAAGGAATCAATGGTGGAAAACTGAGCCAGAAGAACACATAAATGACACGGAGGACAGAATGGGGGAAATCAAAGCCACGGAACAGAATACAGAAAAAAGAAATGAAGACAGCCTAAGAGACCTCTGGGACAACATTAAATGCACCAACATCTGAATTGTAGGGGCCCCAGGAGGAGGAGAGAGAGAGAAAGGACCTGAGAAAATATCTGAAGAGATAAGAGCTGAAAACTTCCCGAATATGGGAAAGGACATAGTCAATCAAGTTCAGGAACCATAGAGAATCCTAGGAAGGATAAACCCAAGGAGGAACACACTGAGACACACAGTAATCAAATTGACAAAAATTAAAGAGAGATAAAATACTAAAAGCAACAAGAGAAAAACTACAAATAACATTCAAGGGAACTCCCATCAGGCTATCAGCTGATTTCTCAACAGAAACTCTACAAACCAGAAGAGAATGGCATGATACATTTAAAGTGATGAAAAGGAAGACCCTACAACCGAGAATACTCCACCCAGCAAGACTTTCCTTCAGATTTGATGGAGAAATCAAAAGCTTTCCAGACAAGCAAAAGTTAAAGAAAATTCAGCACCACCAAACCATCTTTACAACAAATGCTAAAGGAACTTCTCTAGGCAGGAAACAAGAGAAGGAGAATACCTATCTACAGAAAATAAACCCAAAACAATTAAGAAAACAGTAATAGGATCACACATATTGATAATTACCTTATATGTAAATGGATTAAATACACCAACCAAAAGACACAGACTGGCTGAGGAGATGAAAATATGTGCATATGTGCACTTCCGCTTATCACATCGCTCTGCTTGGTCCTTCAAACTGTATGTATTTATTTTATATTGTTAGCACATTACCCTGTGGCCTGCAACTGTAATGACCTTTTATTTTTTTATCTGGCTACTGATTGTGAAAACCAATAAGCATCTTTCATTATTGTGATTATGTAACTATTACTCACTTAATAGCATTGTATGATTGGTCAACAGGAAAATAATAGAGTTTTATATCACCAAAATTATCATTTAACAGAAAACCTGTAATCACTTTTTAAAATCCAGATGCATATCAGAATTATCTTGGAATGTTTTGAAAAATACAAAAGGCCAGACATTGCTATTTTTTTTCTTTCTGCCAGAGCTCAATATGTTTCCAATGAGCAGCCATGTTTAAAAACTGGACTATATAAGGATCTTTTACTTTTATCTAGTTTGTTTCACTTTTTCTATTTCATATTCAGCGCTCCCATTTAATTTAGTTTGTTTTCCAATTTCTCCATCTCTCTTTTTTTGATGTTCTTTCTCAAGCCTTTATCAAGTGTAGTAAAGCTCTTGTATACACATATAAAAATATGTGTAACATATATTTTAGAAAATATGAATTTTTGCCTAACTAAAAAATTTATGACATTTTGATTCCACTTGTTTGACTTAGCCTGAATAGAATGTTAAATTTCTAATTAAAAAAAATAGATATGCAACAAGCAACAAAGGTTTAGTGTGTAGCACAGGCAACTATGGTCAGTATCTTATAATCACCTACACAGGAAAATAATTTCAAAAATAATATATATGTATATCGCACATTTCTGTGTACCTGAAACATTGTGTCAACCACACTTCCATAAAATACAAGTATTAGAGGAAAAAAGCTTGTATTTATGGATTTTGGGGGGGTCTTGGGTGGGATGGGAGTTCATTAAGGAAATCTGCCCCAAAATGTAAATATTTTTTTAAGCACCCTTGTCAGATCAAAATTTACACAAAAATAAATGTTTTGGGGAAATGATGTAGCATTTTGTAAGGCACCTAACATGAAACAGGTAAATAAAAGTCGTAACAGATAATTTTGTGTACTGTACTTGCTTTGCTTTCCAATACCTTTTTAAAGATAATGTATATACAATAAATGTTTTTTCATATCTGTTTTGGTCACATTGGGTCTGAGCTGCAGCACGTGGGGTCTTCGTTGAGGCGCACAGGCTCTCGAGTTGTGGCACGAAGGCTTCAGAGCTGGAGGGTTCAGTGGTTGCGGCATGGCCTCTGGCTTGAGGCATGTGGGCTCTTCCCGGACCAGGGATCGAACATGTGTTCCCTACACCGCAAGGCAGGTTCTTAACCACTGGACCATCAGGGAAGTCCCAAAAAAGTGTATTTTAAGTGTAGAGTTGGATGAGCTTTGATCAATGGATGCATCTATGTATACTTTAACTGCTCAGTCAGGTCTGACTCTTTGCAACCCCAAGGACTGTAGCCCGCCAGGCTCCTCTGTTTATGTGATTTCCCAGGCAAGAGTACTGGAGTGGGTGGGCATTCCCTTCTCCAGGGGATCTTCCCGACCCAGGGATGGAAGCCTGGTCTCCCTCACTGCAGTTAGATTCTTCACTGTTTGAGCCACCAGGGAAGCCCATATATGTAGCCCCTACTCAAGATAGAGAACATTTCCATCACTCCAGAGAGCCCCTTTCCTGAAGATGCCACTGTTCTAATGTGTATCATCACAAACAACCATTTAAAATCCAAATAGGGACTTCCCTGGTGGCCCAGTGGCTGAGACTTTGTGTTCCCAATACAGGGGGCCCAGGTTCGATCCCTGGTCAGGGAACTAGATCCTGCATGCGGCAACGAAGGCCTGGCGTAGCCAAATAAATAAATATTTAAATAAATAAAATCTAAACAGTGGTGGAAGCCAGCTATCATTATTTCCCTTTTGTGAATTTGGATACCTTGAGCCCATATTCAGTCACTTCCTGAAGTGCATGGTGACAGAGGCGGCCTGATAACAAAGCGAGAGAAGAACGTGGGCAAGTCCTGCCTGGCCTCAAGCCCACGATTTAATCAATGGTCACACTTGGTACATACAGAGCTATGACACAGAAATTGAGAAAGGAGACCTCACCTCAGTCGTCTTCAGAAAAGCTCCAAAATAAAGACAGGAAGCCATGTGTGGCTGAGGGCTTGGGTTTGCAAATCAGACCTGAGTTTAAGCCCCTGGCCCTGTAACTGACCAGCTGTAGGAGCCTGAAGGAGCCATTCGAGCCTGTGCTTAGCCACTCAGTCATGTCCAATTCTTCTCTACCCTTCGGGCTGCACCCCGCCAGGCTTCTATATCCGTGGGAATTTTCAAGCAAGAATACTGGAGTGGGTTGTCATTTCCTCCTCCAGGGGATCTTTCTGACCCAGGGATCGAACCTGCATCTCTTGGGTCTCCTGCATTACACGCAGATTCTTTACCTGCTGGGCCATCAAGGAAGGCCGTCTGGAACCTAGTCTGATCTAGCAAGCGGGACAGGAGCCACACCTCCCTCCCAGGGCTGTGGTGACAGAAGCCCCAGAGGGTGCTGGGCCCAGCCCCTGGCTCAGAGCAACATGAAGCACCCAAAGCATGATCATCTGAGGATGCGCTCCAAGTCTCAAATTCTCTTCTCTTCAGAGATCATTTCCAGCTCTTCTGACATCTGGCTGAATTACTAAGAAGACGAAGGTGGAAAATATCTTGGTCTAGCCTGAGAACTCTGAATAGACAAAGCAAGCCTTGCACCTTTTTGGAGCACACTTCAATACTAGGAGAGGACCTTGGGAAATACGGTTCTGGCTGTTGTCTGTCCCTAAGCCCGAGTCAGATGGAGCGGGGACACAGAGCAGCAGACAAGGAGGCTCTCACAGCCAAACCTCTCTTCGGAGGACTCCCCAGCCATCCCCGCTGGGGTCCTGCTTTGTTCCAAAGGCTTGAGTTCATTATCAATGAGGTTGGGGAGGTGAGGCAGGAGAGAGCAAAACTGGCTATAAGAAACACAGGTAATCAATACTTGACATACTAGTTACCAATTTTATTCAATCAAAAGTTTACTCTAATTATATCAGTAAGTCTGGCTTTCTCTTTCCCAACTCAGAATCAGCACACTGTTGCTGATTCTCAATGGTGGCTCTCCACTTACCAAAAAAAAAAGAGAAAAAAATACTGATGCCTGGGCTCAACCCAGGGAAACTCTGATGTAACTGGTCTGGGGATGTAGCCTGGAAATAGAAATTTAAAATTCCAACTGCCTGGGTGATTCTAGCGTGCAGCCAAGATTGCAACCCTCAGTTCTAAAAGATCTGTGTCACCCCCGGGTCAAGCAGGCTACATTTAACTTCCTGGTCTTGCAGAAGCTGCCCCTCCTCTGGCTCCATGGGCCCTATGAATTCTAGACCACACATAAAAACAAGCCAAATCAGAAACAAAAGCAGGCCTCTGATTCACAGCTTCAGGCCACACACAGAGAGGAAATAACTGTACACTAGCTTTAAAAAAATAAAAAACATATCAGCCGTGGGGGAAAGCCCTTGACTTGAAAAGAAATCCAGGCAAGTAAGTACAATAGGAAAAAGATACTGAATCCCTCAACCTCCGAAGTGTTCTCTACCATCTCTCTGCAGAACTATGTTCCTTGTTGTGTGTTGGAGGAGACGTGTACGTGGAAGGTTTGGACGTGAGTTTAGCAAACTTGGACTGCAGTTCTGTGTGACGCTTAGACACACCAAGTCTCAGTTTCCTAACTTTTTTTTTAAACTATGGGTTCTACCTGGGAGGATCTGATAAGGGTATTTATTGATTTATTCGGTTGAGCCGGGTCTTAGCTGTGATACGTGGGATCTTTGACCACTGTGGCATACAGAATCTCTAGTTGCGGCATGTGGGATCTAGTTCCCGAGACCAGGGATCAAACCCAGGCCTCATGCATTGGGAGCACGGAGTCTTAGCCAATGGATCACCAGGGAAGCCTCTCAGTTTCCTTACTCGTAACATGAAGTTAAAGTCAAAATCTTCAGAATAATCCTCAAGGAATAAATGTTTAAAAAAAAAGAGTGTCCTTTTCCTTCTGCTCCTCAAGCTATCCTTAAGACCAGAGGGTCCTAGCCCTGGCAGTACTGGAATCACCTGGGTGCTCTTAGATGTGCTGAGAGTTGGCTTCAGCCCAAAACAATTAATCAAATTGTGGAAAGGTGTGGAAAGAAAGGTGTGGAAACTCAGAAACTAGTGTTTACAAAGCTCTTCAGGGTGATTCTAATGTGCAGCCACAAAGCTCAGGTGTTCCTTTAACTAACTAGATCTAAGGGTTCATTGCCTTGAGGCTAATTATAAAACTTCCCAACTCTGGGCACTTCTGCAATTCAAAAAAGTCTGTTCCATTTCAAATCAACTAAATTCAACCAGCCACAAAACTGTAGCATTATCTGGTATCTAAAACCTACAGGACAGCCACTGCTACTTCCAAGTGTTCTGTCAAATTACTTACTCTTCCAGTGTTGAGCACACAGACCATTGTCCTATTTCTTTCAACAGTCTAGTGAGAAAAACGTCATCATTAATCCCATTTTCAAAGGGAAAATTTAAGTATCACAACTATTAGGGTCCTCTGACTCCCACTCTCACGCACTTCTCGTAACAGCCCAAATCAAGAAATCATGACTTTAATCGTTTGCAGGGCTTGCTGGGCCTTACCCCCAGATTAACTCAGTAGTCCGGTAGGGTTTGAAAACTTGGCCATTTCTAACAAGTTCCCAGGTGATGCTGCGGGTCTGGGGACCACAGTTTGAGAACCACTGCTTCAGTGCCGCCTTCCCTTAGGGTGGAACTTACTTGGCACAGAAATGGAGTAGTTCAAAGTCAGATACAGGTAGAGTCATTTCTTCTTCCATATTGGCCTTGGGACTGGTGTTCCCTAAGACTGCACTTTTCAGGGAAGAGACTCCGGGCAAACAAGTGAAGAAAAAAAAAAAGGGTCTGGGCTGAAGTTTGGTCATTCCCACTCAGGGACAAAGCCAAACAGCAAAGCCCTGAAGGATTCCAAGCACAGAGAAACATTCCCACAGATAGGTGATGAGAGGGTGAGACACCCCGAGCTTTTTAGGTGTGGCCACCCCGGTCTCGACGGAAGTTGACCAGATACGTACCCGGGCACCAGTTAAGGTGCTGAACTCCGTGGCTAAAGTATCCTGACCTGAGGCCCCTGGCATCCCTCCGCGGAGTTCCCAGCATCTAATCCACGCCCTCCCACATGCTCCTTCTCGTTTCTTTTCTCCACGCCACTGGCCCGAATACTCAGACGCACCTTGCCCACTTCCCCGAAACCCAGAGACTCTAGCACAACTTTCAAAAACCCCAAACGCCCCGCTCCAAGCAATCTCACTTCGCTCTCTGGTCACCTACACATCCACCTTCACAATCCTTCCTATTTTCCTCATTTTCCACCCCAAAAGTCCACTTTCAATGACATCTCTTTGTTCTCTTTGCAATCACCAATTCTCATTTCTAACCAGCACTCAAGTCTTAAGAGGTGGCCCGGCTCACCACTACCACCCACCCCCCACAACTTACTCAAGTACATATCTACTCCCCAAGCCCAAATACCCTTTCCCGCGTCCCCAAGAGCCAGGGATAAGCCCCCCACCCTACAACAGAGGCACAATTCTCCGCCCAGAGCCCTTCCCCCACCCCCAACCTCGCCCCCCATCCAACCTCCCAACCTCCTCTCCCCTATCGCGACAGTCCATCGTCGCACCCCTTCCTCTCGGTCTCTGCCCTCTCTATTCTGCCTCTGACCGGCTCTCTCAAGCGGCTCTGCAGCCCCTAGTCCGCGGGCAACGCCCTCCTTACCATGAAAAGCCGGAGGAAGCCGGAGTCTCCAAACCCGGACTGAAAGAGACAGGAAACACCCAGCTCGCGTGAGCCGCGGGCGGAGGCGGGGCCGGGGCGGGGACTTCCGCTGTCTGCACCTCACTTCCGCCCCGCAGAGGACACCTTCCTAAAGGGTCCGTCGTACTACTACTAGATAGAGACCAATTTTCTTCCAAGCTCCCTAGTTAGAATGGGTTGCGTCTCTTCTCGGCTGGGCCAGACGTTTATCCCTCTCCTGAATGCTCCGCTTTTGCAGCTCCCATAAATTACAAGATGCAGGGAGGTTTTCCCATCCGGACGAATAAGCTCTTCGGAAGTGTCGTTTCCGGAACTGGTTGTTGTTTTCCGACGGAACTCTCAGAGTGAACACCCCGGGGCAAGATGGCGGTCGGGCCTCGGCCGCTGCCCCGGGTCTGGCAGAACTCGGGGGTATTGGGCTGAAGCGGTGATAACTGCGGCCTCGATCCCGAGCGCCGGGGCCTCGAGCAGATAAAGGTCTACGGCCTGTGGGTAGCGAGTGGGAACAGGGTTGTGGGTTCTCCGGGTGGTGGGATCGGGGTCTGGGAGGGAGTTAGCCCTAGGGCCGGGTCCCTGCTTCGCCTGGTCGGGGTTGCAGGTGCTGGGGGCTGGTTTTTGGGCTTCAGGGGACGTTTCTCCGTGGCCTTTTTATTTCCGGAGCTACTGAGATAAAAAGAGGCAATAGGCCTTTATAAACAGACTTGTGCTGGATGAAAAAAAATTGTTATTGTGATTGATGCCGAGGACAGACGCCGGGCCTCAGAAGTCATCCGTACCGGAGTTCCAACCGATTCTTTATAACCTTGAATGAATTCCCTCCCTTCTCTGTGCCTCAGTTTCCAACTCTGTAAAATGGAGTAACTAGCTCCTGTCAAATGGAGGATCTCGTGTGACTCAAGTTTTAGTACGATGCCTGACGGCTCTCAATAAAAACAGCTGAAGTGAATAATAACAGTAAAGAAAAAGCTGGTAGTAATCTGACTCTATCTTGGCCCCACGGGCAGTCTAGCATTCTTGACTTTGCCTTCTGTGAATGGGGGCGTCCCTGGGTCTTCTCTGTTTCACTTGAAATAAGTAATTGTTTTGGAGTTGGAGATGAGTTCAAAATCAGGAGCCTTGTGAACTATGACAAGTCATGTCCCTCTCTGAATATCGTTTTCTCTGTGGGAAGGTGGTAGCATGCACCTATATAGGTTATAGCCTTCAATAAATGATAGTGATAGCTGTTATCATTAATAATCTAAGTCCTATTGCTTATTCTTAAGAAAATTAGGCTATTGAGACCTGATAGAGCTGTTGAAAAGTCAGAGGTGATTAAATATCTGTATAGTATTTGACCCATGGTCCATACTTAACCAATGGTGATGGTCGTTCAACCTGGCTGCCCAGCTGTTCCCACCATGAGTGGAGAATTCTGTGGGCCTCAGACAGCAGTTGGTATTTATGGTGCTTCACTTTGGGATGACCCTCCCTGGACTGTCAGGCTCTTTCATAGTTCTCCATGACGTTGACCTCATCCAGAAAAGACTGAATCTCTTATGGAACTGTAGAAGTAGGGTCCTAACTCTATTAAAACCTTGGCTCTGTCCCTTACTAGTGGTCTAACCTGGGCTACCTGTGTGTATGTCAGTTGCTCAGTCATGTCCGACTCTTTGTGACCCCGTGGACTGTAGCCCACCAGACTCCTCTGTCCATGGAATTCTGCAGGCAAGAATACTGGAATGGATAGCCATTTCTTTCTCAGGGGATCTTTCTGACCCAGGGATCGAACTCGGGTCTCCTGCGTTGCAGGCAGATTCTTTACCATCTGAGCTCCAGGAAAATCCCAAACTTCAATTTACAGAAAAGGAAATTGAGGCGTACAGAGGATAAGGAACTTGACCAAATGAGAAAGAATCAGAACTGAAAAAACCCAAAGGCTGCTTTGATCCAGGTCTTTCTCTGCTATACACAGCCTTTTCTTTGATCATCCAGGGCATTTAGCAGAGTAAGTACCTCACAAATACTTCTGATGTGTTTTTATTTGATTGATGAACTGTAATAGATATTATGCAGCTAGAAGAAGTGAAGAAGAAAGGATTTGAAAAACTGCAAAGTATGGACCATTACGTGGTGTAAACAAACCAGCATACAGCGTTGCCCAGGGGTTGGTGAGCTCAAGAAGAGCCCCCGGGAGAAGGGAAGTTTTGAGATAGCCTCACGGGTGCTTAGTCACAGTTTACATGCAGCCTCCCATTTTTCTGTCGGGAAAAGCTCTCTCTTCTTCTCCCTCCCCATCTTTCCCCTGCCCCCCGAGAGAGACTGTCTCCATGTTAAGGGAAGAGTATACCACGTGCTCATGGCTTGGGCAGGTTTGTTTGCAGCTCTGAGAGGCTTGAGGCTGTCACCCAGTCTAAACAGGGCCCAAGCCCAAGGGTTCATAGCCCAGGTGACAGGACTGGTGATAGAAAAAACTCTTTTAACAGGTGACCATTCTTTCCTATCCACAGACCCAGAGTGCCTGTACAGTTAAGGGCCTCTAGTAAAGAGTTTTTAAAAGGCAGATCTGTGTGTATAAAAATAATACGTCAGACTTATTGACTATGCGCCCTGTCAGCCACTTCGACGGGTGCTTGATGTCATCATCTCAGTCCTTATGATCAGCCTCTAAGCTGATTAACGGACAAGACAGGATGGCTCAGAGCTGTATCCCCGCAGTACACGGCACAGCTATGGCTCGCTCCTGCTCTGCCTGACTCCAAAACACTCGTGCCTCTCACAGTGCCATGTCGCCTGACCACATGCCTTCTGTGGAGAATTCAAGAAAACAGACCAGTTAGGGAAGCAAAGTGTCGCACAGTCCCACTACCTCAAAGCAACCATTCTTCTTTAATTGAAATATAGGTGATGTATAATACATGTAGGTTACAGGGGTGCAGTATATGGTGACTCAGGTTTTCAAGGTTGTCCTCCATTTGCAGTTGTAAAATATTGGCTACATTCCCCCATGTTGTACAAAATATCCCTGCAGCTTGTTTTGTTTTCTGTTGTTGCACTGGGCTTTGTTGCTGCATGTGGGCTTTCTTTAGTTGGGGCGAGTAACAGCTACTCTCTAGTGGCGTGCGGGCTTCTCATTGCTGTGGGTTCTCTTGTTGCAGAGCTCAGGTTCTAGAATGCAGGCTCAGTAGCTGTGGAACACGGGCTTAGTTGTCCCTCGGCATGTGGGATCTTCCCAGACCAGGGATCGAACCCCTGTCCCCTGCATTGCGAGGCTGATTCTTAACCACCAGACCACCAGGAAAGCTCCTGCAGCTTATTTCAAACCTTCCAGTTCGTACCTCTTAGTGCCTTACCCTTTTCTCCTTCCCTGGCCCCACGGGCAACCACTTGTTCTTTATGTCTGTGAGCTTGCTTCTTTTTTGTTATATTCACTGGTTAAAACAAGCATTCCTGTTTTTTCCCCAGTTTTGTATCTACCTGTCCACAGGACTTTTTCTTGATGGAATTGGGGTCATAGGGAAGAATCTTTTGTATTCTATTACAAGTTAATCCCTAAAGGGATGTCGCATATAAGCCTAAATTATACTCAGTGGCCCCTCTTTGGGAACTCTGCCTCCCAGCTAATGAGCCTTAAGCTAAAATACCTTTGTTTAGCTCACAGGAAATATCCTGACCAGGCCTACCCATGAATGACTGCAGGGAGGAAGACATGAACACATCCCCTCTGGAGGCTGACCGGAACCAAGAAATGTTTGACTTTATTGCCTCCCTTTTTAGTATAAAAGAAGCCTGAATTCTAACTCAGGCAAGATGGTTCTTTGGGACATGAGTCCACCATCATCTCGGTTTGCTGTCTTCTCAAATAAAGTCGCTGTTCCCTGCCCCAGCAGTGGTCTCTTGACTTATTGGACTATTGTGTGACAAGCAGTGTGAGCCTGAACTCAATGAGGGTATTGGTTCACGGCCAGCCCCTTTTTCATTTCTTAAGCATAAACATTTTTCCAGTTTGCTAAAAATGCTAAACATAATTTGCAATGGCTTTTAAACATTCCATTCCCTGTGTTATTCTTTCTTGGTTGCCATCATAAAGCCTACAGCTCTAATTCAGCAACTTCTTTGGGCTTATTCTCAACCTGCTTCCTTGAAACTGAGGGCTGGGGAGATACGTGTGCCATTTAGATCTGATATTAATTAATTAAAGAGGACATGGGTGGTTTTTTTTTTTTTTTTTAAACCAGAGGCCCTGTTTTTATTACTTTTTTTCCCGTGACGAAGATAAGACGATGCCCTGCCTATAAAACTCAATCCGAAATCTGGATTTTTTTTCTTTTGCCAGAAAAGACAAGCTCCTCTGAAGTGAGAAGCCGCCCTTAGCCGTGAGTCCTGTGTAAGATCACTAATGATTACCTGACATTTCTGCGTCACCAGCAGGTCCTCAGGTGAGAAGACTCTATTGCCTGTCTTCTCACACTCCCTCCTGGCATCAGGTGAAAGTTTCAAGATCGAATTACAGGTACTTAGTCACAGTCTGCATGCAACCTCCTGTCTTAATATTGGTTAGAGGCTCCCTCTACTGCTCCCCCGGCACCCCCCGCCACACACACTCCAGGAGGGACTGTCTCCATGTTTGTCTTGAGAATTACTGATGAGAGACCGGCATGTTGGCAAAGCCTTGTTTACCAGCTGTGGATCAGCGTTGAACAGGGGTCACACAGGTCCCTTGGGGAGGAGCCTCACGTGACCCTTTTTATCCTGGATGTTTTCACGTGAGCATGGCTTCGAGTGAGGTAACTTGGTAAAAAGATGGTTTTCTAGAAGTCTGAATTTCTGAATAATTCATTTCAGTGCCTGTGTCAGCTAGGCTGATTATTTTGCATAAAAGGACAAAGTTTTGAAGCATGTAAAGCCATTATCTCAGTGTGAGAGGCTCCATGGACCAGTACTGTGTGCTCTAGGCTGATAGCCACAACCATCCTTTTGGGAAAAGACAGTTACGGGTGATTTAGATGACACTATAATGGCTAATTGAGAGCCTCTGTCCAAGAATGCCAGTCTATGGATGCGGGCATCTCTGCTCTAACATCTTCATAAGCCCTTGGCCGAATGGGAATAGTAAGGACAGCAGGATAAGTTGTGCTTAGAACCAAACACATTCAATGTAATGGATCATCTCACATTCTGGAATCATGTACCTTTGGCTTTCTTTATGTTTAATTGGCCTTTAAAAAAAATGAAAGGCTTCTTTTGTGCTGGGCACAAAGTAGGTATCAGTAAGTATTTGTTGAGTGAATAAATGAATAAAATGATGGTAACAGTAAATAATTATGTTTAATGTTTTGCCCTCCAGTCTTTACTCGGCAAAATAAAAGCTGACTGTTCAGTGAAATATCCAGGGACCTTTGACTTAGAGGATGCCTGGTTTGAATTAGAGCTTTATAGATGGAATCGATTCATGCTTTGTTTATTCATTAAACGATTACTGAGCCTGAACCCTATGCCAGGCGCTGTGTTCCTTCTCTTAAGAAAATGTAATTATTTAGTATAGGAGAAAGCGTCGCTGGTCTGGGGAGTTGCATGAAAGGAGCCGATAGGAAGTTGGGACTCGTGCCAGGAGAGCTATTAGCCCCTGGGGAGGGTGCCAGGGCTTTCTGCCCTTTGCTCCTAAGCCCCTTTCCATGAGTGTTTTTTGTATCATGACTGACATCAGCCACTGGCTGTTTTCCTTGCAGGCTTTGCGCAAGTTTGCAAACATGTTCACCGTTTCTCAGACCTCAAGAGCTTGGTTCATCGACAGAGCCCGTCAGGCTCGAGAGGAAAGGCTGGTGCAGAAGGAACGAGAACGGGCGGCTGTGGAGATTCAGGCCCACATACGGAGCTTTCTCTGTCGGCGTCGGCTGCAAAGAGAAATCAGGTGGGGGGCAGGAATCCTCAGCACATTTTTTTGTTTTTTAATGTTGTTTTCTGCAGCTTAAAAAAATATATTCGTTTTGGCCATGCCGGTCTTTGTTGCTGCACGCCAGCTTTTCTCTGGTTGTGGCGAGCGGGAGCTGCCCTCCCATTGTGATGAGACGGCCTCTTCTGGTGGTGCCTTCTCCTGTTACAGAGGACGGACTGCAGGCACACGGGCTTCAGTGGTGCAGCTTGCAGCCTCCAGAGTGTGGGCTCAGTACTTAGGGCACAGGGGCTTAGTTACTCTGGGGCATGTGGGGTCGTCTTACACCAGCGACTGAACCCGTGTCCCCTGTGTTGGCAGGCAGATTGCTAACCACTGGGCCACCAGGGAAGTCCCAGCACGTTCACTTTTATTCCCAATAAATAGGGGGGAAAAGAACCAGTTGGTATTTTCTTAGAGTTCTTGAATAGCCTTCTAGCTGCTATGAGCTCCTAACTAAAAAAATCTTTGTTTTTTACCCTTCCCTCCCTAGGAGAGAGATTGATGAGTTTTTTAAAGCAGAAGACTCTGGGTCCAGTAAAAGAAGCGCACTTTGTATTTTTAAGATTGCCAGGAAACTGCTGTTCTTGTTCAGAATTAAAGAGGATAATGAGGTAAAATAACAGCAAACACACGTCATGCTTCCTATGCGTCAGATCCTTTTATAAGTATTTGATAAATATTAACTCGTGTTCCTTACAGCAGCTCTGTGAGTCAGGTTGTGTTACCCCCAGGTCCTGCCCCTTTTGTTTTCTTGGAAGCTGTTTTGTAGGGATTATACCCAGTGCTGAGAATCATCATCATTTTTTTTTTCAATAAAGAAATTTGGGGGATTTTTTTTGCTTGTTTGTTTATTTTTTACCATTTATTTATTTGGCCATGTGGCATGTGGGATCTTATTTCCCTGACCAGGGATCAAACCTGTGCCCCCTGCAGTGAAAGCACAGAGTCTCAACCACAGGATGGCCAGGGAAGGCCCTCATCACGATTGATTTCATGGTAACTCCTGTAAGCAGTTGTCCTCAGATGTGTATAGAAGCCAGACAGGTCAGCAGATGAGTGAGAGAAGCTGTTCATGAGTTACAGCACAGTACAGATCATAATTCATGGTAACTGACAGATGGTGGTGAGGGCATCGGAGGGAGAGGTAGGCTGTGCCATGACCAACCAAAGGAGCAGCCATCCCTTGGCTCCAGCCGTTGGGAGACTGATACTCTGGTATTTTTTAAAGAGATGCTAGAGATCTTTGCTACTGTTTTCTAATTTGAAAAAAAGTGAAACTCACTCATGTCCAACTCTTTGCGACCCCATGGACTATAGGCCACAAAGCTCCTCTGCCCATGGGATTTCCCAGGCAAGAATACTGGAGTGGGTTGCCATTCCCTTCTCCAGGGGCTTTTCCTGACCCCAGGAATCAAACCCAAGTCTCCTGCCTTGGCAGATGGATTCTTTACTGTCTGAGCCACCAGGGAAGCCTGGTTGGCAGCTAATTTGAAATTTCTTCTAAAATCCTGCACACCAAACAAACCATGCTAGTTGTACCTTTGGAGTTAGAACCATCAGCCTAGAAAGTAGGGTTCCAAGGAAGGAGCTAGTTATCTGTGACAGTTGTAAGGATACCACTGGGGAGTCCTCTGTGTTCCCAGGGTCAGGCATCCATCGCAGCTAAGCGTCTCGTTGCACCAGACCCTCTTCTGGGTACTGGGGTTCCCGAAAGAAACAGAATGGGTGCCATAGCCCAGCAGAGGGGAGAGGAGGACACTGGCACTGAGCCCAGTCACTCAGGTGGGGACAGTCGGTGGGGAGGGAAGGGCTCTCCAGTGAGCAGAGGAGGAGACCGCAACTTAGCGTGGCCGGGGGCCGCCGGGGCCGCACCGCTTCTAAGGGTGGACCCAGGGTTGGCAGAGCCAGAGTGTGACCCGGGCTCCAGTTTCCACTTTTCTTGCTTTTGCGTTTCAAGATACAAGTGATGATATGACAGCTTGTGAGGCAAAAGTCCGCATGCATGGTGCTTACAAAACGGCAAATGGCTGAGCACGGTTGAGGAGAAACAGCTGCTGGTCTGCGGGACTCCAGGCCCAGTTTGCCAGGCTGATCTTGTTTTCCAAAAGGACCCCTACTCTAGAACACACCCAGGGCTCCTCCTGCCTGCAGGCCACCCGTTGGAGAACCTTTCCTCAATCTTTCTGATATCCTCGGTCTCCACATCTACCAGTTGGAATTAAATAGGGTCTCCACATCTGCCAGTTGGAATTAAATAGGGTCCCCACGTGAGTCATTTGGCATGCCACACCAAGGGAACATGTGAGGCTGCCTGATGTCTCTGTTCATCGTGGGAATGTATAACCCCCATTATGCCTCTCTGCAGAGATTTGAGAAGTTGTGTCGCTGTATCCTGAGCAGCATGGAAGCTGAGAATGAACCCAAGGTGAGTGGGGTTGGTAGGGGGGTGCCAAAAAGTCTCCCACCACCCCACAAGCCGGCCTGCTTGGCTCTGAAAGTTCCCCTTGAATGTTCTGACCATTGTGTATGGGTCTGCTTATGTTCATGTGGGTGTGCGCATGTGCTAAGTTGCTTCGGTCGTGTTTGACTCTGCGATCCTATGGACTGTAGCCCACCAGGCTCCTCTGTCCATGGGATTCTCCAGGCAAGAATACTGGAGTGGGTTGGCATATGTTCACATCCACACGCAAATAAGTAATGGATCAGAAATACTAACAAAGTACAGTTGATTTCCTCAGTCTCTGCGTTATCCAAGAAGCTGTGTTTAGCCCTTGCCTCCTACTCAGGACGGCAAATCCCCTTACCAGGCTGTTTACCTTTGAGTTTAGTGTTAAAATGAGTCCTGTTGTTGTTTAGTCCCTCAGTCGTGTCTGACTCTTTTGCAACCCTATGGACTGTAGTCTGCCAGGCTCTTCTGTCCATGGGATTTCCCAGGCAAGAATACTGCAGTGGGTTGCCATTGCCTTCTCCAGGGCATCTTCCAACCCAGCAATTGAACCAGTGTCTCCTGTATGGGCGGGTGGATTCTTTACTGTTGAGCCACCAGGGAAGCCCAGAAGAAATCCTACTCGCTGCTTATTTATCCATTCATCCCCCACCTTGTCTGACTCTAGACCTGGCTGTTTGATCCCTTTCCAGTCTCTGAAATGTATGTCATTTAATCGTGTAACTGGCCATTACGTTCCTCTTTTTTTCCTGCTTGCAGATGTGGTACGTGTCCCTGGCTCTTTCCAAGGATCTCACTCTCCTATGGATTAAACAGATCAAAGACATCCTGTGGTATTGCTGTGAGTTTCTTGAGCAGCTCAAGGTAAAAAATAAAAACAAGACTGTAAGCCTGTCCTTTGCACGTGCGGGCTGCAGGGTGTGCTTTCGGAGTCCTCGTGACTCACTCATAGATGTTACTACCTGTGTGATCTCCCAGCTGGAGTCTAGTAATGAATTACTGGAGCCCTGTCCCTGGAGAGAGTGAGTGAGATGCTGTTATCAGCCTGAGCGCCTTTTTCATGCACAAAGTTTTGAATATTGACCTGGTCTCACCACAGTCTTGATGCCAGGAATCTGTTGTTTTCCCTTCTGTCCTTTTGATGTAGTGGATACTCTAGAGTTGACATTATCATGTGAGTCAGGCCCCTGTGACCAGTGCAGACATCCGACATGAGTGCAGCTGGTAATACACACGAGCTACGGAAGGAAGAGGACATCTTGTTGTAGAGTCTTTCTGTAAGAGGCAGCTGGGGATGACGAGCCAGGGGCTGCTGGAGTTGCCATCTCTTCACTGCTGTCCTCTGTCCTCTTCACTGCTGTCCTCTGTCCTCTTCACTGCTGTCCTCCCTTTGGGAATCCCCTCGGCCTCTCCTGCTGTAATCACAGTGGCCAGTGGTTCTGGGCCTTACGTCCTTACTGTGTCCTGACCAAAGGGAAAAGGGAGGGCTCCCCTCCACACACCAGTTCAGAGATCTGGGCGGACTCATAAAGGTCCAGTGGGATCCTGGCCTCAACCCTGCCCTGGGCACGGTGGCAAGACAGATGGAGTGCCGCCCTCAGCCCCGCCTGGTCCAGTGCCCTCCCTTGTGTTTCAGGAAGGCGGGCAGGGTGTGTGTGTGTGCCAACAGCGGCCATTTCCACTTCGCTCGTGTGGAGGCTAGACGTTTCAGGGGCAGAGGCTTGGCGTGGACCCTGCTGGTGACTGAGTTATGGAGCAAATGTTGCCAGAGCCCCCAGTGATCCATTCCCAGACGTCTCTCTGAAGGCGCTCGCGAATGGCTCTCTCAGCCTTGACCCAGGAGAAAGCATAAATTATAGTCATCATCATAGGAATAGCCAGTATTACCTAGTGTGATCTGTGTGCCAGGTGCTCTTCCTAGTGCTTTATATACATTAATCCATTTGTGTCTCATAACAACCCAATGGAAGAAGCAGCGTTACTGTCTCCAGTCAACAGGGGAGGAAGTACAGAGAGGTTAGGAAACTTGCCCAAGATCACACAGCTAGTAAGTGGTAAAGCCAGAAGTCTGCGCTTGTTCTGTTCGATTGCATTTCTTCTCTGTGGCTGCAGTGTACACGCACACACGTGTTAAGTACTAAACGCGTACATGTAAGCAAGCCAGCGCTGGTCATCTTGTTTTCTAAGAATTCTCAATTCACCAGTCTTAAGAGTCTTTCAGGTTCTGTGGTCAAGCCCTCATGTGCCAAAATCCCCATCATTTCACTCCTGAAGCAGTGACTCCTCGAGAGAAAAAGAATAAAAGCTTAGAATCCCGACTCGTTTGTCTGCAGTCAGAAATGTTGTAAATGGATTGTTTTGCTGCCTTGGGCTGGAGGGCGCACGTCTCAGTCTCACTCTGTTGTTTATAGCCGGAAATTTTGCAAGACTCCAAACTCATCACCCTGTACCTCACGATGCTTGTCACCTTCACGGACACGTCAACGTGGAAAATTCTCCGGGGAAAAGGTCGGTGAGACTCACTTCAAAGTCTTCCCCAAGTCGCATTTCCATAGAGAGTTTGGGAGTTTGGGGGACCTTTTCAAGAAGTGTTTTTGCCGCCATGAGCCTCAGGGAGGGGCCTGGAACCACACGCATGGAGATGGCCTTGGCGTGTCCCATCCCGCTGCCCCACGGTGTCTAGAACACGCTCAGTATTGAGAAAAGGCACGGTTCCTCTGAGCTCACTTGTTAACAGCGCCCAGAGCATCGCAGCCTCCAGGCGATCATATTCACTTAAGCCTCGTCGCTTCACATGGAGGATGTTCAGCAGCAAATAATTCTATTTTAGGGACTTCTCTGGTGGTCCAGTGGTTAAGACTCCATGCTTCCAATGCTGGGGTCGTGGGTTCTCTGGAGAACTAAGATCCTGCATGCTGTACAACGCAGCCTAAAAACACTAAAAGCTCATAAGATAATTCTGCTTTGCCCATAAAACTGCCTCTGTCCCTGAATCCTAAACTCAGCCTCATGTGTTTTATACATTCATGTTGTTCATCCATTCATCATAGCGTACTCTGTGCAAGGTGCTGAGCAGGCACCAGAGTTGTGGGAAAGGTCACTGTCCTCCAGGGGCTTTAGGGCTGAACTCTGTGCGCCCACCCCTCCTCAACACACTTGAGTCTGGGGGCCGGAGAGGAGACAGATGTTAGAGAGAGTATGGGGCTTCCCTGGTGGCTCAGTAGTAAAGAATCCACCTGCTGGTGCAGGAGATCTGAGTTTGATCCCTGGGTCGGGAAGATCTCTTGGAGAAGGAAGTGGCAACCCACTCCAGTATTCTTGCCTGGAGAATCCCATGGACAGAGGAGCCCTGTGGACTGCAGTCCATGAGGTTGTAAGAGTCAGACGTGACTTAGTGAGTGAACGACAACGTGTACATATATATATATATTTATATGAATATGTGTGACTGTATGAGTGATGTATGTGAGTATGTACAGGTCACGACACCAGTGTGGCAGGTGGCGCTTGGAAGGAGGAGCCCAGGAGAAGCGAGGTGCAGTGGGGTGAGAGGCCCTGCCTTGTGTGGGGCTCAGGCTTTCCTGAAGAAGTGGTGTCTGAGCTGAGAGCTGGAGGGAGAGGTAGGGTGCGCAGAGGACGGACAGAACTTTGAAGCAGAGGAAACTGCTGTGCCAAGGCTGCAGGCCAGGAAGGAGGGATTCTCTGGGGCCTGATCCTGGACTCTGGGTGGGGGGGAGTCGGGGAAGAAGCATTTAAAACACGTTGTGTTTTGGGCCCTGCCAGGGACCTTGTGTCCCAGTGGGAAGCGGAGGTTGCCGCAGTGGGTACAAAGTGCCAGGCCCTCGGAGGGACGTAGAAAAGGTGCTGCAGGAGCTTGGAGGCCGAGGACGGTGCTTCTGGGAACCGATAGGACCCTTCTCTTAAGAGGTGACCCTTGAACCAGGCCTTGCAGGAGAGAGAATCCTGAAAATACCGCATCTCTTCTGATACCAGGCCCAAGGGGAGCAGGAAGGCAAGCCAGAGGAGCTCTGGTTTCCTTAACGGCCCGGAGCCTGGGGACATAAACAGTTCACGTGACGGTCAGAGGTTAGTTTTTTTTTTTTTTTTTTTCTTTCTCAGACTTTTTTCCTTCATTCAGGTGAGAGTCTTCGACCAGCCCTGAACCACATCTGTGCAAACATAATGGGCCATCTCAACCAGCGTGGATTCTACCCTGTTCTGCAGGTCTGTGACTTCATTCTTGACGTGTGGCTTCATTCTCCAATACCTCAACTTGGGTTTTACCTCTGGTTTTGGCATATCTGCCACCCGCCTCAGAGCAGCAGTTTGTGCAGGAAGGGCTTACAGCCCAGCGCCCTCTCCGCCCTCCCCCGCCTCAGGGTTTGTGTAAAAAGGGGACAGTGGCTGGGATCCCTTTGTTGTGTTTACCTGTTAGTTGTAAGGACAGTCCAGTCACTTGAAGCTTGAGCTCGGGCAGGAGGCCTCAGGACGCGCCCCGTCAGGCTCCTTCTTGGTCAGCACCTAGGACTGTCTTTCTCGTCCCACATCCTCCAGCAGCCTTTGGTCCACCCTGCGTGTTATCAGGCCAGTTCGCACATCCAGGGAATTGTCAGAAATCTGTCTCATCAGTGTTTAAAAGTACTTTGGAATTCCGGAGTTTGAGAAGTGACGTGGATTGAGTCCATCCTTCCACCTGGGGCTGCGGTGGGCTCTCATCTAGTTGGGTTTCCTTTTCTCCTCATGACAGCCCTGCGAAGCGCCATGGCGGCCCAGGGTGGATTCTCCACAGCTCCTCTCAGTGGCAGCTTCTGCTTCACACCCTAACTCCGAAATGCTTCTAAAATAGTTGCGATCTTAAATCTGGTATTCTATCAGCTGTTAATTTTTTTTAGCTATTATTCTTAAAAACTTAGGTGTAATACTTAAAGTAGAGTGGGACAACGGACCTCCATACCCATTAGTTTTCTTTCATTTTTTTAGAAACATCCTAATACGTTTTTTTTTTAATCTGAAGCACTCGTTGTACATTTTTTACGTACACGTGAATATAAAGTTGGCATCACCCTGACCAGTTACGATGTTCTTTTCAGATCCTGCTAACCCGTGGCCTGGCGAGACCCCGGCCTTGTCTATCCAAAGGCACTTTAACGGCTGCCTTTTCCCTAGCGATGCGGTAAGTAGGGAGCTGTAGCTGAGGGGCTGGTGTGCTTCTGAAGGCACCTTCTCTTGCAGACTCCTTTTGAAGAAGGCCAGCTAGCGAGTGTTTTCAGATCTTCTGTCACAGCTGCTCTGCCACTGTAGCCAGGCAGCCACAGATGGAGATGGCTGTGTGTTCCCAAGAAACTCTATTTACAAAAATCAGCAGTGGGCAGATTTTGACCTGTGGGCAACAGTTTGCCAAGCTGGTCTAGAAACCATTAGCCACATGGGACTCTTTCAATTAAATTGTATTAAATTGTATTAAAATTAAATACAATTAAGAATTCAGTTCCTTGATTTCATTAGCCACATTTCAGGTGGCTCAGAGACCACAGGTGACTAGTGAAAACCATATTGACAGTACAACTTAAGGAATATTTCCATCATCACAGGAGGTTCGGTTGGACAAGCCTGCTCTATCTGATGAGAACTCTATGTAAAAAGTCAAAAGAAAGGGGAGATTAATGATATATTTTATTTAAACCACTGTATCTAAAATTGCCATCTTTGCATGGAATCAATACTTTTATTTATTCTCATTAAAATTGTGTGCATGCTCTGTCACGTAAGTTGTATCCGACTCTTTGTGACCCCACAGATTGTAACCCGCCAGGCTCCTCTGTCCGTGGGATTTCCCAGGCAGGAATAACTGGAGTAGGTTGCCATTTCCTTCTCCAGGGAATCTTCCCGACCCAGGGATTGAACCTACCTCTCCTGCGATGGCAGACGAGTTCTTTACCCCTGAGCCACAGGAAGCCCTGTTGGTGACTTAGCAGCAAACACACCCATGTCGCATCACAGCGCTGGCAGCCCAGGAGCCCCTCTCTGTTTCCTTTCCTGTCACTACTCCCTCCTCCTCTCCCATGTATATAGTTTCTTATCCTGCTCTTTTTAAGTCAGTTAAAGAGTGAGGATTCTCTGATGTCAATAAAACTTCAGTGAATTGATTTTTTCATAGCTTCATCATAAGCCATCACTGATTCAGCCCTTCCCCCAGGGGATGGGCCCATTTCACATCCAGTCTTCCTTGAAGTCCTGTGAAGCATACCTTCAGGGGATTTGGGGGTGTTGGTGGGATTGTTCTTCTATTCCAGGTTTGCAGTACAGTCCTCTTGAGTGAGGTGATCTGTCTGTGTCTAGCCCCGTGCTTGCTGCACAATTTTCAGACAATCTAATCCGGCCGTTCCTCATCCACATCGTGTCCGTGCCCGCCCTCGTGACTCATCTCAGCACCGTGACCCCCGAGGTCAGTGGGCTCTGCACTCCCACAATCCCATTTTTGCCTTTGTCTTTAGAATAGAAATTTTAGCCTCTTCTCCTGACGTTTCTCCAAAATCAGTAGCCACCGTAGACATACTCAGGCTGGAAGCCCAAAGAAAAGGGGTCTCATCTTTGTTTTCTCCCTGGTAATGGAGAACATGTTTGGCAGCCAGGGGGTGGTCTGCAGGTGACGGGGTTCACACTCTGGTGGGAAATTCCTCCTGTCAGCCTCCACTTTAACAGTCTGCGATTGTTCGCAGCGCCTCACTGTTTTAGAATCTCATGACATGCTCCATAAATTCATCGCATTTTTAAGAGATGAAGATCGATGCCGTGATGTGTGTGAAAGCTTGGAAGGATGCCATACGCTTTGTCTCATGGGTGAGTACCCACGGTCGGAATTTGATGGTGTCCTGGGCATGGGCAAAAGCCCAGGGGTTTTGCTTTCCACCATTCTGGAGACCACAAGCTGTTTTTAGTACAAGCTGGAAGTGCTTACAGTAAAAGGTAAATAGTTAAACTAGATACATAAAATTGAAAGTCACATGGAAAATGTATCAGCATGGCAGACCAGGTGAGTGACCGTAAGTGAATGTTACATTTCAGCCCTTCTGCTTCCTGGCAGCCAGGGAAAAATGGAAACGTGTGAGTTCCTGGAGAATTCTCAGCTCAGGAGAGCAGAGAGCACAATGGGTGGGGCTTAGACCAGAATGGAGTCTAGCATTTATTTTACATTTTCATTTAGATGAGGAAAGGGTTTGTGGATAGGAGAGTTTAAAACAGCAGAATTCTGTTTGCCTCATTAGAGGAAATAGAGGAATTAGAAATTAGAGGGGGAAAAAAGGGTTAGAGGAAATATAAAAAGGTTCTTAGGTCTACATTTTAAAGGAGTCGATGGTAAGAGTAAGACATTAAGTAACTTCAGTGAACACTAAATAACAGTGGTTTTCCAGGACTTTCAGATCTTCTTCAGAAGATCATTCCTTGTGTTGACCCTTGATTTTAGAATACTAGTATAATGAAGTGTTATGCTCACTTAAAAATCTGGCCTTTTGCTTGTTACTTCAAATAATCCTCACATCAAGATAGGGGATCCTTGTTCCAATGTTGCAGAGGAGGAAGCAGACTCGAGAGGTGGGTTGAGGGTCGGCCAGCTCGCCTGCAGCAGAGCCTGGACTGGAGGCTGGATCGGCCTGTTTCTGAGCCCTGACCTGTGCTGCAGCCCCAGCACCACAGGTCCCTCTCCAGGGACTTTATTCCTGCCCATGGACATGGGTGCCTGGGCCCGGGGCAGGGAGCAGGGCTGGGAGGCGAGGAAGCATGTTGGCCCCGGCCCATCGCACTCCACCTTCTCTCTTTGCAGGCAACCTCCTGCAGTTGGGCTCCCTCAGCCCCAGGGTGTTAGAGGAGGAGACAGACGGCTTCGTGAGTCTGCTCACCCAGATGCTCTGCTACTGTCAGAAGTACGTGTCCCAGAAGAAGTCCAACCTGACCCACTGGCACCCCGTCCTCGGCTGGTTCTCCCAGTCCGTGGACTACGGGTGAGTCCTGGAGGCAGAGCCCTGCCTGTCTTGTCTCCTTCTCCTGCCTGCCTCCCACCACTGCCCCCGCCTCTCGTCGAGATTGGTGGGCCAGCTATGAAGACGACGGCGCACTAGGCATCAGGCAGCTTTCGTCGACGGGGTGGTGAACAGGATGGAATCAGGATGAAGAGCGAACAGGTCGAGGGTGGCTGGGAGGCGACTGAGACCCATGGGGCCTGGGGAGAGCCGTGGGGCTGCCCCAGCAAAGGAAGCCTGGGTGGAGCACAAGCTGAGGAGGAGATCGGTGTCACTGCACCCGGGCCTCAGCGGCAGTTTGGGGACCCCACACCTCTCTTAGGGTCCTATTTGCCGTGCCGAGGGGCAGTTCCCAGCCACCCCTCCAGATGGCCTCCTGTCAGGTGGGGTTGACATGCCCCCTCTCCTGCTCTCGCCCAGCCTCAACGAGTCCATGCCCTTGATCACCAAGCAGCTGCAGTTCCTGTGGGGGGTGCCTCTTATCCGGGTCTTCTTCAGCGACATCCTGAGCAAGAAGCTGCTGGAGACCCAGGAGCCGGCCCATGCGCCGCCGGCCTCCCCGCAGAACGTGCTGCCTGTGAAGAGTGAGTGGCTCCGCCTGCCCCAAGTCCAGCTCCTCAATGGCCCTGGGTGCCTGGGAGTCCCCTCTGTCACATGACCTCTGTCCTCTCTCTTGAAGATTTGAGATGGCTTAAGTCTAACAGAACAGTGAGAGAAAATCCTTAGGGAGAGAAAACAAGGGCTAGGGAATAACTGTGAACAAAATCAAGGTCGAGTGTCCTGAACATCCATAGATGGTCCATGAGGGCGGTTGCACTCATTTCTGAGCTTCCATTCAGCTGGAAGTTTCTATTTTTGGCTTTGAATTTCTAATAGCCAGAAATGAGAAGGAATTTATGGACCTTTTCTTATTCTCATTAGTAGAAAGAAGGAAGAGGACTGATTTCTTAAGGGAGGTAGAGCTTTTCTGAGTTTCTAATCATAAAAGATAACCTCCCCTGTGGAATTCCTAATATAGGGACAGTGGTCACTGGGCAGGCTGCCACCTCAGTGTCCCCCTTGCAGGATCCATGGAAGCGGGTCCCATGGAAAGGTTTCTCATAGCCCATGCCGGTAAAATGAAGGCAGTGCTTCTGGCACATAATTTGGAGGGCTTACCTGCCTGTGGCAGATTGTGGGGTTCAGTGTGGCTTTTCTCCTGCCGCCCAGCGTATTGCAGAGTTCCATGTTGTAGCCATCAGTGAGCACGGGCTTGTACCTTCAGCAGGATATAAATGGGAAGGTGTAAACGAGTGCAACCCCAAACCGAATATGTGTACTTGAAGTTGATGCTGCTACTTGCCTCTGAAAGCACAGCACGTTGGGAATCAGCCAGGCCCCACACTTCTCCCCCCTTCCCCTAGTAGAGTCCTCAGATTTTACCTTTGTGGGTTCTAAAGTTAAGTGGTTACAGTAAAGGAATCCACAAACTGAATCGATACATTCTGCTTGTTCTGAAGAGTCTCCTATTCTGAAGAGGTCTTTGTGTTCTCCCAAAAACCTGTTGTCACTGCTTTTCTGATTTACCCCAAAGAGAGGATTCGAATCACAGGAGAGCCTCCCTGTCTGGCTCCGGCTGGAAGTTTGGAGCTCTACTGAAACGCCCTTCCCTTTTCTGGGGAGGCGTTGGGCAGATGGCTGAGCTCCTACTCACATGCTCCCTCTCCTCTCGCCGGCAGCTCTCCTAAAGCGAGCGTTTCAGAAGTCAGCGTCAGTCCGCAACATACTGAGGCCCGTCGGGGGCAAGCGTGTGGACTCCGCGGAGGCGCAGAAGGTCTGCAGGGTCTGCGTCCTCTACCAGACTTCGCTGGCGACTCTCACCCAGATCCGGCTGCAGGTCCTCACAGGTCCGGGGTCCCAGGGCGGCCTTTGCCCTCGCTCACATCTGCCAGACCAGTTCTCTAAGATGTTGATTCTCTCCTGGCTTCCTTGACTCAGAAATCATGTTGAAGAAGGGTGTCTTTGCTGTTCTTCTTAGAGATTGGCCCACCTCAGCTATAGCTGGAGTTCATCCTAGGCCTAGCACTTCTAGTTTGTTCCTGAGACCTGGCTTTTATTTCCATTATGAAGTACAACTGGCTTTCTAAAAAAGTTAATTTTTTTTTAATGAATAGAAAACTAGAAAAGACAAGAAACAGAGAAAAGAAAATTTAAACCACTCTTAATCCCCCAGTCTGTAGGTAACCATTTGGTCCTGAGTGTGTTACATATATATGTATTTAGATTGAAATGTATAGTTTTTTTCCCCTTTCTGTTAATCACATTATAAGCATTTTGTCTCAGAATTCTTTAAAACCTCACTTTTTTTAAACTTTTAATTTTGTATTGGGGTATAGCCAATTAACAATGTTGTGTTAGCTTCAGGTGGGCAACAAAAGGGACTCAGCCATACATGTACATGTATCCATTCTCCCCGGACTCCCCTCCCATCCAGGCTGCCACTTAACATTGAGCAGAGTTCCCTGTGCTCTACCGTAGGTCCTTGTTGTTAAACTCTCATTTTTATTGGCTGCAGGAGACCTCATTTCATGGATGTGCCCGACATTTTCCTTTTTAGCTGAGCAGGGAAGAAAGTCCCCACTGTGAGCAGAGAATTGGGCATCAGGGCTTGGAAGTTGCAGTGCGATAATTGTTCGTATGGTTGGTATTGTGAGGACAAGATGTAAGCCTTGAAGCTGCTGACTGCATAAAGGGTCAAGAATTTCTCTGTTGCTTTTTACATTTTTTTGAATCAAATTGCTGCTGCTTCTGTCTTTCACTCTTACCTTGTGTTGTTGTTCAGTCGCTCAGTCGTGTCTGACTCTGTGACCTCATGGACAGGCTTCCCTGTCCTTCACTCTTTCCCAGAGTTTGCTCAGACTCGTGTCCATTGAGTCGGTGATGCCATCCAACCATCTCATCTTCTGTCATCACTTACTTACTCATCTTCAAATATTTATAGAGCCTGTGAGTGTTGGGCATTGAAGACACAAGAGGGAATAAGACAGCCAAGATCTGTATTCCCAAAAGTGTTGCATTCTAGTAGTGAGAAGACAATAATAAGCAAGAGGTAAATACATTTGCTATAATGAAGGGCGCTGTGACAGTCAGAGTGATGAGAGACGTTGTTGACTTGGACCAGAGCACATTTGGGGCCAGACTGTTGTGTGTTGTGAAGGTGGTCCTATCCATTGGAGGATGTTCAGCTGCCCCTGGCACCTTACCTACAGGGTCCAGTAGCCCCTCTTCCCCACTCATGACAACCATACGTGTCTCCCAGCATTGTCCAGTGCCCCTTCTGGGGCAAATCATTCCTGGTTGAGAATCGTTGGGCCAATGGGGATGAAAGTGGGAGGATTATGATGTGTTTTAGAGGTGGAATCGACAGGTCTCACGGGTAGATTGGATCTGGGGAAGTGAGGTGAGATCAAGGGGCATCTAGAGTTCTCTTGGGCTGTGATGAGTTTAGGGTGCCTGCTGGACCCGCAGTGGAGATGCCAAGCCAGCATGCGAATGTGCTGCTCGGGGGTTGAGCAGAGGGGCGGGTGAAAGGCCTGGGGCTGAGGGCCGCTTTCCTGAGTGCAAAGGAGGGGGCACAGATGAACTGGCATCCCAGCACCCAGTGGGAGAGTCCGGGAAGCATACTGAGTCAGATTTTGAGGTTGTAGCCTGTGTCCAATTTTTTAAGATAACCAGAGTAAACAGCCCCCATTGTCCCAGTGAGAGCATCCAAAAGAAGTTTCCTGGGCAAGCAGAGAATACATGATTTTAGGGAATTCCCTGGCAGTCCAGTGGTTAGAACTCAGTGCTTTCATTGCTGGGAACCGGGTCCAGTCCCTGGATGAGGAACTACAAATCCCACAGGTTGTGCCACATGGCTAATTTAAAAAAAAAAAGATAAACTAAAGTCTGTGTAGTATTCATTCTGTCAGTTTGGCTGTACACAACACTGTACACGAATGATAGAAAGTAACATAGTGGTTTTAAAAATGCTGCAGTTTTCCTGCTCTCAGTCTACAGAAGGTCTCCGTTTGTGCCCCTCACGTTCGTGTATTGGTCCTGGAGCCACATGCTGCCCCTCTGACACGGCTTCCAGACCACGGCGTCCCTGTTTCTGTCCAAGCTGCTCAGGAGGCAGCCGCGGTGAATTGGTACATCATGCTGTAAATGAGTATGTTTGCCCTGTAGAAGTACACCTGTCATCTCTGCAGTGTTAACTACTTATCCCGTTTCTTTTTTTTAAGCTGAGTTTTAATAGTTGACATGCAGCATTATCTTCGTTTCAAGTGCGCAGCATAATCATTTGGTATTTGTACACGTTGCAAAATGATCCACACAGGCTAGTTAACATTTGTCACCATACATTGTTAAAAAAATTTTTTTTCTTTTTTTTTTTTCCTGTGATAAGGACTTTCAAGATCCACCCTCTTGGCAGCTTTCAAAACTGCAGTATATATATTGTTAACTGTGGTCCCCATGCTGTACTTTACATCCCCATGGTTTATTTATTTTATAACTTGGAGTATGTCCTTCTTTAAAAATATGTTTTATTTACTTATTTGGCTGTGCCAGGCCTTAGCTGTGGCATGCAGGATCTTTAGTTGTGACACGTGGGATCTAGTTCCCTGACCAGGGATTGACCCAGGGCGCCTGCACTGGGAGCACGGAGTCCTAGCCATGGACCCCCAGGGAAGTTTGTCGTTTTTGATCCTCTTCCCCCATTTTCTTACCTTCCCCCGACCGCCCGCCCCCTTCCCCAGCAACCACTCATCTGTTCTGTGTCTGTTTGTTTTTAGTTCTCACATATAAATGAGATCATACAGTACAGTTGTCCTCAGGGTCCATCCTTGTTGTTACAGGTGGCAAGATGACCGTCCTTTTTTTATGACTGAATAGTATTCCTGTGTGTGTGTGTGTGTGTACACACTGATGGATACTTAGGTTGTGTCCTTACCTTGGCTATTGTAAACAATGCTCCTGTGAACATGGGGATGCATGTGTCTTTCCAAATCAGTGTTTTTGTTTTCTTCCAATGAATGAATATGCAGAAGTAGAATTGTTGGAATCATACGGTAATTGTATTTTCTTTTTTTTTTTTTGAGGAATCTCCATACTGATTTCCATGATGACTGCACCAATTTACAGTCCCACCAACGGTGCACAAGGGTTCTCTTTTCTCCACATCCTCACCAGCACTGTTAGTTCTTGTCTTTTTGAAGATAGCCGTGCTGACAGGTGTAAGGTGATCTCTTACCGTGGTTTGGTTTGCATTTCCCTGATGACGAGTAACGTTGAGCACCTTGACGTGTGCCTGTTTGTATGTCTTTTCCGGAAAAATGTGCTCAGATCCTCTGACCGCTTTTTAAGCAGATGGCTTGGGGGTTTTTTTGGTGTGTTTCATGAGTTCTTCATATAATTTGGATATTAACCCCTGATCAGGTATATGATTACAAGTATTTTCTTCCATCCCTTAGATTGCCTTTTCATTTTGTGGACGATTCTTTTGCTGTGCAGAAGCTTTTTAGTTTGCTCTAGTCCCACCTGCTGATTTTTATTTTCATTGGCTTTGTTTTTTTCTGAGACCCTTGTCAAGCAACTTATATGATTTCTTCTAGAAGTTTCATGGTTTCAGATCTTATATTCAATTCTTTAATCCATTTTGAGTTTATTTTTGTGTACGGTATAAGATCGTAGTCTAGTTTCATTCTTTCGCCCATGGTGAATTTTTGTATGATGCTTCAAAGTATCTCTGCAGTGGTCGTTCACTGCTTTCCCGTTTCTAAGAGATAGAATAATAGAAGTGGATGAGACAAAGCGCTGCTCAATGTGGATAAGCCTACAAGATATTTTAAAACAGGGATCAGCAGACTATGGCGCATGGGCCAAATCAGCTCACGCTTTTGTAAGTAAAGTTTTGTTGGAACACAGCTACATCCGTTTCTTTACCTATTGCCTGTGGCTGCTTCTGTTCTGCGATAGTAGCGTTGAGTAGTTTTGACGGAGACTGGTCCAGACTAAAAATCTAAAACTGCTCTCTGGCCTTTTCCACAAAAAAATTGCTAATCCCTGAAATAAAACATAAACACTGAGGGGGCGTCCCTGGTGGTCCAGTGGTTAAGACTTCACCTTGCAGTGCAGGGGTGTGGGCTCAGTCCTGGTTGGGCAGCTAAGATCCCAAGTGCCTCATGGCCAAAAAACCGAAACATACAATGGAAGCAGTGTTGTAATAAATTCGTTACTTTTCAAATGGTCCACATCAAAAAATCTTAAAAAAGAAAAACATAAACTTTGAGTCAGGTAAATCTGGGTTCTATTCTTGGGTCTGACACTTACTGGCTGTGTGATTTGGGGCCAATTACTCAATCTCTCTGGGCTTCAGTTCCCTGCCTTATAAAAGGGCAATATGGGTTTCACAAGGTAAAAGGAAGTAGTGCCTGAGTATTCAGAATGGTATCTGATACATAGTAACTAAGCACCCATTGACTCTTAGCTGCTCTTATCATTGTTCTCATGGGCAACATTGTTCTCATGATGCTTTTCTTTGTAATGGCATTTTCTTTCTGTCACACGGATTGATAAGTTTAAGCGTTTTGCTTTCCTGGAGTGGAGGAGAAATAAGGGACCAGGTGGAGCCCCACCTGAAGCTTCGGTTTCTGTCTCCTTTTTCAGGTCTCACTTACCTCGATGACCTGCTGCCCAAACTGTGGGCATTTATCTGTGAGCTGGGGCCCCACGGAGGGCTGAAGCTCTTCTTGGAGTGCCTCAACAATGACACGGAGGAGTCTAAGCAGCTTCTGGCCATGCTGATGCTGTTCTGTGACTGTTCCCGGCACCTCATCACGTAGGTTGACCACTGTGGGGCTGAGTTCCTTTCCCCGAACGTGGAGTGGAGAGACCCAACTACAGTGTCAGCAAGGAAGCCATTGCTGAGGGATTACCTCGAGCATTTGGACCCATCGTTAAAAGGGGCAGACAAGACGTTTAACAAAGTGGGGGGCTTGTAGTAGACAGCATTTGTTAGCTCCCATCCTCTACAGGAGAGCCAGGCCACTACCGCTCGATGTGGGCTTTGGGGGCCCTGGAGCTGGGTTCAGGCCACACCTTGGCTACTTACTCACTGGGCTAAGTAGTTACTCGGAAAAATTCCAGAGCCAGGGTGCAGAAGGTGGCCCAGCCACTGGCTGAGACACCCTGGGCCAGGGAGGAAGGGCCTCCGCCTCTCTGGGCCCGTTTCCTGAGCTCTAGTTGGGAACTCGTAGCGCCTCTTGGCTGTGTGGCAAGGCAAGGGAGATCAGTGTTCAGCATAGTCTCGGCACAGGAAGAGGTCAGGATGTGCTGGCGGTTCTTGTCAAGCTCACCCTGGGCAAGTTGCTCAACCTCTCTGAGCCTCGGGTTCCTCAACAGTAGAATGGAAAACAGTATTACCAATCGGATAGGGAGTGAATGAGGCAAGGAATGTCAAGGAGTTAGTACGGTGCCTGGCACGGCAGGAAATTAACAAATGTGAGCCCCCTGCCCTTCCTTTTTCTTTAAGCGTATGTGTCTACTTGAGTATTTGGTATTTTTTTTTAATTTCACTTTTTCCACAAAAGATTAGTAAAGAATTGTAAAGATGGAATGGACCTCAGGCAATTGCACACAGGTCTAGGAGGCGTTGGCAGATGGGTATTAGGGACACGTAGGTGGCGGGTTGGGTAAGAGTCACGTAGGGAGGGCTCAGAGAGCAGTTAGAGGTGAGAGCAGGGGTCTGCGGCTGCCGGTGAGAGACCCTTAATTGCCAGGCCAAGGGTGACCCAGGAGTGAGCCAAACCGTTAAGTGAGACTAGAGCAACTCCCAGGACATTTTTAGCTAGAACTGCATCATAAGGCTCATTTATTCATATGGTCTTTCAAACATTTATTCGTTCACCTTCAGATACTTGCCAGGTACCTACTAAGCGCCCCTAGTGTTTGCCACAGACGCAGAGTAAGAGTCTACTACTTCCGTCCATAGACTCGTAGTCAGGATTCCTTGGTAATTCAAACATGAGTCGTGATCAAGTGTCACAGTCAGGTCCTTAGGAATATGGAAAGTATGGAGTAGAGCGTGTTGTATCTTTCCTTTCTCAGTTGTATCTTCAACTTTCTACTACAGACAATTTCAAATCAATCTAAAGTGGAAAGAATAGTATGAACCTTCATGTACCATATCAGTCACCAACTTCAACAGTTACCAACTCACGGCCACTCTTGCTTCGTCTCTACCCCCAAGCCAGTCTCCCACAGACCATCTTATCTGTAAAGTTTATTGACAAGTTAGAGCCTATTTCTTAACATTGTTTTGTCCAATGTAAGGTATAGATCTCTCCTTTTTCAGTGGGGAACTGTGAGTAACTTTCTGTCTAATTTAGGATCCTCGATGACATTGAAGTTTATGAAGAACAGATTTCATTCAAACTGGAAGAGCTGGTCACCATCTCCTCTTTTCTGAACTCCTTTGTGTTTAAGATGATCTGGGATGGAATCGTAGGTAAAGTAAAGATGTCAGCCCTCTTTCACTTGACGCTCCACCCGGGGAGTCCAGAGTCTAGAACCACAGTTGATTCCTAGCCTTGTCCATCAGAGTTAATTTAAAAAATACACCTCCATTCATGTAATTAGAAGTTTTATTTCTCCAGTCTCTGTGATCCCTTAACATAGCAGTGTGGTTGTGGAAGTCTTAGCCTACCAGGAAGCCTTCAGGATTTACATGTGTATGTAGGATTATTGTTGTTGTTTAGTCACCAAGTTGTGTCCAGCTCTTTGTGACCCCCATAGACTAGCCTGCCAGGCTCCTCCGTCCCAGACAAGGATACTGGAGTGGGTAGCCATTCTCTTCTCCAGAGGATCTTCCCAACCGAAGGATTGAACCCACGTCTGCTGCGTTGCAGGCCAATTCTTTACCACTGTGCCACCATTATTCATGATTAATTTTGCCCTGAATCTCCTTTTGATTCTTTGAGTTGATCTCCATGAAGATAAAACATGCGCCTGCTCACACTTAAGTTAGAGTGTACTTTGATTAAAAGGTCCTTTAGATGACATCCAAGTGGGGAAACAGCATGCGTGATTGTGTCTGAGCGATTCCCGGGTCCCCACAGTTCCTTAGAGTGTACGCATGGAGCCTCTTAATCCTCTTGGTTCCATGTCACGTTCAGCTTGAGGGAGATGACGTCCTTGCTGGGACTCAAGGAGACGGAAGGAGACAGAGCTGTCTTCCCACCCACTCCAGTCCTGAGCAGCTCTCAGACCGTAGCTCTCCCCATTATTCACCCCACAGAGAACGCCAAGGGCGAGACCCTGGAGTTGTTCCAGTCCGTCCATGGGTGGCTGATGGTGCTGTACGAGCGGGACTGCCGGCGGCGCTTCGCACCTGAGGACCACTGGCTGCGAAAGTGAGCGCCGGGTTTGTGGTGGGGGCAGGTTACGGAGGCCGGGGTCCCTCCATTACACTGGTCACCTGAGTGCTCAGCACACCGTGTTTTAGGGCCAAGAGAACTTGGTCCTTCATCTTTATCCCGTCCTTTCATCTGCATATGTCCCTGTAAAGCACCTGTCAGGACAGGCCACCGCCCAGTCGCTTCTGTTAGGACCCGTTACACTCAGCGTGATGAGAGCTCATTTATGGCCGCAGAGCCAGATCACGTTTAGCAGATACTTCATATGCAAACTGGAAAGAAACGGGTTCTTTTCAGCCCAATTAAGCAACAGGTTATGATCATTAAAGGGCAATTTTTTTCTGGCAGGATTAGTGGGATAAAAAAACCCATAGCTGGGTTCGTTAGGGGGTGGGGTGGAGGAAATCCTCTTGCAACAACTAAAAGTAAGATCATGTCTACCTTTTTTTTTTTTTTTTAATCGAGCAGATCAGCTCTCACATAATTCTACAAGTTGTACCACTAGAGTAGTAACTGGTAGACTTTTCTGTAAAGGGCCACACAGTAGGTAATTTAGGCTTTGCACGCCAATGTCTGTTGCCCCTACTGAATGCTGCCATCGTAGTTCAGAAGCAGCCGGAGAGAGTACATGAAGCCTGGGCATGACCACGTTCCGTGAAAGCTTGATTTATAAAAAGTGGGCAGCAGGCTGGATTTGGCCCATTGGCCGTAGCTGGCCAACCTTGTCTGGAGGATGGTATTCATGCTCTTTATCCCAAACCCGTGTCTTTGCTCTTCAGGGATCTCAAACCCAGCGTGCTCTTCCAGGAACTTGACAAGGACAGAAAGCGGGCCCAGCTGATCCTGCAGTACATCCCACACGTCATTCCTCACAAAAACGTAAGTTGCCCTCGAAGCCAGGCTCCTCCCACCACCGTAGGTCCTGGCTGTTCATTTTCGTCCCAGCAATGGTCAGACATGAATAAAAGCAATCGTTCCGTCAACGCAGGTGCCAGTGGGTATTCACTGTGTGCCAGGCACCATGCCAAGTGCTGGGAGATACAGTGTGAACTGGCCATTCAGGTCTTATGGTGTGGATGCTGCAGGAGCCCAGGGCAGGGTCTCGGGAGGGGGCGCCACGGGCAGAAGTGGACAGTGCTCACAGGCCCAGGGTAAGGGAGACTTCGGGGCCAGTGGAGGGCCAGGTGGAATCCAGAGCTGGAGCCAAGGAGGTCTGTAGGAGCTGGAGCAGGAAGAGCCTGGGGAACCAAGAGCAGCAAAGAGCCATTGGAGAGTTTTTAGCTCTGGAGGCACCTGGTCAAAGTTCTTCTTAGGAAGCTTCCTTCTGCCCGTAGCGTGGAGGACTGGCGAGAGGCAGATGTCATGGTAGCCTGGCCTGGACTCAGGCTGGGGCCCTGGGAATAGAAAGACAAGGATGTCAAGAGATTTTGAAGGAGGCCCTGGAGAATGATGACATTCGGGGGGACGAGTGGAGGAATTCAGAGGATGCTCAGGCTTCTGGCTTGGGTGAGAGGGAGCTGTTCTCGGAGGTGGTGTACAGACGAGGGCGGGGCTGGGCGATTGGGGAGCAGGGGACGGGTCTGCGACTCCTCAGTGCCAGCAGACATGGGGCTCTGGAGCTAGAAGAGGACTGGGCTGGAGGTGGGCTCAACACACGGATGACATGCACAGCTCCTCACTGCATTCGTGGACGAGGATAAGGTGGTCAGGGAGCCAGAGGGCCCTGAAGCCCGGGGGTGAAGAGCAGCCCCCCTTCCCAGGAGGTGGTTTTGGCCGCTCCTTTTTCTGTCACAACCGTACTTATTTACTTCCGAGAGCTCACAGAATGATCAAGTAAAGTGTGTTAGCCTCCCCTCGTGTCTAGTTATCCATTATTACCACTAATGTTGTTGTTCTTACAATGTTTTTATTTAACCATGCTCTTGACTTTGGGGAGATTTCCATTTTTCAAAAAAACAGCTATGGTTGGAGCTGTTATTTATACATTCTGCTGACATGATTTGAGTGTGCTATTATAGGGTGGGGTCAAAGGTTATGTGCTCCTAAGGGAGCCTGTCAGAATCTTGAGAATGCAAGAGGCTTCTTTTTATTTATTTTTAATTTTTTTAACTTTTTATTTTCTGTTGGAATATAGCTGACTAACCACGTTGTGAGAGTTTCAGGTGGACAGCAAAGGGACTTAGCCATACCTATCCACGTATACATTGTCCCCAGAGGGTTCTTTTTTAAATGATGCTTGAGAAATATTACTCTGGGACTGCAGTGTGCTTGAGGACACAGAGAAGGCAGATAGAAAGGTCAGGGGCTTTTATACAGTAGGATCATTGAAAATTTTTTCTGCTGGTGAAAAAAATTCTGTGAAATGTGTTTTTAAATTCACGCTATTGATTTCCTCTAGAGCAGGCACGGTTATATAAAGCAGCCTCTGTAACTCGTGCTGCCGTTGGGTTTTTACGGTGAATTATTGGCTGAACATGGAGAATGATTTTCGCCCAGAGTATTCTTAGCCAGGCGCTGGCTGCAGCCAGACCACTCCTTCGGGACCCTTTCTCCCCTGGCACGGATTCAGCTATCTCTGTAATCCCCAGGAGCGAGCAGAGGACTGTTCACTCTTCTCAAAAGGCACTTCCCTCCCTTAGTGCACATCAGAGCGTCCCGTTCTGGGGGCCTCTCCCACGCTTAACTTTCGTTCATTTTGCACAGCGTGTTTTCTGGGATCCTCCACTGTTGACCCCATTTCTGGTCTCACCTTTGCTCATTTCAGAGAGTTCTCCTGTTCCGAAACATGGTGACCAAGGAGAAGGAGAAACTGGGGCTTGTGGAAACCAGCTCGGCCTCCCCTCACGTCACCCACATCACCATCCGCCGGTCCCGGATGCTGGAGGTGAGGAGCTTGTCGCTGAGTGTGCTCAGCCGCGGGGTTTCTATTTCCAGTGGATGACCCCTGAACGGCTCACAGAATGACCGCTGCTTGACCTGATGACCCTGAAGCCGAGGCTCTGGGAGCAGGAGACGCCCATTCGTCCTGCCAGATAGCCTGAGGACTGCTTAATTAGACATGGCCTCCGTGCTGGAGACCCCTGCACAGCGATTCCCTCCCTTTCCCCCAGGAAGTGAGAACAGCCTCACCTCTACAGCGAGGACAGACAGGCTCAGGTCTGTGCTGATTCCATTGTCCCAGCAGGCACTCTGTCCCAACACCCAGCCATGAGTGTGGAAGCTGGAGTGCTGGGCGTTAAGTTGCTGAGCTGTCCTGGGAAACCCATCACAGGACCACAAGTTCTTTGTGGACATAAACTTAGGAAGTGCACGTGAAGTGGCCCACCTTCGCCAGACCTAGCGTCCAGGGTTCCCACCACACAGCAACTTAATGTGACTCAAAAATAGGTGCCTGTCCTCGGAAGACTCGCCTCCCTACATCAGGAAGTTGTCCTTGTATGTTTTGTTGGAACAAGACCCTGGAACGTGACCATCACGAATGCAGGCACCTGCAGTGTCTGCATCACGCCTGCCAGCCGCTCCCCCGGGTTGTGCAGTGCACAGCCTGCCCATCTGTGCTGCTGCGCGGGTGGTGACTGAGCCCCGTGTCCCCGCTCCCAGGAGCGGCTCGGCCTGTTGACTTGCCCACGTTTGCTCTTTGGACTTCCACCCACTGCACTCTGGCCACAGTTCCTCGTCAGCACGTTCTGCAGGACAGTAGTACAGTCACGGGACCCCAGGTCAGCACGGGGCCACGGTGCCAGCCGCCCGCGCCAGGCGTCCGCGGCCGCCCTTCTCCCCTCGTGTTTGCACCCCTGCCTCAGGCCGTGTGCACCTTGTTTGCCCCTCCTAGGGAACTTGCTTGAGTTTTCTTACCACTGGTGATGGACACTGACGTCTGATGGGGAGAGACAGCTGTGGTAAAAAGACGATTTTGACAGTCTCAAAAGCAGGGATAAGAAGTATAAGTCCCCTCAGGGGCCCTGCCAGTCACAGGGACGAGTCACACTGGCTGACAGTGTCTCAGTGCAGAGACATTTTGGTTTTTTGCTAAACAGATAGAAATATTATCCCCTTCGCCTGCTCTTTCTTGGACTGACCCCACGAGTGCCTGGATGAGTAACAGCTGACAACCAGCCTCAGCGTTGGGGTGCAGGAAAGGGTTGGCAGGGAGAGAACACGCACCCCTGAAGGAGGCCGCCTGCATGTTGCCTTGTGGGGGTTCGGGCTCCATAACGCTCTGACTTTTTAAGAGAAGACTCAAAATTTAGGGTTTTGAAGCCCACAGATCCTTGTGTTGTGAACTAGTCGGTCTTTGTAAACCATCTGGAAGGTCGGCAGTCTTCCGGGGACCTTTCTGCCCACTAAACTCAACCTGTGAGCCACCAGAGTGTTCAGCCTCTGCTTCAACTCAGGGGAGAAAAACCCGATAGTGTTGTAGGAACTCGATTCTCCAGGGACCTTTCTACCCACTAAACTCAACCTGCGGGCCACCAGAGAGTTCAGCCTCTGCTTCAGCTCAAGGGAGAGAAAGCCCGATAGTGTTGTAGGAACTCGATTCTTCAGCACTTTCTTCTTTGGGCCTGGATGCAACCTCTCCTGTCAGACTCCTCCATCCTGCCGCCCATCATGCCCACTCTGACATGGCCAGCATGACAGGGCGTCTGGGTGGTGGAAGCTGGTGTCTCCCGAGGGTGACAGACTCCCCGCCACCCGCCTCAGATGTCCTGGGAGAGTCGCCCGCTTACCCCAGGCCTGCTCGTCTCAGCACATTCCCCAGGGGCATCAAAGAAGGGAGGTCCGTCAGGATTTTAGGCAAAGTCCATTTTCGTCTTTTAAGCTCCTCTGGGATAGATCATGTCATTAAGTTGAACCCTGGTGTTCGTATTGAACTAGGAAGGGGAAAGGGTCATTGACTCAGTTATCTCAGTTCTCAAGACTCAGTGGTTTGGGTCAGTAGAACTCCAGAGCCCAGTGACCTTTGCTTGGTTTGGACACAAGAGGGCATCAGCAAGCTGATACTCAACCGCTGATCTCCTGGGCTTTTATTCTGTCCCCTTTTTTACGGTTTGTACTGAAGGTGGGGCTTGTGTAGGAGGTTTCCAGTTAATGGTCTGAAGTCCTGCAGGAAGGCCTCCCCTCACAGGGGTGAACAGGGGCCAGGTGCCAGCGTTTCAGAACCAGAAGGAACCTTAGACACACCCTCGTCCGCCAGCAGAGGCCAGACTGAGGCCGGAGGAGCCCAGCGACAGCGCTGGCCGTCGGTGACAGCTCTGGGCGTGGACGCCGTGCTCCTGGCCCCCGCCTCGCCTCCCCGCTCAGGGCACAGATGGACTCTCGAGAGAGGGCAGTGGGGGCAGTAGGAGGCGTGGCAGAGGAGGCAGTGAATGCCTCTCTGCAGTATTTCAGAAGGAGGCTCATGTGGGGCTGGTCCCTCAAAATTGAGATTTGAGTCCAGCAAACATTCCTGGCGCGCCGGCCGTGAGCTTGACCCCGTGCTAAGGGCTTTCACATGGACCCTCTTGTTCCGTCTGTGTGACACTAACATAGCTCCTAAGTCTCTCTGAGTTAGGCAGGCATTGTTTGGTGCAGGGTGGAGAACCTGCATTTCCTGCAGGACCTGTTAGGATTCTCTCCCCATCCCCTACTCAGCGCCAAGATCATTATCTTACATTTAGGCAGAGTGACTTAAAAGCCCTGGCAGCTGCATGATGACTTCCTGTTTTTCTCTTCTTTTCATCCAACTTAATGGTTTTCACATTTCATAGGCATAAAAAGTCCTTTTCAGGACCATGCACTCAAAATCGAGTTCTTGTTCCTTCAGGGGACTTCAGAGGTAATTTTTCTTCCTTGCTCGCTCACTTTGGAGCCTATCTCCTGAGTAAGACGGGGGGCCCTCGTGACCCTGTCCTTGGGGGTGCCATGCATGAGAGGACAGACGTGGCAGCTGATTTGTAACCTGTTCTGGGACAGTTCTGAAGACACGGGTTTGTCCCTGGTTAAGCTGTGGGGCTTCTCACGCCAGGCCAAAGGACTACCCCTGGGCCCTGTCCTGTCCCAAGCACTGTTTTTTAGAGTCACCGCTCTGAAGTGAAAGCCTAAGCAACTTGCCCGTCAGTGCCCACATGCACGGAATCCATTCAATGACAGGATCAGGCAGCAGGAAGACCTCAGCTGATCAGAACCAAGAGAGAAACTGAGCGTGGTGATTTATCTAGCAGAACACTGATGTCACATCCTAGGTTCCGAACAGGGATACGTGCCCGATGGCTCCGTCTCGGGCGTGGACTGCAAGCCGGAGGTGCTGAGGTTTCTCTTCCCCTGCCCTCCCCTAGGCCCAGCATCACCCCTGCACCCATCTCCCCACTTCCCACCAGCCCTCGGCTTTGCTTCCAAAAGAAAATCTTCCTAAGACAGAAAGCCAGCCGTGTCACTCTCTGCCTCAACCCTTCTGTGGCTCCGCAGTGCCCTCGGGTTCTAACCTAAACTTCTCAGCAGGACTCACAGCCTCTCCTGATCTGGGCAGAGGTACCAGGAGTTGAGCGGTGAGGGACTTCTTTTATTCACCTCCCGGAATTCATCTTGTCTTTGCCTCTCTCATCCTGATGACCGAGAGCTTGTCGCCACGCGTCTGGTCCAGTTTGTCCACCTCACTGCTAGGCACCCTCCCGAGGGCGGTCTCCCTCCCGAGGGCGGTCTCCCCTTGCCCAGGAGTGGGAAAGCCACATCCCCAAGTGAGTTCCTCTTCTGCCAGGCTCTCCTCATGCCCCTGTGCTTCTTGACACGTTTAGTAATGACGCCTGGAGGGCTGCACTCGGGGGAGACGGAGCTTTGAGGAGTGAGCCCTGAATTACGCAGGGGGCCTTGGTTCCTGATGGACTGTAATTCTGCCCCTGCAGGACGGCTACGAGCAGCTCCGGCAGCTCTCGCAGCACGCCATGAAGGGCGTCATCCGCGTCAAGTTTGTCAACGACCTCGGGGTGGACGAGGCCGGGATTGATCAAGACGGTGTTTTCAAGGAGTTCTTGGAAGAGATAATCAAGAGAGTGTTCGACCCAGCGCTCAATCTATTCAAGGTATTTAAAGGGCGTGAGCACGCAATGGACGGCAGCCAGATTCAAGGTGACAGATGAAAAGTGGAGGCATTTCACCTCCCTGCCCCTCCCCATCCTTCTGCCTTGCAGACGACCAGTGGAGACGAGAGACTCTACCCTTCGCCCACGTCCTACATCCATGAGAATTACCTACAGCTCTTTGAGTTTGTGGGCAAGATGCTGGGGAAGGCGGTGTACGAGGTAAACATCTTAAGGACCATTGAGCTGAAATGGAAAATAAAATGTTGTAAGTACGGAGAGCTTCGTATATGTGGAGGTGACCAGACGCACGTAATGGCGATTACCCGTCATGAAGATCAAGTCAAGGACAGGGACAGGGACCAGCACCAGCCGTGTTCTTAGCAGTGAGGTGGTGGATGAGAGCTGGTTGTCGGTCGCTGTAGGTAGGAAATGAGCTGATACAGGTGAACGCCTCCTCTGGCAGGTCAGGGCTGCCAGCGTCACTGTTACCAGAAGGGAGGGTGTCTGAGCTTTGGCTCCTCGATGTCATGGATTTGGGGTGGTGTGGACTTCCCAGCCACCCTGGGAGCCCACCTGGCTCCTGGTCCGCCTCTCCTGAGACCCTCCTCCCCCCAGCCATCGGAACTGCCTCCAGGTGGTGCTGGGTCCCCAGCCCTTCTGGTCCTGCTCCCCAGGAAGGAAGTAAAGCCCCCGCTCCAGCCCATCACCGCCTGTCCTCGTGGCCTTGTCAGTGGACTCCAGAGGGGCAGGGGACCATTCCCTTCTCACCCCAGGGGCCGACCCCTGAGCCACACTCACATCCTACCCCTCACAGAGGCCAGGGAGGCCAGGACACCCTCCAGAGGCGTAGCCCGCTGCAGGCCCGGCTGAGAGAGGAGGCCACGTGGGCCAAAAATGCTGTCTCGAATAATACATCATTCCTGTGTAAACAGCCCATCCGTGGCCTCAGTCCCCGCCATGATGATGTCAGGGGCCCCGTCTGAGTCCAGGTCCCCTCCGGTCCTCCTCCTGCCTGACCCGGTTAGGTGGCCTTCTCTGTGCTTCCGTTTCCACGTCTGCAAAATGGTAACACTTCTCAGTTGATCCCCCTCTTTTTCTTTTTTTTACAAAACAAGCAAGCAAAATCCGAAGGCCCCTCCTGGTCGTTTGCCGTGTTTTTTTCCTTCGAATGTGTAGCTTTGACGAGACCCAGAAGCATCTGGGCCAGCTGAAGGCACGACTTCCTGGCTTTGTAAACGTCCTCCCCCACTTCCCAGGCCTAGTCTCTGCCTCCTCCCTCTCCAGCAGCAAGGACACCCCAGGCCCAGTGAGGAGCGGCCTGCGTTCACTCACTTGCCCCTCGTGATCCTCAGGACAGGGTGTCGCAAAGTCAGCCTGCCTCTCCCCTCTCCGTCTCCCTGGTCCGCACACTCCCAGTGTCTGCAGGGGCCTCCCAACCATTCCCCACAGGAAGTACAGATCCGCACGTCCCTGCCAGGAGCCCTCCCAGGCCTCGGGAGAGAATCCAGGCTCTGGGAGGCTCGTGAGCACTTCCCCGTCGGGCCCTCCTGCCTCCCTGGCCTCCCCGCTCACCCCCTCCCTCACACACCCTCCTGTGGCCAGACCTCATCGCAGCCCTGGAGCACACCTGCGGGCCTTGTACTCAGGGCCTCACACTCAGCTACCCTTCCTCCTGGAAGTGTTCCCCCACCCAGCTTGGTTAACCCTTGAAGCTGAGGCTCTGCTGGCACGCATTTACAGATGAGCAAGCTGGTGCCCCGTGACCTGGCAGCTGGGGTTTGATGCCTGAGCTGTGCGGCTGCAGAGCCGAGGCCCTCAACCACTGTGCCATGAGGTCCCCAGGAGGCGGTGTTGTAAGTGCTAGGGGGCATCATCGTCCAGAGCGAACATTTCGGCAGTGTTTAGAGGTGTTACTGGGGCCCTCGGAGCCCCCTCTGCAGCCCGAGCTGCCCTGATGAGGTCATAAGATGGGGTCCCGGGCAGCAGGTGGCAGCTCCCGCCTCCTCTCTGGCAGGGAATCGTGGTCGACGTGCCCTTCGCGTCCTTCTTCCTGAGCCAGCTGCTCGGGCACCACCACAGCGTCTTCTACAGCTCTGTGGATGAGCTGCCCTCTCTGGACTCGGAGTTCTACAAAAACCTCACATCCATCAAGGTCAGTGTGGAAGGCAGAATGGCCTGGCTGAGTGCCCGTAGGGACTCAGGGAAGGGATGCCCACAGGCAGGCTCCAGCTCTGCCCAGCTGTCATGGGAGGCATGGGATCACCTGCCATGGGGAAGTGGCCCACTCCCTAGTCGTGGCAGGCCCCTGTGTCCTGAGCACTTTCTCCCGAGACTGACGCTCACAGCCTCTTTCCTGCAGGGGATGAGGGGCCCCTTCCTCTGCTTCGAGTCTCATGGCAGCCACAGTGGTAGCCGTCCAAGCAGACGTCGTCAGAGGAGAGTGTTAAAGCCGTCAGGGATGTAGGACTCACCAGCCCCTACGTTGTCCCTTTCTCTGTTGCTTTAGCGGTACGATGGGGACATCGCTGACTTGGGCCTGACGCTGTCGTATGATGAGGATGTCATGGGTCAGGTACGTGGGCTTCTCTGGCCGGGCTTTCTGCTCCCTTCCTCCTTTGGCTCCCTGAGACCTGCCCTCAGTTCAGTTCAGTCACTCAGTCGTGTCCGACTCTTTGCGACCCCACGGACTGCAGCACACCAGGCTTCCCTGATCATCACCAACTCCCGGAGTTTACTCAAACTCATGTCCGTTGAGTCGGTGATGCCATCCAACCATCTCATCCTCTTGTCATCCCCTTCTCCTCCTTCCTTCAATCTTTCCCAGCATCATTCGTATCAGGTGGCCAAAGTATTGGAGTTTCAGTTTCAGCATCAGTCCTTCCAATGAATATTCAGGACTGATTTCCTTTAGTTTTGACTGGATTTCCTTTCTGTCCAAGGGACTCTCAAGAGTCTTCTTCAGCGCTATAGTTCAAAAGCATCAACTCTTCGGTGCTCAGCTTTCTTTATAGTGCAACTGCCACTTCCATACATGACTACTGGGAAAACCATCGCTTTGACTAGACGGACCTTTGTTGGCCAAGTAATGTCTCTGCTTTTTAATATGCTGTCTAGGTTGGTCATAGCTTTTCTTCTAAGGAGCAAGGCTGCAGTCACCATCTGCAGTGATTTTGGAGCCCAAGAAAATAAAGTTTCTCACTATTTCCATTGTTTCCCCCATCTATTTGCCATGAAGTGATGGGACCGGATGCCATGATCTTAGTCTTCTGAATGTTGAGTTTTAAGCCAGCTTTTTCGCTTTCCTCTTTCACTTTCATCAAGAGGCTCTTTAGTTCCTCTTCACTTTCTGCCATAAGGGTAGTTGGTGTCATCTGCATTATCTGAGGTTATTGGTATTTCTCCTGGCAATCTTGATTCCAGCTTGTGCTTCATCCAGCCTGGCATTTTGCATGATATACTCTGCAAAGAAGTTAAATAAGCAGGGTGACAGTATACAGCCTTTACATACTCCTTTCCCTATTTGGAACCAGTCTGTTGTTCCATGTTCTAACTGTTGCTTCTTGACCTGCGTACAGATTTTTCAGGAGGCAGGTCAGGTGATCTGGTATTCCCATCTCTTGAAGAATTTTCCACAGTTTGTTGTGATCTGCATATTCAGAGGCTTTTGTGTAGTCAGTAAAGTAGAAGTAGATGTTTTTCTGGAACTCTCTTGCTTTTTCGATGATCCAGGGGATGTTGGCAATTTAATCTCTGGTTCCTCTGCCTTTTCTAAATCCAGCTTGAACATTTGGAAGTTCTCGGTTCACATACTGTTGAAGCCTGGCTTGGAGAATTTCGAGCATTACTTTGCTAGTGTGTGAGATAAGTACAATTGTGCAGTAGTTTCAGCATTCTTTGGCATTGCCTTTCTTTGGGATTGGAATGACAACTAACCTTTTCCAGTCCTGTGGCCACTGCTGAGTTTTCCAAATTTGCTGGCATATTGAGTGCAGCACTTTCAGAGCATCATCTTTCAAGATTTGAAATAGCTCAACTGGAATTCCATCACCTCCACTAGCTCTGTTCATAGTGATGCTTTCTAAGGCCCACTTGACTTCGCATTCCAGGATGTCTGGCTCTAGGTGAGTGATCACACCATTGTGATTATCTGGGTTGTGAAGACTTTTTTGTACAGTTCTTCTGTGTATTCTTGTCACCTCTTCTTAATATCTTCTACTTTTGTTAGGTCCATACCATTTCTGTCTTTATTGTGCCCATCTTTGTATGAAATGTTCCTTGGTATCTCTAATTTTCTTGAAGAGATCTCTATAGTCTTTCCCATTCTATTATTTTCCTCTATTTCTTTGCATTGATCCCTGAGGAAGGCCTTATCTCTGCTTGCTATTCTTTGGAACTCTGCATTCAAATGGGTATATCTTTTTCTCCTTTGCCTTTAGCTTTTCTTTTCTCAGCTATTTATAAGGCCTCCTCAGACAGCCATTTTGCTTTTTTGCATTTCTTTTTTTTGGGGATGGTCTTGATCCACGTCTCCTGTACAGTGTCACGAACCTCCGTCTATAGTTCATCAGGCACTCTGTCTATCAGATCTAGTCCCTTAAATCTATTTCTCACTTTATTTAGGTCATACGTGAATGGTCTAGTGTTTTCCCTAGTTTGTTCAATTTAAGTCTGAATTTGGCAATAAGGAGTTCATGATCTGAGCCACAGTTAGCTCTCGGTCTTGAGACCTGCCCTACTCTGGTGTTTTCCCCAGGAGACCCACAGACTGGGGCTCTGTCTGTCTGTGCGTCCTTCTCCTCTGCCTGCCCAAGCCCCTCTCCCACACTGTCAGGCGGGAGGGCACTCGCCTCCCCTTGCCATGACCCAGCCTAGACCTGGTCCCCCACAGAGACCCTGCTCTACTTCCAGTGCGTTTTGGGGTTATTCTCGAGGGAACAGTGACTCCCGCTTTTTGTTACCATGGTGAGGATTAGCTGTTCCAAACGAAGGATCTGGACTGGGACGGGGCCGAAGCCACCCAACAGGAGGGACCTCTAACAGAATCCTGTCCTTGTTCCTTCTCGGCACGGACAGCAGAGCAGGGAAAAAAAGACCCTTGAAGTTACGGTGGCAGAGGAGCTCCCCGTAGACTCGCTCTGTCTTGCTTTCCCCCACAGGGCTCCCGGCCCCTCCAGTTGGATCCCTGGACCCCTGCACGAGCCCCAGTGTGCATGTGGTCTGAGGGCTGCCCTGGAGCTCGTAGTACGAGGCCAGCTTCCCAGGGCCTTAGCAGGGTCACTGCGTCTCCCTGGGCACACTTTGCTTAGCTCACAAGTGCCACTTGTCAAATGAGTCGTTGCTGGGACCAGTGTCATGCCATCGTATCTCCTAATAGCGCCGCTGTATTCCAGGGCATGGCCAGCATGCCTCCGTTTATTTACCCATCTTCTTATGCTCTTCACTAACATGTTCCCCTCCACGACACCCCAGAGCCTTAATCCACACGGGTGAACGAGGATGAGATGAGAAGGAGCCTTTCCTATTGATCAGGCAGGGCCTGCTTGTTGATATTTGAGCCCTGGCTTTCTGTGGAAATGATTGTTCCCACACATGACTCATCTTCCTCCTGGGATTATTATGGATGTCAGCGTCGCGCCTTTTGTCTTCGGGAAGTTGTATTTCCTCATTAGAAATCTCTTGAGTAATTGCTCCCCTTCCTCTCCTCCAGCTTGTTTGCCATGAACTGGTTCCTGGAGGGAAGACCATTCCTGTTACAAATGAAAATAAGTGAGTATGGCAATTAAGTTTTTAAGGTCACCACTTGAAAGGACTTCATTCTGGCTCTCCAGGCTTACTTTGATAATTTATTAAGATAGATTGAAGTAGAAAGAGGCCATAAATATCATAATGGAATTTACTGGTTACAGTTCATAGGCCGAAGTCGTATTAAATTCGATTTGCAGAATAAGAATTGACAATTTATTTTTTTGCAGTAGCACTTCTAAGGTCAGAGGCACCCAGGCAGCGGTGTTGCTAGGAATTTAATGACGGCTGTAGGTGCAGACAGATGGGTTCTGAGCCGTTTGGGTGTGTAGTCCTGAACCCAGAGGGCGCAGAGGTGGAAAGACTCCTCGAAGGAGCAGATCACTTTGGAACAAGGGTGTGTGGCCACGGTATAGAACGCTATTCTCAAAGACAGCAGCGATGAACTCAGATGCAGCAGACAGGGCCTCATCCTGGGAAGACCCCAGGGCGAGGCGGCCTTGGCCCAGAAAGCAGCCTTTTATGAGTCTGTCAGCAGTGGTCCCTCAGAGCAATGCCCCTCCAGGCATGTGTGCACCCAGCCCGTCCTCACCTAATTGATCGCAGGGCCCGGCACAGGGAGTCGCTGTTGGCCCTTCTATCAGTCCGCCACTCTCCTCCTGTCAGCAGGCTTAGCTGAGCGTCTGAACTGCTCATCTGAGCTTTGCTGTCTTCAGTGACGGGTGAGAGCTTAGCCCTGCCCGGTAAGTCACGGGGATCAGATGCGCGTCACAGCTGCTGTCCCGAGCATCACGTCCCTCTCGGGTCGGATCGGTTAGTCCCTGCGCTCGGGTAGCTTTTATTTATTTAGACTGTCAGTACAGCAGACTGAATTATCATCACGATTGATTGATTCTCGTCATGCAGTTTTGGCTCTTGGCCTCAGGGCCTTCGTGTGACAAAAGCTGAGAAAGATCAGGGACCACAGGGTGGGAGGAAGATACCTGGGGGTGTCAGACAGCAGGGTGGGTCCTGAGCCTGCCTGCCATGTGCCTGCAACCATCCCTCCAGAGGATTTCACAGAAGAGCACACGCAGAGTATCTTCTGGGATGTCTGTTGCCACAGAGGGCCTTAATAAATGAGAGCAGTGACCCCACCATCGTCACGTGTATCCCCCCTCAGGAGGGCCCTGTTTTGCCAGGCGTGGCACGGGGGTGATGGTCAGAGCTGTATGTCCAGCAGCCAGTGGAGGTGGGTTGATGCAGTCAGAGTGAGGTTCCTGTCCTGCCTAGAAACCTACGTGGAAGGTCATTTCACAAACTCTTCCCTGTTCTTAGCATAAAACCTCAGTAGGTTTTATGAGGGCAAGGGCATTCCGTTTTGCAGGCTCTTTAAAAGGCCTGGCATCACCAGGACCCACTTCTTCAGGGGGAGGCCTGATCTTGCACCTCCTGGGTGTTCGCCAAGAAAGTCTCGCAGGCTCCCTGCCTCTCTTTTGGAAAAAGGAAAACTGTCAATCACCAGCTTCAACGAGCCCATGAAAGGAGTAGCAGTGATAGAAAAAGTCATATTTAAGTGTATCACGTGCAGGCTTGCCAATGGAAGCTTTTTTCCTTAGTGTTTATTTGGGTTGCTGAGTAGGCTTTTCTCTAGTTGTGGCGCCTGGGAACTGCTGTCTAGTTGCAGTATACGCACTTTTCATTGCGGTGGCTTCTCCTGTTACAGAGCACAGGCTTTAGGCGCGCTGGCTTTAGTAGTGGCGGCACATGGGCTCAGCAGTTGTGGCGCAGGGGCTTAGTTGCCCCAAGGCATGTGGGATCCTCCCAGATCAGGGATCGAACCCACGTCTCCTACATTGGCCGGTGTATTCTTTACCACTGAGCCACCAGGGAAGCCTCTGGAAGCTTTTTTAAAACAGGAACATTTCCAAGGTCAGTAACTCAGATCTGTGCATCATGGGGTAAACAGATTTATTTGGACTGTACAGATTTGGAATGTTGAGAGTTGCCCCTGGGCTGGGCTCACGGTCTTCCGCCTCTGAGTATATGGTTTGCTAAGAAATCGGCCGTGCTGGCAAGCCTGTAGGAGCGGCTGTCCCCTGGCCTGAGGCGTTGCGTTGTGTCGTGAGCTGCACCTGCCGCTAGGAACCCTTGCTGGTGCTCCGACTTCTCCCTAAGCCTAATCGTCAGCCAGCTGCGTGTGGTTAAAACTTTCCGCAGCCCTGCCTTCTCATGGCCTGGACTCTGTCCAGTCTAGGAAGATTTTGACCGAAGTTTCTTTTCTTTTCTTATTTTATTTATTTGGCTCCACCAGGTCTTAGTTGTGGCACGCGGGATCTTCTGTTGCAGATACGGTATCTAGTTCCCTGACCAGGGATTGAATCCTGGCCCCCTGCACTGGGAGCTTGGAGTCTTGGCCACTGGAGCACCATGGACATCCCCTAAAGTTTCAGCATGAAACAGTTTTTCTCTGGAGAACTGAATAGTATCTTAAATGGTTTATGTCCAAAAGGATGAAATGAAATAAAAGTCCCTTCGTACTGAGAAGGGCCCTCTCCTTAGCTGGAGCACGGCTCACTGTGATGCTTGATGGTGGAGTGGTACCCCCTTGTCTGACCTGCTGGCTTGGGGAGGCGCGCAGGAGGTGATGCCCTTGACACCGAGGCTGTCCCGGTGGCTGGCCATGGGCTGTCCAGGAGAGCTGTCGTCCTCGTCGCTGTTGTCCTGGTGAAATGCCCTGGCGCTCCTTGTGTTTGTGTAAGAGACGCTTCAGAGCTGACCGACTCGTCTTCCAGCCCATCCTCAGCCTCCCGCCCTGCCCCGTTAATTTCCGTTGTTTTCCCCTGTTGGTGACAGAATTAGCTACATCCATCTGATGGCCCACTTTCGAATGCACACACAAATCAAGAACCAGACAGCTGCCCTCATTAGCGGCTTCCGTTCCATCATCAAGCCTGAGTGGATCCGGATGTTCTCGACCCCTGAGCTGCAGCGACTCATCTCTGGAGACAACGCCGAGATCGATCTGGAAGATCTGAAGTAAGGAGCGAGTGCGGGGGGCAAGAGTGAGATTCTTAGGCCTCCCAGAAAGCACGCTGCTCCTTCACCGGGCTCCTTTTGGAGGGTTCTCAGGGTCCTGCTTCCAGAGAGACTCCGACTCCCTGATCTTGCCTTCCCTGTGAACTGCTTTGGAAGAAAAGCTCAAAACCCTTGTCTCTCTGGAGACTAAGAAGGGGAAGCAGAGTCTGAGGCTGTGGTGGGGGGGCTCTCCGAAGTCCTGGGAGACAGATTCAGGGTCTCCTGTCAGCTTCTGCTGGGGAGCACCAGGGCCTGCCACGCAACACTCTGCCCATTGGGCTTTCGGGACCAGGGGTTATGAAGGCATGAACTTCTGACATAAGAGCAGTTGGTCGTCATCCAGGCCGGGCAGAGTTCACTGTGCCGCTTGTCTGAATTCCATGCCTGCCTGTGTCTGCACGCGCCCGGCAGCGTGTGTGGCTGAGCCCTTGTCTGTGTTGTTTTCAGGAAGCACACGGTGTACTACGGAGGTTTCCATGGGAGCCACAGGGTCATCATCTGGCTCTGGGATATCCTTGCCTCTGACTTCACGCCCGAAGAGAGAGCCATGTTTCTGAAGGTAGTTTATACGTTACCTCTGCGTTCATGGGGCCATCGTCCCAGAAGCTAATTATCAGGAGAATCAGTTTTTCCAGGGACTTCCCTCATGACCCAGTGGCTAAGACCCTGTCCTCCCAATGCAGGGAGCCTGGGTTCAATCCCTGGTCAGGGAGCTAGATCCCACATGCCACAACTAAGATCTGCTGCAGCCAAGTAAATAAAAATTTTTAAAAATCACACCTATTGGAAAAAAAGAGAGAATCAGTTTTTCTAACAGGGCCTCTTGTAAGCATCAGTCTCTGCCAACCTATAGCATGGCTCCCCCGCCTCCTAGGAAGAGGAAAGCAGGTCTCTACTAAGCATGCACTCACGCCCCTCACTGCGGGCGAGTTTGTGTCTCTCGGTGGCCTGTCCCCGTACCTGCAGTCCCTCGTCCTGGGCTTGCACTTTTCTGTGGCTGCAGACACTGAGGAGGGGTTGGGGGCGGCCCCAGAACCTTCCGACAGGAGGGGATGTGCCTTCTTGAGACATAACGATGGCAGAGCCCCACAGCTGCCCCTGCCCTCTGACCCTCCTCCCATCCCAGGAGGCTGACCGCGCCTCCCTCCCTGGAGCAGCCCTGGACGGCCGCAGGCAGCGGGCCCCAGCAGCCCGAACTGGGAGGGGCACAGACTCTTCCCGTGTCTGTCTCCACATCCTTCAGATGGTTGGAGTCATGCAATGCCCGAGGCCTGGTTAGAGGGGATCGGGTTCACAGTGGACTCAGCTCAGGGTGGAAATGCTTCTAAACCAGGTCTGTTGCTACAGTCTTTCTGGTGGAAAACACAGGATATTAGGCTAGTAATATATCTTGTCAATAGTTTTTGTAAAAACGGCTTTTGAAGCATGACACACAAACTTCTTGGACGGTCTCAGGAATCTCACTACCATTTATAACATTGTTTAAATGGGAATCTTTATTTTTAAGACCCAAGCACTCATCTTGCCAGGAAATCTTGACGCCAGCTCAGTGCTGTCAGTAGCAGGCCCCTGGATCCCCTCGAGGAGGGAAAGTGTTGCGCTGATGTCGAACTGAAGAAAGCGAAGGGATTCTTAGGACTTCCCTGGGCAGGGTAGCACTTGGATTTCCGGGCGGGTCGATGCCTCTGTCCAGGTAGGGCTAGTCCTTCATGGAAATGACTCGGGAACTGCTGTCTGAAAGATGCCAAGAATTCCAGGGCGGAAGCAAGGACACGAGGCTGGCCCCACAGCGCCCACTGGGGGCGTCCAGTGCCTTGGTCTACCCTCAGCCTTGCTGGCTCCCAAGGCCAGGTATTGGTCAGCCTGTTGAGAGCTGGTCAGGGGCCAAGCTCACAGGGACAGCCCTGCCACCTGCAGTCATCATGCCAGTGTGCCTGAGCTGCCAAGTGGGCAGGCAGGTGCCAAGCGAGCGAGCTGTTGGTGGCGTGATGCACGTTCTGGAGCCTCAGCCCTCAGCACAGGCCTCTCCCTGCCATGCTTAGCGGGCCCCCTGCCTCCTCCCTCTCCGGTGCTGTCCTTTGGTCACCCCCCACGGACAGCATCTCCCCACTCTGACTCCGGCCCTGCCTTGTGTTGCAGTTTGTGACGAGCTGTTCCCGGCCCCCACTCCTGGGATTCGCCTACCTCAAGCCTCCTTTCTCCATCCGCTGTGTTGAAGTGTCGGATGATCAGGTATACCACTGCTGGGGTAGGGCCAGCCCCACCGACCAGGCAGGGTGCTCACCGGTTGTGTCTACAGGGCGGGCCGCTCGGCGCCTTGGTGCCCCAGGCGGTCCCTTTCTCATGACTCCCTTGGGAAAGAATACCTGTGGGGTATTCTCGTAGCTGCTCGTGCCTCCCTGAACTTTCCAGGTCTGAACTGCAGCGTGGGAGAGGGGTTGGGATGTGGGCTCAGGAATGGGACAAGCTCAGGCCTCAAGTCCAGCTTCTCTACCTTCCAGCTCTGCACACCTGGGCCAGCGGCCAACTTCCTCCTCTGCAGAGGGACAGTGGACGCCCTTGGGGTGACCGCGTCCCGTGTGCCGCTGCCTGACCCACAGTGGGTGCTTGGGTGGTGGCCGTCGTTAGACGTTTCTCATCCCCATGAAAACCCAGGGGTCTCTGAGCAGTCGCTGCTCTCCAAGGTGCCCTGTCTGCACGCTGCACCCTCCTCTTAGGTGACACCAAATGACTCTCACCCCCTTACTGAAGGAAGGCCACCCTAGTTACAGTCCGTGCTGCCAAGATCAGGGAGAAAATGCTAGGCTGTTTCAGAAATGTTACCAAAACATGTGGACGGTGAGCGCTCCGGCTCTTTGAGAATTGGTTGACTGATCGTTAGCAGTTGACCAGAAGGCCGTTTCTCAGAGCTGCTTCATGCAGGCCCCTCTCTCTGTGGGGCACCTGAGGAGTCAGGCTCGCTTCCCGGGCACCCATCTCTCCAGTTATCCTCCTCGGGGGGACCAGCCTGGCCCTCTCCCAGGGTGCCCCCCTCAACCCGAGGCTGTGGGCTGTGCTTGCTTGCAGGACACGGGGGACACCCTGGGCAGCGTCCTCCGGGGCTTCTTCACCATCCGCAAGCGGGAGCCAGGCGGCCGCCTGCCCACCTCCTCCACCTGCTTCAACCTGCTCAAGCTGCCCAACTACAGCAAGAAGAGCGTCCTGCGGGAGAAGCTACGCTATGCCATCAGCATGAACACGGGCTTCGAGCTCTCCTAGCCCCTGCCCTGCCGACTTGAGGCTCCCAGGCAGCCTCAGCCCTTCTCTATAGCCATGAGATGCCCCTGTGGCCTCAAGAGCTTGGATGCACATGAGGACACGACCCAGCGCTCTCCAGGTGACACTAACGGGAAGCGGGTGTTGGAAATAAACCTCCAGACTCGGCCATCATCGGTCCCTCTTTCCCGCTTTCCAAGGGCCTCGCGCCCGGGCCTGTGACGGCAGCCGGGCTTCTCTTTTTGATAGTCTGGTCTTTTTGTGAGTCTTTCTGGTCCTTAACTTCCTGAGCAAGCCGTGCATGAACAAGTCCCAGGAACCCCCAGGCTCCAGAGTGGTTTTCAGGGCGTGGGCCTGAACCCACCAAGCCAACCAGGCGGGAGATGCTTCCCTTCCGTTTCTGAAAACTCTCAGGTAAGGCCTCGCCACGCCTCTATGCACCCGACAGTCTCGACCTCCGGCCCTTCCACAGCGGCCTCTCTGCAGCCAGCCAGGCCCGCTGGCTCCCAGGGCAGCAGAGGCACTGCCAGGGAGACCATGGGGCACCGGGGGCTGGGGGTGCTGTTCCCACCTGGGAGCCCCGTGTTCCCACGGCAGCGGTCCCCTGCCCACTCTCCCCTCAGGGGCTCCCGAGTCCTCGGCGGCCCGCTCCCATCTTGGGCACTTACATCAGCATCCTGAGCTTGGGAGAGAGAACCCATCAGTCCTGAAGAGCAGCTGCTTCCAGCAGGCGCTGGCTGCTTGTTGGCCACCCTTATAGTCCAGTGAGGGACACACACCAGCTGAAGGTCCCTGTCCCGTCTGGCAGTGGCTTCGCTCCGTAGATGGTAGAGGTCCTCAGAAACGTGGGTCTTGCGCCCCATCCTTCCTCGGCACCGGGAGCCCTTGACGCTGACGGGGGCTCACGAGGCCAAGGAACCGTGAGGGCGCTCCAGGCTGGTGTTTGGTGTTGCGCTTCGTTTTCTTCTCAACCCGCTGGACTCATCTGCCGTCAGCTTCACCTCTGTCTCGAGGACTGTGCTCCAGATCCAGGGAACCGAGGCACAGGCCCTGGTAGTGTCTGTGTGGACAGCCACGCTCCCTCGCCCGCCGCACCCGTGTGTCCCTGCCACCCAGACGGAAGCCAGACGAGAGGTCAGGAGTGCCCGGTCCCTCAGCCCTGCAGAGCCAGTGGAGGGTGCGCCATATAACTCTCCTCCAAGCAGAGAGAGAAAAAAAAAAACAAAACCCTTCCAGAAAGAACCTTCATGTTGGTGGCAAAGCAGGCAGGACTTATCTCTGTGGCCTCTGGCAGGGGGTCTCAGCCAGGTAGTGGCATCCTGCCCAGGCCCAGGCTGGCCCTGTTAGAGCCCCGGTTCTAAAAACCAGAGCGCGTGTTTTCCCTGATGGGAAGACGGCAAGAAATCTAAGGACAGACAGGAATTTGTTATTGTTATTTAAGATACATTAGTAACCTCAGATTCTGTGGACTTGCCCCTGTCTAAACACTCAGTTCCTTTGAAAGTCTCTTCTACACGTGTGTGTCGTGCTCCGGGCAGGTGGGTACATTTATGCCGGGGCCTGAAGGACTGTCAGCCACAGGAAGAGGTCTGCTGTGCGTTCCCTAGGAGGCCGCCGGGTGGGATCGCAGAAGGTGGTTCTGTGCACCACTGTCAGCTCGCTCTTTTGATGAAGAGGGGTAGTCTGTAATTCATTTAACTTCCGGCTGGCAGAATTGCACTAATGAAGCCCCCAACCTGTACTTCTCTAGCTGGTGTTCACAGACACCGTGATGGCTCTTGATGGCTCTGAAAAGTTGTGGGGGATGGGGTTGTTTTCATAGATAACTTATGGATTAAAACACGATCAAAGACTTTATTAAATTTGTATTTCAGCACACAGTGGCAGCTTTTTTATTTTCTTGGTCCATGCCTGGTGGCATGTGGGATCTTAGTTCCCCGACCAGGGATTGAACCTACACCCCCTGCAATGGAAGCTCGAGAGTCTGAAACCACTGGACCACCAGGGAAGTCCCTCTGTTCTGTTTCTCGTGTCAGGAAGGAGCGCTTTCGACCAAGCTTCTGGAGAGCTGACGATGGGGCATCTGGGGCTTAAAGAGCTCCGAGGCTCCCGTGGTGGGAAGAGGACTCAGGACGAGACAGCAGACAGCCGAGGCCACTGCCTCCCCAGGGTCAGCGCTAGTCACCTTTCAGATAAAGTTCAAGTCCCTTAGGCACACTCCATGTCCCCCACCTTGACCCATCCTTCTCACGCACTCTCCAGAGGCAGCCCCTCCCTGGATCACACGTCTCACCGGTAACATAATACGGTGACAGGTGTCTGCTGAATCCAGATAATTCGAAAATGCTCAAACTGAGATTTTCCAGCTCCTCTGGGTGTGTTCAGCTTTCCTCCCTTACCAAAGGTTGCAGTTGCAGGCCACGCCAGCCCTGTCTCATCCTGTCACACAAGCCCAGGTTTACACTTGGCAGAAAACCCATCTAACCCTGCCCATCTTTCCAGCTCCTCCTGGGAATTCTCGCTGACTCCTCTGGCCTGGGAGCATCTGAGCATCAGGAGAGGTCTTAAAAGCCTGACAGCTGGGGCACCGCCTCCCGAGAGGAATCGAGAGTAACTCTGAGAAGGGGCTGCTCTCAGGCCCAGACGGGAACCGTGGTTCTCTCCAGCCTTCGGAGCGTGGAGTCAGAATGAAGCAGCCTCCTCATTATAACCCTCATAATGGTTGACATTTGTTGCAAGCACGCTCTTAACAGGCCACAGCTGACTCCCCGAGTCCGGCTGAGTGCAGCTCTGAGGGCGCTGGAGAGACCTGGGGCTTCAGAGCATCTGGACCTGGGTTCGTGTCCAGCTCTGCCTCCCACCAGGTGGGAGGCCGGGGGCAGGGCCCCTTGCTTCTCTGGGCTTCCACTGAATAAGGAGCAAGGCACCCTCCACTGAGAAGGGGAATGAGAAGGGCTTCCTCTCCAGAGCTGTTTTCTGCTGATCTCCTGCTGGGCTCCAGGCCTGGCCCCAGGGGCATGGCTCCTTCTCTGCCCAAGCCCCGACTGAGCTTCGAGCTTCCATGTGCACTCAGGCCAGGCGTCTCCCCAACCCAGGACTCACGGCCACATTCCCTTTGCACTTAGCTCTTGGGAATTTGGGGGTACTGGGGTGAGTCTGTGGGATTACAGATCTTCCACCAAGAAGCCAAATGGCTGGCATCCACTCAGGGACAGCAGAAGCAGTCCTGCTGAAGACAGACCCAGAGGACCCCACAGAGGAGCTGAATCAGAGTGTCATGGACACTCACCTGCACACTGAGTCCCCGGGGAGGTCCTACTTCCGCATGTCTGGCTGATCCACCACGCCACAGACCACACTGGGAGCAAGGGTCAGGGTGCTGTCTTCCACGGCCCAGCCATCAGGCGAAGACCCTGGCCTTGGCATCAGAAACAAGCACAGATCAGCTGAGTGACCCCGGGTAAGTTTCTAACTCCCTGAACCTTCTTGCCTCAGCAGCAAAATTGCCTCAGTAATAGTTGTCTCTGTCCCGAGAACCTCACAGTCAGGAAACGGGCTGTGGGCCCACAGGATGGGTGCTGGGCCCAGCCCGGCCGCCCACTGGCTGTGACCGACTTGACCACCTCTACGAACCTCTGGTTCCTTCTCTCAGAACTGGGTGGAGTGAGGCACTTGAAGAGCATCTTCCTGGTAGCAAATAGTGCACGGGTCAAAAAGAGGGGTTTAAGTAGGAAAGGGCCGATAAAAGAGGCGTTTTTTCATTTTCACTTGGAAAGAGGGTTTCCCCCTTTTTTTGGAGATGGGAAGGGAGGCATCTGGGGCAGAGGAAGCATCCAGACCAGAGGGGTGGAGGTGGTGGGGGGTGGTTAGAACACATCTGTCAGCAAGGACAGGAGTGGGGGCGTCATGCCATGAATGGTGATGATGGTAGCTGTCTCCCCCCGGCTTTCGCCCAGGCCCAGCTCTGTGCTCAGCCCTCTGCACGAGCAGTCACGTTGCATCCACCTGAGGACCCTGGGCCCCGAGGGTCACTGCTCGGTTCTGCAGATGAGGAGGACACAGTTTCAGAGAGGTGGATTCACTTGCCTGAAGCCACACAGCTCAAAAGCACGGGAAGTGGGATTTAGCCCTGCGTCAGCGTGGCCAGGGAGGTCACCCTTCCACCTCCACGGGCCCTGCGGCCATAGGGAAGTGTCCCTGACGGACACCCCATGCGGTGGGGGCTTCCGGGGGTGGGAAAGCCAAGGGGGCTGGAAATCGTGGGGTGCAAACAGACCCGGGGGAGCTTCAGGAGACGGACCCTCCAGCGGCAGGCAGGGGAGCCTGAAGGAGGCAGGAAGAGACAAGTCAGGAGGCGCAGGGACGCTTTGTCCTCCATGGTCCTTTCCCCCTCCCCCTGGCCCTGGCCCCACTGACATCCTGCCCTGCCCGTGGCCCACCCAGAGTCCAGGGAAAGGGGGCGCCACCCACGTGGAGCAGTGCAGGACCACGTGAAGTTGGCCCTGCAGCCTGGGTGGTGTGGTCCCCATTACAGAGGGTGCCAGATGGGCCTGGCAAGCTGGCAGGTGTCCCAGCCCAGGAGCTGGCCCGGGAAACCAGACTGCCAGGGAGTTCAGGCCAAGTCCATTCATCCAGCAAATATTAATAGATACCCAGGACCTACTAGGCTCCAGGCTGGGCTAGGCGCTGGCGGTTCAGGTGGAAGAACGTGGATCCCACCCTGCCCTGCAGCGCTCGCGGTGGGGTTGTGAAAGAAGCGTGACTATCCGAGGAGACCTCGCACAGGTTGGTGGCTGTGCCTGCCTGACCCTCCTGCCTCTCTGTTACAGCTTTAGGCTCGTTGCTCCTCCCTCCCTAAAGGGGTTTAGTGAGACATCCAATCCTACCTCTGCTTCCTTGAACCCTCCCCAAAGCACCCAACAGGAGCCCAAGTCCTCTAAGTTCTTTGAGACACCCGCTTCCTGCATCATGTGCTAACTTGCTGACACAAGACAATTTGCCCAACTGTGGGCGCAATCTTAGTCTTTGGCAGGAGGGCACTGTAAATCAAAAACCCAAAAGTGCCCCCCGAACAAAGCTTTTGTCTCAACTAAATGCAGCCTGGCAGGGAGGGGAGCAGGACCTGCTCCTAAAACAGCGGGGAAACAGCCCTCGAGGGAACTGAGACAAACCAGCCCAAGGAAGTGGCTTCTAGAACCATGGCTTCTGGAACCACAGCCTCTGCCCCCAAGAGACCTGCCTGCTACGTGATGGAGGCAGGAGGTTGGAGGTGGGCTGGGGTGGGAGGTGTCAAGCCATTTCTCACCAGCTTTAATCTTAACTTTGCATGTTTTAATGTGAAATGTAATTACAGATTCTAAATTATAGTGATGCGCCCATCAGGGCTGACTAATCAATTAGTCAGATAGATTTATAAGGATTTCGTTCTCAGATATTCTATGACCCTTGATGTGTTGTCTCAAGGCCCTGAGAAATCCCTTTCCTGCCCTTTTGCTCTTGTGGGGGAGCCGTAGGGTTGAGAGAACCCTAAAAGGCAGCCTGAAGATCCATACCCACTTCTGAAGTTCCCACCCTTTGGAAATCTGTGAGGGCTTTGGCCCAAGATTCAGAAATGTCAAACACACACGATTTATTCCATTACCTCCATAGCAAGTCATGGCAGACATTACTAATGGATTACCAAACTCGTTCCTGCGGAATCTGGATCCAGCTTCAAGTTCCTTCTTCCCGCAGCCCCTCAGGCAGCCACTGCCGATCAGTCAGACTTGGCGTTGTTTCTTGCTGTCTCTGAGATAAGCCCTGTCTCAGCAGAACAAAGTTGAAAAAAGGAAGCTGGATTCTGCCCTGGAAGGCCCGAAGTCAAGTGGTGGTTTTTCCACTTGCTGACTGCAGCACCTAGGAGTCATTCCTCTACGGGTCAGGGCACCAGCTTGTCCAGGTGAACGCAGGGTGATAATGCAGGATGAAAACCCACACGAGATGATTAAATGTGGAAGTCTGCTGTCTCCTCTCAAATTCTGTACAAGTCAAAGATGCAGCAAGCAACAGAGGAGAAAGAAGGATGCCAGCGTCCTGTGAAAAGCTGGCGTGAGGCCCTGCCGGGGGCCCTTCAGCGGGGCTGTGATCATATCTCTTCCCTCCGCTGTCGTCCTAGAATGGAAGCCAAGTGTCCACACGCAGGCTGCCTGGGGGGCTGCTCTGCAGACAGACGGCTGTCTCCAACAGAACAAACTCAGGGCACGGTCCCTGGGCTTCTAGTCTTTGGAGAGGCCCTGCGGCTTTGGCTACTGGTGGCCACCCTCTCCTGGGGCTGTGCTCTTGCAGGGAAAGCAGTTGTCAGTTTCCTTACGCTTTTAAAATTATGTTTATCACACAAGTAAGCCTCTGTCATATTATGTTTATCACACAAGTAACCCAAATTCATCATTAAAAAAACTAGAAAATTAAAACAAAAATGAAAGTTTAAACCACCCAGTAATCCTGTGATTTAGAGGTAAGTATTGTTAACGCAGGGCTTCCCTGGTGGCTCAGACTGTAAAGAATCTGCCTGCGATGCAGGAGACCTAGGTTGCATTCCTGGTCGGGAAGATCCCCTGGAGAAGGGAATGGCAACCCACTCAAGTATTCTTGCGTGAAGAATTTCAAGGACAGAGGAGCCTGGTGAGCTACATACAGTCTGTGGGGTCACAAAGAGTCAGACACAACTGAGCGACTCACACACAGATACACACACACATTATTAACATATGGAACAGATCCTTGCATTTTTTTTACACTCTAGTATATTTACACTTGTTTATCTCTCTAACAGGATTTCTATCATTCTATACCTCTCATTTTATAACTTGGGTTTTTTTTTCACTTTATAGATTATCAACACTTTTCCATAGTAATAAAAGTATAAATACCATCCTTTTCAGTAGCTTTATGATATTTCTTACAGTCCTTTATTGTTAAATATCCATTCTTGAATAATGAGCTCCCTATTTTTGGACATTTGTTTCCAATTTTTCTCTTTAATGAGCAGCAGGCACTGAAAACCAAGAACAATAACCCTATGATTTCACTGATGAATCTCTTTCCTTCGGTGAAATTCTCAGACTTGGAGTTATGGGGCCAGAAGGACGCACATTTCCATGACTCGGATAGGCATTGCCAGAGCGCCCTTCTGAGAGGTCGAACCAGACGCCACCCCCCCAACAGCGTGGAGTCAGCGTTTCTCTCTCCCCGCTGACGTCTGCAGGTGGAGATCCACAGGCTCGGAACTCTCTCCAGCTGCTGGTCCTGCAACCATATCCCCGAAGGCCCCAGGACTCCAGTTCCTCTTCTCCCAATCCCCACCCCAAAGTACCCGAGAGAACCAGTCACCAGGCAGATCCAGGGTCCCAATACCACCTGGCGTGGCCACCAGCAGACTCCAACCCCGCTCCCCTTCCACGTGGGCGCCTGAATACCTCTTCTCGAGGCCCGCAGCCCCCACCTCTTGACGGGACAGCGAGCTTCTGAGTTATCGGCAGCCTTATTTCCCTCTACAGCTCCTACAGAGTTAACAGATGTACGCACGTCTGAGGCAGTCATGCGGTAAGAGACTTTGGGGCCAATCCTTCCCGTTTTGACAGTGTGTAATCGAGGTAAAGCCATAAATTTTATAAACAAGAATAAACGACCCTCAGCAACATATGTCTGCTCGACCCTTCCAAGGTGATCGTAAATAAAGGCACCTGCTTGCCGGGGAGGGGCGTGGGCACCGCAGATGGCCAGAGTCAAGGGCCAGAGGGTCTCTGCCTTGGGAGCATCTGGTGGGGGAGGACCCCCCACACCCTGGTCCTGGGTGGACTGAACACCTTTCTGCCATTTATTCAATCTCTTCCGCAGGCTGCCTTTGCCCTGGTGTACCGGGAGCTGGCCTGCGTCTCACCCTTCCTCGGAGAGGTCGCTTGAAGCGGGGTCCTCCTGGGTTTATGGTCCCCTCTTCTCCTCCTCAGGGCTTCCCTGGTAGCTCAGTGTTAAAGAAGCTGCCTGTCAAGGCAGGAGACACAGGTTCGATCCCTGGATCGGAAAGATCCCCTGGAGGAGGAAATGGCAACCCACTCCAGTATTCTCACCTGGGAAATCCCTTGAACAGAAGAGCCTGGCAGGCTACAGTCCATGAGGTCCTAAGAGTCAGATGTGACTTAGTGGCTCAACAACTTCTCCTTCTCCTCTGCCCAAGTTGTCACACTCTCTGTCCCAAGAGGAAACTCTCGCGGGAATCTGAAGACCAGTCTTCTTGTCTAGCTCTGCTACTGCCCACAGGGAGTCCACGGGCAGCGACCCCTTAAAGCTCTCGCTGGCCTGTGACCAGGTCACCTTCCCTTTCACTTTGGCCCTGGTGCTCCTGGAGCCACGTCCCCCTGGCTGACCTGGCCCCGCCAGGGGGGACCCTGTCTCCCGCAGCCTCAGGACATCTAAGCAAACCAGACATGCTGCTCAGTTGGTCCTCTGCATCACCCGGGCCTGAGCTATTGAAAGTGCTTTGAAAAAGGATAAACCCTTGATTCAACAATAGCTACATTTTCTTTTTTTTGAGCTGCAGCCATGTGCCACGCCCATGTAGGCCCATGGGCATATTTCCTGAACTCTTGGAAGCTGGTATCATTATTCCCAAAGATTAAAGTAGGCAATGGAGGCTCAGAGTGGTTGCAGGATTTTCTCAAAGTGCCTCAGCTAGGAAGTGGCAGAGCTGGAACTTGAATTCAAATAGTAACAATCAACTATAATAATAGCAGCTAACATGTGACAGGGGCACCCTGAGCCTTTTAAACATTGCCTCATTAATCTCTCCCAGTGGCCCTGTGGGGTAGATATGCTTCACATTCCCATTTTACAGACAAAGAAGTAAGTCTCAGGAAGATGGAACGACTGGCCTGAAGTCGTGACGCTAGGAAGTGATAGAGCTGGTCTTGAACCCCGGTCTGCCTGAAGCCAATGCCTGCGCTGAGCATTTGACTGTTGCTCTCACCCCTGTGCTCCTTGTCACACCTCTGTGGCTCCACATGGCTGGCAGCGAGGCTGATGAAGCAGGCAGCCCCATGCATGGATTCGCTCCTGCAGCGGGTGCTATACTGGAGAGCTAAGAGCAAGGGTTCTTCACTGGGGCTTCCACAGAGCTCTTCAGGTTGTACACGGACTGTGAACACCTGTGTGTCTGTGTCTATCCAGGGAGAAGGTGCACAGAGCCTTCATCCCAAGTCTCTGAATCTGGGGACTTCCTGGGTGGTCCAGTGGTTAAGACTCGTCGCTCCCCAATGCGGGGGACCCAGCTTCAATCCCTGCTCAGGGAACTAGATCTCGCATGCCACAGTGAAGATCAGAGATCCTGTGTGCTGCCACTGAGACCCAGCGCAGCCAAATAAATAAATGTTTAAAAGAAACTTCCGAATCTGTGGATGGGTAAACACCAGGACACCCCCCAAAGTTCCTGGGTCCCCCCCAACCAGCACGTCTCCTGCTTCAGCTCGCATCCCAGCACTGTCTCCCATGATGGACTCCAGAGAAGAAAAGCGACAGGTCGAGGCAAATGAACCCCGCACCCCAGCTGGGCTGCAAAGGAGGCCTCGGTCCCCTCTGTAAGCAAGATCAGACCGGCCTGAAGGGAGGGATGAGGCACAAAGCCTCCCAGGCACTGATTTATGTAGCGTTCATGTGGAATTTATTACACAAAGGATTTTATTCAATTAAACTTGAAATGCGTCTGGGTTCTTAAAGGTTCAGTAGTGATAACTGGGACAGAGGGATCATAAAACTGGATGGGTTGTCGGAGAAAGGTGTCAGGGCAGGGTAGGGAGGAGATGAGGGTGACATTGCAGCTGACGGGGGGGATTCAGTACCGGGGACGTTTGTCATTGGGATGTGTTACAAGTTTGGGCTGTGAAAATTACTCGGTGAAAAAAATGCACATTAACAATAGCCATGAAATATCAGTTAAGGGAAACTAGGTTGAGAAATGAGACAGCAGAATCTATTAGCGCCTGACATTGTTCTCGGCGGCCCAGGTCATGATTAAAATGACTGTCAAATGGCGGCAGGGGGAGGGGCACCCGGCCAGGAGTCACAGGGCCACGTCCTGGGCCCACATCCTGGCGTTGACTCCCTGACACGAGTTCGTTCTCAAGTCTGTTCCCCCCACTGCTAGGAGGACACGGACGGTGCCTCCCTTGGGGCTGCTGGGTGATTTCAACAAGATAATGTCGGTGGAGCCCCCGGCCTGGGGCCTGGCATGTCAACCCTTCAGTGATGTCACCCAGTGGGCTTCTCGCTGCTGGTATATCCAACCACCTCCGGCTGTGGCACTAAATACATTCCTGAGAGCCAGACCAGGACCAGCAGGAGGCAGGTAGAGCACTTTCTTGGGTGCAAACTGTATGGAAATGCCTCCAAATCCAGGAAGCAAGAGAAATAATGCTTTCATGCCATAATTTTTTAAAAACCAAAATTATGCAAAAAAATCTGATTGATAAGGTATCACAATTATAAATAAAAACTGCCTGCCCTTTCTCCCCCGACCCTTGTTACTGTGTGATGGAAACAATCATTTACGAGGGTTGACAGTGGCTGTAAATGGGCTCTGTTTACAATCATGTTTTGATTGTGGAGTTTTGTTAACTTTTCCCACTGGGTTCCAGACCCAGGAGGATCTTTTGAGGAGTGTCTGGGGGATGAACACATTTTTCCTTTTCCTTCTGGCTCCCACGTGGCTGTGTCAGGCACAGGACATGCCTGCATCTGAACGTTTCTCGGGGATGTTTGTCTCTTCGAGTGTTTGTTTCTCAGAGATGTTCACAATGGAAGGGATGGTGTGGAGCGGTCGGGACTTGGGAACCTGGGGCTACCATCTGGCCTGTGACAGCCCTTCCCAGCAAGGGCTGGTGGGGCGTGGATTTGGCTACAGGCAAAAGGCCTTATTTCAAAGATTAGCCCTTGAGGACACTATCTACTCAAACCACTTCTCTTGTCCTTTGTAGGATGGTCTACCATGGTAGGGAGTGCAGGACTGTTTATTATGTACAAACTGCTCCTTCTAGGATGATGCTGCAGGAAAGATCGAGTGACTTGACGGATTCTAGGAGCTCCTGGAACATACCCCCTCCCCAGCCCAGCCTGAGTGCCCACCTGCTCAGCCACAAACTGCCTTTAGCCTATTCTGTGCCATTCTCAGCTCTGTTCACACCAGCCAAGCCGCGTGCTGTGCACCAGACCTGGTGCCAACTGATGGTCGGGGCCACTTTCTGGAGCGTTTTCGCTGTCACTAACGGTTACCTGCACCTTACCCTTTGCCCAAGTCCAGGAACAATAGGACCCAGAGGGGAGGAGATATGATGTTCCCTCCAGCGAAATGAGTAGGCAAGTTGGTTAAAAATGAAAGCAGGGGCAAGCACAAAACTCACCATTTTACTGTTTGCTGACTTGCTGGCAAGGATGGCCGGAGGGACCCGCCTTCCTGCTCTTCATGCTAATGACCGATGGCCTGATGGAGTTCACTGGACCTTTCTGCCCTGACTGTGCGAGCCTGCCCCTCCCAACTCGTTTCCTGCAATTAGCGGTGTGGAACCTTCAGGATCTCAGGGCTGCCGCCTCGCTCTTCATAAATATCTCCCTTCCCAAGGACACAGCTGGCGCGGGCAGTGTCGCTTCATAGCGGGAGGGAGCCGCGGTGACAACTGAAATAAAATACAGCCATGGTCTGGATCTCAGAGGGATAAACCAGCCAAGTGCAACATCAGAGAAGTCGGTCTGGTCTGTGTCAGCCTCGCTGGAACCGTAAGAGCTTATTCTCTGAAGCTGAAGGCACTCCACCTCTGGCCCTGGATGCTGCCGCCCCAAGCAGGACATGCCCCCCTCAAAGCGGCAGTCTCCCTCTCTTGCGGGGGTCTCTGGCCCCTGATGCAGGGAGACTCCCTTTGAGAGAAGATTCCCCAGGTCACACCCCCGCCACGCACACACTTCAAGTCCAAGTGTTTCCGAGGCCTCGCCTGCCAGTCTGCAGCCATCCTCCGCCTGTGATGAGTGGCTCAGAGGTGACTAAACTCCAAATCCTGTCTGCCTTCCCCTTTATAAATGTGACATTTAAAGCCCCTTTGGCACAGGTAAATCACAGTTACATTTCCAAGGGCCTCTGGTACCATTCCAAATCCTCGGACAGCCAGAGTTGCCAGTGGAAGGCCTCGCGCGCTCTCTCTCTCTCTCTCTCTAACACACACACACACACACACACACACACACACTGCAAGCCTTTCCTTTTTTTATTCTTTTATTCTTTTTTTCTGCTTGGTTCCTCGATGAAGCAATCACTTTCTTTCCCGCAACACCGACTCATTCCCACTTCCTCAAAGACCGAGGAGAGCCCAGGGGAGGAGGGGAGGATTCTCCACCAGCCACAGCTCCCAAAGGAAGTGACAGGGCTGTGAAGGAAGCCGGGTCTGGACAGAAGACCAGCTTCTGGCCCCTGTGGGTGAGATCTTCAGGGATCAGGATGTGAGGGCGAAGTCTTCCCTTCACCGTTGTCACTTCCATTCTTTCCCAGAGCCTCAGGTGTGGTCCGATAGGTCATTTTTCTTGTATATCTTTTCTGGATTCCCTTCCTTCATGGCTGTGTATCTGGCTAATGTGAAGAGATAGTCGCTGAGTCTGGAGGGGCAGAAGCAGGCAAACAGAATGGACTGAAATGAGAGATCAATGCTAACCAGGTCCTCCCTAAACGAGCCTTCAAGGAGGAAATATCAATCACACGCCCCAAGGAGCATTGGGCAGGACAGCGGGTGCTCAGCCAACCCGGGCTTGATGGATGGCACACGAGGCCAGCTTCCGTGTGAGCCTGGCACCCAGCTCTGGCGCCAGGGCTGGGGTGGTTTCCGCAGGAAGAGGCCGCTGGCCTGCCTGGCCTCACGGGGCTGGCGACTTTGGGCCCCGTCCCTGCTTTCTGCACCTTCCGACGACCAGGCCTGGTGCCTCCCAAACTGGGGCATGTGTACAAGTCCCTCGGGAATCCTGGTGATACTCAGATCAGATTCTGATTGCAGAGGACCAGCTGGGCCAGGCCTGGATTTGGCAAGTGTAAGTGACGCCCAGGCGATGCTGGCACTGCTGACTGAGGAACTCACTTTGAGCTGAGGGGGCCTAGGGCTGGCTTCTCAACCTCGGCACAACTGAAGCGAATGAATGAGGGAGGCTAATGTGTGGTCGTCACTCCCCACAATGTGCCTGCGTTTTCTGGCAGGCTCTTCAGATCCCATCTGAGTACCTGTTTAAGAACTTGACCACGTTTGCATCGGTTTCACCCGTCTGGACAAGAGGCACCACGCTAGAAGAGAAGGAGACACAGCATTACACTGTTGTTAGGGGCTCAACATACTCAGGGCCCGGGGCTGAGTCCCGAGCCAGCACCTGCCTCCCGCTGCAGTCTGACTGGGCGTCCTCGCCAGTCTGTGTGCAGACGTTCTAAAGGGTGCTCACTGGAGATGAGGGCCAATGACGTGGCAGCCCCTCCGGGGCCCATCATGTCTGCTGCATAACCCCTGCTGGGAGGCACTCACCCCAAACCGAGGTCCCAGGTGTATGTCCCCTCCCCCAGGGGCTTTGTCACCTGGACACAGGTCTGGTGTCCTGAGGACCCTCCTCTGCTTGGCCAGTTCCTGCTGTCGGACCTTTCTTTGGACCGTCTCCACATTTTTGCTACTATGAGCACTGCTGACGTGGACGGCTCTGGGCAAATGACTTTCCTCCTGAAGCTGAAGCTCTTCTGTGACCCAGCGTCCCTTTACAAACCACTTGGGTCCAAGAGCCTTTCATGAAAAGTGAAACTTTCATGACATGGGGCCATGGACAGAGCTCAGGTTTGGAGCAGACACACCTGGGCTCCAATCTGGACTCTGCCATGGACCACCCAGGGGACCCTGGCCATGGTGTCACCTCTGAGCCCCAATTTCCTGATCCCGGCAGAGTGGGAACTGCCACCACCTCTCTTCCAAGCTTACCACAAGGAATCAATGAAATAATGAATACGAAGCTCCCAGCACAGCCTCGTCTGTTGTATACAGACATTTTATCGTCTTTATTGTCGTTTATCTGTAAAGCTGGGTGGCAGCCTGGTCTATGAATCGTGTTAAATGGAGATTTTGCACAATCACTCTTTTATTTATTTCAATATTTATTTGACTATGCTGGGTTTTAGATGCGATCTTCAATCTTTGTTGTGGCATGCAGTATTTTTTTTTTTTTAATATTTATTTATTTTGCTGCTCTGGGTCTTAACTTCTGGCAGGTGGGATCTTTTTAGTGGTGGCATGTGAACTCTTAGTTGCGGCACGTGGGATCTAGTTTCCTGACCCGGAATCAAACCTGGGCCCCCTGCATTGGGAACGTGAGTCTTAGCCACTGGACCCTCAGGGAAGTCCCTGCAATTGCTCTTTTAATGTTTCCTTGATAAGGCTGTCAGCAGGTTCTGGGAGGTTCCTTCCTCTCTGACTCTGAATTTGGGGACGGGGGCAGCAGGTGGCTGGCTGGTCTGGGCCCTTCTCCACCCAGCACCCAGAAGTCACCCCATGGCCTAGAGCCAGTCATCAGCTTTCAGGATAAAGGCAGAGCCCTTGGGTGCAGGAGGCCCTGCTCGGCCTGGCCTCGGCTCAGCCTCCGGCCTCGCTGTGCCCCATGCCCCTCACTCTGGACCAGACCTTCAGCCTCCTTTCTGTGCGTTCAGCTCAGGCTGCTGCCTCTGCCCTTGCTGTCCCCTTGCCCTGGGCACTCTGTCCACCATTCTCCCCCACTAACTATTGGCCCCCCAAGCCCAGTCCCAGGCTGGGTCACTCTGGGGCCAAGCACCCTCCATCACAGCTTTCATCATGCTGTGGAGCTTTTTGATCTTTCTGCTCAGCAGAGGCCCCCTCCTGTTTAAATTAACCTGAAGAATGGGGAGCCTTCACTGAAGGCTGAATTTCACACCACCTGAGTGGTATTATGATTATGATTAATCAACTAGACCGCTGGGCCTCCCCTGCTCCCTAGTTGCTGGAGCTGTCCGCTTCAGCACCAGCTCTGATCCCACCAGGGACCACTGTGCCCCCCACTCCCGGGGGCCCCGTACCGTCTCTCAGCTCGGCGACACACGGCCCGACAGAAGTGCAGTGCGGAGCTGCTCTTGCCTCCTGACTGAAAGAAGGAAGCGGGTGTTGGCTGGAGTGGGGGTGGGGTTGAGGGGGCTGGGGGGTGCCCACTGCAGACAGGGAGCTCGGACGGACTGACGGACATGCAGGCTCACCCTGCCCCCAACCCAGGGTAGTATTCTGCCTCCAGGGCCCTACCAGGGCGTAGTCTCTGGGTGTTGTCACTTAGTCGTGTCTGACTCTTTGTGACCCTACGGACTGCAGCCCGCCAGGCTCCTCTGTCCATGGGATTCTCTAGGCAAGAACACTGAAGTGGGTGGCCATGCTTTTCTCCAGGTGATCTTCCCGACCCAGGGATTGAACCCAGGTCTCCGGCACTGCAGGCAGATTCTTACTGTCTGAACCTCAAGGGAAGCCTCTGGGTACCCCTCTCTAAGGCGGGCAGGGGTGGGAATGGGACCAGTGAAGGTCTGGAGGGGATTCGGGGGCTGGGGGACAGCTTCTGTCACCGTTACACATTAAAGGGGGGGACTTCGTCACTGCTGGTGTGTTGGGGTCAACACATGCGCCCACAGCACCCTGCAGGCTGAGGCAGCCGGGTACCTACAGGCAGGATGAAAGCGGTGAGCGGGGGCAGCTGGCGAGAGTATTTGTCGATCCACTGCTCCAGCTCCAGGATGGGCCCCGCCTCGAACGTGGCGTGTTCTGTGGAGCCAAGGAGACCGGCACTGTGTGAGGCCACAGCCCCAGTGTCACAGGAGCCTGCCTGTTCCTTTCCATCCAGGTGCCCCACAAACCACTCCACTGGCTCAGAGGCACCTTCCCTCTCAGGCTGCAAGGCCAGGCGGACAGGGGTCCCAGGTGCATCCCAGGAGAGGGTTCCCTGGGCTCCCACAGGGCCCTCTGAGCACACACCCGGTGCATTCAGGGAGAGATTTACTTAAGTGAGCCTCCCTGGCTGAGGAGCGCGGAGTCGCCAGGGCAGAGCCAACGTCCTGCAGGGAGCACTGGATCTGGGGGAGGAAAGGAAGGCGCAGATGAGAACCTCGTCATGCCGGTCACGCGAGGTCCCCTGCGTCCACACGCAGAAGCTGCTGGGCTAGGGCTGGCAGGTCGCTAAGGAGCCAGCATTTAAAGGCTATTAGCAAACTGTCTGAACCTGCAGAACATCTGCCCTGGTTGGCAAGGGACCTGGCTCCCTTGGGGACATCTGGGTGACACAGACAGTGAGCATCAAAGGCCCGGGGTGATTAGGAAGAACCCTCTCGCCCGACCCTGCTCTCCCATGGGCAGGGGCCCGGTGAGGTCTTTTTCTTTTCTCTAACCTGCCGGCCTTGGTTTTCTAACCTAAAACGCCTGGGCTGAGAGACCCAAGGTGGCAGTGCTTTTTATTTTGATCTTTATTCTTCTTCTTTTTCAATAATTTATTTTTGGCTGCGCTGGGTCTTTGCTGCTGCGTGGGCTTTCCTCGAGCTGTGGCGAGTGGGGCTACTCTCTAGTGGCGAGTCTGGGCTTCTCATTGCCGTGGCTTCTCTTGTTGCAGAGCACGGCTTCTAGGGCTCCGGTTTCAGTAGTTGCGGTGCGCAGGCTCTAGAACGCAGGCTCAATAAGTTGTGGTGCACGGGCTTAGTTGCTCTGTGGCATGTGGCATCTTCCCAGATCAGGGATCGAACCTGTGTCTCCGGCATCAGCAGGCAGATTCTTTACCACTGAGCCGCCAGGAAAGCCTGACAGTGCTTTTTAAACTGGACAGGACAGATCTGCCCTCTGATGAGAAGGCCACCATGGCAGAGTGCTGGAAGCAGGACAGAGCTTCTTGGGCCACCAGGCCGCAGACTGTGCTTCAGTTATATGACCATGTGGTATCTCCATGGCTTCCAGCTTCTGGTGAAAAGTGACTTCACAGTCCCACCCTGCCGCTGGCCACATGCAGCGTTCATGCTGGGGCTGCAGAGAGGTGACCGCTGCCTGGGAATCAGACCCCAGCCCCGCTGGGATTCCTGGCTGCAGGGCCTCGGCCTGAGCCTTGCTTTCGTCCTCTGTAAGATGTGAAAGCTGGCCTCCACCCCACGGGCTTCTGCAGGGAACGCTGGGAACAGGCTGCCTGGCCTTCTGTAGGCCCTGGGGCAGCCTAGGAGAACAAGTCACAGTCCATACCCTTGGGGCCCCCAGGCCATACGCCTGGTGATTCGTATCTGTGGTAGCTCAGATGGTAAAGCGTCTGCCTGCAATGTGGGAGGCCTGGGTTCGATCCCTGGGTTGGGAAGATCCCTGAGTCGGGAAGATCCTCTGGAGAAGGAACTGGCAATCCATTCCAGCATTCTTGCCTGGAAGATCCCATGGATAGTGGAGGTTGGCGGGCTACAGTCAATGGGGTCGCAAAGAGTTGAACACGACTGAGCGACTAACACTTTCACTTTCACTTCAGAGGCAGAAGCGCAGGAGCTGTGGGAGCCTGGGAGAGGCACCAGCTGGAGGCTGGGGTGGGTGACCTGAGCAGCGCTGGAGAAGATGATGTCGAAAGTGTCACTCAAAGTATGTGGCCTAAAGTAAGGGGGGCTCATCGTGTCATTGCACCCCCCTGCCCCCAGGCAAACCCTGCTCAGAGGTGGGCACAGCAGACCAGAAACGACTGCTGTGGGTGCCAACAGTTCCTCACAATGAGGCTGAAGACCAGCCTCCCTCACACAGGAGGTGCCGTGTTCATAGAGCACTCCAGCTTTTAGGCCTCCCAACCTTGGGCAGCTCCTCACTGCCCTGCGTCTGCTCCCAGGGGCCCCCTTGTGCTCCAGTCTGGCCTGGAGGACTGAAGCGGGCCGAGGGCTGACCCTCCAGGGGGCAGCAGACTCAGGTCAGCACGAAGACTGAAACCTGGGGTGTCCTTCGTCCTCTAGGGGTGCAGCCCTGCCTCCATTTCTGAAGTCCTCTCTGAGGGCCAAAGCCTGGCTGCCTCTTAAGGAACAGAGCAGTCATTCTAAGAACCCTACTAACCCCCCACCCAGGGCTCCCCGTGGCTGGGCCTCCCGCATTTCTCAACCTCACAGCCACTGACACTTTGGCCCAGGTCATCCTCTGGGGTGGGGATTGGGGGGTGTCCTGTGCGTTGTACGATGTTTAGCTGCTTCCCTGCCTCCACCCACCAAACCCCAACAGCACTTCCACCTCCAGTCGTGACGACCGAAAACATCACTGGAAATTGCCCCATGTCCCCTGAGGGGCAGAACTGGGCTGAGACCACTGACCTCACATTTCCCTCTGAGAGCAAGCCTCCTCACTCACCTGTGAGGGAGAGTGATCTCTGTGTGTTCCCATCTTACAGATGAAGAAACTGAGGCTCACAGAGGGAAAGTGACTAGTCCCAGGTGACACAGAGAGGAAGTGATGGTCAGATGGCAATTCCAGTTATGGCCACCAGGCCTCAGGGTTGAAAAAAATCCCAGCTCCCGGTAAGACAATGTTACTCACTTTCTGAAGCTCTTCCACAAACGGGTGGCCCTTTTCTGCAATTAATTCCATAGCAAACCTACAAGGAAAAAGGAAAAAGAATTTGCCTCGAATATAACATCCCTAGGCCCCGTCTTGAGTGTTAGTCACTCAGTATTTGAGCTCTGTAGCCTACCAGGCTGCTCTGTCCATGGAATTCTCCAGGCAAGAATACTGGAGTGGGTAGAGATTCCCTTCTCCAGGGGAGCTTCCCCATCTAGGGATCAAACCCAGGTCTCTCACACTGCAGGCAGATTCTTTATCATCTGAGCCACCAGGGAAGCCCTGTCTTGCTGGAAGGTAATATCTTCTCAGGTGACAGACCATTTTGCTAACTGAGCTATCACAGGAAAGGGGTTATTTTTTTGTTGACAATGTTTTTATAACATCATAACCTTACGTATGATTGGGGGTATTTGTTTTTCGTATCACTCATCCAGCCAACAACTCTTTCAGTGCCTCCTCTGACCGGGTCCAGGTGATTCATATGAACAGAGCTGACACAGGCAGAAGAATCCACAGCTGAGTTTTGGCCAGGCCCGGGCCCCACATCACCTGAGGGATGATGGGCTGCTGACTGGCTAATTCTGAACAGCCAATGATGCCAGAACCCACCTTCCCGGCCCTCTGCCTGCTTCATCTTGTGTCTCCTTTTCCGCACTTTTCCCACACACACCAAGGGGTCTGCCCTCTACTCTGTGGGCAGTCTAGCTCCACCTCCCATTATCCATCCTGAAAACCTTATTTAGTCAGGCCTGTCATTGAGAACTGGCAGCCCTGAACAAGTAGGTCTTAATAATTAATAATAATGATAATAGCTAGCATTGTGATTAGTGCTAGCTACCTAGCACTAAGGGGGGAACATGGAATTCTCTCACTCCATCCTCACAAGAACCCAATGAGATTGGATACTTTTACTATGATCATTTGACAGAACGGGAAACTGAGGCTCAGAGAGGCCAGGTGATCTGCCTGAAGTCATACAGCCAGTCAGAAGTGTGTGAGAATTTGAACCCAGGTCCACCTGATTACCATGACCTTCACCCGCAAGGCCACAGCAGAGCTTACGAAGAAGCACTGACAGTAACTGCAGCTCACACTGCCAACAGCCTCCTGAGTGGCTTGTACTTTGTTCTCTAATATTTGCTGCCCCTCCCACCCCACCGCTGGCAGGTGTGTCCACGTGCCTGACTCTGGCCAATGAAACATGAGCAGAGATGGCGTGTCACTTCGTGGAAGCCTTAAGAACCAGCATGGGCATTGCCTTGATCTCTCTTCCCCTCTGTCGTGATTACTGGCCAATGCCAGTAATCGTGTTCCAGACAGAAGCTGTCCCACGAGCCTGAGTCCCAGAGCGAAGCCCATGCAGAGAAACACACCCAACCCAGGACAGGCTTGAAGTAAGAGGATGAAATATCTCTTTGGTGGTGCAAGTCATGAGATGTGGGTACTGTTACCCCAGCAAGGCCTGGCCAATCCTGATGACTTCCCCAAGTCCACCTTCTAAGTCATGAGCACAGTGAGGGAGCAGGGAGGGAAGGGTGAGGCACACAGCCAGGGACAGAAGGTGGCACACGAGCAGACGGGAAGGGTGAAGGGGGTCCGCAGCCCGCAGCCTAGTGGAGCTGACCGGCTGCCCCTGCACCTCCAGGTTCATTGAGGGCAAGCAGCCTCCAGGACTGGCTCTGGAGGGCCGCACCTCAGTCACACCTGCTAATGACCCACTCATACCTGACCTCAAGGTCAATCCTGTCCTCCTTACCCGATGGCTGAACTTAATTCATCTGTAGTTCCCACGGCTTCAAACACCTGGTCGTCTTTGGATCTTCTTTCTCCAGTGAAGGTGCTAGAAAACCCTGTGAGAAATATTTTGCTTCCCAAATTAAAGAGTTGTTTTTTTTTAATCTTGATACACTTTTTTTCCCCTCAATATTTATTGATTTATTTGACTGCACTGAGTCTTAGTTGCAGCATGTGGGATCTAGTTCCCTGATCAGGGATTGGACCCAGGCCCCCTGCATTGAGAGTGCAGAGTCTTAGCCACTGGACCACCAGGGAAGTCCCCTGTTCTGACAGATTTTAAATTATCAAAACAATATATGCTTGTTACAAAAGATAACAGGATAGGATAAAAATATGTACAGGAAACAATGAAAGCCTGCCTGTTCATTCCTCTCTCTCACTATTCAATCTCTCTCTCAGGTAACAGTCCAAGGTGTAACCTTTCACATTGCCTTTCTGAACACACATGTAAACACACACACACACACACACACACACACTTTTATCCAATGGATCCCAAGTCTGGATTGTTCTGCAACTTGCTTTTGTCATTTAATTTATCTGGGGCATCTTTCGTTTCGCATCACACTTGGGTGATGCCTACTGAGATCTGTCACATACTTTTTAATGTCTGCAAAGAATATGGAAGAACTTTAAGATGGAATCTGCCATCTCTTCCTTTGCATTTTTCACCTGTCCCCACCCTACCTTTGTCTCCTGTTTTGGTGTAGATCTTGGGGACCTTGGGAGTCTTCGAGGAAGGCTGTGGCCTAAGGAGAAATACACATCAAGAGCTGGTGAGTGAGGATATACGAAATATCCAGGGAGACACCTTCTTCAGTGGGTCACAGCTTGCTACCTGTACCCTTAGTGTCAGAACTTACCCCTTTAGCTTGGATCTCTTGAAATCTTTCCCCTCTGTTCCTCTTAGTTTTAAGCCCTTTGTAGGCCAGTTTTGTGTCTTGTGACACCTGTACCTGCAGAGTAGCTGATGTATTACATTGCTCAATGAAGACACTCAATAAATATTTGCTGAAAGAATTTACTGATCACTTTCCTAGTCTCTGCACTGTGCTAAGTGAATTATTGGCATTATCTCTTGGTATTATCCCTGGAATATTCCCAAGCCCCAAAGGGAGGCACTATCTATGACGTTCATTTTATGTTTAACGAATCTGTAGCTCACAGGATGAGACTCACCTTTCTAGGTCACTCAGGGAAGAAGCAGTAGGGCTGGATTTTGGCCCAGGACTTATTCTGCAACCCCAAACCACCACTCCTGTTCTACCAAGCCAGGGACTCTCTTTTTAAAAAGTATTTACTTTTATTATTTGCATGCACTGGATCTTTAGTTGGGCACATGGTTTCTTTCATCTTCACTGTAGCATGTGGAATCTTTGGTTGCAGCATGTGGGATCTAGGGATGGAACCCAGGCCCCCTGCATTGGGAGATTGGTCAGCTACTGGTAAAGAATCCTCCTGCAATGCTGGAGACCTGGGTTCAATCCTGGGGTTGGGAAGGTCCCTTGGAGAAGGGAAAGGCTACCCACTCCAGTAGTCTGGCCTGGAGAATTCCACAGACTGCATAGTCCATGGGGTCGCAGAGAGTCAGACACGACTGAGTGACTTTCACTTTCACTGGAAAACCAGGGAAGTCCCAAGCCAAGGGCTCTTGAAAGGGAAAAAAACCACTTCATACTATGAAGCTTCAAGTATACTCTGAAATGGAGAATTGCCAAAATAGGGTTCAAAAAGAGGCATTTTCAAATAGCAACACCTTTAATACAGACTTCAACATTAAAATGTGACATTAAAAGGTTATTCAGAGGTTGAATTACTGGATCTATAAAACATATTAATTCAGTACTAAGTCAGATTCTGAGGTCCGGGATGGGGTGCTAGTTTCAAGGAATGTGATGAGAGCCATCTTTACAACGCGCTGGTGTCTCTCTGTGTCTTGACTGCTTTGCAGACAGGTTAAGATCCGAATTGAGGACCCCTACTGATTGTGAGGTCAAGCAAGATGACCCTCCTGGTTCACGTGGGCTATGCCCAGTCCTGATGGATGCTGGGTTCCGTTTGGACTTGCCTCGTGCTAAGAAATCTTGGTCTCTGGTTTTCCCCGAGCCCACGTTGCCATGGTGACGTCAGGATTAAAGAGGACGTCACCTGGCGATTGCTGCGGTGACCTCCCATCGGTGTGACGGAAACACGGCGACGACAACACAACTCAGGTCAGGTGTCTGAGTTAACTTCTCAGCCAGGTACTCACCTGTCCCCGTCTTCCACGCCCTGGGGGCCGCGGCTCTGGAAACGGGGACACAATAGCTTGCGGGCTCCAAGGCACCCGCGCAAGCCAAGGCGACCTCCCGGGCCCCACACAGCCATGCCCCAGGGCTCTAGTCGAGGGCTGACCCCGCCAGCTTCCCGTCCAGGTTCCGAGGTGACTCCACCTACCGCCGGCCGCGCCACCGCTCAGCCATCGTCTTCTATTGGTCCGGGGCTCTCTCCCCAGGGCGGGACACTCCCAGGGACTTGCTTCCTATTGGTCCAGGGAAGGAGTTGGGCGGGGAAATCCGTGAGGCCTTGGTGAACGGCAGCTATTGGCCAATGCTCAAGCCAATTGGTGAAGGGAACTCCCGGCTCGCGCGCTCTGATTGGCTTGGCGGAAGGAAGAAGCCGCCTCTCCTCCGTACCCGCGAGCTCGGGTATGGAGTCTTGGAGCGGCTCGGCTTCGGAAACAGAGCACCTGAGGCGACAGGTGAGAGGTTGGGGTTGCGAGGCGGGGTGGAGCGAAGTTCGAGGCCGAGACCCAGAACGACCCTGGACTGGGCTCCCGGCCTCTCAGGCTCAGTTTCCTCAGCTCTGAGAATCCGGCTTCCTCAGGAGCCGGCGACCTGGAAACTGACAGGATTTTGAATTTCGGACAAGCAGTAGGTCTCCTCGCTCGGAGTATGAGTTTCCCTCCCTGAGGAACTGGGGTCATAATAGCACTTAGCTCATAGTTCGGTTCAGGTCTCACGCTATTGAAGTAAAGCCTTAAATAGATAGTTTTTTTCCTTTCTGTTTTGTAAGTCGCTCAGTCGTGTCCGACCCTTTGCGACCCCATGGACTGTAGCCTGCCAGGCTCCTCTATCCATGGGATTCTCCAGGGAAGAATACTGGAGTGGGTAGCCAGTCCCTTCTCTGGGGGATCTTCCTGACCCAGGGATCGAACCCAGGTCTCTTGCATTCAGGCGGATTCCTTACCGTCTGAGCCATCAGAGTAGCTTTGCATTATTCATAAAAATCTAAAATGTGCACACGCACACCCAGCAAGTCACTTTCTAGGACTGTCTTGCAGAGATCCTGACTTAAGTGTGCAAAAAAAGGCGGGGTGGGGTGGGGAGGTGTAACAGTTGTTTTTCTGCAGCTTGTTTCTAGTTGTGAAACGTTAGAAACAGCCTGGAAATGCCCAGGAAAAAATTTCTTTCCAGTCCATGATTTCATTTAAATTTCTACCTTTAATAGTAGTAATAATAAAAGCTGGAACCAAAAAGAGAGTCAGTAATACAGAGCTATCAGTAACTGACTGTGGTATGCCAGACACTACTAAGTGTTTTGCTTGTGTTATTTAGTTTAACTTTCTCAAAACCCATTAAGGTGAATAGTTACTGTCCCGTGTAACTTTTAAGGTTCGTGGCTATTTGATGGCTATGTGGCTAGCTAAGATGACATCACTGGGGAGCAGTGGGTTCAAACCCAGATTTTTTGGTGTGTCAGGCTGACTGCTGCCCCGCACTGCTTTTGGGGCACACAGCAAGTGCTGAATGGTAGCTGCCTTTTTTGTTATAATGGGGTGCTTGAATTAGGCGTTCTCTGAGGTCTGGGGACCTTCCATCCTCTCTTTGTCTTTCCTTTTCAGGACTCCCAGGAGCCATGTTGTCAGAAGTCCTGCTGGTGTCCGCTCCAGGGAAAGTCATTCTGCATGGAGAGCATGCCGTGGTCCATGGCAAGGTACAGGGCCCCCTGAGCCTCTGAGGGCTGGGAGCTGCTGCTCCTGGACGCCAATCTTTTCTTTTTCTTAAGTTTACTTCTGGCTGCTCTGGGTCTTCGTTGCTGCATGAGGGCTTTCTCTAGCTGTAGCAAGTGCAGGCTTCTCGTTGCAGTGGCTTCTCTCGTTGTGGAGCACAGGCTGTAGACAAGATGGCTACAGTCGTCGTGGTTCGTGGGCTCAGTAGCTGCAGCTCTCAGGGGCCTGGAGCACAGGCTTTGTTGCTCCACAGCATGTGAGATCTTCCTGGACCAGGGATCAAACTTGTGTCTCCTGCACTGGCAGACAGATTCTTAACCACTGGACCACCAGGGAAGTCCCCTGATGCTAATATATTTTTTAAAATATTTTATTTGTTTATTTGACTGTGCTGGGTTGCAGTTGCGGCACGTGGGATCTAGTTTCCTGACCAGGAACCAAACCCAGACCCCCTGCATTGGGAGCATGGAGTCTTAGCCACTGGCAGCAGGGAAGTCCTCTGATGCTAATCTTAAAAGAAGCTGAAAGAAAGTCTTGAGGTGTAGCCTGGGAGATCAGAGAGGAGGTCAGTTTCTTCCCAGCTGGGCAAAGAAAAGGCAGGTGTTAGGCTCTCTTAAGGACTTCTCTGGCCCACCCAGTAAGATAGCAAGAAAATGACACGGAAAGCCATGTGGGCGGAATGAAGTTACTTAGGAAGTAAGCTTCAGTGGAGAAGAGATGAAGTTTAAGGACTAAACTCTTGGGGAAAATGAATAGGATCCTGCAGAGGAGTCTGAGACACGCATATCTCGTTTAACTCTTACAACTGTCCTCAGAGGTTACACTTCTATTGTCCTATTTTACGGTTGTGGAAGCTGAGGCTTAGGAGAGCATTGGCAACTTGTTCAAGGTCCCGCACACCTCGGTAGAGTTAGGAGTGACCCTGTCTGCTTGAACCTGAAGCCATGCTTACTCTGTTCCTCCCTGCTGTCATTTTTCATGTTCTTATATTAATCTTTGAAAACACAGTGATTAGGGAAGCCGTCCTTTGGTGTTGAGAAATTCTGAAGTTTTACATGGGAAGGGAAAAGACACGTAGGTATTAACTCCTAACTGATTGGCAGCGGTTGTGCCTGTGAAGAAGGTGCCAAGGTTGATGAGAAGTGTCTGCCAAGGGCATAGTTCAGAGTGGCCCACGTGCTAGTATCTAAATCAGAAGCCATGCACGTTGCCAGCGACCCCCAGGCTAACTGCTGGTATCGTGCGCTTTGTTCTATAGGTAGCACTAGCAGTGGCCTTGAACTTGAGAACATTTCTCCGGCTTCAGCCCCACAGCAATGGGAGAGTGGGCCTCAACTTACCAAACATTGGCGTCAGGAGGGCCTGGGATGTGGCCAGCCTTCAGCTGCTGGACACCAGCTTTCTGGGTAAGTACAGGGAGCAGGAACCAGCTGTGGGAAGAGGCTGGGCCCTGAGGAGAAGGGGAAGGAAGACAGCTGGGCTGTCATCCCACGCTGTCCCCGAGGGACCCAAGACACATCACCCTGGAGGTGTCTTCTCTCCTGTCCCCCCTAAGAATAGCTTTACTTATTTACTAATATATTAATTTATTTAAAATTTAAAAGCCTTCTACACTCACCGGCCTTTCCCTTCCACCCAAGCAAATCTCCACCTTTCATATTCGCTTGATGTACTTGTCCTATTCTCACTAATTATGTTTTGGGAGAGGGCAATATTGGGGAAGTAATATGGCCTTTCGGAGAAGGCAATGGCACCCCACTCCAGTACTCTTGCCTGGAAAATCCCATGGACGGAGGAGCCTGGTAGGCTGCAGTCCATGAGGTCGCTGAGAGTCGGACACGACTGAGTGACTTCACTTTCACTTTTCACTTTCATGCATTGGAGAAGGAAATGGCAACCCATTCCAGTGTTCTTGCCTGGAGAATCCCAGGGACGGTGGAGCCTGGTGGGCTGCCGTCTATGGGGTCGCATAGAGTCGGACACGACTGAAGCAACTTAGCAGCAGCAGCAGCAGCAGCAATATGGCCTTTAGTTTGTGTGTGTGTGTTTTTAATATTTTGTAGCAATTTTTAAATTACTGGGCAATCTTTTGAAAATGTATCTACATACTTATTTGGCTGCGCTGGGTTCTCAGTTGCAGTGCACAGGATATCCAGTTTGCCGCGTGCAGGGTCATTTAGTTGTGACACGTGAACTCTTACTTGCAGCCTGTGGGATCTAGTTCCCTGACCAAGGATCAAATCTGGGCCGCCTGCCCTGGGACCCTGGAATCTTAGCCATTAGACGACCAGGAAAGCCTCGTGGCCTTTAGTTTTGATATTGTACCACGGAGGTCAAACCCAGGCCTCTGAGTGATATGTGTGTGTGTTTGAAAACTACTAGCAATTAAGCCCTTACTGCATGCCAGGAGCAGTGCTAAGGGTTTTCTGTACCTTTTTTTATTACTCTGCAACAATCCTGGGAGGAGATACCCCTGTTACCTGTTTACCCCTCAGGGGATCTTAGGTGCAGACAGATTAAGTCCCCTACTCAAGGTCAGAAAACCAGTCTTTGGCACAGTCAGGACCCACCCAAACCCAGGCCTGCCTGCCTCCCAAGCCTGCAGTTCACCGACAGCCTTGGCTGTGGAGCTCGGGCCCTGAGCCCATGTCTCTCCAGATTCTGACACCTGGAACGTCTCAGTTTTTTTGTATTCTGGTGTCTGTAAAACCACTGAGGCCTTCTCATCCACCCGCGTACACTTGTTTGCCTGTGTGACAGGGCACGGTGACAGCGCAGCGCTCACCGCGAAGCACGTGGAGAAGCTGAAGGAGGTGGTGGGCTTCCCCAAGGACTGTGTGGATCCTGAGCACCTGGCCGTGCTGGCCTTCCTCTACTTGTACCTGTCTATCTGCCAGAGTCAGAGGTATGTGCGCCGCTGGGGCAGGGAGCGCAGGTGCAGCCTGCCCCCAAGATTGAGCCAAAGTTTTGCCTGCTAGACAGCACGTGGGCTCCCTTCCAGGCTCTGAATACCCATCAGCTGTCCTTGCTGCGTTCCAGGCACCATACTGGTGGTTGTTTAGTTGGTGGTTTAGTCGCTTAGTTTTGTCCGACTCTTGCGACCCCAGGACTGTAGCCCTCCAGGCTCCTCTGTGCATGGGATGCTCCAGGCAAGAATACTGGAGTGGGTTGCCATTTTCTTCTCCAGGGGATCTTCCTGACCCAGGAGTCGAACCCAGATCTCCTGCATTGTAGGCAGATTCTTTACTGGCTGAGTTACAAGGGAAGTCCACCATACTAGACCCTGTATGTGTGTGTGTATACATATATGGTCTGCTTTCATATTCACAGCAACCTCATGAGGACACCCTCTCCATTTTGCACAGGGAGAAACTGGGACCCAGAGAGTTAGAGACTCTCTGGGCCACATAGCTAGTTAGTAAGTGTTGAGAGCTGGGAAATCAATTCCGTTCTCTTCAGTTCAACACCTGCCTTTTTAACTCATGCTGCCTCCTTTGGCCTTTCAGTTCAGCCGAACCAAAGCCAGAGTCCATTCTCGGATCTGCTGGGTGGCTTCTCTGTGCCATGGCCAGGGAAGCATGCTTGTGCCATGTCCCACGGGCTCCAAGGGAGCTCTGTGATTAGCAGAGTGAAGCCTGTGTTTTGATAAGATCTGGGTTGTCTGCCCTTGGGGAAGCCAGCTCCTAGAGGGGGACATTCCTGGTTGAGGTGGTGTCACGGGGTGATACAGGGCACAGGCTGCATGTGGCTAAGGGTCAGACACTGTGGGTTCAAACCCCGTGTCACTTTCTAGCTTGTATGAGGTTCTTAGCCTTCCCGAGCCTCAGTTTCCTCATCTGTAAAATGGGGGTGGTGACCTCACCTACCTCCAAGGGGTCCTGTGGAAAGTCAGAGCTCTGCTGCCTGGTGTGTTTCAGAGCCCTGCCCAGCCTGGACATCACTGTATGGTCGGAGCTGCCCACTGGGGCCGGGCTGGGCTCCAGTGCCGCCTACTCCGTGTGTTTGGCAGCTGCCCTCCTGACCGCGTGCGAGGAGATCCCAAACCCGCTGAAGGATGGGGAGGCTGCCGGCAGGTAATCAGGCCCTCCCCCTGCTCCTTGTCCCTCCTGGGCACCACACCCCAAGCTGAGATCTGTCCCATGGGCCCCTTACAGCTGGGCATGCTGAGGCACAGGGTGGCCACACAGCTTGTGGTGGTGGAGTGGGATCTGGACCTGGTGGTCTGAATCTAGAACTTGAGCTCTTTACCACTGCCCCCCGCCACCTCATCCCGACCTTGCCTCCTTTAAGTTCAGATGCTGTGGTTTTTTAGAAGGAACCTGAGCCCACATGTAGGGCAGTGGATCAGATGAGCCATCATGCTTGTCATCAGCTCACTGTGGGACCCTGACCAGCCCACTCCCCCCACTGGGAGCCTCACTCATACCCAGGGGGACATTGCCAGGTCGTACCAAATGGTTATGACAAACAGCGTGCTGAGAAGGAAACACAGGAGCGTCTGTCTGGTCAGGACGTCTCCCTTCCTGTTGATCTTCACGCCCACAAGGTCGTAGCATCTCCTCTGCGGTTCTCACTGTGAGTCACTGAGGCTTATCCTGACAGGGCTGTGGGCGGGCCGTTTCTGTTACTTGGGGAAACTTGAGAAACTGGCCCAAGCATGGATAATGCAGTTTGTCCTGGGAGTCGGGAATGAGGCCGCAGCATCCAGCCTGGCAGCTTCTTGCTGAGGCCTGTCCTCATGGCTTCAGGGAGCCCTCTTGCTGGGGGGCTTCCAGTCCAGCCGTGTGGGCCCAGCTGTGCTGTGTCAGGGAGGGTATGCTGCTTGCCAAGGCCCAAAGCTCAGTTTGGTCCCTGTGGCCACAGTGGGTCCGGGGGCTGTTGATAGGATTCCCAGTCTGAATTCTCCAAGGCTGCTCTGAAGGGCTCACATGTCGGGGGATGGGGGCCGGCGGAGACAGCCTTGGGAAGCATCTGACAGGTAATGAGCGATTGCAGCTGCAGGGGGGCCGTTTTTCAGGAATCGCAGTCACATTCGCCTGTTAACTCGCTTCTCTCTGGGGCTCTGTTTCTTCATCTGAAAAGGAGTGGCTACACCTGATGAACTCTGGGGTGGGGGAGCTTCCAGCCTTGATGTGCTGACTTCAGGGTAAGAGGGTGATGCAGGACAGAGGCGACAGGACCTCCGCTCAGTACCACATGCTGATCACTGATTGTAGCGCAGAGCAGTGAAGGCCAGGTGGCCTGGGCCCCCCAAACAGACATCTGCCCACGAACCGGCGGACCGGCTCCACCTTTCAAAAGATAAAGGTGGTGTGGGTATGTGCGCGCATGTGCACGCCTGTGGGTGTCCAGGTATGCGTGTGGTCTTTCCTGTCCTGCTTCTTTCCACCTGGTTCCCCCACCTCCTGTGAAGACCCATCACTGCTGAGAACCTGTAGGGAGAGCAGACCTGGCCCCCACCCACCATGCCCCCAGCGTCTCCCAATCAGAAGAAAGAGTCAATTTTGCTGAGCGGACTGGACCCTGGGCCGCATTCAGGTGCCCCTTCCGCACCCCACTCTGGCTCATCTGTGGCCCTGGAAAGGGCCAGCTCTTGTCCAGTCCCAGTCACGGCACAGGCTGCACAGCCTCAGGCTGGACTTCTTTGCCCCCACCTCCTGCCTCCCTGACCACCCCACCTTGTCCCTCAGACCGCCCACCCCTTTCAGAATGGGGTACACTTTGTCCAGTCGGCATTGTACTTCTTGGAGGCTATAGTTAAATATTGGTGACTTCCTGACATCCATTCTGCATTAGACTCCAAGGCTGCAAGCAGTCAGGGACCATGTCTGTGCTCTTAGTCACAGGCGCATAGTAGATGCTCAGTGTATACTGAACAAGTGAGTGAGTGAGTCTCGTTGGCACCCCAAAGGTCAGCAGTTATGGGCTCAGGCTCCAGTGAGCGTATGTGGTTCTGACGTCACCGTGAGTGGCACCGTGGTCTTGGGGATACTGTTTCACCCGTCAGAGCCTCAGTGTCCTCTTGTGTAAGAAAGGGAGTGGTGACTGTGGTACCCTCCCTGAGAGGTTATTGTGGGGATTAGGGGAAGCCTGCAGCACAGTGCTTGGCCCTGGGTAATTAGTAGCTCTGAACAGTGTTGACTATTAATCATAGCTTCACAACCACTGGGTGAGTTTCAGGTCCATAAGATCCTCCTCTGACCCTTGAGGAAAGGGGCTCAGAGAGAGTGACTGACTTGCCCAAGGCGCCACAGCAAAGGAGTGGGTGGACCGGGCTTGGGGTGACTTCAGGACAGAGACCCCAGGTGGAATACACACCGTTCCCTGGGCGTTTTGCAGAGCACTGGTGTGCTTTTCCATCCCACAACGTCCTCTGTGATTTGACACCTTTATCCCTGTTTGCTGAAGGAGGACACTGAGGGTCAGAGGTGATGCGGCTGCTCAGGGATGCCCAGTGAGTCGGCAGCAGAATGGGTTCAGACCAGCTCCCTGCTTAGTCCACGGCTCAACCCCCAGCAGCTTCTGTTGGGTCTCGGGGCAGGGACTAGACAGAAGGGAAACGAGCTGAGAGAGAGGGCGGGGCGGTGGGGCTGAGCACGTGTCCTCGTGTGGTCCTCACAGGCTTTCAAGTGATACTCACTCACTGTCATAGTGAGTCCACACCCCTTCTGGGGAGGAATCCAGAGAGGGCTGGATTCCAACGGGCCCACATGCCTGCTGAGCCTGTGCGGAGGCAGGAGTTACGTTCCTCCAGAGTGGGAGAGTGGGGCTCAGAGAGGGCAGGCAAGGGGCCCAGAGTCCTTCAGCTCATGAGAGACAAAGCAGAGCCCCGTGAACTCCAAGCCTCGGGTCTCCTGCTGCACTGGGCAGGAGCGCTCTGCAGGACCTGCTCTGTAGCCAGGGAGGCTCAGAGCTGTCTATCTGTCTTCTTTGTGAGTTTGGGGGCCCAAACCACTTCGCCTTTTGGTCTCCAGCGAGCCCCGCCTGTGACCCCGGCCCTCTGCTGCCCTCAGTGACCCCCAGCTCCCCATTCACCACCGTGGACGGTAAAGACGAATCTCTGTGTCTCCTTCAGGTGGACCGAGGAGAACTTGGAGTTAATTAACAAGTGGGCCTTCCAGGGGGAGAGGGTGATTCACGGGAACCCGTCCGGAGTGGACAACGCCGTCAGCACCTGGGGTAGGTGCTGCCTAGGGCCCACGTGCTCAGCTTTTATTCGTTTAGGAATTCTTGTGACAGGCGTAGCTGCCCAGACTGTGGTTTTGGGATGAACATAGAGTCCATGCGTTCTGAGGAAGATAGAATTTTCCTGATAGGAGGGGGACAGGGGGAACCTCAGGGTTTCCCACCTTCCCGATCCAAATCTCTGGGGGTGGGCCAGGGCCTGGGAAGCTGTGGTTTCAGTGAGACCCCCACCCCCTTGGATCCAGAGGGTGCAGCTGCGGAACCACTGCCATGGGGGCTGCAGACCACACGAGTCAGGCTCCCCTCTGGGGAGGACGCCTGCTCACTGCAGCTGGATGCCCTCTGGCCCCACCTCCACCGCATCACCCTGCGGCCTGTCCAGGGAAGCCTGGACGGAAGGAAGGGACCCCCGGCCCTGGGCACGGAGCACCTCCACGCCCTCCTGGGCCTTTGGTCCTTGAAGCTGAGATGCCTCGTTACGGGGCTGAGTCTGTTATGGTGACACTCTGCCCCACCCCAATCCCACCCCTTTCCCAGGAGGCCCAGATACAGAGCTTTTCCTGTGACTAACCCACCCATTCTTCTCTTTAGGAGGAGCACTCCGATACCAGCAAGGGAAGATTTCATCTTTAAAGAGGTAATTCTGGGGGAGCTGCAGCTTCTGCATCTGGTGGGGGATGCATTTCTTTGTGAAAAGGGGGAGCCCCATTTCTTTGTAAAGGAACCCGGGGCAGGTGCCCCTGGGCATTCCCCTCCCGCATGTGGCCCCACAGGCCATGGGCATGAGGAAGCCTGCTCTTTCCTCTCCACTTTAGCTCTGAAGTTGGCGAGAGATCAGAGCGGGTGGTCAGGTGAGGCTGGGCCACCCCCCTTCCAGAATGCGGCTGTCCCCCAGACCCGCCTTCAGTTACCAGCTCATCTGCCAATCTATTTAGTAAACAAGGAGTGATCCCTTCTTGTGTTCCAGCTGACCCTCCCCTCGGACCCTTGGTATAAACATGGATTTCAGACATAGTTCTGGGTGGTTAGAGACAGACGTGCACACGTGAGCCACCAAAAGACTCCGTGGCGGTTGCCACAGTGATGGCACCACGTCTGAGCAGGACTGGAGCCCACAGGAGGCTCATGGCAGGCCGAGCGGAGGGACGTTTGGCAACTTTCAGCCTGTTGTAGGTTTCCTTCCTTCCTCCTTCCAGACGCACTGGAATTACAGATGTGTGTATTCAATTCCAGTATCCTCTGTTCTGTTGGCTTGCAGTGTGGGACCGTCAGGGGTAAGGCGTGGGCCTGCGGCCAGGGGCGCAGGTGCCTCCTGGCTGTCCCCTGAGCCCTCCCCCATCGAATGGAGGCGGGGGAATGATGGTTGTCCCAGGGCCCTCTGCTGCCTTGCAGGGGCCTTTCCGCACTCTGAGGGTCCCGGGGCCTGCTCTCTCCTTCTGCAGCCAGGGTGGCCTTCTTGGCGGCCAGACAGCAGGTCCCAGACCTCTGCTGCCTCCAGTCAGGGTGCTGCATTCGGGGCTCAGGGGCCTGGCAGGCCGTGGTGTGGACCCCTTCTCTCTACACCTGTAGCTTCTTCTCACGCCTGCTCTGTCGGCTTCCAGAAGCCAGATCTGCCTTTCTGAGGGCTCCAGGTCAGCATTCCTTTAGCCTCAGCACTGTGGACATTTGGGGCTGGAAAATTCCTTGTGGGTGGACCGGTCCTGGGCAGCGTGGGATGTTTAGTAGCTTCCCTGGGCTCTGCCCACGAGAGGCCTGTAGCCCCTCCCCATCTCCAGTGCAACAATCAAAGATAGCTCCAGATGTTGTCACACGGCCCCTGGAGGGCAAGCCCCCCGAGTGACAACCCCTGCACCACAGAGAGGAGGGAGCAGGGCCATTCAGGAGGGTGGAGTAGCTTCTTCTGGCTGCTTATGGAAGCGATGGCGGGGAGGAAATGGGAAGTCTGGCCCCCAGGGGTCGGTGGCTCTGCCGGGTGGCCTGAACCCGCATATAGTGAGATCAGGAGCAAGGGTGGGAGGCTGAGTGTCTGGGCCCGGTCCACCTGCAGCCCACGGTCTCTCAGAGGAGACAGTCATGATGTCGATCTGAAACAAAGGTGTTCTTAGGGCTCTAAGTTGTTGGAGCTGACAGCAGGGAGGTCACCATCGGGCTGCAGATCTGGGGAGTCCTTCACGGGGCAGGGGCAGGTCTCTTTCCTGTGAGCCTGTTGTATCCTAAGCCCTGAGCTGGGCCCTGGGCACAGAAGGCCAGTGCAGATGTGGCTGGGCAGGTGATTAAGAGTGAGCAATGGAGGGTCTCCCAGGCACGGGAGGTAGGGGAGAGGCCCAAAAGTGTGTGCAGTTGCAGGGGGCAGGGGGCAGCGGGTGCTCTGGGGTCCCAGGGTCCACTTGGAGCCTGGCTCTGCCATTTGCCTGCTGTGGGCCCTTAGGTGAGTCATTTCCCCTGGGGCCTCTGTCTTCTCATTTATAGAATGGGACTCCTAGACATGGGAATCCATGGCAGAAACGGTATCTGCCAAGTGCTTTTTATTCTTTGCTGACGGAGTTCATCCATCCAGTCCATAAGTATCTCTGAACAACCACCGGGTGCTGGGGTCTCAGCAGGGAACCCAAAGTCCCACCTTCACAGAGCCCCTACTTTGTGGGAGGAGACGATCCCTGGACATTCGTCTCTGTAAGGGCACGGCAGGCCATCCCCACGGCCTTAGTACACGAAAGGAGAATGAGGGCTGGGATGTGAAGGAGGGAACTGGAGCCCTCTGCCTGGATGGCATTTGAGCAGAGTGCCAAGGCTGGGGGGCAGGTCCCTGGCAGCAGAGATGCATGTGCAAGGGCCCTGAGGCAGGAGTGGGGGCTGAAGTGTTGAACAGCAGCCAGGAGCCAGGGTGGCTGAGTGGAGTGAGCTCCAGGGAGGGGGGAGATGAGATGAGCTTGGTGATGTCACCCGGCCGAGATCACACAGCACTTAGAGGATGTGGCCCTGGGAGGTGGTCACTGGATGTCACAGGAGTCCTGAGTTTTGTGGGGCTGGCAGGGCTGGCAGCAGGCCCGTTTACAAAGGACTTTATTTGAGAGAGATGAAGACATGATACCCAGACTCCTCCCACCCCGATAGATGGGGACACAGAGCCAGTGATCAACCTTCGTCGCTGGCTTCAGGGCGCTGCGGTGAGCAGATGGCAGGTTCTCTGAGAAGCCGGGAGGCCAGACTCCACATTAATCCCGCCCGTGGCTTAAGGAGAAGCCCTTTACCCCCAAACCACGCATGGTGCTTCACAATTAAGAAAAAAAAATGCATTGTTTGCCAAGTGGATCAAGACGCAGCCTCCCAGAGCGCTGCCCTTTTGAGGAACGGCTTCTCTTTAAAGGGAAGAGAAAAGCCAAATAGAATGTTCATCTTTAGTAAAGTGGAAAAAAAAAAAAAAGCCAGCCTCCAAGGCTGAGAATCGATATTAATTTCATGGGCTTATGGGCGGTGAGATCAAGTAGGTTTCTGGCAGCCTTTCCCAGCCCTGCTGGATTTTACAGTCTCGATCAGTGAAAAGAAAAGCAAATAAAGGTATCGGGGCCTGTCTGTCTGCAGATGTCTCCGGCCAAAGCTCATTCAGGTCCTCCACCCCTGTCCCCAGCCTCGGGGCAGTGCTCTGAAAGGCAGACGAGATGACAAGAAACAGTGGCTTAAGTCCCCAAAGACAGCCAACCATAAGGACCACTGGGGCTGTGGTTTTAGGAGGGATGGTGGCTCAGATGGTAAAGCATCCGTCTGCAATGCAGGAGACCCAGGTTTGATCCTTGGGTTGGGAAGGTCCACTGGAGAAGGAAATGGCAGCCCACTCCAGTATTCTTGCCTGGAAAATCCCATGGATGGCGGAACCTGGTAGGCTACCGTCTGTGGGGTCGCAAAGAGTCAGGACACAACTGAGTGACTTCACTTTCACTTTCATAGAGCCCAGAGGGCAGGTGAGGACCACGTGGGGGTGCTGGCGGGCCAGCTGCCCTGGGGCATCCGCTCTCCTACCTGGGCATGACTGACTCCCTCTGACCACATCTGGGGTCCTGCCAGGTCTGGGCACCAATGAGGCAGGGCACGAACGGGCTCAGAACACTGGGACCTGACTCTCCCCATCCGCGACTCAGCCCTGGTCCCGGGGCTTGTTGATTCTCTAGCACCCTCCCCTCCAGCCCCCTGGGGCGGCCCATGGGACAGAGCCTCAGCCCCTTCTTGTACCCGTGGTGGTGGCGCCTTTGAACTAACTCCGCGTGCCGGGCCCTTTGTCTGCACATTCACTCGAGGTTGAAACAACTGGATGGAGGAGTGAGTCACAAGCCAAAGGAAAACAATTGTCTGCCCAGGGGCCACAGCAGGGATGCGGCTGTGGGCACCCGCAACTGGGCATCAAGAACCTTGCTTCCCAGACCTGTCTCCAGCTCACTTCCCCAGGCCTCTGCTTCCTGCCCTGAGTCAGCGTGGGGTGGAGTCCAGGTGGGCCCCCAGCCCTGGCCCAGCTGCACCGTCCTGGGCTCACCTTGGCCCCTCTTTGCCCCGCAGGCCACCGGTTCTGAAGATCCTGCTGATCAACACCAAAGTGCCTCGCAGCACCAAGGTCCTGGTGGCCAATGTCAGGAGCCGGCTACTGAAGGTGCTGCTGGTTCCACTCCCAGGAGTGTTCCCGGCGGGGCCACAGCACTCCCGTTTGGGTGTCAGAGCCCTCCCTCTGCCTCCTGGGTTAGTGGGGGGAGGAGGCGGGGGGAGCAGGGACTTGGGGAGGCTCTGTGCATCCACAGCCCAGCAAGGAGGCAGAACAGGAATCCTTAAACACGCTGCCTTTGCAGTGAGAACCTCCTCTCTGCTTGGGTCCGTAGTGGCCGGGCAAGGCAGGGACCAGGCCCAAAGGAGAGGGGTTCACTCAGAGGATGGGTGTGGGCCATGGGGACACCTTTCCCCTCCACCAGGTGTCTGCTGACCCCTAGGCCTCACGGGCCCTCACTTCCTTTCCCTGCAGTTCCCTGAGATCGTGGCCCCTCTCCTGACCTCCATAGACGCCATCTCCCTGGAGTGCGAGCGGGTGCTGGGGGAGATGGCGGCGGCCCCCACTCCAGAGCACTACCTCACGCTGGAGGTAAGAGCCTACCTGCAGGCTCGGGGTCCCCCACCCACAGCGCTGTCCTGGGCAGGGCCTCCCCATCTGCGCTCGGAATCCCCGGGAGCTAAAGCACAGAGGCTGGGCCTGGAGCCTGTGTGCGCACCCATGAACAAGTGGGTCTTCTCTTGAAGCCTCTTCCCAAGTGATTGGGAGCAATCAAGGGAACACAGACAGCCCTGAGCGTGGTGTCTAGTGTGTGATAAGTGCAGTGGGCCAGGTTTGGGTCGTGCGTGTAAAGACACAGTCCTCCATAATTCCAGGAGCGATTTCTCCCCTGGCCACTTCTTTCCTGCTCTGTTTGCTAATCCATCAGTTAGTACTAAATACATCAAGTTCACACAGGAGCTATCTCTCACTCGTGTGCCGTGGATCAGACATGGGCTGAAATCTTTCATCAATCCTCCAGCCCCCACCCTTTGCCTAATTCTAGCTTAGCAGTTGAGACCTCACGCTTGGGATTTCATCAGGCCCACGTCTGAATCCTGGCCTCACTGGAGTGTCTTAAGAATGAAGTGAGATCCCATGGGCGACACGGAGCACAGTGCCTGATGAGCCACCAGCTTAGCCAGAGGGCATGGGCTCATTCCCAGCACCGGCCCATCTGGCCCAGTGAGTGTGCACTAGCATTAGAAAGCCACCTGGCTTCCATGGAAGAACCAGAGGATCCGGCAGGCCCAGCCAACATGGCTGTGCAGCAGTGGGTCAGCCGGAGGTGCCCAGGGAGCACCTCAAGTGAGGCCCTGGGGTCTCCGTTTCTCCACATTCCCCGCCACTGCCTGATCACCGCCCACAGCCGCCGTGCCCTGGGCCTAGGGCCTCCCGTCCTGCTGTAGGCGCTTGAGTCTGCAGCCCCTGTCGTGAGTGGGCGCTGGTACCCTGCAAGCCTCTTCACAGATGATCCCTCACTTAATCCTCCAGCAACCTACCTGTGAAGTGGGTACGTTGCCACCCTGTTACAGATATAAACACCAAGACCTAAAGAAAGTGACTTTCTCTGAGGTGTTTCATCAAGTGAGTGGCTGAGCTGGGAGTCACTGACTTGTTTATTCCTTTAGTCAACTTTTCTTTTTTTTTTTTTTTTTGGTCTCACTGCACAGCTTGCAGGATCTTAGTTCCCTGACCAGGGATTGAACCTCGTCCAGGGCACTGAAAGCACCAAGTCCTAACCATGGGACCACCAGGGAATCCCCCCCAAAAATTTTTAAGAAGTGTGTATTCCAGGCTCGGTGCACGGACTCCATCTAATTCATTTCCAGGCTTTTGCCCTCGATCCCCCAGCCATCTCCTTCCATCCCTCCAGCCTTTTCCCGCTGGTTCTCGATTTGTTTCACGTAGAAAGGAAGGGAACACAGTCCTCCCGCGGAGGAAATTAATAATGATGGAGTGCTGCCTAAAATACACCCCGTTGAGCCCCTGGAGAATGCCTCAGAACAGCACGTCGATTATACAGTGTGTATATTTTTGGCTGCGGCAGCCGCTGAAATGTGCAGCTCGCCTCCCGGACAGCTCTGCACTCACACCAGTGAGCTGTTCTCCTGTGTCACAGCCTGTCATCCGATCCTTGACAGATTTTGGATCAGAATGTGACAAGTGTCTGGAACCTGCCTTCGCAACATGACACCTGGTGCTCAGGCACCGAGAGGCCCCAGAAGTTTCCCCTCCCCTCCAGCCCCCAGGACCGGTGAAAGACACCCAGGGCTGCCACAGGGCCATCACGCATGTCTGCTTGTTTGTCACAAGTGCTGGGGTGTGGGAGGCAGGCTGCCGGGGAGAGGCAGACACAACCCTGCCCGGCGGCCCCGGGCAGGAGAACCAGGTGGGCCTCGGCACACAGCCCTGTGACGGGCATCCTCCCGGCACACAGGTTCTCCCAGGACCCTGGGGTAGAGCTGCGCGTTGTACAGCTGCACAGAGCAAGGAGAGGGCCAGGGGTGCTCTCAGAGGCGAGAGATGCGCTTCACATCAGGCAGAGCCAGCTTCTGGTGCTGGCTCAGCCCTAACAAGCTCAGCAGCCTTAAGCACATCCCTCTCCCCTCTGAGCCTCAGTTTTCCCCTTTGAAAAATGGGGATACTGGAAATGCAGCATAAAAGTACTAATAGCAGCTGACGTTTGCTGAGCACTTACCTTTTGCCAGGCTTCATGGGAAAGACGCCTAATTCCATCCTCCTGGCAACAAGGCAGACACTCTTAGAATCCCTGTTTTTCAAGGGGGAGCCTGGGGGCTTTCCAGGTAGCACAGTGATAAAGAATCCACATGCCAATGCAGGAGACTCAAAGAAACTCAGGTTCGATCCCAGGAAGATCCCCTAGAGGAGGAAATGGCAGTCCGCTCCAGTATTCTTGCCTGGGGAATCCCATGGAGAGAGGAGCCTGGAGGGCTGCAATCCACGGGGTCGCAAGGAGTCAGATACGACTCAGCACTCAGCACACAAACTGAAGCTCGGCTGAAAGACCTCATTCCAAGACACGCAATCAAGAAGTGTCCTAGCCAGAATTCAAACCCAGGCTCGCCTGCTTTCAGATCCCATGTTCATAACTGCCCGACAGCAGGGACTGGAGCTCATTCTTAGAGCCCCAGCATCTAGCAAGTTGCCTGGCATTTTGATGGGATTTGCTGACACCACTGGAGTAAGTGAAATATAAATAGGGAATGCCTGGGCAGTGGAGACTGTAAGCTTTTTTATTCCATCAACCTGCCTCTTGTTTGATCTGCAGGAGAGCAGGAATTTTATTATCCATAATCAGAGAAATCTGAACAAACTTAGCAATTCCCCCAACTCGTGACCTAGTTAGAACTACACACACCCATTCTTCTTCTGAAAGTCGGTTCCAGGAAGCAGTAGGATAGCATATTACTTGAGACTTCTTCCACAAATGCCCCAAATCCATCTCAACCAGGCTTTCGCAGCAAAGGAATTTATTGGCTTCTAAATGAGACGACCAGAGGAGACAGCTTCAGGCATAGCTGGATCCAGGGGCCAAGACAACCTAGTTTGAAATGTCTCTCTGTCTTCAGTGTAATCTCTGAGAACATATGCAGGGAACATAACTCCAATGGCATTTCTCTGAGGTTGGCCAGTTTTAGCAGCTCCAGTGGAAAGAGGCAGAGTAAACCCTGGGAGGGCTCTCATTGTCTGTCCAGTTCCCATGGCCAGAGCCTTCTGTGGCCAGACCTGACGTGTGCTCACCGCCAGCTCCATCCCAGCCCCACTGGGAGTCCTGCAGGAAGGAGAGGGTCTCTTTTATCAGTGGAGAAGGACAGTGTGCTGGGCAGTCAAAGCCTTTTGAGGTCCCAAACCAGCGGTTGTCAGATGGATGGGGCGAGCCCAGGACCTCAGCCTCAGGCAGGCCAAGCTGGAACAGAGAACTTTCTCCCCAGGAGCTCATCGACATGAACCAGCACCATCTGAATGCCCTCGGTGTGGGCCATGCCTCGCTGGACCAGCTGTGCCAGGTGACCACAGCCCACGGACTGCACAGCAAGCTCACTGGCGCGGGCGGCGGGGGCTGTGGCATCACGCTCCTCAGGCCAGGTACCCAGGGGGCGGGCAGGGTTGCCAGCCTGGGCTCACACAAAGCGTCCACACAGGCAGTTCCTGGGGGAGGAGGAAGAAGACTGTGAACAGTCTCACCTCTGCTGTGTGGCCTCAGTCAAGGGAATTAACTGCTCTGGGCCTACATAACATCTAGTTTATGTAAAACTGTTGCCTAGATTCAAGGAGGCGAAACGTATGCAGAGAGCCTGGCACAGGGCTTGTTCCTCCCATCTCCTTACCTGCCAAGCTAAGCACAAGCTTGAGAAATAACCAAGGCATTGTCACCATCTACCATCACCGCCACCACTACCAGCCTTGCATCCCTGCTGTCACCTCCTGATGTGGCCAGGACCGGGACTGACCTTGCTACAAGAGAAATGTGTCTCTCCCCTCTTTGGTCTTTGGGGAAAGAGCAGGGCCGAGGAGCGGGCTTACAGCAGCATGCCCTGTGCTGGGGCGTTGAATCACCGCTGCTTTCGGTCGGCTTCCTCTCCATCTCCTCCTTCCTTTTCTCGTCCTGCTCTCCCCCTTCCTTTGCTGTAAGCCCACAGCGGTCCCCTTACCCTCGGTAGGACTCCCAGGCCTCAAGGAGTTGCTGCATCCCAACTTTGGCCAACCACCACTGGGGGCCTAGTTTGGGGCAGTGACGATGGCGGGAGAACATTCCTGGAGAGTGTGCGGTGCACTGGGCCAGGCCCTCCAGCTATAATAGCCTGTGTCAGCCTCTCCATAAGCCTTGAGGGACAGGTCTCATTGTCAGCCCTACCCCCAGGTGAGGAGATGAGGCTCAGAGAGGGGACATCATTTGAGGACCCATGGCCAGGTTCCACATGACTCGGGGGTCCATAACCTTCCCATGGAGGATGCCAGGCTTGGCGTTCCAACAGGAAGACTGGTCCCCTGCCTGTGCCACAAGCAGGGCTGAACGCTCTCCAAGGGAGAATGTTCCTCAAGAGAGCCGATGGTTGGAGTGACCTGGTGCCCTTTCTCCCTGCAGATGTGGAGCGGCCGGAGGTAGAGGCCACGAAGAGGGCGCTGAGCGGCTATGGCTTTGACTGCTGGGAAACCAGCGTTGGTGCCCCCGGTGTCTCTGTCCACACGGCCGCCTCCCTGGATGCCTCTGTCCAGCAAGGCCTGGACAGCCTCTGAGAGGAGCCCATGCAGCTGTAGCCCCACCACGAAGCCCTCTCCCAGATTATTCCAGGCGCTGGAGTTGGCTTCTGTGCTGGCCAGTGGGCGCCCAGCACCTGACGCTGACGGGAGGCCCCCAGCCCCTCTGTGACACCCCTCCTGCTGGCCGTGCCCCACATTCTGCACTGTGAGCCAGGCTGCCCGGAAGCCATGGTCTGTGTTCTACAACATTCTCTTGAGCCAGGCCATCAGTGGAGTGTGTGTGGTTGTCTGAGACAAGAGGGCCTCTTTCCCGCCCTCCCGGAAGCTTCCACGGACCCATAGACTCCCTGGCCGAGCTGCTTGGATGCCACATGCAGGGGTCTGGTTCCCAGAGCAGTGGGCCTTCTCCTTCCCTCCACTTCTGTACTCCTGCCTGTCTGTCCCACCTCCCCCAGGAAGCCTTCCTGGGGTGTTCCAGTGATGGTCTTTGCCTTCTGCCTTCCATCTGGCCTGAGGGTTGGCCGAAGGCAGGGTCGATGTGCAATACCTTCTGGTCTGTGTCTGAAGGGGTTGCAGAAAAGATGGCAAAGGGGAAATAAAAAGATCTTGAGTAAACAGTGCTTCACTCACTTCTTTCCATGTCTAGAAAGATGGGAGGGTCTGGTAGTCTCCATTGCCCATACCTGCCCCCTCTCTCCTGTCCCTTCTTCAGCCACTTTCTTAGTGGAAAGGACTTTGGGTCATTTGGTTGTCTGTGTCCATGGGATAGGGCAGGGTTTCTCCAGATGGCCCTAGTGGACAGGATGGATGTCCGAACATCAAACTCAGCCCGTCAGCACAGCTTCAGCCCGCTTTTCCAGAAAGGGGGATTTTAAACTTCCTAGCTCCGGAGGAACTTCCTAACTCATATATACTTACAGCTGATTCATGTTGTTGTATGGCAGAAACTAACAACATGGTAAAGCAATTATACTCCAATTAAAAAGCAGAGACATTACTTTACCAACAAAGGTCCATCTAGTCAAAGCTGTGGTTTTTCCAGTAGTCATGTATGGATGTGAGAGTTGGAGTATAAAGAAAACTGAGCACCAAAGAATTGATGCTTTTGAACTGTGGTGTTGGAGAAGACTCTTGAGAGTCCTTTGGACTGCAAGGAGATCCAACCAGTTCATCCTAAAGGAGATCAGTCCTGAATATTCATTGGAAGGACTGATGCTGAAGCTGAAACTCCAATACTTTGACCACCTGATGCAAAGAACTGACTCGTGGGAAAAGACCCTGATGCTGGGAAAGATTGAAGGTGGGAGGAGAAGGGGACGACAGAGGGTGAGATGGTTGGATGGCTTCACCGATGTGATGGACATGAGTTTGAATAGGCTCCAGGAGTTGGTGATGGACAGGGAAGCCTGGCACGCTGCAGTCCATGGGGTCACAAAAGTCGGACATGACTAAGCGACTGAACTGAACTGAAAAAGTAAAAAATAAAAAAATAAACTTCCTAACTTCTCAAATCATGAGCACACACTAATTCGCAGACTTTTGTAAGAAATGGAAACATGGGGAGGGAGGTGGGAGGGGGGTTCAGGATGGGGAACACATGTACACCCGTGGCGGATTCATGTCAATGTAGGGCAAAACCACTACAATATTGTAAAGTAGCCTCCAATTAAAAAAATTTATATTGAAAAAAATAAATAAACTAATGGTTAAATTAAGAAAGAAAAAAAAAGAAATGGAAACAAAACCTGCTGGCTTTGGGTTGTGGAATATTCCTTCCTGTCTAAAATTGACTGGGTGGGGAAAAGAGACTTGAGTGCTGGTAGCCAGTGTCTGGCACCCACCGAGCCCTATTGGAACTTTATATTGCAAGTCAAGGCTCTTTATGAAATGTCAGAATCCACCCAAAACCTCTAGTAGCCAGCACATTGCCACCCGCAGCTCTGGGAGGCCCTAGTCGACAAGAAGGTGGGGGTGCTGGGGCAAAGTGCAGATTTGGTTTAAATGGCTCTGCGCTTCTGCCCTTGGCCACTAGGGGGCAGCTGGCTTCTTTCCCAGTGTCTTCAGGGGAGGGTCAGGAAGATCCCCTGGAGAAGGAAATGGCAACCCACTCCAATACACTTGCCTGGAAAATCCCATGGACAGAGAAGCCTGGTAGACTACAGTCCATGGGATCGCAAAGAGTCGGACACGACTGAGGGACATCACTTTGACTTTCAGGGGAGGGTGGGTAAGAGCGGTCTTAGAGCAGTCTCTCTACCCTCCCACACATATCAGGGTTCTGTCTCTCTAGGTTCTGCCTGGGGTCACTGCCAGGAATTGGCACTGGGAAGAACGTCTGCCTCAGCTTAACGTGTGAAAATGACCCCGGCATCACTGACCTGTCTCCGGCCTTCAAAACAATACATAAAATGATATCAGTACCGGGTTTTACTACGTGTGGGGCACTGTCCTAAGTACTGTTCCTCAGTCATCTCTTTTTATCTACTCCCAATCTTGGAGAATAATTAATTGCTAGTCCCATTTTACAGATCGGGAAACTGAAGCTCAGAGAGGTCGAGAAACTCGTCCAAGGCCACACAGCTAAGCAGCATCCAAAGCAGGATTCCACGTCAGACGGTCTGACTCCAACACCAGCCCTCTGCCCCTCTGTGCTTCTGCCTGAACACAGGTTTGTTGTGATTCTTGCTGTTTTCCACGCTCGGGCTCCTGATTTCCTGTGAACGCTGATGTACTTGGTCAGAGTGGACCTGGGCCTGGGTGTTTTCCACAAGCTCCCCACACGATTTGAGTGAGCAGTCAGGGCTACACGATGCGTTCTCAGGGCTGATGCTGGTTGACAGCATCCCCGCACTGCGGGACGTGGGCCTGTGAGGAGGGTGTCCAGAGGCCGAGGCCCCAGAACCTATCTGCTCCTTGAGACCCTCCCTCTTCCTCCCTGGGGACCAGGTGTCTCTCCTGGAGCATGAGCCAACCCGTTACCCTTGCCCCACTGAAGCCGCCACCTGGCACGCCTTGGCCTGCAGCCTCACCCCAGCCACCACCATCACTGGCCACCATATGGGCCTGGGGGCCCCCACTCCTGGCCACCTGTCTTTGATGTCACATTTGCAGGCGATTTGCATTTGTAGCCTTGCCCTTCTCGTTTTGCCTGGTATGGCATTCTCACTCCCAGCCACGCCTAGAAACCACCCCCAAATGCCTCCCCCCACCCCCAGCTCTTCTGATTTAACACATCTAGAAGGGCTCAATCGTGAGTGGTCTTCACAAGTTCCCAGGTGATTTTAATGTGCAGCCAGGACTGACGTCACTGAACTAGATGTTGCCTAAGGCTGCCAAGAGCTCACCTCTACCTGGGTCCCCATTTCGCTCTGTCAGCCACTCGCCACTTGACCTCTACTCTCGGGGCTGCGGGCTCCCCATCGGGAAGATGGAAATCATAGTAACGCCCACCTTATAGAGTTCCATGAAGATTGAATGAGAAAACGCACGTACACCCTTGGCACGGTGCCTAGCACATTGTAAGCACTCAGAAAACACTCACTATTATGATTAGTATAATTGTTGGCTGCACCACGTGGCACACAGAACTTCCCCAACCAGGGATCAAACCTGCACCTCCCACAGTAGAAGCTAGGAGTCTTAACCACCGGACCCCCAGGAAGTCCAACGCACCTTATTATAACTGTCCTGAACTGAGAAACAAGGGTGTCTCTCAGGGTCCAGAAGTTTCAGAATGGTGCACAGAGCTAATAAGAAGCGCCCAGTCCTGTTGATTCAAACCCCCTAGGTGGAGACCCAGGATTGCTGTTCGGGAAACCCTAGAGAATGCCAACTGGCTTTCCAGCCTCCTGGCTTCCTCCTCAAAGATGCGGTGGCACAGCCCCGTGCCCTGTCCACCAGCCCGAGGACAGCAATTTCTCAAGTCAGCATCTGGAGCAGCTCCCAGCCTCTGCAGCCGATTTCACACCCACCCTCACAGCCTGAAGTTCACAGGAAATTTCTCCACTCTGCCAGAGGTCTCGCCGTGGGAGACGGGCAGCAGACACTGTGATCCCTGCTGACAGAGCAGCTGCTGCGGTTGCACCCTGGTTCTTCCTGTCAGTGAGGATGTCTTCTCTCTGAGACTGGCTCCTGCGGACCACTGGCCGCCACGCTGCCCGTCTGAGTGGTCTCGGCCCCGCCCCTTTGCCTCTCAAGGTCCCTCTTTTCATCCTTGTTCTCTGGCCAAAGCTTTTTCTTTTTTAAAAAAAGAAAGCTAGCACACAGCCCCTTCTGCAGTGCTGCCTGCCTTTCCAGCTCATTTTGGACCACTCCTGGGCTGTCTCTTAGCACCTACTCTGTGCCAAGCTCAATCATCAGCTTAGGTGAGGAAGGTGAGGCCCAGAGGGGCATAGCAACATGCTTACAATACATTTTCATCTCCAATGCCCAGAGCATAGGCACATTTCCTCCTAATTGTCTCCTAAATGTCCAGAATCCTGTCCAGGACCATGCATCTGACTGTTACAGCCCTGAATTCTCTCTTAAGCTAGCACTGCTGTCCTGCACACACACACACACACACACACACACCCCTTTTCTCTTCATTACGTGCCTTACCTGGCCGGCCATCCTGCGGAACGTCCCATCTTCTGCACTGGTCATTGCGAGTTACACCCCTCCCCGTGGCTCTGTCAGCTCCCAAGAGGCCAAAAGCAGCTGTCCCAAGCACCTGCTCCATGCCTAGCACGGAGCCTAGCACTTGAGGTGACTTCTCCCTGTGAATCCCCTCGGGGAGGTGAGACAGGGAGGTTCCCATCCATTGATGAGTAAACTGAGGCCCAGCAGAGGGAAGTGAGTTGCCTGAGGCTCCGAGGCAAGCAAGTGGCAGAGTGGAAGTTGAACTCAGGTCTGCGTGACCCCCGGGCCCTGCTCTTAGCTGCTGTGGCGGACTGTTTCTCCGGGAGGTGACCCCCCCAAGTCCCCCTCCAGCCCCTGCTCTGCTGTTGTCACACTTGCCCCAGAAATGCCGGCTCAGCCCACCCCGCCAGCCCCCTTGGCCCTCGGTGCTGCCCACACACCTTGGGCCCCCCACCCCCCCACCCGTGGTCCTGCCAACACCGGCTCCTGGGCCACCCCCACCTCCCTCCAAGCAGCAGAAAGGGATGGGGAGGCCTGAACGCATGCATTCACCCACCCTCTTGAGCTCACCGAGCGGGAGGCTGCCTAATCACACACACATGGGAAGAGATGGGAACTGGGCCTCTTTGGCAGGCTGCTCTGCCAAACCCCCCTGGCACAGGAGATTAACTGGGTCTGTTCTCGCACAATGTTTTAAATCTGATAGGGAAAACATCCATTTCGACGCATTTGCATAATGCATTGGCTGAGGAGGTGTCCCCCGCCGCAGATGCTTTCCTGGGATGAGGGCATCCTCCCTGCCCAGAGAGAATGGGGCTGCCCTCCTCCCCATGGCTGCCCAGGGCTGTCGGCGAATTCTGGCCCCTGAGCTCCTGGACGCTGTTCATCCAGCAGATATCAAATATGCACCTACACATGCCAAGGGGGCTCCCAGGTGGCTCAGTGGAAAGAACCTGTCTGCCAAGGCAGGAGACACGGGATTGATCCCCGGGTCGGGAAGATCCCCTGGAGAAGGAAATGGCAGCCCACTCCAGCGTTCTTACCTGGAGAATCCCATGGACAGCTACAGTCCATGGGGTCTCAAAAGATTCAGACACGACTGAGCACGCACACACGTACACATGTGTATATATATGCCAGGAACTGGGCAGAGAGCCCTGGGGAAGCTGGGTGATCGATACGGGCTGCTCCTCCTCTTGTCGGCTCGCTGGTCTGTGGTTCTGGATACTTTCACGTTCATTCTCTCCACCTGTATCCGTGAGGCATAAGAAGCCTATGAGGAAAGTAGGGTGAGCCCCACTTTACAGATGAAGAAACTGAGGCCCCCAGAGGGAGTCCCTGCTCCAGGCCATGAAGTCAACAAGTGCAGAAGCTAGGCCTTGAGATGGGTCTCTAGACACCAAGGACTGTGATCTTCCTAAGATGTTCTGGCTGTGAAGAGAAAACCAAAAGGCAGCTTACGGTGTGAACTGAGGCAGTTTCTTGCCTTCTCTGGGCCTGAGTTTTTCCATCCATAGAAATCACAGGGCTCGTTCACTCTGCCAGGAGCTTGCCCTCATGCCCTGGTTTCATCTTCCCAGTGATTACCGTTTTGTGGTCTCTGAGCTCAGACAGGTCTAGCCTTGTTCTGTGGCTGGATCACCTCCAGCTGTGGGGCTTGCAGTGGCCACGTCACCTGTCTGGGCATCCGATTCCTCGTCTGTAAAGTGGGGATGCTAGGTCACAGTGTACATCAAACACTTGGCCTGGAGCCTAGTACCTGGAGTGAGCATCCAAGATGCATCAGCTCTTGTTGTTATTAGAGGTGGGGAAACTGAGGCTCAGAGAGGTGACGGGACAGCTCTGAGGTGGCCAAGCTGGGACTGGGGCCCGGAAGCATCTGACTCCAAAGCCTGGGGTTTCTTCCACTTTCCTTGCCTGGCGTGGCTGGGTTTTGCCGACGGGACGTCCTGCTCCAGGAGAGAGAAGACTGGATGCTGGTACATCCTTTGATGCCTTAGGGGGCTTGGAGCAGAGCCTGCTCCCAGGAGGGGTGATGGGACAGCACACAGATGCAGGCGTCTTTACTGCTTTGCTGGGGAGCAGGGACAGGGAAGGATGGGGGGCAGAATCAAGACCCTCCATCTCCCCAGCTGCCTCATGTGGTTGAGAAGAGTGCTACCCGCGACCTGGGAGATTTCTGAAATGCTGTGTGACTTAACCCTGTGGCTTTCCCTCTCTGGGCTTTGGTTGAGTATTTCTAAGGATATTGTTTTCAGTCCCATGAAAAGTGCCCTGGGGTCTTCCATGTGCCCCTCAGCCCCACTCTGAGGGACCCTACCCACCCAGGGGTCTCAAGTTCACAGCCTCCAGGGGCCAGCCAGGCGACACCAACCAGCCAGGCCCCGGGGAGGGGGCAGCACCCCCCCCCAAAGCTCCAGACAGTTGTTGCCCTGCGGGGTGGCCGGTCCACAGTCACCCAACCTTTCTATTTAGTTTTTAAAGAGAATTCAGAAATCTGGAAATTTTGGAGGGTATAATAATAAAATAATAAAGACTGCAAATCAATTTTTAAAACCCCCAAGGGTCAAATCCGACTCTTTTGCAGCTGGAAAACTGCCGGGGTTGAGACCTCTTTCAGAGCCCGTCTCCCCAGCTCAGCTGAGCTCCGGAGAGTGAGCTGGGGAGCAGGGGGCCCACCTGTGGGCGGGCACCCCGCCCCCGCGGAATCTGATTACCCCGGGCGCCCCCTCGAATGGCAGTCGGGCGGGTGGCGGGGGCGGGCGCGGGCGCCAGAGGTTGGGCTGAGAGCGCTTCCCCATCAGGCACAGATGGTATTTTTTTTTTTTTTTATCAGTGTCAGCATTGGCTTCTTTCTGCTCTGATGAATAGATTCTAAAGAGGCAGTGACATTATTCGAGATAACAGAGGGAACAGAAAAAGGGTCAGCGATGGAGAGAAAATGGCAGAGCCAGCAGATAAAGGGGAGGCCGGAGGGGGCGGGGTACCGCGGCTGGGGCGCGGCCCCCCGCCCCCGCCACCGCGATGCCCTCCAAGCCCCGCTCCCTACGGCGGGGGCTGCGGTGCCGCCCGGCCCGGGCAGGGGAGGCCCCCGGCAGCTGCGCGCGCCGCTCCCTCCCAGCATCGCGGCCGCCCATTCCGCCTTTTCAATTCGATTCAATTAGGCCTCCCCGCTCGGAAGCTTGTCTCCTCTGATATCCAGTTTAACTGACAGGGGATTAGAGCTGTTTGTAATACACACACACACTCTCCGCGGCTAAACCACAGGCAGGGCCCAGGGACCCGGGTTATTTATGGAGCCTGCAGCACTGTTCTTCATGACCTGCTGCCTTTGCGGGGGACGGTGGGGTGGGGGGGGGGTGGACGGGGGCGGTGGGGAGGGGGGGATAGGGGCCTGCTACCCTGCCACACTCCCCATGCCCCTCTCACGCCCTCGCCGGGCCTGCGCAGGGGAGCAAAAGGGCCCAGGGAGAACTGAGTTTAAATCCAGCTCTGCCACGTGCAAGCCTCAGTTTAGTCATCTGGCAAATGGGAGACAAGCGACTCCATCGTCTTCATGAAGGTGGGGAGGAGGGATGACCTGCGGGGACAGGTGTGGGCCATTTAACCCAGTACCTGTGCATTCCCTTGGCATGCATGCGTGCATGCTCAGTCATGCTCAGTCATGTCTGACTCAGTGACCCCGTGGGCTAGCACACTAGGCTCCACCGTTCATGGGATTATCCCGGCAAAGATATGGAGTGGGTTGCTGTTTCCTACTCCAGGGGATCTTCCCAACCCAGGGATCGAACCCATGTCTCCTTTACCTCCTGCAATTGCAGGCGGATTCTTTACCATTGTGAGCCACCTGGGAAGCCCACCTCCCTTGGTGTATCACTCAACAAATACGACTATTTTTTTTTTTTTTTTGGCTACAGGATCTTAGTTTCTCAACCAGGGATCCAACCTGTGCCCCCTGTGGTAGAGGCGCAGAGTCTTAACCACTGGACTGCCAGAGAAGTCCCAACAAATATGATGGAGGGACGGACAGCTCTGTGCCAGGTGCTGGTCTGTATCACTGAGGACATAAGGCCCTGGGCCTGCCTTCAGGAAGCCAAATAAACGAGGATTCCCCCCCAGTGTGACATGGGAGGACCAGACAGGTGAGAAGGAGAATGGGATGTGATGGTGATGGAGTGAGTCCCGCTGTAGGGCCTCTGCCTCTGCCTCTGCTTCTGCTGTGTCCTCTGCCTGGAACGACGCCCCCCTCACCATGTCTCCCTTTGTTTTCTCTCCAAACTGCTATCACTTGCCGTGACATCACCTGAGTCGATTGCCATCTCCCCAGGCAATTGCCAGCTCTCCAAGGGCAGTCACCTTAGCTGTCTTCTCAGCTGCCACCTCCTCCCCAAGTTAGCACGGTACCTGATAGGAGCGAAGGGTGAATGAATGGGGACTTCCCTGGTGGTCTGGTGGCTAAGACTTCACACTCCCTACCAGCGGGCCCAGGTTTGATCCCTGGTCAGGGAGCTAGATCCCACATCCTGCAACTGAAAATCCCACGTGTTACAAGGAAGATCAGAGATCTATGTGCCACAGCTAAGCTCCGGCACAGTCAGAAAAAAGTGTCAGCAGGGCCACGCTCCCTCTGAGACTCTAGGTAGAGACTCCTCGCCTCTTCCAGCTTCTGGTGGTGGCCAGCAGTCCTTGGCATTCCTGGGCGTGATCACAGCCGCCTGCCTCGGATCTCTGCCTCTGTCATTCCCTTGGCCGTCTCCTCTCTGTGTGTCTCTGTCTTCTCAGACATTTCCAGGGACTTCCCTGGTGGTGCGCTGGTTAAGACTCTGCTTTCCAGTGCAGGGAGCATGGGCTCAGTCCCTGGTTGGGGAACTGAGACCCCCACATGCCGTGCAGTGTGGCCACAAAACCCCAAAAATCACTCTGCAAAGCACACAACGTTTCCTCTTCTCATAAAGGCACCAGTCACACTGGATTCGGGCCCACCCTCATGACCTCCTCTTACTTGATGACACCTGCAAAAACCCCATTTGCAAATAAGGTCTCATCTTCAGAGGTACCAGGGGTCAGGACTTCATCTATCTGGTGGTGGGGGGGATGCATGAACTCATGATATGCTTCAGGGCAGCAGTCTTCCTGGTTTCTTTCTGCGTCTGTGGTCCCTGGCACAGAGCCTGATGTTACGTCGTAGCTTGCAGGGGAGTCGTGGGGTGAACACAAGAGTGGACGGAGTCCGGACGTCCAGCCTCTCCTCCGTGGTTGACCCCGGCTCCTCTGGCAACCGCAGCCACCCCAGGCTGAACGGCCCCCCGGGCCGGGCAGATCTCCGGGGACGGCCTCTCCCGGGAAGCCCTGTCGATGTCAGCAGATGCCTATCACCGTTCCCTCCCCAGCAGTCTCAGCTGTCAGAGGAAGTGAAACAGTTGTCGCTTAGCTTTGCGTTTGAGATTTTATTGACAGTTTCATTGTCATCCAAAAAAAAAAAAAAAGAAAAACCTCCTTTTCTCTGGTTGCGTTTTCATCAGCAGAGCCTGGGGGCAGAAGGGGAGTCAGGGCTGGTTCCCCAAAACTGGTTTTGTCAGGCAGTGGGCGCTGGTTCCGCTGGGCTGGGGACAGCAGTGGCAGATTTCTGTTGTGTGATCTGCCTTGCCTGGGCTTCAGGCCTGCATGGCATCCCTGATCTAGGTGGCCAGAGGGAGGGAGAGGGAGGCACCCTGAGGGCCCCTGGAAATAGCCACAGTGGCCAAATGGGTAGCCCAGACCCCATGGCAGGTCCTTGCGCCCTCCTCCAGTCCTACCCGATGGGCCAGGCTATGCAATCAAGCCCACTGGGATGTGGTTCTCAGCCCAGCCTTGCGCTTGAGGGCAAGTCCTTCACCCTGCAAAGGCTCAACAGCCCCGTCTGTCCAATGGGGTAGTAACATGCGGCCTCAACGTCCGAGGCGTCATCTGGTGCCGTCAGGAACCTCACCGTCATGGTGTGGGCCTGAGACTCAGAGGGGGAAGCCTGGCCGTGCCTCCACGGCTGGGACGTGTTGGAGGCTGCGTCTGAACCCAGGCTGAGGTGCCAAGCCTGACTGTGGACCTCCTCTTCGGGTCAGTGGGACGGTGCAGGCGTCAAAAGTGTCATGATGCCTGCACGCTGGGAAAGCTGGCTGCTATTACCATGGTTGTTGTTTGTGTAGGGTGGAATGGGCCCATCAGCAGCCACTCTGCTCCCAGGACTTTCTTGACGTCGCTGGGAGGCATTGGCCACATGGCGAGGTGAGCTCAGGCCACAGAGTGAACTCAGAGGCTGAGGGTCCGATCAAGGGGTCCTGTTCTCCTCCATGCCATGGCTCCTCTGCGCTCCCCCTTCCTGACCCCCAGCAGGGCTCCAGGCAGGGCTGTCAGTTACCTGGTGGGAAAGGGCAAGGTCGGCTGCCCACAGCATCAGCCTGAGACCTTGAAAGGCTGCTTCCCCAAGTCCATGCCTCACAGATGGGGAACAAGGGCTGGACAGCCACCCCTGCTCAGGACCACCCGGTGAGGCAGGTGGGTGCTCCAGTTCAAACACGTCCTGGAGTGCATGAGTTTCTGGTGGCCACCTGCTGGCCAGCAAAAGTTGCCGAATGTCACTGAGTCTACATTTCATCCTCTGTAGGATGAGATAATAAAAGGTCTCCCTCGTGAGGTCCAGGGGCTAAATAACGCTCACGGAGTACACTTAACACAGGGTCTGGCACACAGTGAAAAGAAGACAGAATTTTATAACCTAAAGGCTTCATTTTTTTAATATTTATTTTAATTTACTGATCTGACTGCTTTGGGTCTTAGTTGTGGCATGAGGGATCTTAGTCTCCTCACCAGGGATTGGACCCAGGCCCCCTGCATTGGGAGCATGGAGTCTTAGCCACTGGTGCTGCTAAGTCACTTTAGTCGTGTCCAACTCTTTGTGACCCCACGGACTGTAGCCTGCCAGGCTCCTCTGTCCCTGGGATTCTCCAGGCAAGAATACTGAATTGGGTTGCCGTGCCCTTCTCCAGGGGATCTTCCCCACCCAGAGATTGAACTAGCGTCTCTTAGGACTCTTGCATTGGCAAGCAGGTCTTTACCACTCGTCCACCTGGGAAGCCCCTTAGCCACTGGACCACTAGGGAAATCTTGCACCTAAGAGCTTCTTAAAGGATCTCAGGCTGTCAACCCCTCCACGAAGAAGAATCAGAAGCCCAGAGAGGAAAGGGTTTCCTCGTATAGCTGGTCTCCAGAGCAGGGCTTGCGCCTTGGCCACTGGACTCCCATTCAGTGCTCCGCCACCACTCCACTCAGCCCTCGGGTCCCCGCCCATCCTTCTCCCTGCGTCTCCGTCTCCCGTGGCTTCGAGAGCCCGAGCCGCAGGCCCCGCAGCGAGGCACGCCATTCTCCCTCTCCCTGGCACACGGAAGGTTTTGAAAGTTAAAGTATTACCGTCAGCTTTGTTGTTGCCTAACTACGACAGACAAATTGAAAACCAGTTGTCAAAATGTCAGCGCACAACAAATCAACATGCAGAACGAGTGGCGGCCCTCTGCGGTGTATAATTAAACAAAAAATCCCTTTTAGAAATTTCAGCGAGCGTTGGTTCCACTTTATATTTGTCTGTGTGATTAATAAAGGCAGCTAATTTTCAGACTTTAAAAACAGCTAGAAAATAGCTCCTAATTACATATTAGGTTCCTAGCGGCCCCCGCTGTGCTGCGCCGGCATCGGTGGGCCGAAGAATTTGGCAGAGCCTTAATTGCATTCTGAGCATCATCTAATTTTAGTTAAATGTAATGTAATCAGCAGCAGATGTCTGAAATAAAATATGAATTATGAATATGATGAAATTTCATTCTTGAATAAAAAAGTAATTTGCTATTTAGTTCATTAAAGTCTTAGAGGTTTATTAGGAGCAGGTATATACAGCCTGGCGAGATGATGTATTAAATGATATCTGGGAGAAAGAGACCCCAAAGAGATGGGAAGTTTTATTCTGAAGTGTCCAGTTATGATTAATTACTGTGGGGCCTGGGGAAGGCCCCTGGGTTGTGGGGGGCTCCGATGGATCTCTCAGGCTCCTTGAGGTGGGCTAGAGTTTTAGGGCAAGGAACTTGGAGTGGGGAGCCATGGGTGCCTCTAAGGCCTGTGCCACCCCTGGGATCCCACCCCATCTCCCTACCACCCATGGCCGGTGTCCCCGGCTTCTGAGATGAGCATGTGGAAGGCTTGCTCCCAGTGACACTGCTCTGTGGCGGGAACCTTGCTGGGTTTGGTGACACCGTGTGGGGCAGTGAGGGGCGTCCCAGGCCGGATTCTGCCTCTCACTGTCAGTGTGATATTAGTTCAAGACCTCAGTTTCCCGTTCTAGAAAATGGGCATAATAATAGCACCTCTCAGACACTCAGAACATGGCAAAGCCCCTGCTTTGCATTGACTGTTGTTGTTGGAGTTATTATTGTTCAGAGAGGTCACAATCCATCAGTATAAAAATGCCTTCTTTGGCTTCATCTTTGAGAGCAGCCTGTGATGCAAATCGTACTCTTTTGCTTTTCAGCTGAGGCTCAGAGAGGTTAAGCAACTCGCCGGAAGTTGCACAGCTAGGAATTGCCAGAGTCAGGATTTGAATCTGGGACCATCACTGCTTCCAGAGTTTCCTGCGGCATCCCAGAGCGGTGTAAGTGCTAGCAGAGCTGACCGGAGGGAGGCGGGGCTGAGGATTCGGAAGGGGTCTGGGCAGGAGGGAGCAGGATTCATTTGCCCCAAATCTGAGGCAGAGAGAAGCAGGCAAGGGCCAGGAGGCTGGGCAGAGGGTCCAGGAGGGCATCCTGGCCTCTGCCCAGGGGCCACTCTGGGCAGGTGGGGAAAGAGTCTGCCTCTCCACCCCCACTTCACACCCACCAATAATTTCCTGCAATTATCTGGAAAAGATTAATTAGCAAAGTGCACTGCGTTGACTCGAGGCTGCCCTGGCAATCGATACACTTGGGGCTGACTCCTGGGCGCCTGGAGGAAGAACCAGAACTTGAAAGCAGGGAGGAAGGCCAGGTCTGAGCCTCGCTTTCCAGCCCCGGGAGGGGTGGGGCTTGCTGCTCAACTTCCTGGGTGGGGGCCGAGCTCTGTGTGACTTCCTGGTGGCTTTGAGCAAGTCCCTTTACCTCTCTGAACCTCAGTTTCTCCACCTGTAAAATGGGGGTCTGGGCTGCCCCCAGTCAGGGACTTTCCTTCTTCTCCTGTAAGCTTTGGGAGGTGTCGGGGAAAAGCGGTGTAGAGGCTAGTGAGGCAGCAGCTGTGGAGGGACCCCTCTTCTCACGGCCTCAGCTTCCCTCTGCTGACGTGGCGGCCCGCGGGGGCCAAGGAAACAGAAAACGTTCCCCAAAATGGCCTTTTAAGAACAAAGTTGAGCATCTGGTGTTTCCGAGACATCATCAGCAAAGGGCTCCAAGAGGCCTCTGCTGCCCCAGGTTCTGGTCACGTGAAAAGGTGAGTATGTGCAGCCCTGGGGAGAAGGTGACGGGTTGGTTGAAGGATGGCTCAGGTCCCTACTCCCCCGCCTCCCTGCCGGGTGCCCCAGCCAGTCTCCTGACCCCTCTAAGCCCCAGCGCTCCCCTCTGAAAATCACACACCCCACTGAGCCCATTGGGAGTTTCCAATGGGCCAGGGGATGCCCAAGGCCCAGCCCAGTGTCAGCACAGAGCAGCCGTGGGCAGGATTCCCATCTGCATCCTGCAGCATCCCACAGCATCCGGCGGTGGGACCTGCCATCTCACTTGGGTGTACCAATGAGGAGAGTTCAGTGCATGGATTTATGTACGTAGAGGTGCAAGCCAGCCAGGGAACGAGGCCCCAGACTCAAAGGGACACAGAATGCTGCCCCGAGGCAGGCAGAGTGAGGCAGATGTACCCTGAATTCGCCCTCTCCCCCGACCCCGAGCTTCTGATCCTTCCTGGAAGCCAGGGGGTGGGGAAGCCCATGGAGCTTCCCAGGGCACAGAGCTGGGCCAGGAAAGTCGAGAATGGACAGGTGGTAGAAGGAAAGAAACCACCACACCACAGCCCCTCTTCCCAGGACTTTGGATAAGTATTGTGGGGAGGGGAGGTTTTGGATGGGAGTTGGGACAAGGGGGTCCACAAGCAGGCATGGTGTTCACCCATGTTTCCAACAATGAGTTCCACATGACCTCTGCCAGGGGTTCTCCCCTCTCCCCATTCAGCCTCATCTCGCCCATCAGTCTCACTTCACACCAGTGCTCCCAATCAGTGCTCCCTGGGGAGTCAGAGAGGATGGCTGGACAGCCCTGGGTCCTCCAGTTCCCCACGGGCTTGTGCCCGGGCGTAGGGCCTCCATCTCCCTGAAATTAACTGAGGCTGCATCAGCCAGAGCACCTTGCACAGTGCCTGACACACAGCGGGTGGTCCCCACAGCATCCCCTTCCTTCGCTCAGCACCCTCTTCCTAATCAGCCGCCGTGGCCTCACCCACTCATCGAGAGCAGCTGGACTCCTGCCATGAGCTGGGCCGATGCCAGACTCTTGGCCCAGGCTGCAGCGAAGCGAGAGCCATTTGTCCCGTGGTGAACACTTGCCCTCCGAGCTGGACTCTGGGGACACAGTAGGGACAGGGCAGCACTGGACTCTGCTCCCGTGAGGTCCACGGCGTCCCGAGGAAGCAGACTCAAAGCCAGAGTTTCTAAAGTCTGAGCTGCTGTGGCAGGGGGCCCCCAGAGGGCTGGGGGTTGGAGCACCGGAGGTCAGGTGGCAACATGCTTCTAGGCGACCCCCCACCCGCCACCCAGGTCCTCAGCCTGGGGCCCGGGGGTCGCTCATGTGCAGAGCCCCAGTTGGTGGGTCCAAACAGCCCTAAATCCTGTGCCTGGAGGGCCCTGGAAGGCTGGATGGCTCTGGTGTCTCCCCTCCACCTCACCTCCCGCCAGGCCCCAGCCGAGGCCGCCGGCCTGCCTGCCGCCCCCTGGCCACTCCCAGGCCCAGGTCAGCCGCCTGTCCCTGCTCTATTCATCAAGGGCATGACAGCTAAAATTCATTTGAAGATGAAGAAAGTGCCCGCTAATCCGTTCTGCAAGACATTGATAGACTAGCAGCTCAGGGAGAATTGCACAGCAGTAATGAAATTAGGCTAAAACTGCTGGCGGATTGCAGATAATTGCCCTTGTCTGTCACTAGGAATAACATCTCCCAAATCCAACACAAGGATTGTTCAACTTGCAGGAATTTCTTTTCTTTCTTTCTTTTTTTTTTTTTTTAAATAAGAGAGGCAGGAGAGGCAAAGCCAATCAGGGCTTGGAATCTTTGTTTGGGCAGTGGCCTGGGGCGAGGGAGCGGGCATCCCTGTGGTGACTGTCTCTTCTGCCCCTAGAGGCCCCCCAGGAGCCCCAACTCCAGCCAGAGAGATGAAGGGGCTGAGCCACTGCCCCGGAACATTCCTCCTGGAACAGCTCTTTGAGGGTCCCCTCCCCCCGAACCTTGGTTTCTCCTCGATGCCCACCAGCATGGTCCAGCTGGCAAGGCCCTGGGTAGAGATCAGGGAGCAGGGAAATCTTAGGGGACTTTGGCCACAGCACTGATGGCTCCAGGTTCCGGGGGGAACAGAATCTTGTTGGAAGAGGCCATAGGACTTGTATGGAAGTTGCTTTGCATTGTTGTTTAGTTGCTAAATTGTGTCCCACTCTTTGTGACCCCATTGACTGCAGCATACCAAGAGCCTCTGTCCTTCACTATCTCCTGGAGTTTGCTCACATTCATGTCCATTGAGTCAGTGATGCCATCCAACCATCTCATCTTCTGCTGCTCCCTTCTCCTTTTGCCTTCGATCTTTCCTGACATCACGATCTTTTCCAGTGAGTCGACTCTGCATCAGGTGGCCAAAGTATCATAGCTTCAGCTTTAGCATCAGTCCTTCCAATGAATATTCAGGGTAGATATCCTTTTGGATTGACTGGTTTGATCTCCCTGCAGTTCAAGGGACTCTCAAGAGTCTTCTCCGGCACCAGAGTTCGAAGGCATCAATTCTTCAGCACTCAGTCTTTTTTATGGTCCAGCTCTCACTTCTGTACACGACTATTGGAAAAACCACAGCTTTGACTACATGGCCTTTGTCTCTGCTTTTGAATACGCTGCTTGGTTTGTCATAGCTTTTGTGTTATGTTTAGATAAATCAATCCTTTGTATAAGTGGATGGACCATGGGAGATGAGGACAGCCAATATCTCTGGAAGCCATTCTCTGGTGCCATCTTGAGGGTCTAGATTCCTGGAAAGGAAAGTTCTGAGAAGTGACAGTTTATGGATTCACAGCTTTCCTCAGGCTGTTGGCGAGACCAGCACACAGCTGGCACTCAATTCACACTGATGTCATAGAGCATTCAATGTCAGCCACCACCCGTGTGAATGTCAGAGTACTGTCTTTTACCGTGTTAGCATTATAGACTGTTTGATGTCGATCTCACTGGGTGATGTCACAGAACATTTGAATGTCATTGCCACGCTATGTTCAAATGTCAGTGCCCAGAAAGCTTGACTCACCTCTCATGGGAAGTTGGAGTGTCAATCAACATCATGGAGTGTTAGCACTGAAGCATCATGGACTCAGAGAATTTGGGAGCTGTAGGACTCTTAGAGATTGATCCATACTCTTCATTTGACAGATGAGGACACTGTGGCCCAGAGAGGTTAAGTGATTCGCCAAAGGTCACATAGCGAGAAGGACCCCAAGTGTAAGTTTCATCAAGGTCTCAGTTGTCTCTGTCTCAGCCATCAGAGAACTTGTAACCCCTTCATCTCTTCCAAGCCCCACCCATCCCACTCTCCCCCAGGGTGCAGGGGGGCTCTGCTCCCTGGTGCTCAGCTCTTGGGGTTACACCCGTGTTCTGGGATCCATAGCAGAGCTTCCTGGGGTCCTCTGGCTGCTTTTAACTGGATCACTGATTAGCCCCAGCCACTGGCCAGGTCACATTGCCATCTCCTCATTTCTTTGGATCAACTTCTTTCTGTTGAGAGCTTATTGTGTCCAGTGCAAATGCTGAGAGTGAGGTGAGGCTGAAAGGGAGATGCTGAGAGGACTGAAGGTTCAGAGGAGGGAGACATGATCCCCACTGAGGGCTTGTTTCAGGAAGAACTTGACTTTGAACAAAGTCTCGAAAGACCCAAAAGGTTTCCTTTAGCAGCTTCATTTAGACTTGGGATTAAGGGGGGACACTTTCCGCCCTGAATGCAGACGTGGCCCCTGATGATGAAGGCAGGGATGGTGGTACCTGATTGATGAATAGCTGCTCATTAAGGACCATTTGCCCACCCTACTTCATCTGCATTTTCCAACAGCCCTGGTGGCCCTGGGATAATCATCCTAGATCAGTGGTTCTCAAAACGTGCTCCACAGACCTCCTGGGACACCTTTCAGGGAGCCTGGGAGATCAAGACCATTTTCATAATAATCCTAGATCCTTCCTTGCCCCTTTTCACCGTGTTGATTGTAAACGTGCTGGGCAGGTAACCCGCTGCTTCACAGCACGAAGAAGCATGGCAGTGACACCAGTGTGGAACAGCAACGGTGCATTCTTTATCCCGAACACTCCCTTTGCTAAAAATACAAAAGCCAGTTTCACTTACGAATATTCTTCATGAAAAATAAAAATTATTAATTTTTAAAAATCTCAACTTTTGAGTACACATTGTTTGAACACTCCATGTGACAAAATAGGAAACACACCAGGAAGGGCCCGGAAAAATGCCATGTGACTGTCAGAGTCGCGAGCTGCACTAGCCACGTGTTTCATGGAACATCATTTTCACTCTAAATAATGACTCACGGACCAAACTATAGCCTTGCAGGCTCGACGATTTGGCAGACATTTTCTCGAAAATGTACAAAGTTGCCTGTCAGCTGACAGTACTTGTTGCCAATGATGAAATTTGACTTTCAAGCAAAAAATCTGAATTTTGGAGAACTTGTACCTGCCACTCTGGGTTTGACAGCTTCCTACGGAAAAGACTTCTCGAAGAGCTGGGTGGTAATAGTGAATGTGACTTTTTTTTTTTTTTGGATATTGTATAATGAAATATGTCAACATTTGGAAGAGCTACATAATTTAGTAAACCAGTACATTCCTGATGACCAATGCAGAATGTTACAAAGCAAGTAAAAAGATCCATTCAAAGTGCAGAATAAACCAATGGGTTTTTTTTTTCTCATATTCAGAATTTGTGTTATTTATTTTTAATATAAATTTATTTATTTTAATTGGAGGCTAATTACTTTACAATATTGTAGTGGTTTTGCCATACATTGACATGAATCTGCCATGGGTGTACATGTGTTCCCCATCCTGAACCCCCCTCCCACCTCCCTCCCCATCCCATCGCTCTGGGTCATCCCAGTGCACCAGTCCTGAGCACCCTGAATGGAACTGGAGAATTAATGGATGTCGTTTCAGATGTCATGTTACAGCTAACCTTTAGCGAACAGTCACAGAAGGGCTTTTGGTTTAATATCAAAGAAGAATATCCATAATCATCTGAGATGGCTGTTAGAATACTCGTTTTTCTAGCACACACCTGTGACAGGTCAGATGTTCTTCCTCTGCCTCAACCAAAGCCAAACATCGTGACACTGAAACACAGAGGCCCATGCAGGAACCCAGCTGTTTCGGTTGGCTAGATGTTAAAGGGATCTGCAACACTGTGAAACAATGAATGAACCATTCCATTTTACAGATGCAGAAACTGAGGCTCAGAAGGCAATGGAGCCAAGCCTTGGACCAAATCTCTGTCCCTGTCTGGGCCTCTGTCGCCCCATCTGGTCAACGACCTCCAAAAATCCTCTAAGAATCCAAGGCCAAGAGTCCTCCCAGGGCTCCTGCCCCAGCCTCAGGGAGGTGAGGCAGAGCAATGCTAAGTCAGACCCTCCCCACCCTGCTCCCATCCCTCCTCCAGCCTGCTAGTCACCCTGCTGCCCAAGGTGGGTGGGGGCCCAGGCCCAGGCAGCTGGCAACTGGCTCCATGTCCCTCGAGTTGGTGAGGAGGTGACCAGGGCCGTTTGCGGTAATGAATTGCGGGCGGGTGGCGGCTGGGTGAAGGAGTGCGCCGGCCATGGCCCGTAATGCCTCACGAGCCAGCTCTGGCACGGGTAATTTACTGCTGCCGACAATAACATATTTCACTTCCCGTCGCCTCGATGAAGATTAGTTGTGTTTGAAAGTGGCTGAGTACACAGTCAATTCCGCTTAAACGTTTACAGTCAACTGAGCACAGATAATGCCCCCTCCAACATGTGTCTGAGCCTCCTGTGGCTTGGGGAGGGGCCCGGAGCGGGGGTGCCGGGGGTCCCCGCCCCGGGAAGGGGCTGCAGCTGCACAGAGGGAGGGATTTGGGAGCTGGGGGCTGGGCGGAGGTCTTCAGCTTCCTCTGGGCCCCACTTTTCAGATAGTCTTTTAAAATCGTCCGTTCAACAGACGTTCAACTGGGACTGGTCAAGGACATCTATATAGATGGGTACAGGGAGGATGCAAAGCTGTGATTGCCTTTCATCCTGACAGCATCCCTGGGAGGCAGGTCTTATCTCCAGTCTCCAAAAGAATGGAAACTAAGACTCAGAGAGGCTCGTTTGTTTTCCAGATGTCACACAGCGGACACCACCTGGAGCCCTGATTTAAACCCAAGCCTGATGGAATGTCTAAGTCTTGAGCTGTTCCTGGTGACCTGGATTCTACCAGCTTGAGCCCTGGGCTGGGTGGGATCGTCTGCTCAGGTCTGCTGGGTGAACTGTACACTTGCATCCTCTATGCACCCGTGTTTGGGTCGACAAGCAGGCTCCCGGGCTCCAGTTTATAATCCCTTGGTCATATGGCAGGTCCCATGGCAGGGCTGGAGTGCCGTGAGCCTGATAGGATGGGGGGCTACAGAGTCCCACACCCAGAATCTCAGTTGTTGGGGAGGGGAAGGCTCCTTGCAACAAGAAGGCTTCTTGCTGTCTTTGGGAGCAGAGTGGTTTGAGGGTTGGGTGCAGCTCCCACCAGGCCTGCCTGTGACGCTCGCAGGGGTCTGGATTGGGTACATACGGATGCCCAGCGCCAGTCCCTTCAGGCTTCTCTTCCCATCATGGGCCATGTCTGGAACTGGAGGGGCCTCATTCCCTCCATGGGGACACCAGCCTGCCCAGGTCCACATGGCCTGCTCAAACAGCCTCCCCTTGACCACCCCCGGGCCTAGGGGTGCTCACATCGGTGGCAGGATCGTGTTGGGAGGATGGTCCTCAGATGGACCTCGGGAGAGGCCCCCCAGGCTTGGAAGCGGGCTCAGGGCTCTTAGAGGGGGGATTTCATGATGCCTCCTTCCTGAGTGTGGTCTGCAGAGGCACAGTCTCCGGTGGGCTTGTCTCCTGGGCCTGTAGAGATTTCACCCAGTGGGAAAGGGCATGGTCAGCCCTGTAAGATACAGGTGTCCCCGTCCAAGGTGGTGCGGCCACCCAGCCAGCCTTGATCACAGAGGGGTGGGGGTGTGAGTATGGGTGGCCAGGCTCCTCCCCTCTGTACTGCTTCCCACCCCAGGCCAGGGGATCCCTGAGGGGCATCCATGCGCAGGCACCCTGCAGACACTGCACCCACTCGAGTCCCTGTGTGACAGATGGGGTGTGTCCCATGCCGAGTGTGATTCTGTGCCTGGTAGGAGACGCCCGTGGATGCTGTGGGCACTGCCTTGACTGTGGTGACACTGGCCCTGTTGCACTGGCCACATGACCCAAGCTGTTTGTGTGGCACCATTTATCCATGGCTCATGACTCTGTCGGGTGACCTCGTTGTGTCTGCGTGCTGCCATCTCTATGAGGAACTGTAACTGGGTAATTCCCAGGCTTGAAAGCCCGTGCTGGGCTCTGGGTGCTGGCAGAGCCTGGTGGTTGCTGCACCCATAGGTGCAGCCCCGGCCACTCCACCCCCCTACCCAGCCAGGCATGGACTCTGAGGCCTGGGCCCCCGAGTGGGGGAAGTGATCACAGAGGCTGTGGTCCTTGGCCACACCGAGCAGAGTGCCTGCTACTGGGCAGGGCTGACCCCACAGCATCTTGTCATCCCTTCATACCAGGCGGCACCTCTCACCAGCAACTGTGTCCTCAGCAGCAACGGCGGCAGAGCCCTCCATGCCAGCCCCTCTGTGGCACCCCCACAGGATACTCCCCCCATCCACTTATCTGGCTCCCATGAGCCAAGCCCGTTCGACACTAGGGATTCAGTCAATTGCCTGCCCTCACCAAGCACAATGAATAAATGTGCCCAGGCCAGGAGTGCCCCCATTCGAGCACCCTCAGATGCTGAGCCCCTGCCTACCTTCTGCCCCCACGGTGCCCACAGCACAGCAGAAGCCTCCTGAGTTGGAGGATAAGGAACTCAGGACAGGATCCATGAGCCTGCCCGTTGTCCCCTTGCTGTGTGTCCCTAGGTAGATTGCTTAACTTCTCTGGTCTGAGCCATGAGATGACCTAAGAAAGGGCTTGACGGTTTGGAAGGGCAGCAGAAACAGTGGCCTGCCCTGCGTGGCAGAGAGCTCTGTGGTGTTCAGAGGGCTGCTGCCGCTGCCTCCATACTGATGGAGATGTCAGATTCTGTCTCAGTGCAGGCCCGGGGCCAAGCTCCTAGTGTACTGGGTCTCCTCGAGGGCAGGCCCTCTTTTATTTTTGACTTTGCAGATGTAGAAACAGATTCAGAGAGAGCAAGTAACTTGCTCACAGCCACACAGCAAAGACCAAATCTGAGTTAGACCAAATCTGTACTCAGAAAAACCTCTGTGAAGCCTACCGTTGTCTCCAATATGGATGGATCATGGCAGGAATGATTATCCCTTTTAAAAAATGTATCTTTTATTTTATTTTTTAGTATTTATCTTGTTATTTATTCATTTTCTTCATTTGGCTGCACCGGGTCTTAGTAGCGGCATGCAGGGTCTTTGATCATCCTTGCGGCACGCGAGATCTTTAGTCGCAACACCTGAACTCTTAGTTGTGGTATGTGCGATCTGGTTTCTGGTTCAGTTCAGTTCAGTTGCTCACTTGTGTCTGACTCTTTGTGACCCCATGGACTGCAGCACACCAGGCTTCCTTGTCCATCCCAACTCCCGGAGTTTGCTCAAACTCATGACCATTGAGTCGGTGATGGCATCCAACCATCTCATCCTCTATCATCCCCTTCTCCTCCTGCCTTCAATCTTTCCCAACATCAGGGTCTTTTCTGATGAGTCAGTTCTTTGCATCAGGTGGCCAAAGTATTGGAGTTTCAGCTTTAGTATCAGTCCTTCCAATGAATATTCAGGACTTATTTCCTTTAGGATGGACTGGTTGGATCTCCTTGCAGTCCAAGGGACTCTCAAGAGTCTTCTCCAACACCACAGTTCAAAGGCATCAATTCTTCGGCACTCAGCTTTCTTTATATTCCAACTCTCACATCCATACACGACTACTGGAAAAACCACAGCTTTGACTAGATGGACCTTTGTTGGTAAAGTAATATCTCTGCTTTTTAATATGGTGTCTAGGTTGGTGGACCAGGGATCAAACCCAAGCCCCCTGCATCGGGAACATGGAGTCTTACCCTCTGGGTCACCAAGGAAGTCCCATGATTATCCCTTTTACAGATGGGGAAACTGAGGCTCAGAGAGAGGATGTGACATTTTGAGGTCTCTGAACTCCCAAGCCAGTGCTCTCTCCCACCCTCCTCAATCTCTCTACCCTCCTGAGTGCAAATCCCCATGGTGGGGTGGGGGAGGGCTGGGAGGCAAAGAGAGAAATGCTGTCAGAGACAAAGCACTGCTGTGGCCGCACAATGGTGACAATCCAAGCCGGATGACAGACACTGGGCTTCAGGAGCAGCCTGGAGCCCACCTGCAGCTCCCTCCAGACAATGAGAAGCCTGTGCTCCTGGGGGCACAATAGACACCCTGTGTTCAGTGGCCTGCCTGTCGCTGCACCACTCTGGGGATGAGAGATGGCCCTGGCAGCCACCGCCTGGCCTAGGAGCAAGGGGCAAGAGACTGGTGAGCTCATACATGGTGGTGGTGGGAGAGGAGAGTGGGCCGCCCACCCACATGGCAGGAGCTGGAAGGTCTCTCTTTCCTGGCTTAAACACTCCACCGTCAATGTGCTCTTACCTTGCCTGAAAGTGTATTAGTAGCTTTCCATTCCCTCTAGGCAAGCAACGTTTCTCCATCTGTAAAATGAAGGGGATAGATTTCACTCGGCAGAGATGCTGTTAGTATTAGATGAGGGAGGCATACTGAATGACACATAGTACTGGCTTGAGATGTGTCAGTTCCTTTTCATGATGGGTGAAAGGATGGATGGTTGGTGGGTAGTAAGATGGGTGGATAGGATGGGTGAGGGGGTGGATGGATGAATGAATGAATGGAGAGGAGATGAGTGGAAGCCTGGCTGGATGGATAGAAGGAAGAACAGATAGATGGGTGGGTGGATGGATAGATGGGTGGGAGATTAGATGAGTGGGAGGATGGCTGGCTGGCTGGATGGATAGACAGATGGATCGGTGGATGAGTGGGTAGATGGGTGGGAGATTGATGAGTGGGATGATGGCTGGCTGGCTGGCTGGATACATGGATGGATCAGTGGATGAGTGGATGGATGGATAAGAGCTTAGATGAGTGGAAGGATGGGAGGAATGGAGGATGGGTGATGGATGGAAGGGTGAATGAGTAGATGGATGGATGAATGGATGGGAGATTAGATCAGTGCAAGGACAGGTGGATGGATGGAAGGGTAGATGGGTAGATGGATGGATGAAGAAGACAATAGATGAGTGGAAGGATGGATGGGTGAATATCAGATGAGGGTCCAGGTAGCAGGTGCATGGAGGAATGGCAGATGGAAGGAGGGATGATGGCTGGGAAAGTGAGAGTAACAGAGAGGAGGGTGCTGTGTGTTCCTCAAGGGCAAGCTATGTGCATCTCCCAGCCTGCATCTCCTGGCCTGCTCTCCCCCCACCTCCCCACCCCCACCCCAAGAACAGATGCTCAGAGATCCTGTCTCCCTGGATCTCGAGTCTGTGCTGATCAAGGTCCCAGAGAGTCCTATCTCTCACCAGGCCCTTCCAGCGGCTGGGATGAAGACTCCAAGCCCCTCTCCATCATTGCTGGAGGTGACCAAGGCAGGAAACTTGGAGTCAGTTGGACCTGGTCCAAGTTCCAGCTCTACCTCCTGCTTGCTGTGTGACTTTAGGCCTGTCCCTTCCCGTCTCTGAGACTCAGCCTCTTCTTTGTCCACTAGGCATCCTGATCACAACCTCACTGGTATTGTGGGCAGCAAGAGAGATGGAACACTCAACAGTGGCCCCAGGACTGGAAAAGGTCAGTTTTCATTCCAGTCCCAAAGAAGGGCAATGCCAAAGAATGCTCAAACTATAGAACAATTGCACTCATTTCACATGCTAGTAAGATTATGCTCAAAATCCTTCAAGCTAGGCTTCAGCAGTATGTGAACTTAGAACTTCCAGATGTACAAGCTGAGTTTAGAAAAGGTAGAGGAACCAGAGATCAAATTGCCAACATTCGTTGGCTCATAGACAAAGCAAGAGAATTCCAGAAGAACATCTATTTCTGCTTCATTGCCTATGCTATAACCTTTGACTGTGTGGATCACAGCAAACTGTGGAAACTTCTTAAAGAGGTGGGAATACCAGACCACCTTACCTGTCTCCTAAGAAACCTGCATGCAGGTCAAGAAGCAATAGTTAGAACCAGACATGGAACAATGGACTGGCTCAAAATTGGGAAAAGAGTATGACAAAGTATTTTATCACTTTGCTTATTTAACTTCTCTTCAGAGTACATCATTCGAAATGCTGGGCTGGATGAAGCACAAGCTGGAGTCAAGATTGCCAGAAGAAATATCAATAACCTCAGATATGCAGATGACACCACTCCAATGGCAGAAAGTGAATAGGAACTAAAGAGCCTCTTGATGAAGGTGAAAGAGGAGAGTGAAAGGCTGGCTTGAAACTCAACATACCAAAAACTAAGACAGTGGCATCTGGTCCTATCAGTTCATGGCAAATAGAAGGGGAGAAAGTGGAAACAGTGACATGTTTTGTTTTCACTGCAGATGGTGACTGCAACCATGAACTTAAAAGACGCTTGCTCCTTGGAAGAAAAGCTATGACAAACCTATTAAGCTTATTAAAAAGCAGAGATATCACTTTGCTGACAAAGGTCCGTCTTGTCAAACCTATGGTTTTTTCAGTAGTTATGTACAGATGTGAGAGTTGGACCATAAAGAAGGCTGAGCACTGAAGAATTGATGCTTTCAAACTGTGGTGTTGGAGAAGACTCTTGAGAGTCCCTTGGACTGCAAGGAGATCAAACCAGTCAGTCCTAAATTAACTCAACCCTGAATATTCATTAGAAGGACTGATGACGAAGATGAAGCTCCAATACCTCGGCCACCTGATGCGAAGAGCGAACTCACTGAAAAAGACTCTGACGCTGGGAAAGATTGAGGGCAGGAGGAGAAGGGAGCAACAGAGGATGAGATGGTTGGATGGCATCAACGACTCAGTGGACATGAATTTGAGCAAACTCCAGGAGACAGTGGAAGACCGAGGAGCCAGGTGTGCTACAGTCCTGAGCTACTGAACAAGAGATGATGGAGAGGGAAGCTTCCAGCACATAGCAGGTGGGCAGTCACCAGTCTGGCTGAGAGGTAGGGCAGGGGAGAAGCAGATGGCAGTGAGGAGACTCAGGACTCAGTGCCCCACCAGCTCTGACCCGTCCCCTCCTTAATCCCAATGGTCCCATCTCCTGTTCTCTGATCCCTGAAATAGGAAGGAGCCAAAAAGACATTTCATACTTAAAGAGAACAAGCAAGAGACTCTTGAGCCACAGCCACCTCTTTGGAATTACCCAAAAGGGTTTTTTAATTAAAAACAAAAAGTTGGGGACAGGTTCATATCCATAATTCAGGGCCTGGGGCTGTGACCACCCATGGTTTCATTCCCCTTTATATGCATCTCACTCGTGGCGTGATCTATATTGTTAAAATCCTGCATGAAAAACATGCCCAGCTTTTCAGGTGGAGCTGTAAATATTTACCCTGCCAAACATGGGTTCCCCTGTCACGGAAACTTTGGGGCTTTTAAATGCAACTTAAGACATCCTGGAGCTGTCTCATTAAAATTTAGTCTTGCCTTTTCCATCTGCTGTAATTAACACTCAGGGCATGGGAGAGGCGGCTGGGGACGGGGACATAGAAGTTGAGAGGGGAGGGGGTTAGGGGATTCTAGCTATGCGGGCCTGATATCCTCCCCCCGTGGGGTCTCAAGCACCCTAGCCCGGAAGGTTCGACAGGCAGGGGATGCGGTTGGGAGCTCGTTCTGCCTCTGGGAAGGGGCTTCTCAGGGCTGGTCTGTGGACTGCTCCATCTCTACCCTCCCAGCCCCCTCCTCACAGAGGCAGGGCCTCACAGAGGCAGGGGTCCCCCCTCACATCTCCCTTTCTTCTTCTGAATACATGCTCTTTCTCTCTCTTTTTTTCCCTTTTTTTCTTTTGGCAGCACTCTGCGCACCATGTGGAATCTTAGTTCCCCAACAGGGATTGAACCCACGCTCCCTGCAGTGGAAATCTGGAGCCCTAACCACTGGACTGCCAGGGAAGGCCTGTTTTTCTTTGCCACACTCTCTTGAGCCTCTAGGCCTTCACATCTGCTATTCCCTCTGACTGGAATACTTTTCCACCTGGAGTTTCTTCCCATCTCTGTCCGCTCCTTGGGAGATGGTCCCGGTACCAGGCTAGGGGAGGGGCCCTCCTCTCTGTGTTTGCTGGGGTTGTAGCAGTGTCACACCAGACTTTTGTTCCTGCGTGCTTGTCAGCCCCACTCTATCAGCTTCCTGGAGGAAGGGAGAGTTTCTTGTTCTCCACCAAGCCCCCAGCTCCAGCACCGAGCCTGGAATGTGGAATGAAGATTAAGTGGCTGCATGGGTTCGGGGACGGGCCCAGAGCATCCCCACTGGAGGCTCCTTGTGTTACCTCCTGGGCTGGACCTTATGGCCCTACCCAGCTCTGGGGGGAGGTCTGAAGGCCTGAGGGTACGCCAGCTGGGCCCTCCTTCCAGCCAAGGTGCGGGGGCTGAATCACAGAGACCGTGGGCAAGGGTCCGCTCACCAGGGTTTTGGGGGAACAGCTTCTGTGAGAGATAAATCATACATTCAAAGTGTATCATTTGATGGTTTGCAGTATCTGCACACGGAGAAGGCAATGGCACCCCACTCCAGTACTCTTGCCTGGAAAATCCCATGGACAGAGGAGCCTGGTGGGCTGCAGTCCATGGAGTCGCTAAGAGTCAGGCATAACTGAGCGACTTCACTTTCGCTTTTCACTTTCATGCATTGGAGAAGGAAATGGCAACCCACTCCAGTGTTCTTGCCTGGAGAATCCCGGGGACAGAGGAGCCTAGTGGGCTGCCGTCTATGGGGTTGCACAGAGTCGGACACGACTGAAGCGACTTAGCAGCAGCAGCAGCAGCAGTATCTGCACAGAGTTTTGCAAACAGTACAACCATTTTAGAACATTTTCATCATTTCCCCAAAAGGGAACTCCTCGATTGTTAACAGACACACACATATGTGCACACACACGCACACAGACACACCGCCCCTGGCGACCGCTGCTCTTTCTGAATCATGAATTTGCCTCTTCTGGGCTTTCCACGTAAATGCGGTCATACAGCACGTGGTCTCTGTGACCGGCCTCCTTCACTCGGCGTCACGTTTTCAAGGTTCGTCCACACTGTAGCATGTGTCGGGGCGTCGTTCCTTTTTCAAGGCTGAATACTGTTCCCCGTTTGGACGGACCGTGTTTTGTTTGTCCCTCCCTCAGCCGATGGACATCTGAGTTGTTTCTGCCTTTTGTCTGTTATGAATAATGCCGCTTTGTGCATCCAGGCACAAGTTCTTGGTGTGGACACGTGTTTTCATTTCTCGGGGGTAGAAACTGGGAAGGAGACGGAGTTCCCTGGCGGTCCAGTGGTTAGGACTTGGCGCTTTCACTGCCATGACCTGAGTTCCACCCCTGGTCGGGGAACTGAGATCCTGCAAGCTACGTGTTGTGGCCAAAATTTTTTAAAAAAAGAAGTAGAGAAGGAGGATACGCTTGGGTTTCGTGATGGCATTTTGGCAGCTCTGAAACTTTCTGCTGGCCTCCTGGGTGGCGAGGGGAGGTTGTGCTGAGAGACGGTGGGAGGGAGGGGGTGCCAGGTGGAGAGGACCATAGCAGTTTCTAGTTAGCTGCTGTGGTATCTGGCAAGTCTCTGAACCTCGACCTCCCTATCTGCCAAGTGGGGACAACCAAGGCGCCTCCCAGAGTTGGTGCGGGCCCTGGGAAATGACAAGGCTGCAGGAAGAAGGCTCACAGGAAGCATCCTCCTTTGCCGGATGTGGAAAGGGCCCTGGAGATGCTCAGTTGACTATCCAGTACCCCCGTCCCTGTCAGCAGGGAATGTAGTGGAAGAACCACACTTGATGGTATTTGATTATGTTGCCCTGGGAGGAAGGTGTCATTACAGCCCCCATTTTGCAGATGAGGCTTCAGGAATCAAAATCACTTGCTGAGGTCACAGATCCAGTCCGCAGTCTCCCGGATGACGTCTTTTCCTCAGCCCGCTCCCAGCCTGGCTCTGCTTCCTCCTGGCGGCTATGAGAAGCAACGAGAAACCAGGCTCCATTTGTGGCTGTGAGTCCCTGGATGGCTGGGATTGTTTGTCTTGTCCCCCGATGTGGACCCAGTGCCCAGAACAGCCCTTGGCACAAAGCGGGCACTTGGCGATTTTGCTGAAAAGATGTGTGATTTGGAGACTCAGTTTCCCCATCTTTGAAATGGGTATGACATCTGACCACCACCCCCCCCCCCGCCCCGAGCTTGAGAAAGCACTTGGCACAGAGCTGAGCTTTTCAGATGGCATTCCCGCCTCTTTGTCGTCCCCCAGTGGTGTTGTGGGGGTGGGTGGGAGAGCAGCCCTCACCTGGGGGTCACTCCTCTGGGAGGAGAATGGGATGACAGAGTCCATGGCTAGTCCCACCCTGGAGCTTGTGAGGGCACCTGGCTCCTGCTGCTCCATCCCTCCTCCCAGGCTGGGTATACCATCAGTCAGCTCTTGCACACATTTGTGGGGCCCCAGCCTCAACTTCTGCCTGTCCTGGAGGGGTCAAATGAGTGTGTCTTCTGCACAGAGGTGCCCTGGCTCCTTTTCCAGCTAATGGAGCCAGATAGTGGTGGCTCAGAGGTAAAAAAACCTGCCTGCCAGTTCAGGAGACGCAGTAGATGTGGGTTTGATCCCTGGGTGGGAAAGATCCCCTGGAGGAGGAAATGGCAACCCACTCCAGTATTCTTGCCTGGAAAAAATCCCGTGGTCAGAGGAGCCTGGGGGGCTACAGTCCATGGGGCCGCACAGAGTCAGACATGACTGAGCACGCTGGATAATGGATAGTGATGTCAAGAGGCCTCTCCCCTGTGATTCCAACATAGCGGCCAGAATTTTAGTCCAGATTATCAGATGCCCAGCCCTACCTCTTGCTCACCCCAGAAACCCAGCGGGATGGGTGTTCCCGAGGTGGGGTTGGTCAGAGACCTCCATTCGCAGGCACTGATCCCCCAAGGAATCAGCCCCTGCCCTCTGTGGACTGTGGTCTGGTGAGGAAGAGGGGTGTTAGAGTGAGCTCGAGGCCTCCCCGCCTTTCCCTGAACCGGCTCACAAAGGCAGCACCGCTGACTGTAGAGCTGAAATTCCCCAGGGGCTGCCAGGCCCAGAGCCCGCACTTTGTCAACCTCGGTGACAGGCCAGTGCTGTTATGGTGTTGTTATTATTATTGTCAACATCACTCCCCCGGATACACTTGGCAAATGGCTGCCTTGGTGAAAAAAGTCATGGGGTGGGATTGAGGGGCCTGGGGCCTGGCCCCTGTCTGCTGTGGTCCCAGTGAACTCGGCAAACACCACCTCCCTGGGCCTGGAGCCACCGTCCCTACAGTGGCAGCGTCTCGCAGTGGCCGAGACCTGGGCAGGGAGCTGGGCTACATGCTCTGCTCTGCTCTGCTCTGCAAAAGCCAGTGAGCTGGGGCAGGTGACTTCAACACTCAGGATCTCCGCTTCCTCATCTGTAAAGAGGGAGCAGAGGAGTTCTCACCCAGCTGGGCCACAGGGAGGATCTCGGTCGGGGTTACACGTGCAATACCCTGACACAGCGATCGTCAGGCATTGGACTGAACTGGGGGGCAGGAGGCGTTGTAGGAATGAGACCATAGGGAGACCCCTGACCCCTTGCCTGTGGCAACTGCGCAGGTAGCTGTGTGAGGGGGTGGTCTGACCATGTCACCCAGAGGCTGCGGTTGAAGCGGCCACCGGTCGTGTCATTTTCCAATCTGCCACAAGGAATCAAAGGCTCTGACGGGCCTGTTAGCGCCCATTCTCCGGGGATCACTCAGACAATTTCCGCAGCGCTCCGTGACAATGGGCCGTAATTAAGGTGTCAGCATATCATTTAGCCCTTTCAGCGCAAAGCCCAGAGACAGGCCAGGCAATCTGCAGCCTTTAATGAGAAATGCTCAGAGGGAGTGGGAGGGTGGGAGATGCGCGGGCGTGGGAGGGGGTGCACATCCCCCCTGGACACCTTCATTGGCCCAAGGGGATGGACCAGGTGGGTGTCTGAGCAGTGGAGGAGGGCGGGAGGTAAGATGGCCCTGCAGGTCAGGGGACCAAGGTCAGGCCGGCTGGGTGCCTCAGCGGTGCCCTCAGCCCCCCCTGAGTGCCCCCATCAGAGTCCTCTCGAGGCTGTGTGGGCAGCTTCGTGTGCCGCCTCACCGCTCAGCTCTGGACAAGGAGCTTCTCCAAGACAGAGGCCACAGGTGCCACCTCTGTCCCTGTGCCTTCAGTTCCTTGACCAGGAGTGGCACTCAGTGAATGCCTAAAGGGCATAAGAAAGAGTGGAGAAAGGGAGGGACAGACAGAAAAACCAACAAGGTAAGAGGAACCAAAGGCAAACATTTGATAGCAGAACTTCCGACACCTGTCATTGGATTTAGGACCCACCCCGATTCAGTATCCTCCGCCCATGGGACTCTCCAGGCAAGAAAACTGGAGTGGGTTGCCATGCCCTCCTCCAGGGCATCTTCCCAACCCAGGGACTGAACCTGCGTCTCCGGTGTTGGCGGGCAGATTCTTTACCACTAGAGACACCTGATTTTATTTATTTATTTGCGGCCGCACTGCGTCTTCGTTGCTGCGTGCAGGCTTTCTCTAGTTGCCGCAAGCAGGGGCTACTCTTCATTGCAGTGCGCAGGCTTCTCATTGCGGTGGCTTCGCTTATTGCAGAGCATGGGCTTTAGGCTCACGGGCTTAGTAGTTGCAGCGCACGGGCTTAGTCGACCCACAGCATAGGGAATCTTCCCAGACCAGGGATCTAACCCATGTCGCCTGCATCGGCAGGCAGGTTCTTAACTACTGGACCACCAAGGAAGTCCCTGCACTCTCATCTTAACTTGATGAAAGCTCTCATCTTATCTTGATGACACTTGCAAAGACCCAGTTTCCAAATAGGGTCACATTCACGGGTACTAGGCATTAGGGCCTCAACATATTTGCGGGCAGGGACACCATTCTTCCCACTACAGCCATTGGCACACTGTCAGCTCATTACTAGAGGCATTTAATAAGTTCTTCATGGGCCCAGGAGCTGGCCCAGATACAGGGCTCCTGGTCTCACAAAGTTTAGAGTCTATGACCACAACGTGGGGCAGAAGCTTGGGGGGCCAGGGATGGGGGCTCAGCAGGGTGGGTCTGTGCCGGGACCACATGTTAGAATACTGTCCTCAGAGCTGGACTAGGAGAGGAGGCAGGCTGGGGGGAAGGGGCTGCAGCCTCGGCCCCCAGCCCTTCCCCTTCTCCCCTGGCATTTGGATAAACCCACAGAGGAGCTCCCGACATCTGGAGCCCGTGTAAACGGAACATAAATCAGCTCCAACCATCACATCTGCAGCCGCCACGCTGCAGACTGTTTCCCACCTAACCCTGGGTGGGCTTGGCATGGGCAGGAGGGCAAAAGCGGGTCCAGAACGTTAGCGGGGCCCCCACGGCTAGCATCATCGTGTTTAGAAGCTTCTGTCGCAACGTGTTCATGCCCAGGACACGCAGGACCCAGGAGTTTCTTTGTAGAGGGTGGAATGGGGGTGTTAAGAGATGGGGATGTATGGGACTTCCTGGAAGTCCAGTGGTTAAGACTCCCGAGTTTCCACTGTAGGGGACACAGATTCAATCCTTAGTGGAGGACCGAAGGTCCCACATCCCGCACAGCACAGCCAAAAGAAGAGAGACATGTGGACATAGACAGGAAGAACTTTGAAAGATGGAAGAGGAGGGATGGGACATCTCTGGGGGATGAAGGAGAGTGAGGCAGGACCAAGTGGTTATGGGGGCATTCGGGGGCAGGGCACAGGCAAGAGCCAATGAGGCTCCAGGGCCAGCTCCACAGCCTTCTCCATGCTCCCTCCCTCCCTCCCTCCCCCACCCTGCCTTGGGGGTCCCAGAGCCAGTCAGAGGAGGGGAGGGGAGCAAGAGGCCACCATGGACCAGACCTTGACATAAGTTAGGTGATTCTACTTTACCTAACTTTGACCCTGTGCTTGTAAGGTTGTTTGTTTCATCCCCATTTTACAGATGAAGAAACTGAGAGGCTGAGGTGACCCTTAAGAGGCATCTACACCAGGACCCAAACCTCGTACTTCTACTCTTCCTCATCTTCATTGTCTCACCCTGCACCTGATGGAGAAAGCATGTTGCATGTGCGTGTGCTTGAGTGTGTAAGGGCATAAGCACATGTGTGTACATGAATGTCAGCGTGTGTGTGTGTGTGAATGTTGGGGGGAGGCAGTCTCTCCTTGAAACCCAAGATCAAAGTACAGAAACCAGAACCTCTCTCCCCGTCCTGAACCAATCAGCATGATGATTGTCACCATCCAGTCTTAAGCACCTACTGTATACAGGACCAGCGCTTTCAGGCTCAGCCTCTCACCCACCTACTCATTCATTCAATTTCACAGGCCATTTCGTGAGCACCTACCACATGCCAGGCCTTGCACTGGGGACCCTATGTGAGTGGAACACCACCCCTGACCCTAAGGTGCTCGCTCTCCAGTGAAGAACAGCCGTGGAACAGCTGAACTTGGCAGCAGACTGTGGTTGGCATCCTAAGAGATTAAGGAGGTAAGTTTCCAGAGGGTGGCATTTGGGAATTTGCTCCCGGAGTACAGGGACCATGTCTGTCTGGTTCATGCTGAATCCCAGCTCCCAGCGCAATGCCAGACACGCGATTGAGCCTGTATTTGTTTGCTGAATGACTATTGATTGAAAGATGGGCAGGTTCTCAGCATGCAGAGTCAGGTGGGGCTGGTCATCCTGGCTGATGACCCTGAGGTGCAGAGGAGGGGGAGCACTGAGACTGTTGGAAGAACAATGGTTTGGGGAAAACTTGACAAGGAAAAACCTGTCCCCAAGAATCAGGTGTGAGGGAAACCTGGCCCCCACTCGTAGGCTCTAGCTGGGTGAGTCGAAGGCAGGCTTCTTTTCTTTTTTAAGAAACAGTATTATTTATTTGTGTTTGGCTGTGCTGATTCTTCGTTGCTGCACGGCCTTTCCTTTAGTTGCAGAGATCGGGGGCTGCTCTCTAGGTCTGGTGTGTGGGCTTCTCATTGCGGTGGCTTTTCTTGTTGCGGAGAATGGGCTGTAGGACACAGGCTCAGGAGTTGTGGCCCTCAGACTTAGTGGCTCCACACCATGTGGAATCTTCCTGGATCAGAGATCGAACCTGTGTCTCCTGCATTGGCAGGCGGATTCTTAACCACTGAGCCACCAGGGAGGCCCTAGGCAGGTTTCTTAATCTTTCTGATCCTCTGTGTTCTCATCTCCAAAATAGATACTCATGTATTTGCAGGGCTATTATTTGGCAGGGGAGGGGGTTGTTTTCCTTTTTAGTATGGAAACTCAAAAAAAAGTATTTATTTGGCTGTGCTGGGTCTTAGTTGCAGAATGCCGGACCTTGTTCTCTGACCAGGGATCGAACCCAGGCCTCCAGCAGGGGGACACAGAGTCTTAGCCACTGGACCACCAGGGAAGTCCCAATAGACGATATTGACTAATGCAGTTATGGAGGCTGCAAGTCCCAAGACCTGCAGTCAGTAAGTTGGAGGCTGAGGAGAACCAATGGGGTAAGTTCCAGTCCAAGTCCGGGTTGGAAGGTAGGAGACGATGGATGTCCCAGCTCAAGGACAGTCGGTGGGGAGAGAGTAAATTCTGTCTTACTCAGTTTTTTGTTCTGTTCGGGCCCTCAGTGGATTGGTTGGGGCACAGACAGTGGGGAGGGCAGTGTGCTGTCCTCAGACCACGATTCAAATGTTCATCTCGTCCAGAAACACCTTCACAGATGCACCCAGAATGATGTTTAACCAAAATGTCTGGACACCATCAGTCCCAGGCAAGTTGACACATGAAAATAACCCTCGTACTCCCAGAACCCAATACTGCCTGACAGAGTAGGGGCTCAATCCATGTTTACTGAATGAATGAAAAATGGGGTTGGAGAGACTTGACTTTGATGTGGGACAGCCCCCCCCACCCCCGCCCCGTATGGCTGAAGCCACTCTTGCTTCAAATCCTAAAGCCTGCCTCCTTCTCTGGGGCATTCTCCTTGCACCTTCCCCTCCTGAGTTCTGTTCTCCTAGATCCTCTCACCAGCTTCCACTTTAGACTCAAACATGAGGTCATTCCCCACTGGGCCTCAGAGGGGTCTTTCTATGCTCAGAGCTGACCCTGCTCGTCCCCTGCCCAAAGTCCTCCCATGATCCCTCAGTGCCCCTGGGACAGGGTGCCTCCCCTCACCCTGCAGGGTCTTCTTTCCATAAACACAATGATCAGACCATTTCGAGTGAGACCCTCCCCAGACCCTGCCATTTCTTTCTCCAGGAAGTGTGTGTTAGTAGCTCAGTGGTGCCCGACTCTTTGCTACTGCATGGACTGTAGCCTGCCAGGCGCCTCTGTCCGTGGGATTCTCCAGGCAAGAACACTGGAGTGGGTGGCCATTTCCTATGCCAGGGAATCTTCCCGACCCAGGGTTCGAACCAGCATCTCTTACGTCTCCTGCATTGTCCTCTCCAAGGAGGAAACACACGTAATCTGCCTCCTGCCAACTCCTTTGACCTCTGTCTCCTTGGGCCTCGAAGCTCATGGGATCATGTTGTCTCTGTGGGGACCCTCCAGATTGTCCCCAGGGGTTCCATCCCAGGGAGGACACCTCTCCCCCTGGTAAGCATCCTCTGGGGCAGCATCTGGATTCTATTCATACTGAATGTGCAAACGGCCAATGCCCCTCCCTGTTCCAACCCCACTCAAAATAAAGGACTCATGGAGTCCAGGCTTTGAAGGACCTTCTAGCCCCCAGAGGGCTCCCCGGTCCTTGTAGTGGGCCTGGAATGCCGTGGAGCATCAGTCTGGACATAGAGTGGTATCCTCAGGAAGCCCCACCACCACCCACTGACCCCAGGAAGGTGTAGAGGGTCTACGTTGCCAGGCCCTGGGATTCATGAGTGTGTGGACAGAGCACAGGTGGGGTCTTGTCCCCTTGAGCCCTTGGGGTTGGGGCAGACACAGGAGGTATCACTGCTGTGCCCATGTTACAGATTGGGAAACTGAGGTTTATTTGATAAGGAGGGTCACAACTGAGAGCCTGAGTGACCTGCCCAAGATTTCCCTGCTGCTTCTCAGAGGAGTCCAGATTCAGATCCAGGGCTTTCTGACTTTATACCCCATTCCCTTTATCCCTCCGCTAGATGGGATGAAGGGCGGGATCCCTTCATCCCGCCATATTTTGACCACATTTGGGCTCTGGCCCCCAGGTGGCACAGTGGTAAAGAATCCGCCTGCCAAGCAGGAGATGCAGGTTTGATCCCTGGGTCGGGAAGATCCCCTGGAGGAGGAAACAGCAACCCACTCCAGTATTCTTGCCTGGGAAATCCCATGGACAGGGGAGCCTGGTGGGTTACAGTGCATGAGGTCTCAAAGAGTCGCACACGACTGAGGGACTGAGCACACACGCACACACACCAGCACTATTAGATTCACTGAGGGAACTGGTTTGCAAAGCGGGAATCCCAGGCCTCACTCTGGAGACTCTGCTTCAGTGGATCTGAATTGGGACCCAGGACTCTGCATCTTCGGCCCGCTCCCAAGCCAACTCTGATGCTTTCTGAAGTGTGAGACCCACGGTCTACCCTCTGCTGCTTGAAGGGGGTGAGACGTGTGGCTCAGGAACCAGAAGTTTGAAAGCAAGAGTGACCCGGTCCCTGCCTCCCTGAAGGTGGCTGGTCCCCTGGAGCCCTGCTTGATGGGGACTCGGGCTTCTGCCTCCGCCCTCTCCCTCCTCGGGGGCTGCTGCCAGCGAGTGCAGCTCTGCTGGTAAAGTCTTTATCGGGAATGTCGCCTAATGCATTCATATCAAACAATTGCGCCTCATACATCATCCCTGGCAGAGGCCACCTCCGCTAGGACAAGCACAGTCCATTACCCTGACGGGCACAGGCTGTGCACAAAACAGATAACGGGTCCCAGCTGCGTGGGGGGGCCCTGGGTGGGGAGTTGTCATGGCCCGGGCGAGCACCAAGGGTAGCCGGGGCACCTGCCCCTGTGTGCGGCTGGGACAGAGGTCGCAGCCTTACAGCACGATAGAGACAGTGTTGGTTGAGAGCCTAGTTCTGCATCTGCAGGGAAGTAGCTCAGCTTCTCTGAGTCTCATTTTCCCTTCAGTAAGAAGGGGCTCAGCATAGTACTTGCTTCACAGAGACCTGTGAGTGGCCTTAAGGAGAGGACTAAGGAACTTGCTTGGTGGTCCAGTGGTTAAGACTCTGCACTTCCCCTGCAGGGGGCACAGGTTCGATCCTTGGTTGGGGAAGTTCCTCATGCCACATGATGTGGCCAAAAAAAACAAAGAGGACTAAGATGCGCCCAGGTGGTAAGAGTGAGGGGATATGGGTGGGGCACTGCTCTGGGCTGAACTGCGTCTCCCCCAAAATCTGTATGTTCAAGTCCTAACCCCCAGTTCCTCACAATGTGAGTGCATTTGGAGATGGGCCCTTGACACAGGGAGCTAAGGTAAAGTGAGGTCATCTGGGCCACACCCACCCCAGTGGGACTGGTGTCCTTATCACAAGTGATCAGGACACAGACACACACAGCGGGGAAGCCACGTGGAGACCCAGGAAGGAGAAGATGGCCGTCCACAAACCAAGGAGAGAGGCTCTGAGAAATCAAACCCGCCAACACCTTGATCTTGGACTTCCAGCTTCTGGAACCATAAGAAAATACATTTCTGTTGTTTGGCTCCAGTCATCTGGTTAACATCACACATGACTTTGAACTGTATGCAGCTGAATACTTTGGCTTCTACTTTTAAATATTATGGCAGGGGTTTTATGGCTTAGAAAACAGTTGAACAGTACTGTGTGTTAGTTATTATTATTGCTAATCCCATTTTAAAGATGACAGACCTGGAGCCAAAGCTGGCAGCTGGCAGAAGGCCAAGGGCAGGAGAGGGCAGATTGGTGCCCGCCCCCCAATATGTGAGACCAAGGTGGCTTCATACCTCCATCCTTTTCAAAGGCAAAGGACAAGGGTCCTCAGGGGCAGCAGCTTTATACCTGTTCTCTCCACATCATCCGAGTCATGTCAAGGGATCATAAACCAGGGTGGTATTAGCTGTCCTATTGGTGCTGTGGCTGGTCTGAGCTGGGTTTCCTCTCTTGGAACCCAGAAGCTCAGAACCTGATGACCATCACCCACACAGCACCCTGAGCCCCTGAATAATCCAAGAGGGCATACCTAGGGCAGACAGGAATGGAGGTTAGGTTTGGGGTCACATAGCAGCCCAGAGAGAGTGAGGGGCTTCCCTGGTGGCTCAGCAGTAAATCCACATGCAGTGCAGGAGACGCAGGAGACATGGGTTTGATCGCTGAGTCTGGAGGATCCCCGGGAGAAGGAAAGGGCAAACTACCCCAGGAAATCCCATGGACAGAGCCTGGCGGACTATAGTCCATGAGGTTGCAAAGAGTCAGACACAACTTATCACCCAAACAACCACCACGGCAGCCCAGAGAGAGTAGGAGAGTGGGCCAGAGTCTTAACAGCGTGTGATTAAAGATTCTAGTAATTGTGTCTGACGGCAGACTCATCCCCAGGGCTGGAAAGGAGGGGGACCCAAAAACCCCAAGTGTGGCCCAGGGTCAGAGGCTGATGGGGGTAGGGGAGCGGCCCCCCTCGGAGCTCCTGAGCAGTGAGTCCTGTGGTTTTAGAAGATGGTGTCATACATCACCCGACACGCCTTTCCGTGGGACCAGCCTGGCTGACAGCAGCCATTTATCTGAATGTCATTGGCAGTAAACTGGCGCGGGGGAGGGCAGTGAGGAAGGGGGCTGGGGGCGGGGTCTCCTTGGGAATTTCCCAGAGGCCAGTTCACATACAGCCCCAGCCCTGGAGGGGAGTGGGTATAGGCAGGGAGGTGGTGCTGTCCGTGGTCCTGAACCACACTGGCCCCTTTCTCTTTCTCCCTGGGGACAGTGTGGGCAGAGGTGGGACAGTATTTGGAACTCAGTGCTACCCTGGAGTCAGATGGGAGCTGGGGATGGCTGCAGTGGTGAAACACTGACAGGGACAGAAAGTGACAGTCATATATCCTCATGGTTATGGACATGAAATTTGGAGCCATAATCCCAGTGTGTTCACTCATTTAAAGGATATTTAGTGATCAAGAACAGGTTCCTCATGAGATAATCCCTGAAGATGTCAACCAGTCATACAACCTAAGGGAAAAATGTCGACACTAGCTGTGTGACCTTAGGCAAGTTACTCAGCCTCTCTGTGCCTTGATGGGCTCATCTGTAAAATGAGGGTGATAATCATAAACACTTCAGAGGATTGTGGGAGGATTCCTGTGATGTAATTAAAGTGCTTAGAACAGAGTCTGGCTGGTGGAAAGTGCTCAGTAAGTCTTAGTTCGTGTTGTTGTCATTATTTATACTATAAAGTGGGCCAGGAGCTCTCAGAGGCAATAACGGGGGAGCCATACTTTGTTTAGAGAATCAGGGAAGACCTGAACGATGATGAAGGCTTGCATGCGGAAGGGTGAACGGCATGGGCAAAGTCCCTGAGGTAGGAAGGGTGCAGGACACCACCAAAGAGCTAAAAAGAAGCCAGAGGGGCTGGACCGCAGACAGCGATGGAAGAGCCTCAGTTTCTTTTTTTTAATATTTATTTACTTATTTGGCTGCACTGGGTATTAATTGTGGCACGTAGGATCTTCAATCTTTGTTGCAGCATGTAGGATCTTTAGTTGTGGCAGGTGGGATCTAGTTCCCTGACCAGGGGTTGAATCCTGGCCCCTCCACTTTGGGATCGAGGAGTGTTAGCCACTGGACCACCAGGGCAGCCCTGAGCCTCAGTTTCTTAATCTGTTAAATGGGCATAATAGTAGAGCCTACCTTCTGCAAAGCTATGAGGGTTAAATGAGATGGTGTGCTTCAAGTTCCCAGCACAAAGCCTGAGCACGCATGGTGATTGGTTGGCTTCCTGGTTCCAACCCCAGGGAGACCACGTTCAATTTGCCACACCCAACATGAAAGCTGGAAAGGATGTCAGAGGCCATTCATTGAACAATAGGAGCACAGAGAACTTTACAGTGATCCAGAAAGGGAGTCTGCAGGGGCTGTGTGTTCTGGCCTCCGTGGGTGGGAGAGAGTGTGGAGAGTAGGGCCTTGGGAACGGAGAGGTGGGGTTAAATCCTGACTCCAGTGCTAACCTGTTGTAAGACTTGGTGGGATGGATGTCTTTAGGCACTGTTTTCTCATCTGTAAGAAGGGGATAATAACACTTACCCTGATGCTGGGAAAGACTGAAGGCAAAAGGAGAAGGGGGCAGCAGAGGATGAGGTGGTTAGATAGCATCACTGACTCAATGGACATGAATTTGAGCAAACTCCAGGAGATAGTGATGGACAGAGGAGTCCATGGGATCGTGAAGAGTTAGACTTAGCAACCTGAACAACAACACAGTTACCCAGAAGGCATTTTTGACTTTCAAAGGGGGTCAGACACTTGGATGCCCACAGGGACCAGGCAGACAATGTAAAGGGGACTTCCCAACGTAGCCCTCCTTCTCAAGAGACCCCTAAATCCTGATTTTATGTAGGTCGTCCCTATTTGTCAGTGTTAGAAATGAGTTCAAGTTTTTTAAGAACACAAGGTGGGTCAAAGCTACTGTGTTTGTGGCCCAGATTTGATCGGTGGACTGCCAGAGTGCAGCCGCTGGTGGAAGGTGGCACTCTGAGTAGGTGCTAAGTAAATGAGGCCCCTTTCTCTTGAGCAGTCCCTCTTTGCCCCCCTGCCCCCCATCTCCAGTGCCCCTCCCTCCTCCGTCTCTATGCCACTACCTGCCTACTTGGAGCTCAGACCTTCCTAGAACCCTCAAATTCAGGAACGGGCCGAGTCCTACCCAGATCGAAGCCCCTGGCCACCCTCACCCCTCCTTTGTCCCCATCCCAGGAGGCCCTGTCTTACCCAGAAGGTGCTGCCTGGCTGCCTTGGGGACCCAGGGTCACAAAGCACACAGGCAGCTGCTGTGGGAGGCCGGCGTCACAGCCCCGTCACCACCACGGTTGTTCCCTCCTCCTGTCTGTGGCATCGGGAAACTCTGGGAACTAGGTGACACTACTCCCCAGGGAGTGTGCCTGCCTCAGAGAGTGGCGGCTGTGACTCAGAGGTGCAGCCAGACTCGGATGCTGGGAGATGCATCAGTAAAACTGGCAGAAAGGGAGTGATGTCAGGTCAGAGCCTCGTGGGGCCTTGGAGCACAGCCCAACAGTGAAACCAAGGCTTAGAGAGAGGAAGGCCACATGTCTGCTGACTCACGATTGAATGCTCTTTCTGTAACATCTTCCTGCCAGACTAGAGCAGGGATATCAGAGCTTGAGGAGGGAACCACACTCCCTGGTCTTTGTATCCCCTGCGTCGTGGCAAGAGGAGGCCTGCAGACTGTTTCCCTCCTGGTTCTGCCACTTCCTGCATGTCCTTGGGCAACTCCCATATCCCCTCTGATCACCAGTTTCATCATCTATCAAGTGAGAATGAACCCTTTGCCAAAGCTAAAATGAGAACTTGTGTAAAATGCCTGGTTCATAATGGATGCTGGAAAGTCCTTTTTTAAAGGCACTTATAAAGTGCTAAGTGTTAGTTGCTCAGTCGTGTCTGACTCTTTATGACCCCAAGGACTGTAGCCTGTCAGGCTTCTCTGTCCATGGAATTCTAAGGGCAAGAATACTGGAGTGGGTAGCCATTCCCTTCTCCAGAGGATTTTCCTGACCCAGGGATCGAACCCAGGTCTCCTATATTGCAGATGGATATATATAGCCTCATTTCAAAAAAGGCTTAGAAGTAGCTTACAAATATATACCGCAGTGCCATTGTAGGAAAGACCTAGATGAGAAAACAGGATGATGGAATGGTAGGGTAAGGTCTCATATGGTTTTGAGCAGTGGGCCGCATGTCTGGATCAGAGTTTCCTGGCAGCCAAGCAAAGAGAGAAATGTGAGCCTTATTTGACTCTTGGGGTCCATAAGCTGAGAAACTACCACTTGCTTAGGGGAAAAAAATGAACTTTTCTTGGTAATGAGATGTGAGCAATTTCTCATGTGAGTCTTCAAAAACAGGCCCTTCAGGAGGAAGTAATTATCTTACCTTTCCACTCCCTCACTTCTTTTCCTAGCTATTCCTGGGGGTCACCCAAACCCTATAAACCTCTTGGTTAAAAGGCCTGACCCTGAAGAAAAACACCATTTCTACCACTGTGCAGCCTTGGGCTAGAGACCGCCCCTCTCAGCCTCAGTTTCCTCATCTGTAAAATGGAAGGTTATAATGATAACTAACTCCGGGTTCTTGATCATTAGAGGTGGCAAAACAGTGTGTAAAACACTGACCAGCTTAAATTGGTTTTGCTTCCTTAAAACCTTCAGTTATTTTTTCAGACAGCACTGCGCATGTGCAAAATGGGCACACACACACACACACACACACACACACACACACACCCCGCCTCCCCCCGCCCCCACGTCTCCAAGATGATCCTGGAACCAGGAACCTTCAGCCGGTGGAACCTCAAGAATAGAAATGTTGCCACTGGAACCCTTTACAGAAGTCCTTCAATAAGGATACTCTGACTTCCAGCAGTAGTAGCCTAGTTGGACTGATTCAAGCCTAGCCAGGTAGCTTCCAGGTTTGAAGTTCCCCTAATCCTGTAAATTTCACCCAGAACCCTGGATGGAGGAGACAGATTGGAACCCCCACTTCCTGTCTCCTTGCAGGTCGACCTCCGCAACAAAACTCGTTCTTTCCTCAAACACCAGTGCCATAGTGTCACTGGCTCCTTACATGCCTCAGGCCGCCAGCCCTTGCTGGGTAACGGCTGTATCTTCCATGAAGATCTTCAAGTGGCGTCTTGCACACAGAAGTGCTCCATAAATGGTGGCCGCTCTTACAGCAGGGACTCAATAAATGGTCACTGAATGAGTATCATTGGGCAGCAAAAGCATTTCCCCTCCCAAACTGTCTCTTCAGTGCTTCTGAGCAGCAGGCTTTCTCCCCAAACCAAACTGAAACGGCCTGTGTGTGTTTTAATCAATTCTGTGGTTTGTGGGAGCCAAAAAGCCCAGGTTAATGGAACACAGCCCAATCCCCCATGAATAAGGCCTCTGCTTTTTCCTGCTCAACCACTCGGAAGCTGCTGCCTCTACTCGGGGAGGAGAAATTGAATAATTGATGTAATTTAAATAACACTAGGATTTGTAATGATATTGAAATGTAAAGATAAAAAGGGGCGTGAACGGAGGGGGGGTGGCGGAAGAGGCAAGTTGTTAATAGGCACTTAGGGACTCGTGCAGTGGGGGGAGCTCCCCTGGAAGCATGCACTGAACAGGCATCTGAGGGAGGAGGCTCTGGAAGGGGTGGGGTGGGCAGCCTCCCCCCATGAGAGAGAAAAGCCATATTCATAAACAAGACGCGGAAATTTCTCCCGACTCAGCACCGCTAACAGTTAGAGAGTGGATAATTATTTAAATGCCAAATCATTCTGTTCATTAGAATCCCAAATCATATCTGAAGAAACTGATTGCCCAGGGCAGGAATGAGAGGGGGGCAGCGGGGAGGAAGAGGAGGTGGCTGGAAAAGCAGGAAATGAGGGGGGAGTCTCCCCAACTTCTGGTTCAGGTCAAGCAGAAGGTGGGGTAGAAAGGATGGCAGGATGGTAGGGAAGGAAGGAACACGGGGTGGAAAGAAAGCCGTGGGTTCAAAGCCAGGATCTGATACTCTGTGACTGTGGGTCTCCTTTGTTACTCCTCTGAGCCTCAGTTTGCCCATCTGGAAAATGGGTTTGATGCTAAGATGTACTTTGCAGGCAGTGAATGTTAGCTGCTATGATTAATGGAGAGGGGTCAGAAGGGGAATGGACTAGGGCTAGAGGCGAAGCCTCAAGCAAGCCCTAAGCCAGACTCCTTTCTCCTCCCCAGTGCTCTCTTGTCTCCCACCCTAGTCAGAGCTGACTTGAGAGGTAGAGACTGAGCCCCAGAGTGGGTAAGGGATAGGGGCTTTGCCAGGATGACCCAGAGCCAGGGACCCCACGCACACACACATCTTATAATCTCCACAAGCCCCCAACACCCAGCCCGATCTGGACACCCTCCCGGGTGCCAGGAGGTCTCCAAGGTGGGAGCCAGCTCAGTCCCCTGGAGTGTTATCATGTCTGTGGACCAGAGTCATAAGGACAAGTCGGTAACAATTCAATTATGCTGAGAGGTTCAGGGCTGGCTGGCGCCCCCCACCATGGTGGCTGACCACGCCGCCCCTCCTAGACGAGCAACCAAGTGAGGGTCCTGGAGCAGGGCACCACAAGGAGCACTGGCTGGGCTCAGCTGGGACAGGAAAACCCCAAAAGGTGAGCAGCATGCTCCCAGGGTAACGCTCTGAATGGTGGTGTTAAGGCAACTGCACGCCTGTCGTGCAGTAGTGTGTCGGCTTTTATTCTGTGCCAGGCCCTGTGCTAAGCATTTTATATCACTGAACTCTCATTAGAACCCTGTGGGCAGAGACGATGGGGAAGCTGAAGCCTGGAGAGGTGAGGTGACTTGTTCACGCAGCTCAGAGGCTGTGAGGCTAAGGTTTGAACATGTCGGCCTGAAGCCCAAGCCTCTCAGTATCTCTGAGCTGCACCCCCAGGCTCAGTCCACAGCCAGCGCCTGACTTGGCTCCTCACCGTGGCTCTGGGGGGATCCCTTGGGTGCTGTTGTCAAGTGAGACTCTTCGTAGCTCCACGGAGAGTTCGAGAAGGAACTGGGACTCCGATGTGGGCTTTTTAATTTTGGCTGCGCTGGGTCTTCGTTATCCACGGGCTTCTTTAGTTGCAGTGTGCAGGCTCAGTAACTGCAGCGCCCAGGGCCTCAAGTTCTGCACAGGCCTAGTTGCCCCAAAGCACGTGGGATCTTAGCTTCCCGACCAGGGATCGAACCCGCGTCCCCTGCACTGGAAGGCGGATTCATAACAACTGGACCACCAGGGAAGTCCCCAGACGGGGTTGTTCTGTTCTCAGTCTCACACAGCCCTCTGTCTGTCCCTCTCTGGAGCCTCAAACCCTCCCATGTTCTGGCCCATCCTGCTGGCCTCTCTCCACCCTCCTCTTCCTCCATGGCCTCCATGGTCAACACAGAGAGCAGCCCAGCTGCCACCCTCCCTCCATCCCTTCAAATAGGAACATCCAGCAGCCACATACCCACCCCAGAAGCCTGGGGAAACAAGAGGGCCCCCCACCTGCTTGCTTAAGGTCACCGTGGTGGTCACACTCAGTGGAGGTTAGGGGCCAGGACTGCCAAAATGCCTCAAGTAGTCACTGGAACATTAGCCCAATTATTATTTCAGTGGCCAGTCCTGGCAGGCGACTGCTGTATCTGGGAAGCTGGGTCTTTTCTCAAGAGGCCAGGTGGAGATAGCTGGGAAGCCTTGGGGCCGGGGACAGTCAGAGGATTGGAGCCTGCCTGCATTCCTGCATGGCCTTGATCAAGACCCTTCCTCTCCTGGGCCATGTCTGTGAAATGGAGACATCACTCTTACCTGCTTATAGTGTTACTGGGATTAACCTGGGGCCTGGCATATAACAGGTGCTCGGTAAATGGTAGTATTCCCAAGACCTGTGTTTTCCAAGTTGAGCTGCACATTCTGCCTGCTCCAGAATCCCATGGGACACTCATTACAAGTAAAGACTCCTGGGCTCCTCCTGGACCGGTAGAGCCTTTGTGCTGGGGCCCTGGAGTCTGCCTTTGTGACAGTTGCCCCCTGTGACTCCCCAGCGGCCCTGCTTCCTAGTGTGTGAGGAGGAGCCTAGGCCCCCAGACAAGCAGCTGAGCCTCGGATTTGTTGTTGTTGTTGAGTCATGTCTGACTCTTTGCAACCCCATGAACTGCTGCACGCCAAGCTTCCCTGTCCTTCACCATCTCTCGAAGTTCGCTCAAACTCATGTCCATTGGGAGAAGGCAATGGCACCCCACTCCAGTACTCTTGCCTGGAAAATCCCATGGACTAAGGAGCCTGGTAGGCTGCGGTCTATGGGGTCGCTAGGAGTCGGACACGACTGAGCGACTTCACTTTCACTTTTCACTTTCAAGCTTTGGAGAAGGAAATGGCAACCCACTCCAGTGTTCTTGCCTGAAGAGTCCCAGGGACAGGGGAGCCTGGTGGGCTGCCGTCTATGGGGTTGCACAGAGTCGGACATGACTGAAGCGACTTAGCAGCAGTAGCAGCAGCATGTCCATTGAGTCGGTGATGCCATCCAACCATCTCATCCTCTGTCACCCACTTCTCCTCTTGCCTTCAATCTTCCCCAGCATCGGGTCTTTTCCAATGAGTCAGCTCTTCGTATCAGGCGGCCAAAGTATTGGTGCCTCGGACTCCTTGTATGAAAATAGGAACAGAGACATTGGCCTCTCAGGGCTTCCTGCAGGGATGCATGAGACTAGGTGCTGGCACATAGTAGGTTCTCAATAAATGATACCACTCCACGCCCCACCACCCACCACTCATGCCCCTTCAGTGGAGGAGTGAGCGTCAGTCCCCTAAAGAGGGGATGGGGGGGTGTCCTGCCCCTGGGGAGCCTCGTCAGCAGGGCCCGCTCGAAATCGATCTTTCCCCCTCGTTTTCACTCACAGTGTCAGCATCTCTTGGGGTGGGAGAAGAAAATGCCAGCATCAGCACACCGTGTGCCCCAGCCAGACACCGCTGCTCTTTATTAATTAACCGCCAGATGTTAGTTTTGCATCTTTTATCAGAGGGAGGTTTATCACAGGCACCCTGTATGTCAGGTCATTAGGGAGAGGCAAGAAAACATCCCTTGGGGGGCCCTGGAGTTGGCAGGGAGCCGGGGAGGGGTACAAGAAGCATGGTCCCCGGCCCAGAGCACCCCTCCGCCCTGGCTACCCACCTCCCCCACCCCGTGCCTCCATGGTCGCATCCACACTGGCCATTTGGCTCATTTGAAGTGGCTACTTGGGCACTGGCTCACAGGGCCACTGTGGTGAAACAAACCAGACCCAGTCCCTCCTCTCTGGAGCTCACAGTCAGCTGGTGAGACAGCCACATTCCAGTGAACCCAAATAAATAACACAATGACAAATTGTGAGGGCTGTCATGAAGGAAACTGACAAGGTTTTCAGAGCTGGCAAACAGCCGGCAGGGGACCTAATTTAGATGGAGCGGTCTCCCTGGGGAGGTGACATTTAAGTAGCCTCATGGAAGAGGAGCCAGGGGCAGAAGATTCCAGGCAAAGGGCACAACTAGGGCAAGGGCCCTGGGACAGAACTGACTCCACTCAAGGATCTGAAAAAAGATCCAAGAGGCACCACCCAGCCTGCTGAGGTTGGCTGGGCTGGGACCACGGGTCCTGGCAGGGTGCAGAGAGCAGTGAGGATTTCTCATGTTGGGGTCACCAAGGAGTGAGAGCAGACTCTTGAGCAGGGGAGCGGTGTGATGATGCGATTTTAATATGAGAAAGAGCCTTCCCTCTCTGACCTGGAGGCTGAGGAACGGATTAGAGGGGAGGGAGGGAAGCCCACAGGGTGGTCAGTCTGGAAGAGACAGCGAACCCTTAGCTCTGACTGAACACTCACAGGGTGCTGGGCAGTGTTCATATGCAGGAAATATTAGGAGACAGAAATGGGGGGCGAGGGAGAAGGGGGGTCTAGGGTCACTCCGGGGGCCTTGCTCCACACACACCCGGGTCTTCGCGTGCTTCCAGCATCTACGAGACTGGAGTCAGGATCATCTTCATTTCACAGGTGGAGAAATGGGGGCCCAGCAAGTGCAGCCACTTGCTCACGGTCACACAGCAAGCAGCAGCAGATCCTGCACTTGAACTTGGTCTGCCTGCCGCGCCGTCCTTCCTGCAAATAGCTGCCCAGTTTCGCGCAGGGTGCGGCAGGTAACTGCTGTCTTCCTCCTGCTGCTTTGTGAATACCGCGCTGCCCTGCCCCCACCCCCATTACGTGGGAAAGCCACTGGGCGGAGCAGAGGGGGCCTGGCTGACCGGAGCAGGTCTGGGGGCAGTGGGTTCCAGGTCTAGCCCTTGTCTGGTCCAGGGCACAGCAAGTCCAGACGCAGGTCAATATCATGTTTTCAAATTGATGGGGCACCATTAGGCAGGGTCATTATTTTCTGCCTGATCCACTTGCCATCTGATAAACAGGTGATTACTTCTCCTCCCAGTTCAGTTTCTGATTTGCATACAATAAATATCACACACACACACACCCCCTGTGGAACAGTGTGTGTGTGTGTGTGTGTGTGTGTGTGTGTGTGTGTGTGTTGGGGATGGTGCACAGGGCTCATGTCTTATTTATGAGAAATAAACAGGAGCACAAGCTCGCATAATCAACATATATTTAATCTGGCTCTTCACCCTTTTGACTCTAATCAGGCCAGGTCTGTGCATGGCTCTGTGTGTGTGTGTGCGCCCTGCACTCTCACAGGCTGCACACTCACACCCCTGCCAAGATCTTCATCCCAGCCTGGTTGGGGCTGATTTTGGGGGGAGCAGGTTGCCTAAGAGGTTCTCCTGACCTCAGCACACTCAGTTTGAGAATCCAGGCCTGAGGTATGGGAGGTGGAGGCAATTGCACCCCTCAGCCACTTTGCAGGGAGAACCTTTCTTTCTAATATTGCCAAAGCATGTTTGAACTGTCAAAAGTACCAGCAATATAAATAGTGCAGCGTTAGCTACAGTTCTGTTGGCAGCAACATCCAACATCACATATTTTTCATCAGGATGGAAAAGCCAAACAGGAAAAAAAAAAAAAAGGCTAAGCCTTGTGTGGAGAATCAAGGTCACACGTTCATAAATACCAGAGCTGAAGCTTGAACTTGGGACTCTGACCACAAAGTCCAAGTTAGTATCATCCTGTGATGCTGACTGACATGATGAATAAGAGATCTGGAAAAACCAGCAGTGGGATCACCTACCCCCATCCAGTTCCTGTTCCACTGATAGAGAAACTGAGGCCAGAAAAATAAAGGCACTTGCCAGTGGTCTTACCCAAACCATGTCAGAGCCAGAATTCAAACCCAGATCTTAATTGTGTGTGTGTGTATTTAAAAAAAAAAAAAAAACTGTTTTAATATGTTGGCCTATGCAGGCCACCAAAGGGATAGCGTGTGTTTGCTTGCAGATGACTGGGTTCTAATTTGGAGTGGTTTGAAAGACTAGAAATACATCTGGGGCCCCAGTTCTGCCAAATGGACTCCTGGGTTCTTCAGCGAGTTGCATGTGCTGGGGCTGACGTGCCCAGCATGGCTCTTTCACTCGCATATCTGATGCCCGGGCTCAATATCTGGAACGGCTGGAGCTGCCTTATTATCTCCCTTCTTTGCATGCAGCTCTTCCCCTCAGTTCGGAGAAGGCAATGGCACCCCACTCCAGTACTCTTGCCTGGAAAATCCCATGGACGGAGGAGCCTCGTAGGCTGCAGTTCATGGGGTCGCTGAGGGTCGGACACGACTGAGTGACTTCACTTTCACTTTTCACTTTCATGCATTGGAGAAGGAAATGGCAACCCACTCCAGTGTTCTTTGGTGGGCTGCTGTCTATGGGATCGCACAGAGTCGGACACGACTGAAGTGACTCAGCAGCAACCTCCCCTCAGTTAGCTTGGGTTTCCTTACAGCATGGTGGTCTCAGAGTAGTGAGGAGTCTTTCATGGCAGCTGACTTCTACTGGAGAAAGCACTGTGAAATCTTGAGTGTGTTTTTTATTTTGGTATGCTTGTTTGTTTTTATGAATATATCATTTTTATACACACACATATATTATGGGCTTCTCTGGTGGTTCAGATGGTAAAGAATCTGCCTGCAATGCAGGAGGCATGAGTTCAATCCCTGGGTCAGGAACATCTCTTGGAGAAGGGAATGTCTACCTGTTCCAGTATTCTTGCCTGGAGAATCCCATGGACAGAGGAACCTGGTAGGCTACAGTCCACGGGTTCACAAAGAGTTGGACATGACGGAGCCACTAAACACTTTCACTTTCATGATGAATGTGTGGCATAAAAATTCAAACACTATGGAAAAGTACAAAGATTAGAGGGGGAAAAAAAACACTCTAAATTCCACTACCCAGAAATTAATATTTTGGTGAACTTTAATCGAGGAAAAATTTACAACCAAAACCAAAAATAGGATAATGTATGGATGGATAGATGAGGGAGCAACAGGTGGATGGATAGATGGGTGGGTGGGTGAGTAGATGGAGAAAACAAAAGAAGAAAATTCTTACTGTTAAGGATACTTAGAGCTGAGAATAAGGACAATGAAGGTTCTGGGTGGTCGGAAAGTGGTGGTGAGAGGCCTGTCGCTCCATAGCAATTACTACTGTTACTATCACTGCCACCATTCCCACTATTAACACTACGATTACTACCACTATTGCTAGTGATATTACACTAATCCCTGGTGACTCAGATGGTAAAGAATCCGCCTGCAATTCAGGAGACCCAGGTTCAATCCCTGGGTTGGGAAGATCCCCTGGAGAAGGGCATGGCTACCCACTCTAGTATCCTTGCCTGGGAAATCCCATGGACAGGGGAGCCTGGAGGGCTACCGTCCATTAGGGTCCCAAAGAGCAGGACACAACTGAGGCACTAAGTGTGCAAGGACAGCGTCACTATTACCACTGTTGCTACTGTTGCTAGTACTGCCACCAATACCGCTGTTATCAGTCCCGTCAGCACTATTACTATCGCCACCGCTATGGCTGCTATTCCTAGTACTAGACCACGATCGCTACCACCACTGTTACTACTCTTCCTGCCACTGGTACTGGTGCCGCCACCATCTCCGCTATTGCTTCCGTTACTGTTGCTACTACTATTACTTCCACTGTTACTACTCTTCCTGCCGCTGGTACTGGTGCCGCCACCATCCCCGCTATTGCTTCCGTTACTGTTGCTACTACTATTACTTCCACTGTTACTACTCTTCCTGTAACTACCTATCTATAGTAGATAGCACTATCTGCTATTACTACTAGTATCGCTGCTGTTACCACTGCTAACCAATACTACTCTTACTATTGCTAACATGATCACGATTACTCCTCCTCCTCCTTCCTCCTTTTCCCCCTCTGCTATAATTGTTATTGTTACTTTTAAATTACAACAAAGGTAATGCATGTTCATGACAGAAAAATTAAGAAATTTTAGAGGTAATTTCAAAGACAAATGAAAACTCACCCCCACATACCACCATCTGGAGGCGTCAGCCCCTGGTAGGTCCCCTTCCTCAGTGGGGTCTGCAAGGCCCCATAGCCAGCTGCTGCCCACCTAACCACCCCATCTTCTCTCTGACCATGTGCTCCAGTCAGACCAAAACGCTAATGCCCCCAGACCCACCTGCCCTCCCTCCCCTCGCCTCTGGGCCCTTGCATGGGCTGTTCCTTGTGCTTATGGCCTTCCTCCTGTCCTCTGGCTGGCTGACCCCCGTGCTTCCTAGGCTCTGAGCAGAGACACAGATCCTCCAGGGAGCCCCGCTGAGCACGCTGCCCCTTAGACGGGTCAGGGGTCCCCGTCAGTCCCCAGCAGTGCCTAGGTATTCCCTGCAGAAGCAGACCTCACCCCTCTCCATTTGACCGTGTTTCTCCTCCATCATAGGAAGCGGGGACTGTGTCGAGTCATCTCCGTGTGCCCAGAACCTGCTTCCATATGTGTTTGTTGAGTGAATAGGTGAATGCATCTGTCTGGAAAGGTTTCCTAGATGTGGCCTGTGACCCATGCTGGTCACAGAACCCATACTGGCCTGGGTTGTAGGGCCAGGCAGCTTTTTTGGCACTGCATAACAGCTCTCTGCATTGACCTTTGATCTGGGCTGTCACCCAGCTGCAGGGTCCCATGTTTGCAAATGCACCAGGCTCCAGTAGTGTGTTTGGGGAGGGCAGGTGCTTCCACCCTCCCACACCACCGAACAGACAGCGCCAGACACGAGGAGCAGGGTTTCTCTGTGCGCTATTGATTTGTCGTAACTGCCTGCCGACAGACAAGGTGAGCAGTTCGCTTTTATGAATCCTTGTTAACAGTGTGGCAAGAGATATTTCACTTTAAGTGCCCCCTTTTCACTGAAAAAGAAAAAGAACAGAAAATGTAAATTATCTCATCACAGAGACGCTGAGAGCTGCGAGCTGGGTCTCCTTCAGAGGAGACAGAGAGGAGAGTCTGGCTGGGATGCCAGGAGGGGAGGCTCCTTCACGCCCCATAAGCAGTCAAGGCTGGCTTAGCAGAGGTTCCCAAAGCAGAACTGGCAGGGACGTGTGGCCACAGAGCCGAGGGCTATGGCGCAGATGGTTACAGCATGGAAGCCAAGTCTGTGCACCCAAATGGGCCAAGAGAAAAGAACAGAGATGCTCATGGCAACCTTTAAGAAAAGCATAAAACTGGAAACAGTCTAAGCATCCCAAAACAGGGCACCAGGTCCGTGTACATTATAATACAGCCCTTTGAGTGGAATACTATGAAGCTAAGAAAAAGGACGAGCTCATCCTGTGTGGACTAAGAGAGAAGAAAGCATATGAGATGTTACTGAGTGGAAAGAACAGGCTATAGGGCATTTTATAATGTGCTCTCATTTACATAAATGTAGGCATATATGTGCCTGACGTACATGAAAAGGATGTGGAAAGAATCTCACACGAATCTCTTCACGGTTTTTTTGTCTGGCAAGTGAAACCCAAGAACCCAGGATGGGGACAGTTTTTGGTTTTCATTTCATCCACTTTTGTGCTGGTTTAATTTCCTTTTTAAAAAATCGTCGTTTATTTACTCATTTGTTCATTTATGGATTTGGCTGCGCCAGGTCTCAGTCGTGGCACACAGGATCTTTAGTTGCAGCATGTGGGACCTAGTCTCCTGACCAGGGATCAAACCCACACCCCTGCATTGGGAGCATGGAGTCTTAGCCACCAGACCACCAGGGAGGTCCCTCATTTAATTTACTTTTTACTATGTGCAGTAGGACTTGTATATTTTTAAAGTTTTAACGCTTTTAAAATGTTCAGCTCCAGAGGCATATTTTAGTTGTTTCCTTGATAATCTTCTCCATGGTTTGAGTTTTTACAACAACAAAGTACTATGTCTGTAAACATAAAAATGTAATACAAAAATTTTAAACAAGAAAGGCAGCCTGGATTCAAATCCCTGCCCTAATCCTCAGCAGCTGTGGGACCTGGGGCAAGTCACTTGACCTCTCTAAGTCTCCATTTCCTAGCACCTGCCTCACTGAAGGGTTGGAAGTACTAGATGAGTTGCTCCACGTGAAAGCATTTGAATAGTGCCTGACACCTGGTCTGGGTGAGCCCTTATTATTAAGATGATTCTGCCACATTCCCACTCATCAGAGTGCCTGTGTGCTGCCTCAGACTGACACGCGTTCGTGTTCTGTCATGTCCAACTCTTTGCAACCCCACAGACTGTAGCCTGCCAGGCTCCTCTGTCCATGGAATTTACTAGGCAAGAATACTGGGGTGCATTGCCATTTCCGTCTCCAGGGGATCTTCCCGACCCAGGGATTGATCCTGCATCTTCTGCATTGGCAGGCAGGGTCTTTACCACCAAGCCACCTGGGAAACCCTTCCTCAGACTGACAACTCTGAATAAAACTATGCTGCTACGCTGGTTTCATTGGCAAACACCCTGAGATGGCTTTTTACAAAACTTATTGGCAGCTGCTTATCTGTGGCTTAGGATTTTCTGGAGAGTGACCTCAGTGCTGGGCTCCAGGGTCAGAGAGATTCCCAGAGGAGTTTGAGGGACGTGAGCTTGAGCTCCGAGGCACAGTGCACAGCATTGTCTAAGGATGGACCAGGCTGCCCTTCAGGCAATGAGCCCCCTGCAACAGGAAAGGGTTCACAGTGAGGCTGGGCTCCCATGCAGTGAGTGTGTCTTTAATAAGAATGGGAAGGAAGGCTTCACTTATTCTTTCATCAAATATTCACCGTGACCCAGGCACTCGGCTGCATCCCCATTCACTCTCAGATTAGGTCATTTCATAAATGATTTCTTGCTCAGATAGGAGGACTTCTCTGCCAGCCTTCTGGGGGCCGTTTTCATTTTAAAGAGGACCAGGTGTCAGTGGTTAAAGAATGGGTTTCTAATGGTGGACTCAGGTGCTTGGGTATAGAGAGGGGAGGTGGTCTGGCATCTCACTTGACCGGTGGACAGAATAAGGGAGAGGGACACACCCCACACCTCCCAGGCGGGGTTGCAGATACCACAACAGTGGTATAAGCGTGACCAGCTGAATATACAACGCGTGTGCTATCCCATTTCATCTCAGCCGCCCCTGGGGACTGTGGGGTCCCCTAGGCAGGCAGTTTGGCCTCAGACAGCCCTCCCATTTCTGCCCGTCCCCATCCACCAGGAAGTCCTCAACTTTCTCCAGCGCTGAGTGAACAAACAGGCAGGCTGGGGACCAAGATCAAATTGTCCCATTTTCAGATGGGGCCTGGAGGCTTGCCTCCGCAACACCATAATCCTCCCCAAACCTCCAAGGGTGGTTTTATGCCCATTTAACAGGTGCGAAAGTAGAGGCCCAGGGAGGTAAGTCACCTGCCCAAAGTTTCATGTGAGCTGAGCCAAAACTCAGCCCAGTTCCATCTAATTTCTCACCCTGGGGTTCCCCATTCCCTGTGGCCTCCTAGAGCAAGACCTTGCATAGACAGAGTGGGTACACAGGCCCTTTTCTTGCTCAGGGCGAAGTGTGTGTAATTGTGTGGAGTGGGCTGCAGGCCAGTGCTTGGAAACTATCAACCCGCCTCTTTCTCTGCAGCCTGGGGAATATCTCACCTGTATTTGCTGCAGGTGTAGCAAATACATCTTTATGTTTCTTCCTCTAAATATAAATGGCAGACGAGTGGCATGTTGTGGGATTTGGTAAAATAAAAAGCAACAGAAAAGTAATTTGCATTAGATATGTGACAAAATCTCAAGAGACAAGTGTTGCTGTGCTCTCGATTAAATCCTGGGCCTCCACCTCAGAGGGTGGTGAGGGTCACAGGAATAATCGGGGCTCTTCACATCCTGAAAGGACAGCCTCTCCCTCTCTCCTCTCATCTCTCCTTTTGTCTCCCTCCCTCCCTCACCTCTCCTTCCTTTCCCAGCTCTCTGATTTTCTCTCTCCCCAGCTCCCCCCAGAACCCTGCTGGTGCAGCGCTGCACGGAGAAGCAATTTATAAAGCAGATGTTTATTGCAAGGTTTCACACAAGCTTGGTGCCTCGCCAAACGTTATAGTAATTGGAGGCTGTGTTTAATTACTGATCAATGTAAAGTTGGGATGAGACAGGCCTGGAAACCGCCTTTGGTCTAGACTCTCTCCTTTTCAGAGACAGCAGGAGGCCCTGGCCCTCCGTGTTTCAGCCCATCCCAAACCAAGGATTGGCTAGTGACCAGGAAGGAGGATGTGGGCTTACAGTGGGCTATAGGCCCACTGGCTTCTGGGAAATGGCTCTGGGGGAGAGGAGACCCATTTCTGCTACTGTCCTTTTCTTGCCATCCTGTTATTGTGGAGGCCCGGTCTGTGCCGGTTATTGGGGTGACATGGATCAGTGAATTTCTCCCAGTGCCTGGATTAAGAGCTTTACACACGTTGTCATTCAGCCTAACACAAGACCGGTGAGGTAGCCAGGCTCCAAGTGGGCCCTCAGTGAGCCCTGCCTCCTGGTGTTTACCTTGCTATGGAGTCCTCTCCCACACGGAGAGATGGACCTACAGAACCAACACTGTAGAAGTGACAGCTTGTGACTTCCAAGGCTCTGTCATTAAAGACGCTGTAGCCTCCGCCTTGCTCTCTTGAATCACTGGGGAAGGCTGGTAGCCGTATCATGAGGACACTCAAGCAGCTTTGGGGAGCTCCATCCGGGGAGGAGCTGAGGAGCCACTGTGGGGATGGGAACCTCCAGTCCATACATGCCTTCAAATGAGAGTGTAGCCCCTGCTGATGGGAGAGCTGCAACCTCATGAGAGACCCTGAGCCAGGACCACCCAGCTAAGTAGCTCCCAAGTTCCCGAACCCACAGAAACTATGAGATACAAAGTGGTTATTGTGGTAAGCCGTCAAGTTTTGGAGTGTTAGTCACTCAGTCATGTCCGACTCTCTGTGACCCCATGGATTGTAGCCCACCAGGCTCCTCTGTCCATGGAATTCTCCAGGCAAGAATCCTGGAGTGGGTTGCCACGCCCTTCTCCAGGGCATCTTCCCAACCCAGGGACTGAACCTGGGTCTCCCACATTGCAGGCAGATTCTTTACCTTCTGAGCCAATAGATAACTGATATAACAGCCATGGGAAGGAAGAGAACAAAAGGAAAACTGATAAACAGGAAACACAACAAGTACAGCAAGAATGAGTCCAGCCATGTGCTGTGTGTGTTAAGTTGCCTCAGTCGTGTCTGACTCTTTGCCACCCTATGGACTATCGCTTGCCAGGCTCCTCAGTCCGTGGGATTCTCCAGGCAAAAATACTGTAGTGGATTGTCATTTCCTCCTCCAGGGGACCTTCCCGACCCAGGGATCAAACCTGCATCTCTTACATCTCCTGCATTGGCAGGCAGGCTCTTTACCACTAGCGCCACCTGAGAAGCCTATGTCCAACTCTCTTGCACCCACATGGTCTGTAACCCGCCAGGCTCCTCTGTCCATGGGATTTCCCAGGGAAGAATACTGGAGTGGGTTGTCATTGCCTTCTCCAGGGATCTTCCTGACCCAGGGATCAAACCCATATCTCCTGCATTGCAGACAGGTTCTTTACCACTGAGCCACCAGGAAAACTCGAGTCCAGCCATATAATCTCATAATTATATAATGACTATATACGGATATATATCTTAAAAATCTATTTATATATTAATGGGATACATTCTCTATATGATAATATAATCACAATAAATGTGAATGAGTTAGATGATAATATAATCACAATAAATGTGAATGAGTTAGATTCACCAATTAAAAGAAAAAATATTAATTCATTCTTTCCTCCAAATAACCACATAAGATAGGCATTATTATACCAAATCTACAGATGAAGGAGTTGGCTCAGAGTGGGGAAGAAACTTGCCCAGGGTTTCCAAAGTCAAGAGTGGATAAAGTTGAGATTCAAACCCAGGCCCTTCTATAAACCTGAAGCTCTAACACCACACTGTGCTGTTAGTTCCCTTGGCTAGAAGAGGAAACAGACTCAGAGGGGTTAGTGACCTACCCAGAGCCACACAGCAAGTCATTTCAAAACTGGAGCCAGAACCGGGGCCGATTTGTTGTCTGGTGTCTGCTCCCGTGAACTTCGGGGCTCTGCCATCAAAGCACAAGGATCTCATGTGCTTCTGTCTTCACAGCTGCTTGAGACAGCTGGGGACCTTTGGCTGTGGCCAGAGAGACCCTGTGGAGTCGGGTTGGGGGGCGTTTTCAGGGCGGAACACCAGCACAAAGCAGTGTGCATGGCAGCGTGGGGGTGGCTCACGCATCTAGCTGAACTCCGGTAATTACATCAGGGCCGGCAGCATAATTTGTATCTGGGTGATGAATGTCTGTGTTTTCGGGCCTGATTGCCCTATTTACATTTGGAATTTGCTGATCTATTATTAATGTCTCCTGGAGGCCAGGGTGACAGGCGCGAGCAGCTGGGGAGTCCTGTCCCCCAGGCTAGGGAGTAGGCCCTAGCTCCCCAAAGCCCCTCCGTAGCTCACTTTGTGTGACCCTGATTTTCACGGGGCTCTTGGACTGAGTGGCAGAGGAGCTGACCTGGGATGGGGTTTCCCAGCCTCTTACCTGAGTGTACACACTCAGATGTACTATACATATGCACACAGTACATGCTTACATGCACACGCTTGTACATATGCATACATACACATCCCTATATATCCGTAGGCATATACATGGAATTTACACAAACACGCATATACATGAAATGCATGCATGGACATGCTAACACACTTGTGTGTACAGGCACACTCATGCACGTACATGTGCTCAAGTGTACAGCATACATACTGTTACTACTGAATGTCTGAGTCCCCCTGCCCCCTAAATTTATATGCTGAAGCTCTAACACTCCATGTGATGATGGTATTTGGAGATGATGTCTCTGGGAAGTAATTAGGGTTAAACGAGGTCGTGAGGGTGGAGCCCTCATGATGGGATTGGTGCCCTTATTACAAGAGACACCAAAGAGAGAAATCAATTTTTTCTCCACGCACGTGAAACAAGGAAAGACATGTGAGCATACAGAAAAAAGGTAACTGTCTACCAGCCAGGAACTGAACAGGCTTGAACTTGGACTTCTTGCCCTCCGAACTATGAGAAACTGCATTTCTGTTGTTTAAGTCACCCAGTCCTTAGTATTTTTATGGCAGCCTGAGCTAAGACACACACACTTTCCCATGTGTCTAATCATGCTGGGAATGGCACAGCAACTTGGCAAGGTCTCCCACCTTGAGAGGGAGGGGTCTATGAACCATGGGCCCAGATGGCCTGGGTGTGAATCCCAGCTCTGCCACTTACCAGCTGTGTGACCTTGAGCAGCTTACTTTACCTCTCTGTGCTTCTGTTTCCCCATATGTAAAATGGGAATGATCATGTTGCTATGTCACAGGGTCATTGTGAGGATTAACTATGTTAATGGAAGTCACTTGCCTGGTGTACTTTAAGCAGTAGATACATATTTGTGGTGGTGTTATTGTTTATGTGCTTGTGACATAATAGACTCTGAATCCGGGTGGCAGTGGTGGTAAAGAACCTGCCTGCCAATGCAGGAGACATAAGAGATGCAGGTTCGATCCCTGGGTGGGAAAGATCCCCTGGAGAAGGGCATGGTAATCCATTCCAGTATTCTTGCCTGGAGAAGCCCATGGACAGAGGGGCCTGGTGGTCTACAGTCCGTAGTGTCTCTGAGAGTCGGACATGACTAAAGCGACATAGCATGAACAGATAAATGTATGCTAAAACCCCAAAGCTGCAATACCCACTACCCTACCCTGAGTATGTACTATGCACTAAACATTTCCTATCTGTTTTATCTCATTTCACCCTCATAACCAGGAAACCAAGTTAGAGACCCACACATACTTAAGGTCGCACAGGTAGCAGAAATGGGACTTGAACCTGGGTCTTTGCTGCCACAAGAGTCGTGGCCCTTAGCTTAAACTGCTGCATGTCCCAGAAGCAAAGCAGAGAGCAATGGGTTTGCAAGCTGCAACAGGCGGGCTGACCTGAGCACAGCACCTGGAAGCCATAGGAGGCGGCGCCAGGCCCAGGGGCTACAGCAGCAAGCCGCGCCCGCTGCGCCCTCCAGAGAGGGCCCCCGGTTTCCCTGCGATCCCAGGGAAGGTCAGGCAGCGAGCACATTAAGGCCATAAATTTGTCATGAAGGCCTGGAAATGAACGAGGCTTATCATTTATGGATGGAATAATTAAGGCACTGTGCTCGGCGGCTCGCCAAGGCCTGTGCCCTGATGCCAGGCGTCACCAGCAGCTGAACTGGCTTGGGGTGTTCGTTGTCGCTCTCCGTGTCTCCCCCCGCCCCGCGATCCTCCCCCCGCCCCGCAGCACCTCAGCTCTACCCCTGGAGGAGCAGACTCCATCAGCATCAAGGCAAATGCAAGCCCACATTTAAATAGCGATGGCCCCACCCTCATACCAGCCCTAGCCAATCCCAGAGAGATTTCTCTTGAAGCCCCGCCCATGGGGGAATTGCTGCCCAACCCTCTTAGATGGAGGTAGCGGGCCTGGCTCCTTCTTGGGAGGCAGGCTGGCCTCTTCCTATGGCGCCGAGAATCTTGGACTGATCTGCATTCAAATCTTGACTTTCTCATGCTCCTGCTGTGTGTCTCTAGGCTAGTCACGTCACCTCTCTGAACCTTAGATTTCTCCTCTCAAAAATGGGCAAAATAATATTGTTATGGATTGCATGGTAGATCAAATTAAACCAGAGTTGTGAAGTGCATCGTGAGGGTCTGGCTTAGAGTAAATGCTCCACAAATCCAGCATTTCATGGCTTTTCCCAACAGAGGACTTGGGCAGGCTGGAATCAGAGGCTCAGAGAGGCAACAAGACTTGACCAGTGATGCACAGCAAGTGAGCAGAAAGTGGGCACCTACTTCCTTCCCCTGGAGTTCCTGTCACCTGTCACTTGTGGGTGGGTTCAGCCCATTCCCCAACAAAAGGTCGAGGCCCCTGCCCCAATTTCCCCAGGTGAGTGGAGGGGAGAGGTGATTGGACAGGTGATTGCCACCACTAACGTACAGAGGGGCACTGTTGTCTTGCTGCCCAGGCCCTGTTCCAGATGCTCTGGAGTTACGATTTCTCTTCATTCTCCAGACAACCCTCCGAGGTAGAAGCCATTATTACCCTTCTCGTTTCAGAGGTGAGGAAACTGAGAACTGCAGTCAGCCCCCTGACTTGAGTCACTCAGTCAAGAAGTTGGAATTTGTGTCTGATTTCCTGGGTCCGAGCAATGCCAGGCTTGGGGGGAAAGTGGCAAATTAAAGACTATTTGAATTATTAAAGAAATATCACTTGACATGTTCCAGAATTCCAGTTTTAATATTCTGTATTCTCAAATGGGACTTCCCTGGTGGCTCAGATGATAAAGAATATACCCGCCATGCAGGACACCCAGATTCGACCCCTGGGTTGGGAAGACTCCCCTGGAGGAGGGCATGGCAACCCACTCCAGTATTCTTGCCTGAGAATCCCCATGGACAGAGCAGCCTGGCAGGCTACAGTCCACAGGGTGCCAAATGGGTTCAAGCCCTCACTTTACAGATGGGAAGACTGAGGCCCAGCCACCGGAGACAGAGCCTTGGGGCCTGTCCCATCCATAGTGGGCATCAAGGCTGCTAGAGAGGCTTTTGGCACCTGCCTGGAGGAGGAGTCTGGACCCTCCTTGGCTAACCCCACCCACCCTCCATCACCATGGCAACCATGCAGGTGAGCCTCATCACTGCTAATCCTCTAATTACCAGCCACCTCTTCAATCGGCTGTAATTACTTTGGGGACACAGTTAACCTCTCATTAGGAACGCACGGCCGCTTTCTCCAAAAGCGCAGCAGTGACATGCCTAGTAATTCACCGCCCCGGCTCGCAGGGCCGCTTTGTGTTAACTCGGGCACCATTGCATCCCTGTCATTACTCCAGCCTGGTTGTCATGACGATTAATCATTCAATCCCTCATCAGCAACTTTTGCCAAATGTCACCCCGCTCTTGATCAAAATCCATCCTGCAGCCCTACACTGGGGGACTAATGACTTGGAAATAGGCTTCTCCATTCCAGAGAGCTTTCCCCCAGGACTCCTCAGCTCCCTCCAGGAAAGGGAGAGGGGGCCCCGAGTTCAGTGTGGTGGGGGGTGAGGGGCACAGAAAAACCAGCATGTATCGGGTGCTCGCTCCCTGCTAGGCACCTGAGGGGCACTGGTCCTTTTAACCCTCAAAACCACTGGAGTGCTGCAAGGGAGGCTGGTGGTTTGCCAGCAGGGAAGTTTGGAGAGATTCTAACTCAGACCTGTCTGACTCCAAAGCTGAGACCTTTTTTTTTTTTTTTTAATATCAAACCTCAAGGAGAATGAACCTTCCCAACTAGCAAGGATCCTACAATGTCAGAGTTTGGGCAGCATTGTAGAAATTAGCCGGCCCATTAAATTCAAGGCAAAAATGCCTTAAGAGACAACTCTGGGCACTTTATGATAAGAAACCCAGTCCAGCAACTTCCCTGGTGGTCCAGTGGTTAAAAATCCACCTTGTGATGCAGGGGACACTGGTTAGATCCCTGGTCGGAGAACTAAGATCCCACATGCCATGAGGCAATTAAGCCCGAGTGGGGCAACAAAGATTCCACATGCTGCAACTAAGACCCAGGCAGTCAAATAAATAAATAAGTAAAAAAAAAAAAAAGAAACCCAATCCAGAGTGAATACCTAACTGTCATGAACATCCGTGTCCCGAACAACACGGGAGCAACACCCAGCAGACAGCAACCTCAGAACCCAGGTGAAGAAACAGGCTCAGCCATACTTGGACTGACTTGGGTTCAAATCTCGACTCTCTCAAGCTGCAGCTGTGTGCCTCTGGGCTAATATAAGGACCCTTAGAGCTTTATGATGGACTTTAGTGGCTGACGAACTCCCTGAAATACAAGCTGCATTGCCATTAGCTGTGAGTATGGGCATTTTTCTAGGGAGATGCTCAGGAAGATGTTAAGAACCTACTGCTCTTGTATACTTCTCGCATCTCTCCCCACATCCTTCAGTTACAGAAGGGCACACAGAGGCCCAGAAAGGAGCCATGACTTGCCCCAAATTCCACAGCAATTCAGAGTGGGAACCACTGGTCCAGGCAGGGGTGACCTCTCTCTTTGGTGTCCAGGGCTGTGCAAAGAATTCTTCTTCCTTCACAAGGCTTGGAAACCCCTAGTCCCCAGCCCCTTGAGAAAGCCCAGTCTCCCACCCGCTGAAGGAATCTTCCCGAAGCCCATCCCTGGGAACGTTCTTGCTGGCTGGGCCTCCAGCATGTGTGAGATATAATTACAGCACGTTGTAAATGGCATTAACAGACTGTCACGGCAGCCACATGGTATTAGCAAACGGCTCTGTCTTCATCATGCAGTCCCCACAGCCCCTGGGCTGGAGCACTTCCCAAGGGGTCTTATCCAGGTCCAGGCCGCAGAAACCTCCTGGAGGAGGATTGGGGGCGGGGGGCGGTGATTCAGCTCACAGAGGCCTGGGGGATCTTCCTCACTAAGGCTTTCTGAGATCCCAGAAGAGAGCTGAGTAGAAAGTCAGGAAATCTCATTCGTAAACCTGATTCAGCCTCCAAGAACTAACCTTTGTCAGGCAGCGACTTATGAGCCAGATACTCTGGAGTGTAATTTCATTTAAACCTCATAACCACAACCCCAAAGACTATATCCTTTGCTCTGCTTTATAAATGAGGTCACTGAGGCTCAGAGGGGGAAACGTTACTTGCCCAAGTACCTTCAGATAATGAGTGTGGCCGTTGTAGTATTTGAACCAAGTTCTGATGTCTCCAATACCTGTGTTTTTTTTAAAGAATTTTTTTGATGTAGACCTTTTTTAAAGCCTTTTTTGAATTTGTTACAATATTGCTTCTGTTTTATGTTTTGTTTTGTTTTTCTTGGACAGGAGGCATGTAGGGTCTCAGCTCCCCAACCAGGGATTGAGCTTGCATTTCCCTGCATTGGAAGGCAAAATCTCAGCCACTGGACTAACAAGGAAGTCCCCCCTGTGCTTTTTAATATCATGTTGCCTCCTCGGAGAAGTCTTTGATCAGTTTTATACCAATAGGTATTGATACTACAGCCTTGAAAGTACTTCCTGAAGCTACCAACCCACCAGAAAGTTACCAGCACTCCACCCCCCACGCCCACCCCTCACCCCAGCTTTGCTCACTAGGCCTTCCACGCGAGCAACACAGTAACAACACAGTAATAATCAAGATAATAATAAATATTGTCTTTCCATACAGTTTCTCCTATGATCTTAGTAGCAGACCAACAGGGAGAAGAGAACAATTCATGTTTGAGAGCGTTGAGAACCAAGGCCCAGAGAGGGAAAGTGATTTGCCCAAGGCCCCTCGGCAAGTCTGGTGGTAAGGCATAGAATGAACTCCCCTTGTCTCCTGATTCCCAGTCCTGGTTCTTTTCTGCAAACCACTGAGAAAATGTCCATAAACCTGCAGGCTGGGGACTAAGCAGAGGGTCCTTCACTCTTCTGGGTGCTTCCTGCCCTCCCCGTGGGTACCAGCAATTCACGCTTTATCCGGGAGGCCTCCGGGCTGCAGGATGGGCTGCCTCTCGACTGGTAAGCAAATCCCCTGCTGAGCAGGTCATATTTTATCCAGGGCGCCACCTGCCAGCTCATTTGCTTACAGATACAGGTGCTTCATCAGGGAGGAATTAGTGATTACTTAGCCCAGAGACCCTGGCAGACAGAGAGCAAGCCAGGGCGATAGCTGGAGTGGGAAGCCAGAGATCTGACAGTGAAGTCTCTATCTCCTCCCAGGCTGCTTAGCCCTGCTCTGGACCCAAAGCACTGGGGTTAAGGATAGAAGGAAGGACCTCTCTGCTTTGGGAAAAACTGATGGCCCACTCCCACCCCCATACATATCCTACCAGTTCTCCGAGCCTTGGTGCCAATATCGTCCGAGTCTGTTCCCCCAAACCTTTTACGTTGCTTGTTTGAAGCCTTGTTTACTCATTTATCTATTTATTTTTAAAGTAATTTTTAGGGGACTTCCCTGGTGGACCAGTGGTTAAGACTCTGTGCTTCCACTGCAGGGGCACCAGTTTGATTCCCAGTCAGGGAACTAAGATCTCACATGCCTTGCAGTGTGACCAATAATAATAATTATTATTGGTCTTGGAACCATTTTAGATTTACAGAAAAATGACGTAGTGCAGAGAGTTCGCATATGCCTGGCACCCAGTTTCCCCTATTATTAACATCCTACATTTGTATGGTCCATTTGTCACAATTAATGAGTGTGACAATATTAACACATTAAAGATTGAGGGCAGGAGGAGAAGGGGACAACAGTGGCTGAGATGGTTGGATGGCATCACCGACTCAGTGAACACAGGTCTGGGCAAACTCCTGGAGATGGTGAAGGACAGGGAAGCCTGGCATGCTGCAGTCCATGAAGTCGCAAAGAGTCGGACAGAACTCAGCAACTGAACAACGTTATGAAACAAAGTCTATCCTTTGTTCAGATTTCTTTTGTTTTTTAACCTATTGTACCAGGATCCCACCCAAGAGACCACATTCTATTTAATCATCACTTCCTCCTTGGGTTCCTCTTGGCTGCAGACTTTCCTTGATTTGATGACAACCTTGAGAATTTTGAGGAACACTGGTCAGGTGTTTTGTCGAATGTACTTCACTTGGGATTTGTCTGATATATTTTTCCCATAACTAGACTGAGGTTATGTGTTTGGGGGAGGAAGGCTCTCATCACATCCCATCAGGTTTACATACTCTGAATCTGACATATCACTCTTGAGCTTAACCTTGGTCACGTGGCTGGGGTAACATTTGTTAGGCTTCTTCACTGTCAAGTTACTTCTTCCCTCCTTTCCAGATTGTCCTCTTTAGAAGGAAGGCATTGTGTGTAACCCCCACTTAAGGTAGGCTCCACGTTTTGTTTTGTTTTATTTGTATGATCGACACTCAGTTACTATTTATTTATTTAGGGCTGCGCTGAGTCTTCCTTTCGGAGAAGGCAATGGCACCCCACTCCAGTACTCTTGCCTGGAAAATCCCATGGACGGAGGAGCCTGGTGGCTGCAGTCCACGGGGTCACTAAGAGTCGGACGTGACTGAAGTGATTTAGCAGCAGCAGCAGCAGAGTCTTGCTTTGCTGTGTGGGCTTTCCCTAGTTGCTGCGAGCAGAAGCTACTCTTCATTACGATGCTTGGGCTTATTGCGGTGGCTTCTAGGAACGTGGGCTCAGTAGTTGGGGCTTGGGGGCCCTAGAGCACCTGGATGTCAGTGGTTTTGGCGCACAGGCTTAGTGGAATCTTCTCGGGACAGGGGTTGTCCCTGTGTCCCCGGCATTGGCAGGTGGACTCTCAACCACTGGGCCACTGAGGAAGCCCCATGGTGCCCCTTCTTGATGACACAGTACCTAGAAAAATTATTTGCCATTCTGCACAGGAGATAGGCATATTCTCTCTTTTGTTTCTTGATTCAGCCATTTATTTATGTCGGTACGGACTCATGGGTATTCATTTTATTCTTTGGGTTATAATCCAATACTACTCAGTGCTTTTACAATGACACTTGGTTCTTTCTTCCTTGGTTTATCAGCATTTCCCCAAATCTATTCTGAGACAATCTCATGCCATGGGATTTTAACAGGCAATCCTCTTAAAATAGGTTCCAGAAGCAAGTCATTTGGGGTAACAGTGACTGAAAAGAGATCTTGACTAGAGCACTTGTCAGGTATTTGCATGTGCTTGTAGTGTGACGAGTGAACCACCCAGTGGGGGATATAATAGGTGACATTTCCCACATTTCTTTCCCTGTACCCTAGGGTGGGGTGGGTAAGATACATGTGCGAAAATAATCTAAATTATATATCTTATATTCCCCTGGAGGCCAGAAGTTCTTAAGAGCAAAAATTATGCTTTATTCTTCTTTTTAACCTCTAGAACTTAGCTCTGCGACGGTGTTAAGGAAAATGGGATAGATGAAAGGAGGAATGATGAAAGAATGGACAGATGGACGGATGGGTGGGTGAGATGGATACATGGATAGACAGACAGACAGAAGGACTTGTGGTTGGGAGACGGATGGATAATAGGCAGCTTGGTAGTTGGGCGGAGATGGATGAGAAGAGTGGTAGGTGGATGAGTGAATGGGTGGGTTGGTAGTTGGGTGGATGGATAAATGAATAGCTGTTTTAGCTGGTAGATGGATGGATGGATGGGTGGACGGATGGACAGGCTAGGAAGTAAACAAACTGGTAGGTGTTGATTTCCGGTCTCAATAGTTCCCTTTGTTAAGATCAAAAGTACTCCTCATCTCTGAGTCACCCACAAACTTCCAGACTTAGGGCTTGAGATAATTGCTCATGACTGACAGAAGGCAGCAAAAGTAATACTCATTTATTATGCCCTGACTGTATGCCAGGCATTTTACATGCTCTTTCATCCTTATAACATTCTGTGCGATTATTTCTCCTCATTTTTCAAAGAAAGAAACTGAAGATCAGAGAAGTCCAGAAACTTGGACAAAGTCCTCTAACAGGAAAAAAGGATGGAGCTGGAATCGGAGCTAAGATCTAAGTGTCTCTAATCCTTGAGTTTCCCATGATGGCCCTGAGCTTCCAGGCCCATAGACCTCTCTGTTTCCCTTTCCTGGGCCCCACCAGGCCAGTGGGAAAAAGAGAGATCTTCCGGGACCTGAGGAAGACAGAACTAACACTGCAGAAATCTTTTTATCAGCGCCAAGCTCCAGAATGCTCCAGGTGAGAGAGGGCAGAGCATAGGCAACCAGAGTCCCAGGAAGCAAAAAGTAGAGAGGCATTCAGACCAGATGTGTGTGTGTGTGTGTCTGTGTGCATTTGTGGGTATGTGTATATATGCATTTAAAGACAGGTTGTGTTTTGTATAGGGCTTCCCTTGGGCTCAGATGGTAAAAAATCTGCCTACAGTGCGGGTGACCTGGGTTCAATCCCTGGGTTGGGAAGATTCCCCTGGAGAAAGGAGTGGCTACTCACTCCAGTATTCTTGCCTGGAGAATTCCACGGACAATGTTTATACAGCTACCTGTGTCACTTCCAAAAAGTTATATAGATAGTTGACATGTTTTAAAAAACCTTGCCTAGTTAAAATTATACAATTAAAACTAGAAATAAAATACAACAGCCAAGTATGAAGAGAGTTGGGAACAGAGAGGTAGCCAGGCTCTAATATTAGAGGGAATGAGCTGGTGGGGGGAGGCCTGTGCCATTGGATGGGAGTGCAAGGGAGATGCACAAAAAAGGCTCCGTTCTCTGACTACCGTCTCCCTGCTTTCCACAGTCGTCCAAGACAATTAACAGGTCAGCATATTCCTTTATTGTTTAAAAGGATCCTTTTTTTTTTTTTTTTTGAGACTGTATTTTTTTCTCTGGTAATATGTGAGGAGATAGAGTATATCAGAAAACCAAGGTAAGGTAAATAATAGCAATCAAAATCTAAGCTTGGTCCTGAGCTTCCTAGCAGCCATGGCAAAAAGGCAAACAAGTTTGTCTTCCTAGTTCTCGTTGTCTACCAAAAGTCAAGGTTAAGAGAAGTGAAACTCTGAGTTTTCCCAGAGAGAGAGAGGCTTCTCTTAGGTCTGAATCCTGAGAGGGATGTGTCCCTTGGGCCATTCTAGAATCCATATGACATAGAACAACCATGGACAACATTATGATCAGAACAACTGTGGACAACATTATGGATCAGCTTCTTGACAGTGGTTTTGCACAGAGACACTCCACACGTGATTCTTTTTCCCATAAACCCTTAGCAACTGCCAAGAGCTCCATCGCTTCGTGACCCCAGGTGGATGGTCCTCCCAGGAAAAGGTTAATTTGATCTGACTTGATTCAGGGACACAGCCTGGATAACCTAAAGGGTGGAGGCTGAATGTTTTGTGGCCGCAGCAGCAAATAGGACTCTGGCATCCATGGGAGCAACAGGAGGGTGGGAGGAGAAGGGCACAGGGCAGTTGACTTTCCCTAGCACTCAGGGTCAGGCCAGAAAAATCAGGCCTTTGACGTCCTCTTTTCTCCCCACAAAAGTGCAACCACAACGCGTGCCCTCCAGTAAGAGGTCTCAGCCTCGTCTAGCACAGCTTTGAAGTCAGACGACAAAGACTCGAGTCCCGGCTCTGTCACTAGCTGTGTGATCTGGAGCAAGTCTCTTAGCTTCTTCTTTTAAATTTATTTTTGGTTGTGCTGAGTCTTGGTGGCTGCACACAGGCTTTTTCTAGTTGCAGCAAGTTGAGGATACTCTCTAGTTGCAGTGTGCTGGATTCTCATTGCCGTGGCTTCTCTTGGTGTGGAGCACGGGCTCTAGGCACGTGGGTTTCAGCAGTTGTAGCCTGTGGGCTCCAGAGCGCAGGCTTAGAAGTTGTGGCACATGGGCTTAATTGCCCCACGGCATGTGGAATTCACCCAGACCAAGGACTGAACCCGAGTCTCCTGCATTGGCAGGCAGATTCTTTACCGCTAGCGCCACCAAGGGCTTCCCTGCTAGCTCAGATGGTAAAGAATCCTCCTGCAATACGGGAGGCGTAAGAGACTTGGGTTCAATCCCTGGGTCAGGAGGATCCCCTGGAGAAGGAAATGGCCACCCATTCCAGTATTCTTGCCTGGAGGATCCCGTGAACAGAGGAGCCTGGTGGGCTACAGTCCATGGGGTCGCAAAGAGTCAGACACGACTGAGGAGCTAAGCCTGCACGCAGAAGAGAGGCCATAGTTTCTATCAAATGCCCAAAGGGGCTCATGACCCCTAAAAACCAAAGACCGCTGCTCTGAGAGCTGGATCGTGTTTCCTGGCATGTGCCTCCCCAGCTCCAGATCTCAGACCCAGTCCCCAGGTCTTCTGCCTGCCTTGCTAGTCATTGAACCCCAGCTGGCTTCTTCCCCTGCTGGGGGAAGGGAGAAGGAAGGTTCTTAGGAGGGAGCAGTCGGGGACCTGGGCTGGTGCCAGGGTATCAAGGCCCCAGCGTGTATTGAGCACGTAGGAGGGGCCACACATAGCTGCATGCGTCATTTCCTTCTGTCATCCCTGAGCCCTGGGTTGAAAGGGCTGCTATCATCCCTGTTTTATTTTATATTACTTTTGGCCCCAGCTTGCAGCTGGTGGAATCTTAAGTTTCCCGACCGGGGATTGAACCTGTGCCCTTGGCAGTGATTTCTCAGAATCCTAACCAATGGAGTCCCAGGGAATTCCCATCACCCCCATTTTAGAGATGAGAAAACTGAGACCTGGAGAGGGAAGGGGAGGGCACACATAGAGCTAGAGGTAGTGGGATTTGGATCCAGTGCTCACTGAATCTGGAGCCCGTGCTCTTTCCATGGTGTGACTGGGGAAGCGAGGCAGGCCCTGGGGGTCTGAAGATGGGAACAGGGCTGCGGGATACAGGTTTTCAGGTTGCACCTCGCCCAGGGAGTGGGGTTGGGGGTGAAATGCATCCGAAATTCAGTCAAAGTTCCGCTAGCTGGGGCTATGCCAAGAGCCTTCAATAGGCTGGAGAAAGTGCAGCCTTTTTTTGGTCATGATTGCACCCAGAATGGTGCTTTTTCCTCGTGGGTCTGCCCAGAAGGGGATACTTTCCTCTAATTTCAACAAAGCCCCCAGATGGGCTCCCTGTAACACCAGCAGAAACACAGTTTAAAAGGCAAGTGCACCCTCTGGAGCTGGGGAACACTGCCCAGCTTCTAAGATGGCCCTGGAGCCGGGGCTCCCATGGGGGCTCCCTGCCCGGGAGATCCAGCCAGCCTCAGCAGGTGGGAGACAGTTTCTAACATTTTCCCCAGGCAAGCAGGCGACAAGGAAGGGGGATGGGACCATCCACCCTGCTCAGTTGTCCTAGACACCCCCTCCCATCCCACCTAGACCCTCCTCCCACCCCCCTCTAACCTCCGAAATTCAGGCCTGGGGGTCAGGACCCCGTCTGTGGTCATTTCCTGAGCCACCTTTAAAAGCTGGTACTGTCTTTGGGCTTCCCTGGTGACTCAGTGGTAAAGAATCCACCTGCCAAGGCAAGAGACACAGGTTCGATCTCTGGGTCAGGAAGTTCCCCTGGAGAAGAAAATGGCAATCCACTCCAGTATTCCCGCCTGGGGAAATCCCATGGACAGAGGAGCCTGAAGGGCTACAAGTCCACGGGGTTGCAAAGAGGCAAACACAACTTAGCAACTACACAACAATAATAATAACAAGTGTCTTCTTAGGGAAGGGCAAGAATGTCTTCTCCCCAATCAACAGCATTTGCCAGGAGCAATGGCTGCTCCACCCCGGGTGACCTGATGGCCACTCGTAAGGACTGATCACTCGGGTCCTCAGGGCTCAACACCCAGGCTCCCTTCTCTCTCCAACCTTCTCCTCTGCCCTCTTCCTGCCACTACCTTCTGTCTGATTAATTCTCCCAAATCTGCCATGCCACAGTGATTAATCAGGGCGGCGCTCCCCTAATTGGCACTCAGAGACGATAAATGCCTCTGCTCATGGGACTCAGGGGCTGGGCTGGGTTAACTTCCCAGACCCGAATGACCCCAGGTTTGCCCCTAAGATCTGTGAGCGGGAGCCTTGGGGAGGAGAGGGGAGGAGAGGAGCCAGGACAGAAGGGCAGGCCCCCCACCAGCCCCTGCTTGACTCAGCTCTGCCACTTCCTGGCTTAGAACAGGTCATCTCGCTCTCTGAGCCTGACGTTCAGGCTCCTGGGCTATCTGAACTGGGCCTCATCTCCAACCTTAGCCCCTCAGGTACCCTGTCCCTTCCACTCCATCCAACCCGCCCAATCACTGGCTTAGTCCCAGCCCTCTTGGGCGGTGGGAGGGGGAGTGTATGTGTTACATGTGCCTTTGTGGATAATTATAACCTTTATGATATATATTGTATTGATACTGATGTGCAGCACTCAAAAATAATAGTGAAACATACAGTAGTCTTTCTCGTAAATTCCATAGAGCCAATTAATTCTCCTAAAATGCTTTCACTGAAATTTGCCAAGCTCTGGTACCCATAGCCAGCCTACGGTTGGACTTGATGAACAAGGGTAGTTCAGGCATGAATGCTGGTTGATATTTTCATTTAAGTGGTAATGGGTAAACTGAGCGTGGAACAATGGGATTCAATGTCAGAACTTCACTCATTTGTCAGTGATGTGAATTGCACGATGGCTCTTTGCATACTGGAAGAAGATTTCCTCAATTCTGTGTGCTAGTCACATTTAAGGGCTATAAACACAACACACTTTCAAGTCTGATCTGTGTTATTAACGTTTTCTCCATTACTTTCAGTTTCAATAATCAACAGCACAATAAGTTAAACCTTGTATTTGTACCACTTGCCAATTTCTGTGGTGTCAATACTCTGATTTCAAATGCATGCAATTTGTTTTTTTAAAAAATACATGCAATCAGATAAATGACACCCGATTCAGCTATAAACCATCTCCCTCACCACCACTCTGCCCCCGTCTCCCTCTGAATCCCTTTGTGGCCAGTCCCCACCCCCCACACGTTGGCCCCCAGCCACCACCAATCTGCTCTCTGCCACTCTAGTGTGGCCTCTTCTAAAATTTCACACACATGAAATCACACGGTGCCGCAGTCTTCTGAGTTTGGCTCTGAAGGATGGGGGGAGTTTAGCCAGATAAAGGGGCAGGGGGAGGCAGCAAAGAAGCAGCTTTCCAGACAGATGGCAGAGCAGGTGCAACTGTATAAATTTTGCTTTGTTTTGAGATTCACATATGTTGTAGCTTGTACCGAGAGTTCGTTCCTTTCTATCGCTGAGTAGTACTCCATGGTATGAGCAGACCAGATCTATTTATTTGCTCACCTTGTCACTCCCTGGCTTAGCTGTCTGCACCACAGGTCGCACGGCCCTCCTCCACCCGGCCTTTTCCCCACTGTCCCCGCCCCACCCCTTCACCCTTGCACGCCAGCCCCCTGCCCTGCGTACCCTTCCTGCCACTCTGTTGTTGTTGTTAAGTTGCTAAGTCATGTCCGACTCTGCAACCCCATGCACTGCAGCACGCTGGGCTTCCCTGTCCTTCCCTGTCTCCCGGATTTTGCTCAAACTCACGTCCATTGAGTCTGTGATGCCATCTTCCAAAAAGCCACATCCCTTGGGACTTAAAAGGTGCAGGTTAAGGAAGTGGCAGTGAACTCCAGCACTGTGGATGGTCACAGTGGCTGTCTCCTCCACCAGCTGAGGCCAAGCCTTTCATCTGGGAAAAAGTTGGGAAGAGGGCCAGGCCGGGGAGCCTTGACCAAGGCCCCTTTCCCCCAGGGCCCTAGCTTTGCCTCCTCTGAGCCTTAAGAAAGGAAGCTGAGTCTGGAGAAGGAGGCAGAAGGGACCACTGGTTCCTTCCAGGGCCGCCAAGCATCCCACGGGCTCCCAGGAATGACCTCCTTCAATCCCCACACAGCCTTGTGAGGTATGAGGTTTCCTGTTTCAGAAATAGGAAAAGAGCTGCCCAGAGAGGGCAAGGGTTGCTCAAGATCACACAGCTCAGAGGCCGGGCAAACTGGGATTTCGCCTCCTCACCTCCTATTGGCTACTGAGTTGCTTGGAGGTCCCGCAAGATCCAGAGAGGGAGAGAGAGAACCTTCCTAGAAGCAGTCAGCCCTCTGTGAATGTCTGAGAGGAGCCAGGCTAGGCCATCCTCTGCATCCGCCTGGCCTCTCTTCACTGGGGGAGCATGTGGGGAGCAGAAAAGTCACTGCTTCTCTGGACCGTCTTCCCAGGTCCCTGTTCCCACCACCCCTGTGAGCTAAGCCTAAACCCTTCTAGCTGTCAGCTGGCTGATAAAAGGGAAGAAGCCCAGGAGGGGTTCCCTCCCTACCAGGCAGGGGGGAAGGTTAGACCCCAGGGCTAGGAGGAAAGGAAGAGTCACCTGCATCCCTAGGACTTCTTCTTTCTCCCCTACCTGCTTAGTTCCCTTCCCTGCCCCCGCTCCCTCCCGACAAACCAGTAATAATAATCCATTTCTTAAAACCCTACTACTGGGCTCGTAGTGAGATAGCTGCCTCTAGCTGTCCGTATACAGGAGAGACAGATGTTGCCAACATCTGGAGACCAGGGAGGCTGGGTCCTGCCTGCAACTGGGAAGAGGGCCCGGCGGGATGGAGTGCTCCAAGGGGAGGGGGGCCCCCTACCTGTCAGTCATCTGGACGGGGGTCTCCTCCACCGCGGAGGGCCCCCAGGGCCTGGCCAAGGCTCCCAGGCGTGGAGGCCCTTTGCCAGGGAAGCTGGGCGGGTGCTGCCTGCAGGGAGGGGAACTTCAAAGGCTCCCCTAATCCTTGGTGACATTTCAGACACAGGAGTTTGCTTTTTTATGCTGTGGATCAAAGCGCAAAACCTTTATAAATAACCCTCATAAAAACCAAGGGGCTTGTAAAGTTAAACAAGAAGCCACAAAGAGTGTGAGCTTTCAGGGGCAGGACAGAGGCTGGGGGAGTCCAGCCCCCCCACCCCAAATCTGCTGCACCGGATGACCCCCATCCCCCATGAGACCAAAGATTGAAGGCCCAGTGGGAGGTCAGGAGGCAGGCCTGGAGGGCTGGGCTGGACTTGGCATCCTCCTCTCCAGCCCTCTCCCCGAAACCCCCATAGGCATCCTAGAGTGGGCCTTTCATTCATTAAATCGTTTCTTCTCTCATTAATTCTTTCAGTAAGTCAACAAATATTTCCTGATGTTATCCCTGAGCAAGGCCCCTGGCCAAGGCATTGGCATTACTGGGCTTCAAATCACAGCACTGCTGCTTCCAAGTTGGGCAGTTTCTAGAAAAATCACCTCACCTCTCTGAGCCTCAGTTTCCTCATCTATCGAATGGGGATTCGTTTTGAACACGTTCTAGAAGAGTCATTAAGAGTCCTCTGTGGTCATGGCATGTGGTCAAAGCTCAAAAGACTGGTAAAAACTCTCTGGGTGATTATTATTAATAATTGGGCAGATTAATAATAATTATTAGTTATTATTTTAAGACTTTAAAAACATATATTCATTTATTTTTGCTGCATCAGGTCTTCGTTGCGGCACCCAGGATCTTCACTGTGGCAAGGCTCGCAGGCTTCTCTCTAGTTTTGGTGTGAGGGCTCAGTAGGTGCTTTTGGCCCTTCTTACAGTGGAAATTCCCAGAGGGAAGGAGGGACAGGATTGGCAGATGATGAGGGTCCCTAAAACCCAGCACACTGGTGTACACAGTTTGTATGAACCCCCTGGCCCATCGAAGGGCCTCCCCTAAGTGCTCATGGCAGCTTCAGGATGGCAGCAAGTCCATTTCATGGATGAGAAGACCATGGCCCAGGGTGCTGAAGGCATTCGCCTATGGTCACCCAGCTAGATTGTGCCAAGACTGGAGCCCAGGCCTGGCTGGTTCCAGGTCAGCCTTTTCTATTGCTCCTGGAGGCACCCCAGCAGCATCCACCTGACCAGCTCCTCGTCCGGACAAAGCAAATGAGCTCCCAGAACTGAGAACCTGGTTTTACATCTGTGCAGCTCCTATTACATGGGATTCAAATTCAGCTGCTGCCACCCAAGCTGCCAGCTTCCGGATTCTCTGAGAGGAAGGCTGGGGAGCCGAGGGAGGCGGGCATATGTCTTAGTCTGTTTGGGCTGCTGTAACAAGATACTAGAGACCAAGCAGTTTATAATAACAGAAATTTATTTCTCACAGTTCTGGAAGCTGGAAGTCTCAGGGTGCCCACAAGGTCAGGTGAGGGTCCTCTTCTAGTTGCAGATCTCTCACTGTGTTCTCAGGTGGCTTTCAGGGGCCACTTGATGGGGTGAGGGATCTCCTGAGGCCTCTTTTATAAGGGCACTAATCTTGGGACTTCGCTGGTGGTCCAGTGGCTAAGACTCTGCACTCCCATTGCAGGGAGCCAGGGTTTGATCCCTGCTTAGGGAACTAAATCCCACATGCCAAAACTAAGAGTTTCCATGCTGCAACTAAAGGTTCCGCATGCCACAAGATCAAAGATCCTGCATGCTGCAACTAGGGCTTGGCACAGCCAAATAAATAAATAAATAGTTTTTTAAATAAATATGGGCACTAATCCCATACATGAGGGCTCCACCCTCATGACCTAATCACCTCCCAAAGACCCCACCTCCAAATACCATCATCTTGGGCATTAGTTTTCAACTAAGGTTGGAATTTAGTTTTCAACTAATATGAATTTGGGGGGGACAGGTGCATTCAGGCCATAGCAGCATGCCAGTGAATTTCACTCACTGGTTCCATCACTCAGTGAATGACTCAGTCATTAAACAGACATGAACTGGTCCCTGCCATGTGCCAGGGCCCAGGCTGGATGCCAGGGCTACAGCACACACCAGCTAATCTCAGGGGCCCTGCCCTGCCTAGCTGAGGAGGCAGAAACAGTCCAAAGTGATCAGGGCAGGGCTGGGAGCACAGAAGTGGAACCTATGTGTGGAGGAGGGTCAGTGAGAGATTTGGGGTGGAGGTGGACAGTTGAGCTGGGAGGCAAGTATGAGTAGACGTCAGCCTGGAAAAGGGGGTCAGGAAGGACCTTTCAGGCAGAGGGGACAGCCTGGGAAAGGTGAGAAGGCAGAGTGTAGACACAGAAGGGGCCCATCCACAATGCTCTTTTGTTTCAAGATCAGAATCTTTGGAGGGGCGGGTGTGTCCAGCACCATGTGATCCTCATATCCACTGTGCCCCTCACCCTTAGCCCCAGTTAGATATTCCCATCACAGCACCCGAGGCAAGGGAGGCTCAGAGAGGTTGAGTAACTCAATGACGGTCACACAGCAGACACTTTGGATCTGGACCAGCTTGGTAGGCCAGGGAGATGTTTACAGGGCACCCTCCCAGAACCTCCAGGGTTTACAGTCTGCACCCTCAACAAGTCACCTCTCCCTGCTGGATCTCAGTTTCCTTGTCTGTAAAATAAGACTCAAGTGAAGTGCCTCCCCTAACCCTGTTAGAGCCATGTCTCCCACTGACCTGGGTAGGGCAGCTGGCCTGGAAACTGTGGTCCCTAGGGGAGGCTCAGCTACAAACCCTGTCCCAACTAGGCCAGGGACAACAGGACCCCCTGCAGGCATCTGGCCTAGTTGACAAGAGACCCCCGGGAGCTGTGCCTGCTTCACTGTGATCATTTCATGACTCCTGAAACACTGGTCTCGAGTGCCCCTGAGCCAACCCCAGGACCCAGCTCCTCTGTGGCAGGAGGACAGGCTTCAAACACCAGACCGGGCCTCTCCCTCTGCCAAGCCCATGCTGGGCACCTCCCACAGATGCCATCACTCAATTCCTGAAGTGCCCGGTGAGGTCAGTACCTGCATTCCTACTTTCCAGAGGAAGTTTTGGGGTTGAGAGCACCACCCACAGAGCCCTCGCCATGCGGGGGGCAGCCCTGGAGGGCTCCCTGGTGTCCCAAGCCTCGGTTCTCTCGTCTAGAAAATGAGAGTAATGAGGCCCCTCTTGTGGGCAAGGAATGGCCTCCATGTCCTCAGCTGGGGATCTGACTTCCCAGGTTCACATGAGGATTAGCCACCAAATAATAGCAGTGAAAAGTGAAAGTGTTCGTTGCTCAGTTGTGTCCGTCTTTGTGACCCCATGGACTGTAGCCAGGCTCCTCTGTCCATGGAATTCTCCAGGCAGGAATACTGGAGTGGGTTGTCATTATCTTCTCCAAGGGATCTTCCTGATCCAGGGATTGAACCTGCCCACGCTCCCTGCACTTACCGTATCTTCCGCCTCCTTCTAGACAGTGACAGAGGGTGCCTTTTGTGGGATCATCTAAGGGACAGAGTTGCAAATGTTTTTTACCTCGACTAGAGTTAGACTGGAGAAGGCAATGGCACCCCACTCCAGTACTCTCGCCTGGAAAATCCCATGGACGGAGGAGCCTGGTAGGCTACAATCCATGGGGTCGCTAAGATTCGGACACGACTGAGCAACTTCACTTTCACTTTTCACTTTCATGCATTGGAGAAGGAAATGGCAACCCACTCCAGTGTTCGTGCCTGGAGAATCCCAGGGACAGGGGAGCCTGGTGAGCTGCCATCTATGGGGTCACACAGAGTCGGACACGACTGAAGTGACTTAGCAGCAGCAGCAGCAGCAGAGTTAGACAGCAAAGGGGACTTCCCCTGGTGGTCCAGTGGCTAAGACTCTCCACTCCCAATGCAGGGTGTATGGGTTCGATCCCTGGTCAGGGAACTAGAGCTCGCATGCCACCACTAAGACCTGGTGCAGCCAAAGAAATAAATACTAAAAAATAAAAAAGTAAAGTTATAGACAGCAGAAGGAACTTCCCAGCCGCGCGGGCTGTGAGCAGAAAAATATGTGTTGCCCATAGTCAAGGCTGAGAGATGCTGAGATAACTCAAAAACCTTTCCCAAGACAGCAAGAAGGGCAGATAACCCTTCCAAGTTCCTTCTGCCTTAGGATCCTAGAAGCAGGGCTGCAGCGGGCCCGCACAGTGCCATCTCCCATGTATGCTTCTTCCGGGGGCTAGGAAATGCCAGGCTATTGTCTGGCACAGGGGGCAAGGGGAGTTCCTCGGTGACTGGATCCTGGGATTGGTGAGAACACCCCCTTCGCCACCCCATGCACGCCGACCCCCCAGAGCAGCTGGGCAGCATTTCTGCTGTCTGCGGGCTCATTTATCATTCCGAGGGGGGCATCGCTGCTGTGAGTTCCCTGGGGACAGCTCTGCCGGGCCCCATCTGATTGAAATCCAAGCCCAGTGCGCACACAGCCCAGGGAAGTGGCCGCCCAGAACCTGAAATAAATAACGCCACAGGCAGGAGGCACAAATCTGCCGCTAATTACGGCATATCCTGATTAAATGGGGTGCGTAAATAAATATTTCAGCTTGGAAGATGAATCGACCAAGAGGACCGCCGTGGCCAGGCCCGCTCTGAGCCTCTCTCATCCTGCTTCTTCCCCGTAGGAGGAGACAAAGGACAGAGCCGTGGCCTCCCTTGCTGTGGGACTCAGGGTCAATCACTCTCCCCAGTCTTGGCCTCAGTTTCCTCATCCGTCAGATAAGTATCAGTGATCACCCATCAGCCAAGTTCAAAGGTCTGGAGGGAGAATCTGAAAGGGCATTTGGGGTGACTGGGTGTCACAGAGCCAGGGAGGAGTGACATTAACAGAAAAGAATAAAGAATTCAGGGCTTGGTGGTCTTGAGTTGGAATCTCAGCTCTGGGACCAGCCCTTTGCCTCAGTTTCCCCTTCTGTATGTTGGGTGAACCTGAAGGGCCGGTGGGTGCTCTGGGTGCTGCGCCCGGCACATAGCGCAAACGTAGCCCCTGGGAGGATATATGTCTGTGTTAGTCGCTCAGTCGGGTTCAACTCTTTGCGACCCCAAGACCTGTGCCCACCAGTCTCCTCTGTCCACGGAATTCTCCAAGCAAGAATGCTGAAGTGGGTTGCCATTTCCTCCTCCTGGGGATCTTCCCAACCCAGGGATCGAACCCGGGTCTCCTGCATGGGAGATGGATGCGTTACTACCTGAGCCACCAGGGAAGCCCAGGCGCTGTGAGGATAAGAGACACAATACACTTGAGTCTTGGGACGTCGCTGTCATGAAACGTGGAGATCTCTGGAAGAGCCAGCCCCAGGCATGGTCTGCACTCTCCACACCTGCTCAGACAGCCCCCTCCTAGAGACTCCCGTGTCTGTCCTGGCAGATGCCACCGACTCATTTCCGAGAGGCAGAGCCGTAATAGAATCGGGGGCCCAGGGGAGCAGAGGAGGAGGGCGAATCATCCTGGAAAAGTTTAAATCAATTAACTCCCTTCCAGAAAACAGGCTGGGAAATGTAATGGAGAAATAATGACTTTTCTCCACGGGATGAAATGACATAGACCAGGGCTCAGTGAGGCATCAGGGAGGCAGGAACAAGAGCCCGGACTGCGACTGCCTGTGTGGCCCTGAGTACGTCTTGTTTCCCTCTCTGAGTCTTCATTTTTCCATGTGCGCAAGGGGAGGGCTTGGGCCAGCACCGGGAATGGTTAATAGATGGCATGCTTCCTACAGCTCTTCCCTCCTATGCCCAAGGCAGGCATTGCTAATCAATCTCAGCACGGTTTTTGTCGAACCTGGATGGGGTAGCAAAACTAATCCAAGCCTGTACTCCAGGCATTTCCCGTGGGGAAGCCAGAGTTGGCATACAGGCACAGACTGGGTTTAGAGCATCTACAAGCCCTCCACTAGCACTAGGTCAGTATTCACCTATTACACTATCACTGTCTTCATAGACTCAATCCATCAGATCACTAATAGCAAAGGTTAGCACTCACCGAGTGTTAGCTATGGATTAGCCTTAGCATTAGCACTGGTCTAAATGCTTTCATGTATTAACTCATTGAAACCTCAGGGAAACCTCATAACCATTAGGTAAAGCTGTTACTAATTATCATTATGCTCATTTTAAGACCAAGGCTCAGAAAGGGGAAGTGACTAGCCCACAGTCACACAGCTAGTAAGTGGAATCAAGATTCAAACCCATGCTCCTGTCTTCCCAGAAACAGCCCAGATGGGGTGAGGAAGCCCTTCTGTTTTAATTGAAAGCCTAGGGAAGAGAACCACCATTTCTTCCCACCAAGCTCTGTGGCAAAAATGTCACACAGGTTTATCAACCTGTTATTCCAGTTGGGGAAACGGAAGCTCAGACCTTCCCAAGGTCATGGTTGGTCGTTTGCAAGGGCTAGGGTGAATGGCAGTGTTCTCTCTTTTCCACTTGCCCTCACCTACAGGAACGATGCCCATTTATCCTGGAACCTCCAGTGCCCAGCCCAGGACCTGGCATCCTGGGGTCAAGGAATGAATGAATGAATGAGCTAGTACTAGAGGAGTCCCAGGCTTGGGTACACACCAGCCCTTGGACCTCTCTGCCGACTCCTTGTCCCTGTCCTTTGCTGACCCACCTGCCCTGGCTGGGTGACCTCTCACCTCTGCTCATGACCCCAGATGACCCTAAAGGCTTCTGACTGGGGACCAAATCCATCATTCCTGAGTGGTCTGTCCCAGCCCTGGCTCCCCCCATCCATCTTCTCACCACAGCTTGAGGGAAGAGGGTAGTACGGGGATGGAGGGGGCAGGATCCCACTCCGGAAAATGCTTGGCCCCACTGAAGTCCTTCCTCCCCAGTGTTTCCCCCATCGCCTCCCAGCAGGCTCTCCCCACCCACAAAACTATTTGGTCAAATACCTTGGAACCCAATATATGACGGCAAAGCAGTGGATTCTGGCTGAAGGCTGAGGGTGTGAAGACACCTGCCTAACACCCAACCCTCCCTCTTTGCCTCCCAGCAGCCCCAGGATGGAGACCCCCAGAGCCCCTCAAGAAAGCCATGGTGCAAAACTCTTCCCTGGGGGTCAGACCTGGGTTTGAGTTCCTGCTCAGCCACTGGCTCGCTGTGTAACCTGGAGCCAGTGCCGCCCCCTCTCTGGACCTCACTCTTTCCATCTACAACATGGGAGGGCTGAGCTCAGCGGCTTTCAAACCTTTCATCTTTGGAACAGTGAAGAGTGTTGTGGGTTTTGTTTTGTTTTTTTGTTTCCAAATTAAATCACACACTGAGCTCCGAGAGGAAAAAGAGATGAAATTGAATGTTCTCTGGTTGAAATTGGTGATGCCAGAGCTCTATCTTTTTCAGCTCCCTCTGCCCACCCCCACCACTCACTAGTGGTCCCTTAGGACCACTTTCTAAAACCCTAAGCTTCCTAGAAAGATTTTGACAACATAGGAATAGATATTTTTTCAATAATTCTATTATGAAACATTTCAAACCTACAGCAAAGTCAAAGGACATCTACAGTAGACACTCAAATATCCACCATGTAGATTTTACCATTAATGTTTTACTGTAGTTCCCTTATCAAATAAGGGCAACCTCGAAGCTCATGATGCGGAGAGGACTGTGCTGGCTGAAGGGGTGGTTCTAAGTCCTTCCCAGGCCTCACAAGCTCCCAATGGCAACACCAGCTGCTGTAACAAATAGACCCCAGCATCTTAGTGGCATAACTCAACAGAGGTTCATTTCTCACCTACCAGTTCAGAGCCTGTGTTGTTGGTCAACAGGTGGGCATCTTTCCTTTGCAAGTGATTTAGGGATCCAGGTGCCTTTGGCCCTGCCCTGACCTGGAAGGGTTGATTGTCTGCCTTAGGGCAGGAGAGAAAGCTTAGAGAAAAAGGCACATTCCCATCTCATGTCATGCGTGCTCACATTTCATTGGCAAAAGCTGCTGATTCAGTCATGCCTGGAAATGTCACCCCAGCTACATGTGCTCACTGGGCTCTGTTTCCCAGCGTCATTTCACCCTGGGAAAGGGTTGTGAATTTCAGCAATGGGGTAGCTATCTTTACCATACCCTGAGTGGCTGGAAGTGCCCCGCACTGTCCTCCTCAGCCATCCTAAATCATCCTAGCCATCCCGTCTCCAGCTACCCCATGTGAGGCCAGCTCTCCAGGGGAGTTTATACATTACAATTATACAATACATATTTCCTTGCTCAGCAAATATGTATTGAGTTCCTACTGTATACCTGTGCTCTAGTAAAGTGACTTGCCTAAGGTCACACAGCTAGTGGTAGAACTGGGATTTGAACCCAAATATCAAGCTGGTTTTAGAAAAGGCAGAGGAACCAGAGATCAAATTGCCAACATCCACTGGATCATCGAAAAAGCAAGAGAGTTCCAGAAAAACATCTATTTCTGCTTTATTGACTATGCCAAAGCCTTTGACTGTGTAGATCACAATAAACTGTGGAAAACTCTGAAAGAGATGGGAATACCAGACCACCTGACCTGCCTCTTGAGAAACCTGTATGCAGGTCAGGAAGCAACAGTTAGAACTGGACATGGAACAACTGACTGGTTCCAAATAGGAAAAGGAGTACATTAAGGCTGTATATTGTCACTCTGCTTATTTAACTTATATGCAGAGTACATCATGAAAAATGCTGGGCTGGAAGAAGCACAAGCTGGAATCAAGATTGCCGGGAGAAATATCAATAACCTCAGATAATGCAGATGACACCACCCTTATGGCAGAAAGTGAGGAAGAACTAAAGAGCCTCTTGATGAAAGTGAAAGTGGAGAGTGAAAAAGTTGCCTTAAAGCTCAACATTCAGAAAACGAAGATCATGGCATCTGGTCCCATCACTTCATAGGAAATAGATGGGGAAACAGTGGAAACAGTGGCTAACTTTATTTTTCTGGGCTCCAAAATCACTGCAGTTGGTGACTGCAGCCATGAAATTAAAAGATGCTTACTCCTTGGAAGGAAAGTTATGACCAACCTAGACAGCATATTAAAAAGCAGAGATATTACTTTGCCAACAAAGGTCCGTCTAGTCAAGGCTGTGGTTTTTCCAGTGGTCATGTATGGATGTGAGAGTTGGACTATAAAGAAGGCTGAGCGCCAAAGAATTGATGCTTTTGAACTATGGTGTTGGAGAAGACTCTTGAGAGTCCCTTGGACTGCTAGGAGATCCAACCAGTCCATCCTAAAGGAGATCAGTCCTGGGTGTTCATTGAAAGGACTGATGTTGAAGCTGAAACTCCAATACTTTGGCCACCTGATGAGAAGAGCTGACTCATTTGAAAAGACCCTGATGCTGGGAAAGATTGAGGGCAGGAGGAGAGGGGGATGACAGAGGATGAGATGGCTGGATGGCATCACCGACTCGATGGACATGGGTTTGGGTGGACTCCTGGAGTTAGTGATGGACAGGGAGGCCTGGCATGCTGCGGTTCATGGGGTTGCAAAGAGTCAGACACGACTGACCAACTGAACTGAACTGATCACCTTTCTAGTTCCCTGCCCTTTCCTGCTCCATCAAGGTATCTCCTGATATCTGTGGTAGACGACCCTTTTTAAAAAAATTATTTTTTTGCTATACCCTGAAGTGTCTGGGATCTTAGTTCCCAGACCATGGACTGAATCCACACCTACTGCGTGGGAAGGCAGAGTCTTAACCACTGGGCCGCCAGGGAAGTCCATGGAATCTGTGTAGAAGAGGAACACAGAGCATCAGCTTCCTGACGCAGGCCCTAAGCTAGGGGCTTCACATGTGTCCCCTGATTTCTTCTCTACACCTGTGAACTAGGTGCTGTCATCCTTGTCATTTTAGAAAGCAGAAAACCGAGGCTCAGAGAGGCCAAGTGACTTACCCAAGGCTGCACAGCCAGTTTAATCTCATATCCCGGTCTCTTTGACCCCATTAGGTCACGTCTTGATGTACGAGTGGTTTTGATGGCTAAACGTAGAGGCAGTGGGATTCTTCCTTGTCACAAGGACGGCTTAAAAGGCCAAGGGATACCTTCTTCGCTAAAGATGGCGTGAACATATTTTAAAGAGCGGAATGGAGTCACTGAGCAATAATGGTTTATAAACTGGCTGCAGAAAGCAGATCCCCTCCCCGCTGGATCCCAGCCAGAAAGAGGCTCCAGGGCGAGGGTGGGGGCACCTTCCTGGAGCCTTCTGGGTCTGAGCCAGGGGCTGGGGCTGCGGGAGGGAGCCCAGGGCGACAGGGGCAGGAAGCAGGGACCCAGCCTATCGACGACCAGGACCCAATCAATGCTATCTCCCCAGGCCATGCCTGGCCAGACATTGATTTCTGCTGCTGCTGTTAACTCCCTGTTTATGTAACGCCTGAACTTTGCACAACTGAACCGTTTCATGTGCAGAAGAGGGCCTGTTGCCATGAAAACCAGGCTGCACATGACAGCCGGGATGCGGCGGTATCCCTGTTTTATTGGCCCGCGCTGAATGTATTTTAACCTTGATAAGTCAATAACTTTTTGTACAAAAGGAAATCTGCCAGGCAGGCTGGGAAGGGCCTGCTGGCCTTTCCAGGCCAGAGGGGCGGTGAGGTGGACTGGGTTTAATCCCCTGGAATCACCCTGCTGCTCAGAGAACCAGGTCCAGCTGGCCAGAGAGAAGAGATGCCTTGTGGGGTGGGGGGAGTTGCTCGTGGAGGGGGGTGTCACTGGGACCACCCCCACTTCCATTTACTGTTTCCGGTTTGTTAGGGCCTAAAGCTAAGTTATACGACTTCCCTGGTGGTCCAGGGGCTAAGAATCCGCCTTCCAATGCAGGGGAAGTGGGTTTGATCCTTGGTGGGGGGACTAAGATCCCTCAGGCCGTGGGGCAACTGAGCCTGTGAGTCACAACTAGGAAGAAGCCTTCAGGTCTCAATGGAAGATCCCGAGTGCCGCGGCTAAGACTTGGTGCGGCCAAATTTTTTAGTTTTTAAGCTAAGTCAGAAATCCTCTATGCAAAGAGACCTACCAGGGATCAAAGCCTAGTCCCACTCACTAAAGAGCTCTGTGCCACCTTCAGCAAGGCCAGTTGACACAGTCCAGTGGGTCCTTTTCGTGGCCTGTTGCAAGGTTTATAGATTCCGTATGAGAAGCACCTGGGGTACTCACTGCCTGGTCCATAGCAAGGCCTCACTAGATAGATGTGGCTATTATTGTCATTGCTGTATTTTACAGTAACAGTAGTTGATTATGCCTATAAAGAGCCCATTAAGCTTTTGGAAACGTTATACTGTACCAATTTTCTGGTTATAATCCTTGAGATAGGCAAGGCTAAGGTAGACAGGGGCATCCCAAGTGACTCCATGGTAAGGAATCTGTCTGCCAGTGCAGGGGACGTAGGAGACACGGGTTTGATCCCAGGGTAAGGAAGATCCCCTGGAGAAGGGAATGGCAATCCACTCCAGTATTCTGGCCTGGAGAATCCCATGGACAGAGGAGCCTGGCAGGCTACAACCCATGGGGTTGCAAAGAGTCGGACATGACTGAGCATGCAGCAAGGTAAATAGTCCCAATTTTCAAATGAGGAAACTGAAGCCCAGGGAAGTTGGCTGCCTTATCTAGGGGGTCACATGATAAGGTGGTAGTGCTGGTTGAAGGAACGAAGCCTCCTGACTGCCAGTCCAGGGCTCTTTCAAACTCCATGCAGGGGAACAGCCAACCCCGACTCTGGTAGACATCACTAATCAATGGTAGCACAGTAGCCTTGCCCTTCTCATCCTGAGTGAGGCCTCAGAATCCTCCTCAACACAAAGGTGAGACTCATTTGGAACTCTATTCTCCCCAAACGAGTTCAAGTGCCACCTATGGCCCAAATTTACTGTACGACTTTGGGTGAGGGCCTTCCCTGGGGCCCCCTGATCCCCAGTAGTGAAACAAAGGATGGGGGGCATTTCATGGTTCCTGCATTCTCCTAGGGGGTCTCCTGAGTGGAAGGGACCCCTACCACCTCCTATTTCCTATCCCAACCATCCAGGCCCCTAGAATCCTCTCCAGCTCCATATACAAATATTGACAGAGGATCTGGTATGTGTCGGTGATTACTCAAGATGCTGGGGACACGGCAATGAAGATGATGACAGAGCCCCACCCCTCCCAAAGCTGACAATCTAGACAGGGAGACAGGAAATAAACAAGTCAACCCACAGAGCTCAGAGAGTTGCCAATCATGATAAGTATGGGGAAGGGAAAAAGCAAAAGGGAGGTGCTCTGGGGAGAACTTCAGATAGGGTAGTCAGGGAGGGCTTCTCTGAGGAGGTGACATTTAAGCTGAGACCTAAAGTATGATAATGAGCCAGCGGGTAAAAGAGCAGAAGGAAGAGTGGTCTGGGAACAGGTCAGAGAGTGAACAGCTCGTGCAAAGGTGAACAGTTTGGCGCTTTCAAGCAACCAAGAGGAGTCAAAAGTGGCTAGTGGGGTGTGAGGGTGGGGTGTGGTCAGGGATCTTGGCGGGCCAGCCCCAGAGGTTACCTGGGCCTCCTCAGTCCCCCTCTGCTGGGCCCCTTTGCCCCATCCCCCCAAGGCCTGGCCCAGAGACAGGCTCAGGTACTGGGGGCAGGGCTGAGTGAGTAACAAGGTTACACGTGCTTCTTCTTTCTCCTTTTCTCCAGAAGAAGCATAAAGAGCTCTTTCTTTTCTGCTTATTAATAGCTCTGATTAAATTATCTCTGAAAAACCTACGTGGCGTGCACCAATGGGGGCTCGGCTCCCTCCAGGCTCTGGCCTAGATTACGGCAATGAGGGCAGGTGAGGCCACTGGGGGCTGGGGAGGCAGGCTGGGCCGGGCCTGCTCCCCCTACCAGAATAAAGGCTCAGTCTCGGCCTTCTCGCCTCCCTCCCCTGCCCCAGCTCAGCCTCTGCGAGCCACCTCCACTCTGAGGACATTCACTGGGACCCTGGACTTTCAGTGGCCGTTCCCTTGGCCAAGAGAACTTGTCCCTCACCTGTGCCCTTGACGACCCCCTGCTCAGTTTTCCCAGGACACCTGATCAGCCTTTTCACCATCACTAGCTCCTCAGCTGGGTCAGGGGCCTGCTGTGTTTTTCCTTCCGTGTGGCCCTGGGTGATAACTGCTCGTCACCTGTCTGCCCCTCATGGAGTTTCTCAAGGCCAGGGGCTGTGTCTGGGTTACTGCTGCATTCCCAGGGCCTCGCTCATGGCAGGTCCTTAGGCAATAATGAATGAATGGATGAGCAGAATTAAAGGGGGGGAATAATCAGGCCTCAGTGAGCATGGCATGATGAACCTTATCTGTGTGGGAGGGTGGGCGCAAGGGTTCCAGACTCCAGGTCCCTTGAGCAGTACCAAGGTGGCAATTAACCCCACTTCACAGATGGGAAAGTACAGGCACAGAGCAGGTGAGTCACAAGGCTGGTAACCTGAACACGTAGAATTCAAACCCAGTCCATCTGACCTCCCTTCTTCTTCCTCTCCCTGCTCCTCCTCTACAAGAAAGCAAAACACAAACCTGCGCTACATCTACATCCATCCATTGATTCAGAGATGAGTTTAACAAACCTGTATGGAGTGCCAACTGTATGCCACGTCCATGCTGGAGATAAAGCAATTTGAATGAGCCCTGGCCCTCACAGAGCCTCAGGTTGGTGGGGAAGACTGATACATAAGTGAGCCTTTATGACACAGACTGAGTGCATCTATGAAAGGGGAAATGCTCCAGCCTGGATGGCAGTAGTCAGGGAAGGCTTCCTGGAGGAGGTGGTAGCCTAACTGAAATCCGAAGGTGGAACAAGCGTCAGCCACCTAGGAAGGAGGATGTTTTAGATGGAGGGGACAGCCTGGGCAAAGGCCTGGGGGCCAGAGACACAGCTGGGCGGATGTGCAGGTATTTTAGCAAGGCTGCAGTGTAGGGGGCATACAGTACAGTGAGGAACGAGGTGCTCTCTTGTCTCCTTTCCCCTTTGAGGCCTCTAGGACCCCTGGCTGGAGCCGGCGCAATGTTCAGGGGCTGACTTGCCTAGTGATTCTATGGACCGTGGCAAATCCATCTTGACGCTGGCTCCATTCACATAATGTGGAGTTATTGGACACAACCAAGAGGAAGGAATGGCTGGGTCAAGGCTGAGAGTTGGGAGGCTAGGGGGCAGTGGTACGAGGGTCTGACCTCAGGGAGGTGGGCTGTGGGGAGTGGTGTGGGACGGTGGCACTGAGCCTGTATGTGGGGTATAAGTGAGCATCTCTAGGGACGTCCAGCTGCCTGGAGGGATAGAGGGATGCCTGAAAGATGAGATCCCTATATAGCTCCCGAGGCCTGAAGTCACACCATCTAGCACATCATGGACTCATAGAGGTGCAGGGGCCTTTTGAGATCATCCAACCTCCTGGCTGCACTTTGGAATCACATTGGGGTCTTTGGAAACTACTGAGGTGGGAAGTGGGTGCCAGCTCCAGAGTCTGACTGGCAGGACTGGGTTATGAGCCCCACCCTCCATTTTACAGCAGAGGAAACTGAGGTCCATAGAGGAGAAGAAACTTGCCCTCAAGGTCACACCCAGTCAGTCAGTGGCTGGCACAGAGCATAATAAATCAAGGTCAGGGGCTCTGGTGTTTGGGATCCTGATCTGTCATCGCGTGACCTTGTGCAAGTCACGTGGCCGTCCTTGGCCATAAGATGTGGATACTAACAGAATAGATCTTACAGGGTTGCAGTGAGTGTAAAAGGACATAGAAATATGTGATATAAATAGCCCTGAGCATGCGCTTTGGCACATAGTAGGTATTAAGTCATGGTAACCTCCCATAGAAAAAAATCCCAAACTTTGCAAAGGCAGTGGTGTGGTCCCCGCCCTCTTCTCCCCTTCCAGCCCTCTCTTCCCTGAGTTTTGATTGTCTCTGTCCCTTGCCCTGCACCTGACCCGGGTCCACCTAGCATTCTCCCCACCTGTCCACACCCAGTCCACCCAGCAGGTCTCCTGGGCAACCCACCCTGACGTCACTGGCAGCTCTGGCGGCTGGCCCAGGAGCTGAAGCAGCTGGTGGCCAGATCATGTTTCCAGGTGAACCCCCTCCCCCACTCCAGCTCCCCACCCCCGACCCGGGTGGTGTGGGTGGGACAGTGGGGGAGAAATAGAGCAGGGCTCAGAGTTGAGGAGCTGCTGGGAATGGTGTACATGGCAGGCGGCCTGAAACAGGGCCAGCATCTGTCCTAGATAAGGCGGCGGGTGGCCTACTTGAGCCGGTGCTGGAGCTCCCCGGTGGGCACCTCTCCCAGGCTCTGGGTAGGTGTGGGTTGGCTCCTAGAAGTAGGCTAGGGCCCGGCTATAATCAGCTCATCCCACCAGGTACATTTGCCAAGGTCTCCGAGCCCTCTGCACCTGAATGACCACAGCTGGCATTTATTGAACACTTACTGTGTTCCAACTCCCTTCCAGGCAATAACTCACTTTGCTCTCACACCAGCCTGTAAGGTCCTTGTGATGCACAGACAAGAAACTGAGGCACAGAACCAGGAAGATAAATTCCAAGTCCATAGGCCAGAGCTAGAATCCCATCCAGGTGTTGTGGGACTGGGGGTGTGTGGAGTGGGAAGGTCACACAGACACAGCCTGAGTGTGGTGGGAGGAGTTCTGACTGTTGCTTTGCATTTCTTTAGGGATCCTGAGAAGTTTCCTGGAAAGCAGGCTCCTCAACTTTCTGTGTGATGGACATATGACAACTGAGGGGAAATGTCCCTCCCAGGGCTCAATTTCTCCAGCTGTAAAATGGGACTGCGAAATGGGCCAACCTGCAGGCAGGCTATCAGGCAGAAGCAACGAGAGCTTATTAAACTGCTTCGAAAGTAAAAGGCAAGGTGCGTAGTTTGATGGAGTCAAAATTTGGACCTCAGGTGATACTATGCCTGTTTCCCCATCCGTCCACTAAGTGGCAGGGAGGGGGTACCACTGTCTACCTCCCACGCGTGTGGTGAGGATCTCCTGAGGTGAAACTTACAATAAGCTCAGCACCGGGCCTGGTTATGTAGTTAGTGCTCCACATATCTCAGCTGTGATGCCAAAAATCTGCCACTGCCAACAGCAAGAACTGGGGCAAAAACACTCTGGAGTGTCACTTCACATCTTTTAGCCTCAATTTCCTCTGTAAGTTGGGAGTATAATGATAGTGCCTGCTATATCCGTTTTTTCATCTGTAAAATGGGGGCGATAATACCTATCTAATACGGTTGTGGGTGAGGATTCCGTAAAGTACTTGGTTACATACTTGTTAGCTTCTTTTATGGTTTTTTTTTTTTTTTTTTAACAAGTTCTTCATTGGGGTGTCTCCCCAAATAAGTGAAACAATGCACACAACGCACCTAGCTTGTGCTACCGCATGCTGCTGCTGCTGCAGCTAAGTTGCTTCAGTCGTGTCCGACTCTGTGCGACCCCATAGACGGCAGCCCATCAGGCTCCCCTGTCCCTGGGATTCTCCAGGCAAGAATACTGGAGTGGGTTGCCATTTCCTTCTCCAATGGATGAAGGTGAAAAGTTAAAGTGAAGTCGCTCAGTCCTGTCCGACTCTGAGCGACCCCATGGACTGCAGCCTACCGGGCTCCTTCGTCCATGGCATTTTCCAAGCAAGAGTACTGGAGTGGCATAGGTGCTCAATAAAATGATACTAGTTTTTCCACCCTTCCTGGTTCCCGACAAAGGGACTACAAGTACCAGCATGCCCTACGCCCCCAGTCGGGGCCCCTACGACTGGCGCCGGCGCGCTGTAGGCCGGGAGTTGCAGTCCTCACGAGGCAGGCCCCGCCTCGCCCCTGCTTGGGGGAGGAGGTTGGAGAGCTGCCCTACCGGCCTTTGAATTTTGCCGCGAAAAGCGCGCGTGGCGGCCCCCGGCCCCGCCTCCCACAGGACGCGGCGCCGCGTCACCCTGGTAACCGCCTCTCGGCCGTCACTGATTGGACCAGGCTCCAGGGGGCGGGAGGGGGGCGAGACGCAGCGGCGGCTGCCGGCGCTAGCGCCTGTCAGTCGGGCCGGAGCGGAGCAGCGAGCAGGACAGCCGAGCCGGTGGCTCAGCTGAGAGGCTGCGCGCGGCACCGGGGGAGGCGAAGAGCAGGGCACGCCGCTTGTGGGGCGCGGCGCGCGGCACCCGGGCCCGAGGCGAGGCGAGGCGCCGGCGCGCGCCAGGCGGCTTTAGGCTGAGGCCCCGGGAGCTCCCGCGCGCCGCCGGGGGCCATGGGCGCGTGAGAGCCCGGCGCGCGCCGGTTCTACTGCAGCTGGAGAGCTCGAACGCCCAGTGCACCATTCTCCGGGCCGTTCCCACATCCGCCCAGCGCCACCTGGACTGGTTATTTCTCGGCGCCGAGGCCCCCGGGGCTGCACCCGAGCCTCCACCGCCCGCTGCAGCCGCCGCGGCTGCTGCTGCTCTCCGGCTTCCCCTCCCCCAACACCCGGGGCTCCGAGCAGGAGGAGGAGGGGCCGGTGCGTTCTCGCCACCGCTCTTTGCAACCTGCGGGGGCCGGTGCATGCCCGGCGAGAAGCCGGGCCGCTGCAGGTGCGTGCAGCCTCGGAGGAGACGACCCCCCCACCCTCGGGCAAACCAGAGAGCTGCAAGCCTCGGGCAGGCGGTCGAGCGAGAGGAAGCAACAAAGACAAGCTGCAGCTGGGGCCGGCTAGAGGGGCCGCGGCCGCCGGGCTCCTGGCGCGGGCTGAGAGGGCGCCCCGGGGAGCTGCAGCCCTGAGCAGGACCCCGAGGGGAGGCGCAGCGCCGCCCGCCGGACGCGGTGAGCACAGGCCCCGGCGAGGATGCGCCGCCTGAGCGCCCGAGCGGCCCGGGTGCCTGGCGGGCACGACCCTCGCTGAGCCGAAAGAACCCCCACCCCGGACTTCGGACGGCGCGGGCCGGAGCCTGGATCGACCTCACCGACAGCGTCCCTTCCCACCTGGAGAGAGGCATCGGCCCCCAAGGGGGGCTTCCTCAGGCAGCCTCTGCCACCTCTGCATGGCTGCAACCCAGCGAGCGGAGAGTCGTCCCCGCTGAGACCTGGTGCCCTTCGACGGCCTGGCTGATTCGGTGAGTTCCGCGGGGCGGGCTTCTAGGATGAAACTGGGGGCAGTCTCGGGTGTCGGGGCAGCCGGATTGGAAATAAAGAGGCCCTGGGCTGTGGGGGATCCTGAAGCATCCTTGTCTGCCCCTTCCCTTCCCCCCGCCCCCTCCGCACACAACTTGTCCAGACCGGCCTGCCTGCCAGAGTGGACATCGGGGGCCGATTGTGAGGACTCCGGCAGGGCCCTGGGTGGGGCTTTTGCCGGAGAGGAAAGGTCACCCCACCCCTAAAGCCAACAGACAAAGGTAGCAGCTCAGTCGTCTGAAAATTCCCCAGGAACTCCCGCGTCTTAGAGGGGTTAGGGCCGGCACTGGACACCCTGGGCTTCTCCCAAGTAGCCTCTGGAATCTCTTCAAGGGCCATCAGCCCAGAAGGGGACATGGAGTCCCGACCATGCCTGTGGATGTGTTGGCGATTGTGCCCTCTGAGCCTAGACTGTAGCAGGGTTCATCTGGCCGCCTGCATTCCTACAAAGAACTCGCGGGGACGATCCGTTCCCCATTGGGGTCGTCTGTTACGTCACTGCCAGACCTCTGACGGCACTGGGGTTGCCGTGGCAACGCGACTTGTCTTGACCCAAGGCCGGAGGGGGCGGGGTCGTGGGCGAGGCTGGATGCCTTTGGGTCCTGGAGGAGTGAAATCAGACTTCCCCCACCCACAACTGCAGTCCTCTGACCTAAATCCCCAGCACCCTGATGGGGTGAGGGAAGGGAGGCAGTGCCAGCTGTCTGTCCCTATTAATGCTCCTGCCCGCCCCCCCCACCCAAAGACAGGTGTTTAGCTTTGCCGGTATAGCCTGGCAGTGCCCCGGGGCACAGGACTCCCAAGCTGAGCAACTTTCTGCTTTCAAAAGGGATGCTTCAAAAGAGGAAAGCTTCCTGACCCCAGGCTGAAGTTCCCAGGGTCCCCAGAGAGATGCGGGCCCCCAGCCTTAAATCAGACTGCTTCTGCCTAGAGAAACAGGGGTGCCCCCCCCCAGCCAGGGAAGGAACAGAGGAGTTGCTGCTGGCTGCCCCTCCAGTCCAGAGGTTACCCCTGCTGCTCAACCCCAAGATGACAGGACCTTGGTTAAGCCTGATCTCCTGACTGCCCCACTCTCCTGTTGGAGTTTAAGATGATTTGACAAGCACAGTGTGGTGCTCATTAAGTTGAATGGAGGGTAAGTCAGGCCCATCGGTGCCAAGGTCTGGATAAGCGTGCCCCTGCCAGGGGCCAGCTTGGACAGGGGTCAGGCAGCAGCCTTCTCTTCCCTGCCACACCCCAGCCCTGGCCCTGTTCCTTCTGAAGGCCCAGAGCAGCATTTTGCTGCTGACTCTTTGATTCCCCTTCTAAGTTCCCTTCCAGCAATTGCTGCTGGTGTCGGATGTGGGTGAAACTGCTGTGATCACATTTCTAGGAAAAGGTTAAAGAACTGTGTCATTGCTTCAGGGGCGTGGAGTGGGGTGACAGCAGAGGGGGAGTGTGTGTGAGGTCATTATGAGAAGCCAGGCCCCCGTCTCTACGCAGCGAGCACCCCCCACCCCCAACTGTGTTCGCCTACCAGGCTCTCTAGCTAGATTAACAAGTCGATAAATATCAGTGGATCTGCTTGGCCGGGGTGGGGCGGGGGGGGGCGGGGGGGCGGGGGAGCTTGGCAGGGAGATATTTTCAGCTGAAACGGTGTCGTTAAACACACAGGCTTCCAAGGACAGAGCAACGGCAGATGGGGGTAGAAGTGGGAGAGGTGGGCAGAAGGGCTGTTTGTGCCGCCTCTCGAAGCTTCCCAGTTTAGAAACAAACTCAGAGTGTGCGCCAGAGACCCACAAACACAGGCAGTTGGAGGTCTTCCGTGGAGTATTTACACTTCCACAGCCAAGGCGGAGGGAGCGGCTGTCAGAATTGGGCGATTCCTTCTGTTCCCTTCCATGGGCTTGGCAACAACACCAGGCGACAAGCAGGAGGGAATGCCAGCTTACCCGGTGTCTCTCCCTGTGCCAGGCATCTTACGGGATCTCAGTGACTCCTTACAGTAGCTCATGTGCTGTGCCATTTTACAGATGAGGAAACTAAAGCGCAAACAGAGGTGCTCAGCCAGGCAGCCACAGAGTTTTGAGTCCCCAGGTCTTCCCACCCCACCACACTGCCCCCCCTCGCCCCCATTCCATAGGTAGAGGGAAGCACTGCAACTTGTTAGCCAGGGTCCCCCTACGAGTCAGGGGCCATCGCTATGGAGGGAGTCTGGCCTCACCTATGTGTCTTCCCACACTGAAACCCGGGGACCCCCTTGGCTGGCCCGCAGCTGGTGGTAAAGACAGGATGCTGATGGAGCAGTGATAGCTTTGGCTCCCCACTCAGCCTGCGAGTCAGGAAGGGCCCTACGCAGGGGTGCCATGTGACTCTCCGTACGGAGACCTGCCAGGCAGGGGAGTGGCAGAGTGTTCTGGGCGTTGGGAGTGGGCCACGTAGCAGGCCTGAGTGCTGGGGTATGCTGGATGAGGGGATGAGGTGGCCCTGGGGGTGGGGGTGGGGGGTTGTCCCGGAGACTTAAGTGATAGAGATTTAAGCAGGGGAGACAATCCAGTGTGGGCTCCTCTGACTCGGACAGTGACCCTGGACATCCCTTCCAGTCCCGTGCAGGGAGGGGCAGAAACCTCTGAGCAGTCTCCTCTCTCAAGGTTAGCTTCCTACCTGCCCCCCTCACCAACCCCCCACCCCCGCAGTAATCCTTATCACAGGCCTTAATTCCATATAAGCTCACCCACCCACCTTCTGAGCTGCACAGTTGTGGGCCAGGGCTGGACTAGTCTGGGTTTCTTAACACCCAGGGGCTCATGATTAAGAGCCCACTTGTTGGCTGTGTGACCTTGGGTGAGTAGCTTTGCCTCTCTGAGCCTCAGTCTCCTCCTCGGTAAGGAGGATAGCATCAGTGTTAAAGGATTCACTGAGGGCTGAGGACAGGCGATGGCATATCACAAGCCTCCCATAAATGCACATGCTCATGGCCAGTGGTAGCCTTATCTGCAGAACCTGGGCCTTGAATGGCTCTTCCAGTCCCTTTTGGAGCCAAAGATCAAAGACCCGAGGGCAGGTCAGGGACCCTCATCTTTCCAACTGCCTGTGCTGGGTCTCCCACCCGCCTTCCCAGGGCACCCCACGTGGTGAGCACACGTGGCTCTCATCTGAGTCCCAGGGGGGCCTGGGGCCTGACCAGGGGGTCCCCTTCCCCTGTCTCCCTTCCGCCCCTTCCTCCCTCCAGCCACTCTCCAACCGGGAGGAAGCGAGCCGAGCAGCTCATATTCATGAACCGTAATTCAATCAGGCGGAGATTCCTCTGGGCTCGGGGCGGGGGTGAGAACCGGGAGGCGCGCACAAAAGGGCCGCTTTATTACCTCCCGCGGGCCGGGAATTGCTGCTCTCCCCCAGCAGCGGCCGGAGCCGCCTTTATTGTGTTAACCCATTTGCGTGTCAAGAGCTATTGTGCGCTTTCTCTCCCGGTGTGGGGCGGGCTGTGCGCTGGCCGGTCACCTCCGTGGGCGCCGCCCACCGCCCTGATTGGTTGCTAAGTGATTTGCATCCAAGGTAATCACTTTTATCTCAGAAGGATGTCGACTATAATTATAAGCCACTGACATCTTTTGAAATCTGCCTAATGACTATTTTAGTCTTGCACGGGCTTGGGGGTGGGGAGGGGGTTTCTGGAGGGTGGAGGGGGTGGGGTGGGGGGGAGGAGGCTGGAAGCCGGATGGATTCCTCCCACCTGGACCGTTTGGTTGTTAGTTGAGAAATATCGGAGTGTCTGCTGCGTGCCTGGAACAAAAGGGGGGTTGTGGATATTGAGGAGTTGGGGGGCGCGTTCCTGAGGATGGAGTTAGTACCATTTCAGAGATGGAAAAAATAGAGGCCCTGGGGACTAGCCACCTGCCCAGAATTATACATCCAGTAAGTGGTCAGGACCTAAGTCTGTCTGACCCTTAAATTCATGTGCTGGCCACTGAAGTGGGGTGTAGACAGACATAATAATAGTAATCATTCCTGTCTGGTACCTCCCAGGGTTTATGTCATAACCCTAAGACATGCAGGTGCTGTTACTACCTGCATTTTACCTGGGAGAAAACGGGGGCACAGAGAGGTTACATTACTGCCCAAGGTCACACAGCCAGGGAGGGGCAGAAACATGAAGTCTGTTAGCGTGACAGCCAGAAGCAGAGGTGCAGTGTGGGAGGAATGGGTAAGCGCGGGTTCCTGCCCCCCTCTCCCCTGCCCCTTTGTGGTTCCATTCAGTAAACAATGGGCATCAGGGTTGAGGGTACCCTGCCGGTCACTGTCTGAGTGGCAAAGCTCTAAGGAATCAGATGGCCCACAGCCTCCACGGAGCGTAAGATGAGTCTGCAACTGACTTGAATTCTACACAGAGCCAGAGTAGGGCTGGAGGAGGGACACTGGGCGGGTGGGAAACTGAAGCTGGTCGTGGAGGGCTTTCTGATAGAGGAGACTTTTGCTCTGGGCCCGGAGCACTGGCTGGATCTGCCCACTGGGGAGCGAGTGGGGATGTCACTGGGAAGGAGTTGGAGAATGCAGGGGCATGACCAGAAGGGCAGGGAGAGCTTATAGGAGGGTGGAGGTTAAAAGGAGTTAAGCTACAGGAGTGTGCAGGGCCTTGAGTGCTGAGCTAAGTACCTGATTTGTCCAGAGGAGCAGCCAGAAGCCAGTGAGGGTACCTGGTGGGGAGGGGTGCAGTGTGATCTGGGCACCCTGAGGCCAGTCTGCCAGCCTTGTCGGGCTTTGCAGACTAAGATGAACCCTGGCTCCATTTTCATTGGCTCTGTGTCCTCAGACAAGTCACCTTACCTCTCTGGGCCTCATTTGCCTCATCAAGGGCGTAATAGCAATTTTTTCACCGGCTTGTGGGTGGGATGAGGTTGAGTGTGTGGAAAGCTTGGGGGAGCTCAGACTGAGCCTTTCAGAGCTAGGTGGGCTCAGGCCCAGGCCCCAGCAAACCAGCATCCTGGCCACAGCAGCTGTTTGGGGCCCTGGGAGCCCCTGTCATTGTGCCGAGGGCACTGGGGACAAAGGCCCGGGGGGTCGAGGATAAGGCCGGGGCTGACTGTGAACAGGCTCCTGCGGATGGGGACTTAATGACTCAGGACTTAATGACCTAGAGTCTGTGGGGCGGGGCCTCCCTTAAAGGAGGAGGAGGGAGGTCCAGCCACCAGCTGTCGGCTCCAGGATTCGCTGCCAAGGCAGGGTCAGCTGCCCTGCAAAGTCCAGTCCTGAGCTTGGCACAGGGAGAAGCGGAGGTGGCAGGGCCTCCTGGCCTGCAGTCCCCAGGCCTGAACTGGCGGCTCGGCTTTCCGCATCAGCTCCCACATGACCTCAGTCTCCTCATCTGTCAGGTGGGCCAGAGGTCCACTTTGGAGGGCAGCTGTGCGGCTTGGCAGGAACCGACAGCAAGTAGGCAGTAAACAGGAACTGCTGTTTTGGCTTTTTGTTCATCCGTTCATTCAGGGAGATTCACAGCTCTGTGCTAGGCTCCCTGCCAGGAGCTGGGGATGCACAGATGAACAAGCCTAGTTGCCTTGAAAGGTGGTGAGGTCTCAGACACACACCATCCCAGTATGGTGGGTGGAGCGCCATAATACAGGAATTCACAGTGTGCAGGCCAGTGCCAGGAGCAACAACAGAGAATAAGGCAGATAGAGCCCCTGCTCTTTGGGGCCCTCAGCCTTCCAAAGCCCACTAGGAAATGAGAGATGGAAATGACTACTTCCAGCTGTAGTAGCCAGGGAGGCTCCCTGGAGGAGGAGGCACTCTCTGTTGCTAGCTTCGGGGACTTCTGTCAACATTTCACCGTTTACGGGGATCATAGGACCCTGCTAGCCATCTGTTTGCCAGACAGAGCTTTCCGCTTTGGCATTTTAATCCTCTCATGTTTCCGGGAAGGGCGTTTTGGTCCGAGGTGAGTAGGTGAATGCACTGAGGCTCAGCAAGGTGAAGCAACGGCCCGGGACCACGTGGCAGGTCAATAGACTCCCCTTCGTTATCCACACAAGCTTTGTTATTTGTATTAAGTCTATTTTGGCGGGGGGCTGCTCTGGATCTTCTGTGCTGTGTGCGGGCTTTCTCTAGTTGCGGCGAGCAGGGACGGCTCTTCGTTGCGGTCTGCAGGCTTTTCACTGTGGTGGTTTCTCTCGTGGAGCATGGGCTCTACAGCGTGTGGGCTTCAGTAGTTGTGGCTCCTGGGATGAGTTGCCTTGTGGCATGTGAAATCTTCCCAGACCAGGGATCGAACCTGTGTCCCCTGCATAGACAGGCGGATTCTTATCCACTGGACCACAAGGGAAGTCAGGTTGGCACAAGCTTTTACTAGTCCTCTGCCTGTGAGGGCCCTGGGCTGACTGGGGCTGTCACGAGAAGGATCCTTGTCACGAGAAGAAACTGAGGAAACCCAGTTCCGGGCCAGCTGTTGCTTTTATGAGCTCACGACCTTGAGCAAGTGACCTTCCAGCCCAGCCTCAGCTGTGTCCTCTGTAAAATGTCAAGGATGGCAGATCTGTGGCAGGTCTGGCTTGCCTTAGACTGCTGTGCCCTTGGCAGACATCGCCAATCAATTGCTGCCCTCTTTCCCCCCACTGAGTTCTTCCCCTGACCTTGGGTTCTTGCCAAGGCTCAGGGCAGGCTGCACCAGTCAATCAGCAGGGGCCTATGAGCTGAATGAAGCCCGCTTGCCTGCCTGGCCTCCGTGAGCTTGAGGGGTCCCTTCCACCCATCTCTGCAGGGTTTAGAGGACTAGGGTATCAGAACGAGGGATTTCTGGGGAGTCTCCTGAGGATGTGGGTGGTTCTGCAACCATGAGGACTGAGGAGGTGTGAGTCTGTCTCTCCATCTCCCAGAATGACCCACGTCCCTGTCTGCACATCCCAGCACACGCTCAGTGTGGAGTGTTCGAGCAGATTCAGGATGCTTTCAGTCTGGATAATAATAATGGCATTTATTGAGCTCTTCCCGAGAGTCAGGTCCTTCCTGGGCATCCTCTCATTCATCATTCCTCAGAAGCACCCGCAGCGTGCCTCTCAGCACTCTTAGGAAGAAATCTTAACCCATTTTAGACATGCGGAAACCGAGACGAAGAGCCAATAAGCAGAGTGGGGTTACGCACCTGCTGAATGGCTGAGCTGGCATCATCCTGATCCAGGTTTGGAAGTCCATAGCCCGGTACAGACCAGGCAGCCTTCCTGGAGGAGGTGTCGTGAAAGACCAGAGCCTTAAAGTTCAGTGGACTTCTGACCGGCAGAGCTGGGCCTTCTGGGCAAGGGAAGGGGTCTTTTGGGGTGGAGAGAATACCATGAGAAGCAGCTCAGAGGCTACAGGCAGGAGTGTTTAGGTTGTGGGACTAGGGTGTGGCTGGAGGTAGCTGGAATGTCGGTGGGGAGGGGGCCATGGTGGCCTTGGCATTGAGACTTGGCCCTCCCATAGTCGGGAATGATGGCAACTCTTGGAGCAGAGGAAATGACCCAGTCCTAAGTGTATTTATTTAGCACCTCACCTCCTGGGTGAGGTCAGCTGGTGCTTGGGGCTACCTCTGGTCAGCTGAAAACTTTAGCCTAGAACCTTGCCTGGCACATAGTAGGGAGGCATCCAAGAAATGTGTGCTGAATGAATCGATGGATGAAAATGCTTGCCGGATGGAAACACTCCTCGCTAACTTCCCCAGCTGCAAGGGGGAGAGAGGCCGAGTGCCCCTCTCCAGGAAACGCTGAACATCAGGCCTGGGGGCGGGGACCGGGGGAGTGAGCCGGGCAGGTACCTGGGGTGGGGGCTTCCCACCCTCCCTGACCCTGCTGCCTGTCCCTAGAGCCCTCTTAGACCTTCCCGCCTGGCTGTCCGCTCTCTTCACCGCCAGGCAGTCCGCTCTCTTCACCGCCAGGCATGGCAGGCAGTCTGGACCCAGCACTTATGGGGGGATAAAAGATGAAGGTTCGTGACCATTTTTTAACTCAATAAAGGGAGAGACAAGCTGCAGGCTGCAGGCCGGAGATATAATTAGTTCGCAGCAGTGGCGCTTTCTTGATTTAGCTTCTAAGAGAACAAGACAAGGATGTTATACCCAATTAGCAGTAACATCCAGTCGGAGCCTCAATAGGTGAGATAACAAGCTATTTTTATGACTTTTCTTTTCCAGCTTGGAGGGGGTGGGGAGAGGGGGGAAAGGGGGTATCGGGGCCTTACTTCTTTTCATCAGGGAACAATTATGAGTGAATGCAGGATTTCCCCAAGCCGAATGATGCATTTGTTAACCCAAATAAGCAGGCATGCCGGCGCGGCAGCTGGGACAGCAGGCTGGCATTCGGAGGCCGGGACTGGTGGGAGGGGTGCAGGCCCCTCACCCCCACTTTGGAAGCCCTTGGCAGAGGCTTCACATGCCGAGAGCCCCTAGGTGTGTCAAGGGGGAGCCCAGGCCCTGGAGATGTTCTGAGTGGCTGCCTTGATTTTCCTGCCTGCTTCAAAGAGGCGCAAGGAGGCGGCACCAGGTCCCCCGGGGGTGAGGATGGAGCCGGGTCTGGCCCTTGGCAGCTCTTCCTGGCACCACTCGAGACCCTCTCTGCCAACTGGGCCAGAGGTCCTGGCTCCTCAGCCTTGAGCCTGGCGTTGCACTACGCCTGCTAGACCTCCATTACGGTTTGCACTGCCCGACCACCCTCCTGCCTGTCCTGGGTCCCAGCCCCAGTGTCTGGCAGGGTCTTGAGGGATAATTACCTGCACTGTCTCCATCCTCATTACCCCCGCAGCCGGGGCACCCAGCACTGGCCAAGTCTCTGCCGGGCAGGGAGGCCCTGCCAAGCCCCACCCCAGCTTCCTGGCCACACTCCGGCTCCTGGCGAGGGCTGGGGGATGCCCAGAGAGGGAGCTGGCATGGCTGTCGCAACAGCCCATCGGCTCGGGCCCCAAGCCCAGAGCAGGTTCCTGGGCCTCCGCGCTGTCTTGCAGGATGCGGCCCTACCCCTGCCCCAAGTCCCATCTCCCCGTCCGTCCGTGTGGAGCCCCGCGCTCATGGCCCACACGACTGACAAATCCAGCCATGCAAAGTGGGAGTTTAATTGCAAACAGTTTTTATGGATCATGGGCCCATCTGTGCCACCATATGCAAAAGGAGAGAAAAAAAATTCCCTGTAAAAAAAAAAAAGTGTTTCTCCCTGTCCCATCCCCCAGACTCCCAAAGAAACAGTCGCCAAGGTTTTTCTGGCTGGGGGCAGGCATGGAGCTGGGATCCACTGTGGGGGCTTCCTTCACTGTGGGCCTGGCAAAGTCGGGGGGGGCGGGGCAGGGGTGAGCTGACCCCTGGGGCCTGACTGCTAAGAGGAGGCTGTGGTGTGGGGGTCCTCAGTAAACTGCCAGAAGTTCCTGAACCCATCGGGTTTTCTCTGGGCACTGGGCCTTTGCGTGTGCCATGGAGCTGTCCAAGTATCTACTGTTCTTTTTCCAGCCACCCCGAGGATGCTACTTGCAGAGCAGGACTTGGCACAGAGTGGGCCATGCGTAGTGTCAATATAAATGTGGGCCTGAGTGGGGTTCACGGATGAGGCACCTCCTTTGCCGTTTCTCGCCCAGGAGATACAGCCGCAGGAATTCGTTTCCCCCAGGTCGCCCAAGCCTCACAGACTTCCTCTCTTCCCAGTGGTCCTGGTTTCCTGGCCTCCTGCCCTGGTGCCCAGCCTGGCTAGGCAGATGAGGCCTCTCCAGGGGGTCAGCAGACCTCAGGAAGGGCTGGGTGGGCTTGGTTGTCTGAGGGCATTCGCCTCTGGGGCAGCCTGCCAGGGTCCTGTTGCTGCACCAGCTCATCCCAGCTGGGGGGCGTCAGATTGTTGTTTCTTCCTCTCTGTGCCTCAGTTTTTCCGTCTGTAAAATGGGGGTAAGAAATGGATGCGATACTGCCTGTGAAAAGCCTCTATATCTGTCATATCTCTTGACTCAGGGTCTTTGTTCACTGATGTATCCTCAAGTTCCTAAGCAGGACAGTTGACATTTAGTCAGTGAGTGAATGAGTCAGTGAATGAATGAACGCATGTGTGAGCAAGATATTTGGAAGACTCTCTGGGGGAGGGAATGAAACCCATGCTCCCGGCCTGCCAGAAACTTAGGGTTTTTACACCCTTTTTATTGGCGTCTAGAAACCACTCTGCAAACTATGGGGGTGATGAGCTCCATTCTACTGATGGGGAAAACTGAGGCTCAGAGAGAGCCAGGGACTCTCCCAAGGTCATGCAGCTGAAGAGAGGCCTGAGGGGTACCAGAACCCTCATCTGACCATGTCTCTGACTCTTACATTGTAGGTGAGGACGGGTAAGCCCAGCGTGGGCAAGGAGTTCAGCCAAGGTCACACAGCAAACAGCAGGCAGCGTTTGAGGGGTCCTTCCTAGTCCCTTGCAAGCTGAGGCAACTCAGCCTCTCCAGCCTCAGAGCTAGGAGAGCCCTCATGCTCCTCCCTCCTCCCCTGCCGCCCCCATCCCCCGGGTCTGCCCCAGGATCCCTGTGCATGTGGGTTTCCCCATCACCTTCATAAACTGGCAGCTCCAGGCCTCATGCTGGGGCGCTGATGCCCAAGGCCCCATGCTTGGTGCAGCCCTCCTGCAACAGGTGGTGGGGAAAGTGGGACCTCCTGGGCAAGCATGGGCCAGCCAGGCCCCTGGCAGGAGCCCAGGCCAGACACCAGGCAGCCCAGTCCCCGCCCAGCAGTGATCACCAGCTCCGGTTGTAATCATTAAAACTATTAGAAGGAAACGTTCGCTTGAAGCAAATGTCAGGCGCCGAGTTGTGCTTTGTAAACGCTCACAATTAATGCCAATCAGGCCCGGAAAAAAGCCGGCCCGGAATCCTGTCTGTTTCGTCTCATTTGTCAGCTGGTGCCGCTCCGTGTTGCACATTTTCATACAATTGCTATAAACATAAAAGGGAAACTCCACAGTGTTCCCGGCGCCCGGATGGTGCGCGCCGGCTTAATTACTCGGGACTCTGCTGTTCACTTGGCTGCCCTGCGCCATTGGGGGAGGAGGGGGACTTCGTGCGGTAGGGTGAGGGCTCCCGGGGGTCAGCCAGGGAGATGGGTCGGGCTCCAGGCCCAGGTCTCCAGCCCTGCCTTCCACAGGTGGAGAATGACTGGGAAGCAAGAAGAAGAAGAAAAAAAAAAAGCCGGCTAAAATAGATGTGCAAGGTCCTCAAGGAGAAAAGAGGGGCTCAGTGCCCACCCGACTTTGGCTGGGAGCCCCAATTCCACCTCCTAGGATGATGCGTCAGGTATAAGGTTCATTGGCTGCCCGCAGCATGCCAGGCCCTGAGCCACTTGCCAACTGGGCTTCAGTTTCCCTACCTGATTTGGGAGTCATAGCGCAGTAGGTCAGGATTTCAAGCTTGCTGGGGCCAGGCTCTGGGCTGTAGGCATGAAGCTTTTTTGAGGGGGTTGAGATGGGCTACTCTGAGTCTTAGTTGTGGCATATGGGATCTAGTTCCCTGACCAGGGATTGAACCTGAGCCCCTGCATTGGGAGCACAGAGTTTTAGCCACTGGCCCACCAGGGAAGTCCCAAAGCAGGCTTTTTCTCATTTAGTAGTTGTTGTTCAGTTGCTCAGTCGTGTCCAACTCTTTGTGACCCCCAGGGACTGCAGCACGCCAGGCTTCCCTGTCTTTCACTATCTTTCAGTTTACTCAAACTCGTGTCCATTGAGTCGATGACATCATCACAGGAACCTCTTGAGGGCAGGCAGCTCTTAGCAACAGGGAGCATGAGGCTCAGAGTCTCGCAGCCAGGATCGCTGGACCTGGGTCGCTGGCCTCTGAAGCCCAGCCTGGTATGCCCTTCCAGAACAGCTGGAGGGTCGAAAAGAGATGATGGAACTAAAAGTCCCAGCACACAGTAGGTGTTTTCATAAGCAGTGGCTGCTGTTATCCTGCTGCCTGCAGATGGGCCAGAGGCAGTCAGGGGCTCCGGCCAGGGCCTGAGGGTCAGCACCAACACATGTGGACCTTGCTGGGAGGAGAGTAGAGGAGGGGAATGGTCTATGTGGGGGGAAGCTGCCTGCTCCCCCCACCCCTAATTGCCTCTAATCTGCCTCTGAGGTGCTGGGTGCACGCCAGGCTCACATACCTAGCCAAACCCTCCACCCCTAGGAAGGTGGGTGGGTTGTCATCATTGACCCCATTGTACAGATGAGAAAACCAAGGACCAAACTGACCTAGGGCTGCAGAGCGAGAAGGTGGGGAAGCTGGAGCCAGATTCAGGTTTGGTTGCTCCAAAGCCATTTTCCTCCTGTCTAGCCCCCTCCTCATTGTGGCCTGGATGGAGGCCTGGCCAGCTCTACGAATCCACCCTTTTGAGCTCTCTGTGGATGGGGTCTTACGAGGCCAGGCCGGCTTGGCAGGGACACGCCGGCCTTTGTGTCCGGCTCGGGCCAGGCAGAGCAGCCAGGGGAGTGGGGCGAGGGCGGTGCAGCTCAGCCGGCCAGGGACAAACGTTCAGAGCAGGAATAGAGGCCCCTTTGTGTGGAGCTCAGTGGGGGAAGGGGTGCTGCCAGCTGCCACCCTGTGTGACCGGGGAGGCCTGAGCCCTCCCCAGAGGCCTTGCAGCCACCCCCAGCGGACTGGCCGGGGAGCCTGCCACCTCTTTCCGCCATTATTTGCCTTCCTCTTGTTTCCTGGGAACCCCTGGCTGCTAGAGAAGCCAAGGTCAGCCACTAACCTGGTTTGCCGCAGGCCAGTATGTGCCAGCAATGGGCCAGACAGTCCACTAGGCCTGCAGGTCAAGGGCAGTAGTCCCAGGTTACAGGTGAAGACACTGGGGCTCAGGACAGGCGACTGTGCTTAGTCACACAGCTGGTCCTGGGGCCAATATTGGGCCGACTTCAGAGCCTTTTCTTCCCATGGAGTTGCCCTGTGTGTCCTGGGTCCAGGACATTTGAGATGCTGCCTCAGCTGCTGGGGTGGCCTGAGAAAGGCTGCCGGCTGTCTCTGTTGCCTGGGCAACAGGGTACCAAGCGTCCATCCATCCCTCCATCCTGGCCAGGGTCTGGGCTAGTGGCTGCAGCTTAAAGTGGAGACCAAGCCCAGGAACCTGTTGAGGGTTGCCCTACCCATTAAACCTTCTCTGAGCTTCCCTTCCCTTAGCTTAAAAATGAGAATGAAATAGAATCTACCCCTGGGAGCATCAGGGATCTGGGCCGGGGCGGGGGCACCTAATGTGGTGATCTCAGTTACCTGCACACACCGGGCTGGGGTCTCTGGGAGAGGTGAGAGGGCAGGCAGTGGGTGGGTGGCAGGGATGTGAGGGTGACTCTTAGGAGCACAAGCGCGTGACAGGGGCTGGCTCGCTGGGTCCCTGCCAGAGCCCCATTTTGCAGGTGAGCAGACTGAGGCTCAGATCACTCTGAAGTGGCCAGGCAAGGGGCCCAAGGCCCTAAGGAGCCCAGGAACACAGGGAAGGTGGCTTCCCAGAAAGCCCAGCTCTTAGTTGTCTTCCTGGCCTCCCCCCGGCCTGCTGGACAGGTGCCCACTGCAGCCACTGACCAAGTCCCATTTGTCAGCCCAGCCTGTGGAGGCCCAGAACCGCCCACAGGAAGCCCCCAAAGGCCACATGGCTTCCATGGCACATTCCAGGAACCTGGGACCAGCTTGCACCCGCCAGGCCACACCCACCTCTGTGCCTTTTTGCTCAGGCTGGGGCGCCCACGTAGAGCACCTTCCCCACCCCACCTTCATGTGGGCAATCGTGTGCCTTCTCTGCATGAGTGACTCCAACTCTCCTCTCCCCTAGAAGGGCTTCAAGTCCCTCCCCTGGGCCCCATACCCGACTCACCAATGCCAGAGCCCCGAACCTCTTTCTCCCCACTCTTGATCCACAGTGTGGTGCGTAGTTGGTCTTCAGTGAAGTCTGAACAAATACTCAGCCCTAGCCGTCAGACTCCAGGCCCCTGCCTGGCTTCGTGGCAGAAACAGATACAAACAGATGGGTGATGAGGCTGTGTTTCTGAGGCTGGGGTCAAGTGCAGGACACCCGCGGATCAGGCAGGGCTCACCCCAGGTCTCCCTCCTCCACCCAGGGAAGCAAACACTCCTGAGCCCTTACGATGCTCCTCCTGAAAGCTCGGCCACCTCCGTTTAATCCTCCCAGGGGGAGGCGGGGAGTTTACGGATGAGACAGGAGGCTCCAGGCTCCAGAAGGCAGGTGCGGGCTGAGGTCACACATCTTCTGTGGGTGGAGCCTCTGATGCAGCCTTGGACCATCTGACCCCAAACCCGGTGCCCTCCTCGCCCCCCACTGGGTTGAAAACTCCAGTGCCCACAGGGGCCAACCAGGTGACGCAGTGAGCAAAGCAGCTGCCACTGGGTCTTGTGGGAAAGTAGGCTCCAGAGCTGCCAGTTCTAGTTAGTTTTCAAGAGAAACCAGACGATGGGAATTTTGGGTGGAATTTTAGTTCTTCTTTTCAATATTGGCAACCACGTCACAGTTTCTTTTTACTGCAGCCAACAGGGCAAAGAAAAAGATGTTTGTGGGTGGCATTTACACCCCTTCAGTGATATGATGTTGTCTGGGTAGGGGGACGATGGGGGTCCTGGGGTGTCCCGCCCTCCCTATCCACACCCCTGCCCAGCAAGAGCCCCCCAGAACCCAGCGGCAGCTCCATGCACCCCTGATGGCACCCCCAGCCGCCGCCTTCACCACCGGAGGCAGGGCCTCAGCCCCACGAGGGCACCACCCAAATAGCTATAATCAGCAGCCTCGCCAAGACTTCAAACTCACCCAATTATCCTGCGAGAGAAAAAAAACACAAAATGAAAACAAATTAACATGTTTGCATAGAAGCTGCTGCAGCAACACACACAGCCGTGCACACACATGCTGGCGCGTGCCCCAGCGAGGCTGGGAGACGCCGCCCCTCCCCAGGCCTGGCACCCACCTGGCCGGGCTGAACTGGGCCAGGCTGGGCCCACTGTCTGGGGCCAGCGTGTGCCCTTGGCCCGGCAACTTGATTGTCCCCAAACCTGGCTGGGCACTAAGTCCACCAGCTTCCGCTGTCTTTACTTTTTTTTTCCCCCAATTTAATAAACACATGAAATTCAGTGTATGCAAAAATTCAGCCTCATGGAACTTGAAGCTCGTTCTTCACATGGGGAAACTGAAGCACAGAGAGGTTAGCTGACATGCCCAAGGCTGTACAGCTGGTGAGTGGAAGAGCTGGGGTTTGGACCTAGATCCGTCAGCTGTGGCGCCCTTGCCATAACCACCACACCTCCGCGGCTCCCTCTGGTCTGCGGGTCACGTGTCAGACGCCTTCGCCTGCTGGCCTTTAAGCCCCACCCTCCCACCCCTCCAACCTGTGTGCATTTTCCCCTGTGTGCGCTCTCATGCCAAGGGCTGTGGGTGTGCTGGTCAGGATGGCAGAGCCAAATGGATGTGAGTTCAAATCCCTGATCCATCAGTCTCTTGCTGGATGGCTTTGGCCAGGGGGCTTTTCCACTCTGTTGCCTCTTCTCCTGGAAGATTGGGATGATAATAGTCCCTTCCTCTGGGAGGTGAGGAGATTCAGTGTGTGAATGCCTGCAGAGTCCTACCTCCGGTATCTGCCCATGGGGTGGGGTCCCCTCCTGGCCCCACACCATTCAGCTAGCTCTTGAGAGGAGCCCCGAGTTGGGTGCCTCTGGGCTCCGAGCCAGGCACTGCACTCCCCAGAGCCCACAATCAAGGGTGCTCAGAGCCCTTTTTTCCAGGAAGCTGCTCATCCCGGGAAACCACCCTGCTTGTCTGGGTTCCCTCGAGGCTCTGTCTGATCCGGGGATGGGGTTGCTGGGCACGTGCCCGATTGCTGCTGCTGTTTCTGATTCTTCTCAGGGTCCCTGCAGCCTGGCGCACCGCCAGTGCTCAGGCAGTTTCAGTCAGTGGGAGATTTAGTTCCCTCACCCCTGAACTGCGCTCACTGAGCACTTGTCTGTGGGAGCTGATGGAGAAACAGTGCTGGAAGGGCTTGGAGTTTAAGATCTTGGAGCCCAGGGGTCCCCAGACCAGGGCTGTGGATGTCTCCCAGCCCCCTCCCCCTGCCCTGCAAGACCGCGGACAGACCCCTTCCCCTCTGCAAGCCCCTTGCAGTCGTCTCTGGCCCATGACTCTGAGAGCTGGAGTGGACATTGCCACATGGTAGACTCCCCATGGGTGGTAGATTTGAAGTTGCTGAGCGGGCAGCAGAGTTGCCCCTGCCCCTGAGTGAGTGACTACACTGATGATGCACATATCACGCAACTTGGTCCTCACCACGATGCGATGCGGAAGGGGCGGTTTCTAGCCCCATTTTACAGATGGAGAAACAGACCCCAAGGGACTCCATGAGACTTAAGAGAGCCCTCCTGGTAAGCGGCAGAGCTGGGGTTCAAAGGGAACAGTTCTGGATCGTGCTTTAGACGTGTGCTGCTCGGTCCCTCCTGGATGCTGCTGGTCTGGAGCTTAAGGGGGACATGCCTTGCAGGTCTGGACAGTGGGGACCAGCAGGGCACTGTCTTGGTGTTGCTGGTGCTAGAGGGTTAACTCCATTGGCCTCAGGATGGCCCCTCTGGCATCAGCTTCAGCCTACAGTCACGCCCACCACTCAGGGCCTGGGTGCCCCCTCCAGGGGGGCAGTGACCTAGTGCCCACCCCGGGGATGGCTGGTGCCCAACCAGCCCTCCCTTGGCACAACCCCATCACCAGGCTTCACGCCCCAACCCTGCTGTGTGGCCTCGGAGGAACCCTCGTCCTTTGTCACCCTGGGAGAATGGGAGGCATGGCTGCGCCCGCACCTCTCAGGATGGGACGTGGCTCCAGTGCATCGTTGCTGCTGGAGAAAGCAGCCCTCCCCTCCATCCAGAGCCTTCCCAGCCCTTGCATCTCGTCCTTGGGACAAGGCCGGCGTGGCCTCCAGCCGATTCTCTGCTCACCCACCTGCGCTGACGAACACCGGCTTGGTTCTGTGGGGGCCTGGGTATTCCAGATGTGTGGAGTGGTCTGTTGGATGGATGTGGTCAACTCTGCAGTGAAATGTTGGTGGGGGAGACTCCCAGGGCCAGAGCAGACGACTGGAGAGGAGCTGGGGGAGCTGCGAGCCCTGGGTCTGCAAGGAGTGGTCAGGAAAGAAGGGCTGCAGAGTATGGTCTGTCTGTTCAGTGCGGACTTGTTGACCATCTGCTATGTGCCTGGCCTCACAGTGGACTAGAAATGGGTGTATGAGTCCCCAGGCTTGGCCACCTCCCTGCTGTGCACCTCTGGGCAAGCCACGCAGTCTCTCTGGACCCAGCTTCCTCACAGGGGGCTGTGGAGATGGTCAAGGTGGGGTGACATTCATTACAAGGTGGGTGAGAGCCAGGGAATCGCACATTTGGAGATTCAGACCTCTTCCCCACCCCTTGGGGGACGGTGGAAGCTGGTTCTGTGGCTGTATGTGGCAGGGGGCATAGCCCTTGACCCTGAGAGCAGAAGCCCAGAGCAAGTGGGGTTCAAGAAGTGGGGAGAAGGCTTTTTCCTCCCCCACAACGGAAGTAACATCGCTCTTTTAGTCATTTTGACATTTGGAAATGAGTCTGATGAAGAGAAACTTGACTGTCACCCAGCTGCCCAGAGCTGGGGACTTGGTCTCATACCGGGGTGTAAGGCCCACGGGGAGGGCCTGACTTTGCATGGCGTGAATGGCCGTCCCAGTCCAGCTGGGCTCACGGGAGCGGGTGAGCGGACTCGGTCTTGACGGTCCTGGGTCCCGCACTGATCGGCACATTCCGGCCCCCGGCTCCTGGAGCCGCCCGCCCGCCCAGCAGCCCATTGTCTGGTGCTGGGGGAGCTCGGAGCAGCCGTTGTTCTGCACACATCTGATCCCGTCTTTTCCACATCAGATCATTTGTAACCGTCACCAGGCAATCGGCCCCGTCGCTGATTCAATCTCGGCTTTGTGCTGTCACAGCCGTTTTTCTGCGCCGGGCTGATTTTGAAAGGAGGCCCATCTTCTGGGCCTGCTTTTCAGAAGCTGGGGGAGGCAGGGAGGGTCTTTACGTATATGTGTGTGTGTGTGTGTTCATGTCCCCACACACACACACAACGTGTGCGTACACACACAAGCCTCTGCCTCTCATCACTGAGGGTCAGATTTGAAATGAGGTAGGGGGACGAGGGCCCCAGGCTGACCCCCCTCCCCTGCCACCTGCTTACCCTGAGCACCTACTGTGTGCCCCCGTGTACAAACCCAGCAGAGCCTGTGCACCAGGAGGGAAACAGATGTTAAAGTGTTCATCAATAAGGTCATTTCAAAGTGGCCATGGCAGTAAAGCGGCGACAGGATAGTGGTGGGGCCAGAGGGTTGCCTGCTTAGGCGGAGTGGTCAAGGAGGGCCTCTTGGAGGAGGTGACATTTGAGTTGAGGCGTGAATGAGGGGTTGGAGCTGGTCCAGCGAGTGCCACCCCAGCTGAATTCTACATGTGAAATCTTCCCCCAGACTTCAAAGACATGTTACCAAAAAAACACAAAATATCTCATGAGTCAGTTTTGAATATTGATTATATGTTGAAGTGATACTGTTTTGGATATATTGGATTAAAGACAATATATTATTGAACATAATTCCCCCTGTGGGTACTAGACAGTTTATAATGACATTATATTTCTCTTGGAGAGCCTTGGGTCTGGAACAGGGTCCCCAGCCTCCAGGCCATGGATCGGTACCCCTGTCAGATCAGCAGCAGCATTAGCTTCGAAATCAAGTGCACAATAACGTGATGTGCTCGAATCACCCCCAAACCATCCCCCACCCCCACAGTCCTTGGAAAAATTCTCCCAAGAAACCGGACCCTGGTCCCAGAAAGGTTGGGGACCACTGCTCTAGAGTATTTACGTAGAAACAAAATGGGGATTGCAAAGGTCCTGGGTGAGACCCAGGCTGGCCTCTTAGAGGAACAGGTGAGCCAGCAGAGAGGGCCAGTGGCTGAGGAGTGGGGAAGGGGTTCCCGCAGGGCCTCAGAGGACTGTCAAAGATGACTCGAGGCCAGTGGGGGAGTTCTGAGTGGAAAAGGCGGTGATGTCCGTGGGAAGCTCAGCCTGGCCCCTGCAGGGCGTGGCGTGGCCTGAGGGGAGGCCTGGAGGTCATGGGCCACATGGTGGGAGAGGAGCTTCTTTCTGTTTGTTTTTGTTCATAATTTTATTTATTCACTTTCGTCTGCACTGGGTCTTCATCGCTGCGTGGGCTTGTCTCTGTTTGCCGTGGGCAGGCTTCTCATCGTGGTGGCGCCTCCTGTGGCAGAGCACAGGCTGTAGGGTGCGTGGGCTTCAGTGGCTGTGGCTCCCTGGCTTAGCCGCTCCGCGGCACGTGGGATCTTCCCGAATCAGGGATCGAACCTGGGTCTCCTCCGTTGCCAGGCCGATTCTTTTACCACGGACACCAGGGTGGCTCCTTACAGAAGAGTCGTTGACAGGACCCCTGGGAGGTTGGCTGGGCCAGATATGCTTCTCTGCTTCCCTAGGCTAAAGTTTACTATGTCCGTCCGTCCATCCCTCCACTCCTGGATTTCAAAGCTTCCGGGCCTTTCTCTCCTCCTGCCTCTCCCCCGCCCCGCCACCTCTACCCTCTATGGCCACTGCCTCCCTGAGCAGCTGCTCCCTGTCGAGTCTGTGAGTTTACAGAACACCCCAGCTTTGTCTCCAGGTGGTCAGTGGTTGAAATCCCTTTCGAAATTTTTCCTGTTTTTTAAAAAATTTATCTGGCTGTGCCAGGTCTTAGTTGTGGCATGTGGGATCTAGTTCCCTGACCAGGATTGGACCCGGGCCTCCTGCATTGGGAGCACAGGGTCTTAGCCACTGGATCACCAGGGAAGTCCCTGAAAAGTTATTAAAAAAAAAACAGAAATGATGGCCTATTTACCATAGAAAAATTATGAATAAAGGAGAAGCACAAAGAAGAAAAATCAGAGTCCCCAAGGGGTGGGGGGGGGGCCACTGTGGCAGAGCTGGGGCTGGAACCCAGGGGGTCTGGCTCCTGCACCCCAGCATGAAAATCCAGGCGCCCTGTGGCCAGAGGACACGGAGGGAGCTCCCCGACCCGGGCAGGGCTTGGGAACACTGCATGCCCAGCCTCCCTCACAGCGAGGCCGCAATGGGAGACCTGGCCCATGTAGGGGTGGGATTTGCCACTCGGGCTAATACATTTACATCTGTGCCCGAGTGCCCTGTCCTGTTTCCCCACCCCTCTCTGGATGGTGGTACTCACCTCTGCCCCAGCCTGACCCCCAGAAGCATCTGTTGATCCTTGGCTTAAAGACTAGCCCTCACCGGCCACGTTTGATTCCCTACCAGCCGCTCTGCCCCACCCTTTCTAGGCTCTTCTCCCCTAAGCACTCCTGGCCCTTCCTGCCGGGGGGGTGGGGGGGCCCCGACCCAGGCCCACCTCTTCCAGCCCCTCCCCTTCCTCGGGCCGCTTACCCTCATGGGTACCCAGACCACGCACCAACATAGTCGGCTCCCTCCTGCTCCCGAGCCTGGGGTGGGCTAAATGAGGTGATGTCTGTAAAGTGCTGAGCCCATAGGGAACACTAAAAATAAAAAAAAGCTCCTATTACTGCTCGGAGTATTAGATTTTCTCCTTCCCTGTTGCTGGGTTAACCCTGAACTATGGATGCAGGGCCCTGGAGCAAGGGGAGGACGGCGGGGCGCACCCAGCCCATCTTGGCTCTGCACTGGGTCTTCCTCCTTCCAGACCCGTTATCCCTAGAGTCATCTGGTAACCTGTTGCTCCTCCCGGAAGGTTCTGTGAGCTCCACCCCCCAAAATACTGGGTTGGGGCCTTTCTACTGGGTTCCCCCAGCCCCCATGATAGCATCATAGTGCTAATGACATTGGGTATTGATTCCAGGCTGCAGACGCCCCCCCACCCCACCCCTTTGTCGGAAGGCATCTGCCATTTGCCTTTAAAGGGCCAAGGCCAGAGCTAGGAGAGGAACAAATGACTTGTAGGATCAGACCCTGCCTCTGACTTCCCCGACTTGGGATCTGGCTGTCAGAGAAGAGTGTCTCAGAAAAGTTGGGTAGGGACTTCTGAGGTTTGGGGTCTTTGTTCTCCCTGCTCAGGTTTCCTGGAGGCTCATTTGCGTGAGAATGAGCACCGCCCTTCACTTACTGTGGTGGGGGCTCTGGGAGAAGACCAGCCAGGCTTGTGGCCAGTGGCCGTGAGAGCCCAGCCCATCGAGTGGGGGTGGGGGGTGGGTGCGCGACTCTCAAGCTTTTGTGAAACTGCCACTACCCATGCACCAGCACCCGCTCTCAGCTTCTCCCTGCCCTGACCCAGCACCTGTCCACAGAAAACGGCTCTCCCACCTTGAGGTCTGGGGGACCTGCCCCATCCCCTCTGTCCTGGTGACCTGCCTGGCTGGGCACAGGTGGGATGCTCTTGGTCTTCCCAGCAACCCAAAGCTGCTTCAGGTTTTCTGTACTCGCCAGTTCTCTCGAGTCTCCATACGCTTGCCTGTGTGATTCTCCACTTGGGACCTCCTCTCCTAGCCTTCACTTGGCCCTTTCTTACTTACCTGCTGATAATAATCACAAATGATACTAGCAACAGCTACCACTTAGGGAGTTACTACTATGACCCTAGCACTTTATTTGTACTAAGCCATGGTAAGGGGTTAACCCCTTTTTCAGTCAAGGTAACTGAGGCTCCAGTACTTTGGCCACCTGATGCAAAGAACTGACTTATTTGAAAAGACCCTGATGCTGGGAGGGATTGGGGGCAGGAGGAGAAGGGGACAACAGAGGATGAGATGGTTGGATGACATCACTGACTCAATGGAAATGAGTTTGAGTAAACTCCAGGAGTTGGTGATGGACAGGGAGGCCTGATGTGCTGCAGTCCATGGGGTGGCAAAGAGTCGGACACGACTGAACGACTGTACTGAACTGAACTGAGGCCCAGAGAGATGGAGGCATTTGCCCAAGGCTAGACTTAACAGATGTGAAGAACTGACTCCTTGGAAAAGACCCTGATGCTGGGAAAGATTGAAGGCAGGAGGAGAAGGGGACGACGGAGGATGAGATGGTTGGATGGCATCACCGATTAGATGGACATGAGTTTGAGCAAGCTCCAGGAGTTGGTGATGGACAGGGAGGCCTGGCGTGCTGCAGTCCATGGGGTCACAAAGAGTTGGACACAACTGAGCAACCAAAGGCTTATAATAGATAAACCTGGGATTTGGTTAAGGAACAAAGCCCAGGCATCTGGCTCTGAAACCTGGGACACAATATGGTCACCCTCCTTATGAGGGAGTGGGGCTGTCCCTTGTCCCTGGCCTTACCCCCCAGGCCAGGTAGGTTGGCTCCATCAAGGGTATGCTTGCCTCCTTGCCTCATAATTGCCCTTCTGATGCACACACCCGTCTTCTGGCATCTGCCTCAGCATCTAGCCCAAGACCTGGCACATAGTAGGTGCTGAATTTGTCAAGTCATCATCTGTAGAGGTTGGAGTGTTCCCTGGGCCAGTTAAGGCACGGTAGCTCCCTTGGCAACTGACCTTAGGCTCCCAGGCTCCGCCCCGGCCCTTTCTCCCAGGTGTTTGCCTTGGGAGCTGGCCGTGGTGCTGAAGGGCCAGCAGCCCACCGCAGTTCTTAGCTCTGTGTCCCGTTTGGCTACTTCCTGAGCCCTGCCTAGCCCCAGCTCCGTGGGCCAGCCCATCTTTCTTTAATGAGACGGTTTCCTGAGGGCCTGCTGTGTGCAGGCTCCGTACACCCATGGAGCAGGGATCAGGGACAGCCACTTAGGACACTCCAATTATTCATCAAATATTTATGGGGTATCTTTATGTCTCTGAAAAGCCTTTGAGCAACCTGGGCTTCAGTTGAACGCCAAGTAGAACTTCAAGGGCTTCAAGCAGAAGGGATGGCATGGGCTAAGGCCTGCAGGTGTGGAGGTGAGAGGCACGTCTTGAGGGATGCCCGCCTCTGGACTCTGCTGTCCACCAACCCGAATTTTTGATCGGCGATTCTCTCTTTGGTATCCCCTGCAGCCCTGAGCCACCAGCATCAGTGGCTCCAGTGCCCTGCCACCCAGGGTGGGACCCAGACAAGGTGCTAAGAACTGTGGGGACGAAATGGAGGGGTGCCAACCCCTAAGCAGGAGGCTAGCATCTCTGTCCTGGGAACAGAGGGAGCCAGGTCATGTTCTGTGGCCAGATTAGCATTTTAGAGAGACCTCTGGCCTGTGTGGGGGCAGGGATGGATGTAGTGGTAATCCTGGCCATGGATGAGGCCTCCTCTTGAAGGGGCCAGAGCCCTCCTCCTCCCCCAACCTTAAAAAGAGTGAAAATCCCCTTTCTGGTTCTGCTGCAGCCCAAACAGCAGTGGGAAATAATCACTTTTCACAGGCCTCTTATCCACAGCCAAGCCCTGCTCCCGTTTAATCAGCAGTGCCAGTGTGACTTGAAGATTCCTGGGCTTGAGAGATCAGGAGAGGGGTTAAAGAAAATTACCCTCGCCTCCTCCATGCTAATGTAATCTCTAACCAGATCTGCCTAGCCACAGCTCAAATTGCTTTTTAGATTAACATTTAATTATTAACAGGGTCCCCTGGAAGGCCTCGGGCTTGGGGCTTGGAACGGGAATGGGGGAGGGAGCGGTAGGAGGGGGTGGGGTGGGCTAGTACTCTGGCTGCCTTGCAGAGAGAGTTGGGGGGGTTGGATGGGGAAGGGGCAGGGGAGAGTGGGGTCAGGAAAGGAGTGAGAAAGGAGACAGCAAGGAAGAAGAGAAGCGCCAGGAGAGAGGGGCAGAGAGAACAAGCGACAGAGAGACAGGGAAGCAAAAGACAGACAGACAGTGGACCCGCCTGTCGTAGGGGAGGGGCCGTGCACCCTTGCGGCACTCTTGGGTGAGGGTCCCTCCACCCTTCTGTCCTGGTCAAGGTCAGGCAGATCCTGCCCCTTCCAGTACAGGGGGGCCTTGAGCTTTCTGAGGCCTTGTGCTGGCCCGGCCCGGCTCGGCTCGTGGTGGTAGGAACCCATCCAGAGAAGGGAGCCACTCAGGCCACACAGTCAGGCTCCAACCCAGCTCTCCATGGCTCGAAGTCCAGTGCTCATTGCCCCTCCCAGATCCTGGTCCTCCTGCCTCAACTTCAAATTCTTCCTGGCAGGTGGGGCTGGGCTGGGGGCAGAGAAAGGGTGAAGGAGAGTGAGGCTTCAAGTGCAGTGCAGGGGTTGGAGGTGAGAATTGCGGGGTTAGGGGGGAGGTGGGCGGGGGCACTGCAGCCCGCGCTGAGTGAAGGTCATGAGGCCTGGGGAATAGCAGGCATCGCCTTCACCTGTTGTTGGCGAACTTGGAGTCCCAACTGTCCACTCGGCACTTAACAGCATGGGTTTTATCAGCCTCCTGTCTGGGCTCCTCTCGACTGCATTTAAACCCCGCTGGGTGTGGACTGAGCCCTGTGTCTTGCACACAGCTAGTGTCCTGGATTGTGTTGGAAAACCACACAGTAATATCGCCTCCTCCGATCGTCTGGGCCACTCCCCATCAGGATCCCACGAGGGAAACTGAGACTCAGAGAAGGGTTGTGACTTCAAGGTCACTCAGCCAGTCAGAACCCTGGGGCTTGGCCCCTGCCTGGCAGGTGCCATCCTAAGGCCTCCGGGGCTGGCCCTTTACTCTAAACTCCTAGTCCCACTGGACGCCAGGACGGCCTGGCATGACCTCTTCTCAGCCACAACCCATCTTTGGCCTTGAGTGGAGCCACAGAGGCCAGAAGGGGCAGCTCCCGGGAGGAGGGAAGGCTGGGAGCGGCCTTCACAGGGTCACAGCCGCCTCCTGCTGTGGAGGTGTGTCCCTGCCTCCCACCTGCTCAGGGCCACCCCAGCTGGCATGGCGAAGGCAGACTCTGACCTACAGGATGCCTGGAGGAGAGTTCTGCCCACTGGCTCTTTAGGGAGATATCAGAGGCCGAGGGGAGAGGCCAGACAATTCCACTTCAAGCAGGCCGGCCTTGGGAGCATGCAGTCTGGTTGGATATTCTGTCTTGGCAGGATGTCCTCACAGATTTCCATCCTCCCAGCACATGGCACAGGGCTGGTCCCCAAAAGATGCTCCAGGAGTGTTTGCTGCCTGAATGAGTGAATGAATGGCTGGGTAAACGACGGCCACCTCAGAATAGTTCCGTCCTGGAGGCAGGGCCTTGCTCTAGCCATCTCAGGATTGCTCTGCCCACATGGCCCTCCCAGATTGTCCTCTGTGAATGTGCATGGGATGAATCAGTGGCCTCCTGGGGACCCTCTCTTCCTCCTCCCCTGCCTTTCGTCTCTCTTTCTGTGATCCTAGAGCCTCCTGGAGAGGAGCCAGAGACTGGGGAGAAGCACGACCTTGCTTCTGCTCCTTCCTGCCCAGCTGCCTGCGAGATGGGAGGCGGCCCCAGCCCCCAGCATGGAGCCAAGGCTGGAGGCCCGAGGCGGCAGGCCCTGGCTGGGGTTGATGCCCTCAGGCTGTGCCCCCTGAAAGCTGTGTGACCGTGGGCACATGACATCCCCTCTCTGTGACCGGTTCCTCATCTGTGAAATGGGCCTAGAGATAGAAGCCACCAGGGAGGCTGCTCGGAGGAGGACGGGCTGAGGTGTAACAGACTGGATGGGTGTGGGGCGTGGCCCAGAGGGAGCGCTCCTCGATGCACGCTGCTATTATTAGCACCAGCTGGGTATTGTTAGTTTCAAGCTCCCTGTTCCCACTGGCAGCATGGGGAGGGGTGGCTCCCCAACACCCCCTGCAGCCAGACAGGCTGGAAGGGATGACAAAAGGCGGGCAGGGCCAAAGGCCCCAGTTCCCTGTTCTTCTAATAAATATAAAGGCAGCCTTTAGACATCCGTCTGCTGTGCATTGTTCTGCCAAGGCGAGCAGCAGACTCAATTCCTCCTTGGACTCAGGAAGTTCCTTCCTTTCTTTCCCCTCCCCTGTCACATTTCCTTTATCTAAATCCTCAGCTATGAAAGGGCATATCGACAGCTGGGGGCATTATCTGGTGGAGGGGACCTTTTCCTAGGGGTGCCTCCGAGATAAGGCATCTTATCAGCCCCCGAGTCAGGGACGGTAGCCAAATCAGTCTAATCATTGAGGCTTGAGACGTTCCCCCCTCCCCACCCCCCACTTTTATATTATTAAAGTCACAAAAGACCTTGGGCTTCTAAACAGCCTGATTTGCAGATAGGGTTTCAAAACGAGCAGCTCTCCCAGGATGGTCCCTGCTGAGGGAGTAGTCATGAGTCGGGGTGGGGGCTCTGGGCAGCTGGCTTTCTGCAGGCGGGTTGATGCCAAGCAGAGAGGGGGTGTGGGAGGTCACTGAAAGATCATGACTGTCTTAAGCACCTGCTCCAGTCCTCTCTCCAGTTTGCTGTGTGACCTTTTGCAGGACACTTGGCTTCTCTGGGCCCCACATCACTTCATCTGACAGTAACTAAATTCATGGATTTGGCCCATCATTCAACACCTCTTTATTAAGCGATTGCTCTCTGCCAGGCTTTGGGGAGAAAGAGACAAATAAGACACGGTCCTTGCCCCCGAGAAACTCAACAGTCCAGCGGAGAGAAACAGACACGAAAATCGGCAGTTACAACTCTGTGTGATTAGGGTCATGAGTGGGGATGCCCAGAGGAGGGGAGCCCGAGTCTGAGTTACAGGGATCAGGTGGCAGTCCCGTAAGTGGACAGACCAGCGCCAGCAAAGGTTTGGGGGCCAGTGGGCTGGAGGAGCAAGGAGAGATGGCGGAGGGTGGTGGGGCAGGTCATGGTGGCCTTGAGGGCCAGGTAAAGAGGGTCCGGCTCTCTTCTGGCACCAGAGAAGCTTTGGGCCAGTAAGAAGGTTGTTTTGTCTTGTTTGCAGATGATATGTGTGTATGTGCTCAGTCGCTTCAGTCACGTGCGACTCTTTGCGACCTCATGGACCATAGCCTGTCAGGCTCCTCTGTCCATGGGATTCTCCAGGCGAGAATACTAGAGTGGGTTGCTGTTTCCTTCTCCAGGGGATCTTCCCAACCCAGGGATTGAACCCGTGCGTCCTATGTCTCCTCCTTTGGCAGGCCGGTTCTTTACTGCTGAGCCACCTTGGAAGCAGTAGATAACGTGGGTGATACCAGACTGTCCTCTGCCCTCCCTCACCGGACTCCACCCCGCACCTGCCCCGGTAGCAGGGCACAGGGTTCCTGGGAGAAGGGGCAGGGGGTTGGGGTACTGGGGGCCCAGGAAGATATCCCTCTTCTCCACGTGCAGCCGGCCGCTCAGACGGCTGGTCCTCCACGCGCACGGGACAGACTGAGCCAGGCGGCTGCTCCAGGAAAGCTGAGCTGAGGCCTTCCCGTGGACTCCGTCTCCCCTGGGGAATCCTCTGTGGCCCCCAAGCTGGGCCTCGTGGTCTCTCACATACCCCAGAACTGCCTGGGTGTCCACATCTAAGCACGCTGAAACCAGAGCCCCATGGGAAGGGCATTTGCTGGGGTCTGGTGTTAGTTGATCAGTCGTGTCTGATCATTGTGACCCCATGAACTGTATGTATCCCACCAGGCTTCTTTGTCCACGAGATTCTCCAGGTGAGAATCCTGGAGTGGGTAGCCGTTCCCTTCTCCAGAGGATCTTCCCGACCCAGGGATCGAACCCGGGTCTCCCACATTGTAGGCAGATTCTTGACTGAGCCACCAGGGGAGCCTGAGAGAGGCTGGGGAGGCCCCAGAATAGGCGGCCTACCCCTCACCCAATAAGCACTGCAGCCCCCGGCTTGCCCTTTTCCACTGAAAAGCAGGCTAGGGTGCTTGACCCCTGAGGAAGGGGGTGTGCTGGATAGGGGCTGGGCTTCTGGGCACCTGGCGATTGGCCAGAGGTGAGAAGGACCATCCCGGGTGGCTGGGCTGGGCCAGGAACCTGGAGAAGACTGACCTGGGAGGGATCACAGAGGTGCTTTTACAAGGTCAGCGAGGGGCAGGGACTCCCCGGGGGTCACACAGGCACGGAGGTGGGGGAGCTTCTGGGCCTGCAGCCCAGGTTTCCTCTGGGTGCTGACCTCTCTCCTTCGCTGCCCAGCACGGTGCCAGCCTGCGGGCAGCAGTGCAGCCCAGTGCAGAGGGGCCAGGCTCACCCAGCCCCTGGCAGCTGAGGGCCCCGGGGAGGGCACCGTCTCCCTCTGGGTTTTGTCTTTGAAAAGAGAGGGCTTGCTGGGGCCCGGCTGGCCTCTCCCCTCTGTCCCCCTAAGTGTCAGAGCAGCGAGAGGTGGCTGGTGCTCTGGGCTAGAGTGGGGACCTGAGGCCGGGCTGCCAGGGTGCCCCCAGGCCTCTCACCTTCCAGGCAGGCACACGATGGTGTGTGTGTTTCCGTGGACGGCCCGTGTGTGCTGAGAGGTGCTGGAGGGGCGTGTCACTTGGGGTGGGCAAGGGTGCGTCCGGGTGTGCCAGGAAAATGGATGTGGTGAGCGCCTCCGGGTGTGTGCGGACGCCCAGCACGGTGGGTGGCGTGTCCGAGGGGGCCTGGCTGCCCCCAGGAGTGTGGTGTGTCCCCAAGGGCCCCCAGCGCGGCCTACTGCCGGCTTGCTCACGTCCCGAGTCTCCGGGGAGCGGCACCTCCTTCCGCAGTCAAGGGCTTTCATCCCTGCAGTAAACCCCACTTCATTCCCTTCTTCAACTGTGTAATTTCTGCCTGATTGTAATGGCATATTTTAAAATTACCAGAAATCAAAGCCAGGAAGCGGATACCGAAGCTTTTATCGCGTCGCTGCGTTAAGGCTGGCGATTGGGGGGTTGGGGAGGGGAGGCATTAGACCCACCGACCCTCCCCCATCCACCACCCATCTCTCTCTCCCTCTCTCTTTTTTTTTTCTGAGACAGTAATAGGAGAAAATTGGTTTTGAAACTGAATAAAAGTCCCTTTCAGAGTAAATCATTTTTTTCAGGGTACCTTTGCTGAAAGTAAAATAGAGCATAATGAAAGGTGGGGACGTGATTGTCTTTCATTTACCGAGAGTCCAGGACAGACAGGGGGCTGCAGCCGTCTCGGGGAAATACAAGATTGGAATAATTGCTCGGTAACAAGGAGCTTGTTGTGAAATTAGTATCTTAAGAAAGTAGTGAAAAAAGGCTTTTCCTCATGAATACTTCATTATTAGAAGAAAGCGGCAGAATTTAGGGCTCCAGACACCTGTTTAGTATTAAATAACTTCCCTTTCTTCCCCTTCAACACACCCTCCCCTCCGCTTTCTTCTTTTTTAAAACCAGCCGCCCCGCTTGGCAGCTCGGGCCTTGGCGGTGGGGGTGGGGATGGGGCACCCGGGCTGGGTGATCCTCAGCAGTGTCCGGGGTTGAGCCTATACCTGGGCCCACCTTTCCCTGGCAGGAAACATCCCGCCCTCTCCCCATCCATCCAGGGCAGGCCCTGCCCGTGTCATCTTGCCCCTCAGAGGCTCCAGGTTCTCGGGGAAAGTGAGGTTTTGTGTAGCTAAAAATGCTCACTTCTGTGTGAATCTGGGTGAGTGAGCCCACGTGGACCTGTCCGGAGCCACGTCTGAGCCGCCCTGGGTGGGCCTTGCCTTTTCTGTTTGGGCTTGGGGACTCATTCAGGGGGCCTGGTGGCCTTTCGGGCCTGGTCTCAGGGCTCAGTCTGAGACCAAGGTCAGACTCAGCACAGGTCACCCCCGGTTCTCGCGGGGACCCCACCCTGGATATCTCACCCTTCCAGGGGTACTGTGAGAAGTCTCTAGACTGGGGTGGTGGCGGGGAGACCAACACTTCAATGAGTGGGAACCCTGTGTGTCACGGGCAGTTCCCAGACACCCCTCCCCTCCGTGTAGCTTCCCGAGATGACCCTACAGATGGGAGGTCTGTGCCCTTCATGAGCTCAAGGCTGAAGGTGGGGAGCGGGGAGGAGGACGGAGGGGGGTTGGTACAGATTTGCTGGCAGGTGGTTACGAGAGAATGGAGCCCACCGCCACCTGAAGGAACATGGAGGGGAACTGCTGAGAGAGCATGGAGTGGGCGAGGGTCAGAGCACGCCTGGGGGCATCTGGGAAGCCCCTGGGAGCAGGGGTGAGTCGGGCTGGGTGGGGAGCTGGGAGATAGGCCTGGAGCGGCCCATGTGACCAGCACCTCCTCTCCCCTCTTCACAGGGACCCCACAGCAGAGCACGCCCCGCTGTGGGCCCCCAGCTCAGCCATGCTGGCCTGTCTGCAGAGGACCCAGAACGCCCCCGGCCAACACCTGGCCTGCCCGACCAAGAGCCTGGAGCTGCGCAAGTGTGAGTGACACGCCCTCCCTGCAGCCCTGGCCCCTACCCTTTCCTCTGCCCGCTCCAGGCCCCGGGGCTGGCATCCTCCGGGACACGCCGAGTTCACCCCGCCTCGGGCCGTGGCAGGGCAGCTCTCAGGCGGGGAAAGCCGTCCCCATTCCAGCGTGTCCCCTTACTGCCAGCCTGCTCTGGCCGCTCTGTGCCCTCCCAGGCCTCTGGGAGGCTGGGGTCCCTCCCTGACAGTGGCACCCACTCCCTTTGCCTGGCTGACACCCACCGGGCGCGACCTTCCTCCCCAGCAGCCTCCTCTGGCCACTTACCAGCACTGGGACCCCAACCCCAGCACTTCCTCCGTGGCCTGCCACATGCCATGTCTGTCTGTGTCAGCAGAGAGTAGGATCACGGGAAAGCAAACATGCTTAACCCTGGGACAACGCAGGTTTGAACCGTGTGGGTCCACTTATACATGGATATTTTTCAGTAGTGAACGCTATAGTACTCCAGGGTCCACGCTTGGTGGAGGAACCGAGGACGTGGAGGGCCAACTGTAAATTATGTTCAAATTAACCCCCATATCGTTCAAAAGTCAACTGTCGTCCCAAATGGGATCCAGCTTGGGGCTTGGATTGCTGTGTGGTCTTGGGCATGTCCTTTCTCCTCTCTGGACCTTGGTTTTTTCAATGGGTCAAGTTAGGGATCTGGACTTGGTAACTTCCAAGGGTCTGTCCTTTACCATACAGGAGAGGGGTCCCAAGCCCTCTGAGCCGATTATTCTTAACCACCATAGATTTGTTGTTGTTTTTGTTATTTTTTAAGTATTTAGAAACATTTTAAAAAGTAGGGAGATATGCATAAAAATCTGGATCTAGTGTGTCTTGAATCAGAAAATCTGGTAACACAGGCCTGTGTTCCTCCTGTACTGCAGCTATCGGTTAGAACAGAACGCCTGCGTCTTTAAAGGGATATTCCTCTCCAGTTCACCACAGTCCCCAGTCCCCACCCTTCCCTATTGTAGCACAGGATTACCATTTATTACTGTGTTTATATTGTTGCTTTATTCTTTTTTTAATATGTATTTATCTTTAGATAGGGGCTTCCCTGGTGGTTCAGAGGTGAAGAATCCACCTGCCAGTGCAGGAGACATGGGTTCGATTCCAGGTCTGGCAATATCCCTCTGGAGAAGGAAATGACAACCCACTCCAGTATTCCTGCCTGGAGAATCCCATGGACAGAGAAGCCTGGGGGGCTACAGTCCATGGGGTCTCAAAGAGAGCCGCTGAAGAACAATCTTTAGACGATAATATACTCACGTAGTCCAGTGTTCCAAAGGAATAAAGGGGTAGAGAGACAAAGCCTCCTCTCCACTCCTGTGTGTTCCCCAGATGTTCTATGCACGTGCCAGCAAGTACGTGTGTCTGCACAGACCGTACCCACTGTCTGACGCCTCACTTTTCTCACTTAGCAACACATCCTGCATGTCAGCATCCGAAGAGCTCCCTCATTCTTTGCACGTAGTTTCTTGTAGCGCGGACGATCCATTGTTTTCTTGGCCCGTCCCCTAAGGAGAACCGTGCCCCACCTGCCATTACAAGCAGCGCAGCAACAAACTGCCCCTGGGTATGTGCCACAGAGATGTGAGTAAAACCACACCGTAGATTTCTGCAAGAGGAAATACGGGCTCAAAGGTATGTGCATTTGTAACTTTGACGGATGTGGTTTGATTTATCTGTTCATCCTCTTGATCTATTTTTCCCCCACTGGGTCTTGTCCTTATTGATTTATAGGAGCTCTTTGTATATGATGGAATTAGACTTCTGTCTCTTCTATGAACTGCAGATGTTTCCCCCAGATTGTCATTTGTCTTTGATTCTGTCATGGAGGACTTTTTTTTGGTGAAGTGAAATTTGTCAGTATTTCCTTTTATGGACTTTGGATTTTGTGTCATACTTAATGTTGTTTCTCATTCTGAGGCTGTTAAAAAAAAAAAAAGAGAGAGGGAGCTTCCCCAGGGTTTCTTCTAGTTCTTCTCTGGTTTAATTTTTAAAATATATAATCTTTGATATGTTTGGTAATTTATCTGGTGCAAAGTTGGGGTATGGATACAAGTATATTCAAATATCAGTGCAATGCTGGTTTAATTATTGTAGCAGTATAATACACCTTTGTTGAGATATTATTCACGTACCATACAATCCACCCATCCGAGTGTACCCTTCAGTGGTTTATATACTTACAGAATTTTGCAACCATCACCCCAGTCCATTTTAGGGCATTCCTGTCAGCTCAGAAGAAATCCCTTTACCCACTCCTTCATCTTCCGTTCTCTACAGGTTCCTCTCTCTCGGCCTTTACTGGGAAGGGACCATACAGTACGTGGCCTCCTGTGACTGGCTTCTTGCCCCTGCACAGCGTTTGCAGGGCTCACCCGTGTCATAGCATGTGTGTAACACATTTTAATACTTGGTGGTGCTTCCTGCTTGTTATTCATCATTCTCTTATGCAAAAACCTCTTGGTTCTATTAGTTTTCTGTCTGGACCACAGAATCAACTTATCTAGGTAAGAACAAAATCCTGTTTGGGTTTTTACTGGGATTGCATGCAATTTATAAATTAATTTAGGAAGAAGTGACACTTTTGTGATGTCTTTCCCTCCAATAACATGGTCTGTCCCTTTCTGTTTGTTCAGACTTTCTTCCGTGTCCCTCAGGAACGGGTTAGTACTGTCTTCGTTTAGACCTTTGCACATTTTTAAAGTTTCCTGCCTCTGGAACATTAACCTTTCGTGGCTAATCTTTTCTTCCGTAAGTGTTTAAATAAAGGCTATTAACTCCTGCCACCTTACTGAATTTTGTTGTTTATAAAGCTTTTTCAATTTCATCTCTTAAGTTTTCCAGTTACACTATCAAATCATTCGTAAGCAATAATTTGACCTCCTGCTTTGCAAGTTTTATACCTTGATTTCTTTGTCATATTAAGGTTGCCTACTATCCCTGGAACAATAAAAAATAATCGTGGTCACAATAGACATTCTTGCTTTGTCTCTGACTTTAACCAGAACCTTCTAGGATCTCCTCATAACACAAAATGCTGGTCTAGGGGCAGATACTTTATCAGGTTAAAAATAAGTGTCTACCTATTCCCGTTGTATTAAGAATTTTAAAAATCAAGACTGGAATTTGAACTTCTCAGTGTCTGTGAAACTGATCATAGGTTGTTTTTTTTCCTCCCTTGTTCTCTTAATGTGAATAATAATACAGATTTCTTAGTAATGAACCAACCTTGCCTTCCTGGTTGGTTCCCACTTGGTCATGAGAAATATTTCTTTGTAACATACCATGGGGTTGCATTTTCTATTTAATAGTTTTACTTCAATTTCATCAGTGACATTCGGCTTTAGTTTTCTTTCTTGGGAACAGTTTTTGTTGGGTTTTAGCGTCAGTGTTACACTCACTTCACAAAGACAGTGGAGGCTTTCCTCCTTCCTCTGCTTTATAAGATCGTAAGTAGAAATGGATTATCTGTTCTTTAAAGATTGGTTGATCCTCCATGAAGCAGTCTAGGCCAGTGCATTTATTTGGGGGAGGTGGAGGTCTGGGTAGCACTGAGATATTCGCCATTCCTTCCGTAATGATCGATTTAAAGGTTCTTGAATGAATTTGGTAAATTATGTTTCTCTAGAAAAGTACCCGTTTTATCCAGGTTTTAAAATTTATTTGCCTGAGGCTTCCGAAAATAAATTCCTTTAAATGACTATGTTACCCTTGTTTCTGATACTGTATATTTTGTGCTCCCCCTTTTGATTAGGTTAGTTAGCTAATGAGGTTATCTACCCCCCTCCTTTCCAAAATGAAGCATCTTTAGGATCCATTTATTAGTAATTACCCTTTTCTGGTTTCTAATTCATTAATTTATGCATTTGTCTTTATTAAAAGGCTCCTGCTTTGCTTTTTAAAAAAATTTTTGAGAGGCTTAGATCTTTATACTGCTAAACAAGAAAAAAAGGAAAATTAAGGCTCTGAATTCTCCGAGCACTGCTTTAGATGTATCCTATAGGTTCTAACGTGTATTTTTATCAGTACTTTCTAAATACTCTATGGGCTTCCCAGATGGCCCTAGTGCGTAAAGAATTCACCCGCCAATGCAGGAGACACAACAGACTCGGGTTTGATCCCTGGGTTGGCAAGATCCCTGGAGGAGGGAGTGGCTACCCACTCCAGTATTCTTGCCTGGATAATCCCATGGACAGAGGAGCCTGGCAGGCTACAGTCCATGGGGCCACAGAATTTTGGTTCTGATTTCTTCTTTGGCTTCAAGCTCATCTGAGTTCCATCTATGAGCCCAGGTAGTGGGTGCTTTTGTGTTTTGTTATTTCTAGTTCTATTGCATTATAATCAGATAATACTAAGATTTCTACTTTTTTGGACTTCAGTGAAGTTTTCTTTGCCATATGATCTCTGGGTTTTTTGTGAGTTTTATGACTTTTTATGGGAATTTGAAAAGATGTAGCTTTTTTTCAGGGCTCAGAGTTTAGTATTTACTAATTATATCTACCCCATTAATTCAGTTCAGTTCAGTCACTCAGTTGTGTCCGACTCTTTGCGACCCCATGGACTGCAGCATGCCAGGCTTCCCTGTCCATCACCAGCTCCCAGAGCCTGCTCAAACTCATGTCCATCCAGTCGGTGATGTCATCCAACCATCTCATCCTCTGTCGTCCCCTGCCTTCAATCTTTCCCAGCATCAGGGTCTTTTCCAATGAGTTGGTTCTTCGCATCAGGTGGCCAAAATATTGGAGTTTCAGCATCCATCCTTCCAATGAATATTCAGGACTGATTTCCTTTACAATTGACTGGTTTGATCTCCTTGCAGTCCAAGGGACTCTCAAGAGTCTTCTCCAACACCACAGTTCAAAAGCATCAATTCTTTGGCGCTCAGCTTTCTTTATAGTCCAACTCTCACATCCATACATGACCACTGGAAAAACCATAGCTTTGACTAGTGGGACATTTATTGGCAAAGTAATGTCTCTTTTTAATATGTTGTCTAGGTTTTTCATAGCTTCTCTTCCAAGGAGCAAGTGTCTTTAATTTCATGGCGGCAATCACCATCTGCAGTGATTTTGGAGCCCAAGAAAAGAAAGTCTGTCACTGTTTCCATTGTTTCCCCATCTATTTGCCATGAAGTGATGGGATCAGATGCCATGATCTTTGTTTTCTGAATGTTGAGTCTTAAGCCAGCTTTTTTACTCTCCTCTTCTATTTTCATCAAGAGGCTCTTTAGTTCCTCTTTGCTTTCTGCCACAAGGGTGGTGTTATCTACATATCTGAAGTTATTGATATTTCTCCCGGCAATTTTGATTCCAGCTTGTGCTTCATCCAGCCCACCATTTCACATGATATACTCTGCATATAAGTTAAATAAGCAGGGTGACAGTATACAGCCTTGACGTACCCCTTTCCTGATTTGGAACCAGTCTGTTGTTCCATGTCCGGTTCTATTGCTTCTTGACCTGTATACAGATTTCTCAGGAGGCAGATAAGGTGGTCTAGCATTCCCATCTCTTGAAGAATTTTCCACAGTTTGCTGTGATCCACACAAAGACTTTGGCATAATCAATAAAGCAGCAGTAGATGTTTTTCTGGAACTCCCTTACTTTTTCGATGATCCAGCAGATATTGGCAATTTGATCTCTGGTTCCTCTGCCTTTTCTAAATCCAGCTTGAACATCTGGAAGTTCTTGGTTCACATACTGTTGGAGCCTTCTTGGAGAATTTTGAGCATTACTTTGCTAGCGTGTGAGATGAGTGCAATTGTGCAGTAGTTTGAACATTCTTTGGCATTGTCTTTCTTTGGGATTAGAATGAAAACTGACTTTTTCCAGTCCTGTGGCCACTGCTGAGTCTTCCAAATTTGCTGGCATATTGAGTGCAGCACTTTTCCAGCATCATCTTTTAGGATTTGAAATAGCTCAGCTGGAATTCCATCACCTCCAATAGCTTTGTTCATACAGATTGTTCCTAAGGCCCACTTGACTTCTCATTCCATGATGTCTGGCTCTAGGTGAGTGATCACACCATCATGGCTATCTGGGTCATGGAGATCTTTTATGTAGAGTTCTTCTGTGTATTCTTGCCACCTCTTCTTAGTATCTTCTGCTAGGTCCATACCATTTCTGTCCTTTAGTATACCTATCTTTGGATGAAATGTTCCCTTGGTATCTCTAGTTTTCTTGAAGAGATCTCGAGTCTTTCCCATTCTATTGATTTCCTCTATTTCTTTACACTGATCACTGAGGAAGGCTTTCTTATCTCTCCTTGCTATTCTTTGGAACTCTGCATTCAAATGGGTGTATCTTTCCTTTTCTCCTTTGCCTTTTGCTTCTCTTCTTTTCTCAGCTATTTGTAAGGCCTCCTCAGACAGCCATTTTGCCTTTTTTGCATTTCTTTTTCTTGGGGATGGCCCCATTAATTAGGTCTTGTGTATTGTACTTACCTGTCATGATAGAGAAATGGAGTAGATGCCTACTGGTAATGTGTGCCAGTCTGCTGCTGCTTGTAGCTCCTAAAGCTTTGGCCTTATAAATGGTGATGCAATGCTATTTAATGCACAGATATTAGTACCTTAAATCTTCATAGTGAATTGCATCCTTCTTGGCTGTATTTAATACTTTTTGGCTTGGATTCAACTTTATCTATTAAGATGGTAACCTCATATTAAGATGCTTTTTTAATTCACAGTTTTTCTTGAAACCTTTGCCAGTCCTTTTATTTCAACCTTTCTGAATTACTTTGTTTAGCTGTGACTCATATAATATAGAGTTGAATTAAGCTTTGTGATCCAATCTGAATGCCTTTTAAAAAATGTTTAATAGGAGAGTTTAGCCCATTTACATTTATTGATGCAACAGATGTCTGGTATTAGTTCAGTCATGCAGTGCTTTGTTTCAATGGCTTTGAAAAGTCTTTCCCCGTGTGATCTAAGTTCTCTGTGTACCTACTAATCATAGGAAAGGCTGGGATCCTTTTTCCAGTGCTGCAGTGTTCAACAGTTCCCTAATTTTCTATTTCTTTGACACGGCGTCTATTCCATCTACCCTAAAATGAACAAAATGATGAAATTAGTGTATATCCTTCTCTCTATAGCATTTTCTCGGTGTTCACGTCATCCTTTTAAACCTCTATTAACTGACTTCAGCTTTAAATATCTTTTGATCCCAGCTATTAAAAATGAGGACACCTGTGTATTTATTTATACTTCTGATCCCCTCTCTCCCTTCTTATTGATACCATTACCTTCCTCCCAAGGGCTTGTGCTGTTAGCGTCTGGTTGCATCACCACAGGCCGTTCCGTCGCAGGGTCCTAGATGACTAGGGGCCGTGCTCGCCACCAGCTCTCTTGCCTTGTTGCCCATCATCTGAAGTTGCCCTCTAGTCCACAGCTTAAGGCCTCCTGTGAACCACACTCCTGGAATCCCCACAAGTTCAGCACGGTCTGGAACTTTCTACTTGAATGAGCAAAGAAATCATTCCTGGGTCACTCTGTTTCCTTGAGGATTTTTTTGCAGACCTTGTTCTGTTCTTTTCGAGTGTTGCATGTTACCATGGAGAAGCTGAAGCCTGCTCCTTCCTCCTCTAGGTTTCATTTTGATCTTTCCACATCTTTCATGCCATGACTCTCCGAGCCTGAGTCTTGGGGTTGACCCTTCCAAGTCTGTCTTTTCCTGGAGTCCGTGCCCTTCGACAGGCAGCTCCCAGGCGTGTGCTCTGTTACTCCAGTTTCCTTTTGTGTGTCTTCCCCATGCGCCCTCTTCTAATGAATGCCTTCCCAACTGTCTCCCTTGCCTTTTGCTCACTCTTCATCCTGTTTTCTGTGCCGCCTTTTTTCTCCCTGTGCTCATTCCATTTCTCCTTTCATAAGTTTCTTTTTATCCTACTCTTTGCATTTTTGCCTTAGAGAAACACTTGCTTACTACATTATTGGCTTCACAATGAAATATTTAGCCAAAACCTTCCTCTCTTCTGTGGCCACATTTTTTTCTGATGCAGAGTGGTTTGTTTTTTTCCCCAACCATTATTATGGCCTTTTCCTTCCCTTTTCTTATATATTTTGATTAGGTCCTAGGCTGGTTCAGTTTTGATTACTTGCCTCCGGAGGGTATTTCCAGGAAGACAAGGTTGGGGGGGGAGGGGGTGGACCTAAGATATTATATCAACATCCTCAGAACTGAAGGTCCTCGGATGGTGTTCTTTCGGAGATAGGGGTTTAGAGAAATATTTGTCTGCCTCATCAAAAACAGAACAATGACAGATAAGCTGGAAGGGCTTTCCGTTTCAAGGAAAAGTGTTTTTCATGCACAGCCCCTCTTCCCTCCTTTACACAGCCTCCAGGGAGAACACATTTTCTTTTATAAAATTAGATACTTCACTGAATAGATTGTCCGTGGCACATAATTCAGAAAGCATAAGAATTTACAGTGAAAAATAACTCCCCTTCCCAGAGGAAACCAGCATTAGCAGTTTTTTAAATACCCTCCCGAAAAATGCATGCCTGTGGGAGGGACAGCAAATACCTTTTATGTCAACATGCACAGCCCGATGCTTCTCGGCGCCTCGCCTTTTTCTCCTTCCTGATGTAGCTGGGAGATCACTCCCCACCTGACAGGAAGCGTGCCCTCGCCCCAGGTTAACGTAGCATCTTGACCCGTCTCTCCATGGACGGACATTTAGGCTGTTTCTAGTCTCTTGCTCTTCCAAACAGGGCTGCAGTGAACACCACCTTCGGCCATGTATGTATATCTGTGCAAAAATAATATTCCAGGATGGGCTTGCTGGCTTAGACGGTCTGTGCATTTTAACCACTGTCCAGGTGCCAGGGTTTCCTGCTTGCCCTCTGCTGCCAGCAGGCTGGAGGCAAGTGCTGGGCATGATGACCCGGCTGGTCCTCCCCGCTCTGAGGCCGGAACCAGAGAATGTGGTGCGCGTGTGTGCTCAGTCTCTTCAGTCCTGTCCGACTCTTTGTGACCCTATAGACCATAACCTGCCAGGCTCCTCTGTCCGTGGGATTCTGCAGGCAAGAATACTGGAGGGGGTTGCCATGCCCTCTTCCAGGGGATCCTCCCAACCCAGGGATGGAACCCAGGTCTCCAGCATTGCAGGCGGATTCCTTTACCATCTGAGCCACCAGGGAAGCCCCAGAATACTGGAGTGGGTAGCCCATCCGTCCCTCCAGGGGCTCTTCCCAACCCAGGGATCAAACCCACATCTCTTGTCTCCTGCATTGGCAAGCGGGTTCTTTACCACTAGCACCACCCGGGAAGCCCCACGAGAATGTGGAGGGCACCAAAGATGTCCCACTTGCCCTGCCCGCTCAGACCCTCTGACATCTTTGTACTTCCTGCAAGAGTCGCTGACTCTGCCTGTAATTGAAGAGCATGGGAAAGAGGGCAGCCAGGATGGGAGATAAGCAAATTGAATTGGTGCCCTGCTGCCCGGTCAAGGCCTGGACAAGACTCCCGAGCACCCAGGCCGACCCACTTGTCCCTGTGGCGCTCCCCCCCACTTCCCCCAGGCAGAACCCAGACGGGAAGTGCTGGCCCTGAGCCTCATGGCCAGACCTCAGGCTGTGCTGTTTGTCACTAAGGGACAGAGGTCTTGACTGGGCCACATGCAGCCTGACCCTGGGTGAGCCCGTTGGGTCTCAGGGCTGGAACGCTCCCTTCTGTGAAGCGAGGGGCCAGAGCACCTAAGAAGCCATCCCCTGTGATGACGATGATGTCAGAAACCCAGTGGGGAGAAGACGTGGCCAGGTCTGAGCCCCTCTCCCGCTTCTTCCTGGGTGATGGCATCAGAGCGGCCTATCTGCACAGGGCTGCCCAGCACTGACCTCCACGAGCTCCCCGAACGTGCCAGCGAACCAGAAACGGCTGCAGTTCACCCCTGGGACCTGAGATCCGGCAGGTGGAGGACCCGGGGGCCGCGGGCAGCCACGTGTCCAGGAGCCCAGGCGGCTGGCTGCTGTATCCTGATCCAGCTGACCAAAGTGACCTGAAAGGTTGGGGGAGCGGGGAGTGAGGCGGGGAGGGAAAGTCCATCCCCCTTTCCTGCCTCAGGCCTGAGACCCGGGGCTGCTCCCAGCTGGGCAGGGCCAAACAGGACCCGCCCACCTGGGGACCATCCCCTTAATGAATATTTGACTTTCTTATCACGGTTTTGATAACACACACTTTGAGTCATGCTCCCCTGAGAGCACGGGCCAGGCAGAGGGCCCCGGTGGCAGCACGGGGGCTTGGCTGGTGCAGGGGGTGGGGGTGGGGGCCTTACTCAGTCGTCCAAGGTGGAGGGGTCTACCCCCACCCCCACCGCCCCAGGCGGCTGCCCTGGGAGAGGGTGTGAGCTTCCGCCCTCACTCTGTGGGATCTTGGGGGAGGGGTGCAGCCTTTCCTCTGTAGATGCGGGTACAGTGACCGCCCCGCCCTTGTCCCCCTGATCCCCCAGGGCACCGGCTCTGAGACCTGATGGTCTGGGGGTCAAATCCTGACTGGCCCTGAAGGGGATGTGTGTGTGGTCTTGGGCGAGTGAGTGGCCCTCTCGGGTCGCAGTTTCCTCCGCTGTGATGTGGGAATGAGAAGAAAAGGCGAGAACCCCCAGAGCCTGGCAGCAGACTCAAACCCTCTACCTGCCCCATGTCCCCCAGAGGCTGGGAGCCCTTTCCCCACACCCAGCCCGCAGAGGGACCACAGGCTCCCCAGCCTGTCTCTCCCGTCTTAAAGGGGAAAGCATCCAAGGGGTGGTGAACCCAAGAAGGTCCTGGAGCAGCTCTTCTCCCCAGTGCCCACCCCTCCTCACCCGACTCCCACCCGTCACCCCGGACCCCAAAGGCAGGAGCCCCCAGCCCCATGAGTACTCCTGCAGGTACCACTGCTTCCACTAACACTAATAAAATAAGGAAGAAACAAAGCGATTTAAGATTCCAATAAAATGAAAAACCCACCGCTGGCCACACAGCAGATTCAATTAAGTAGCCGTTGCCAAGTGCAGCCAGGGAAATGGAGGGACAGGCCAGGGCTGCCCCCACCCAGAACGAAGCCAGGAGGGGATGGAGGCTCGGAGGTGACAGCCGGGACAGGCTGGGCGGATGCAGCCCCCTTTTACAACTGAACGAATAAAAATAAGGTCTCAGCAAACTAGGACGACAGGCGACTGCTTCTATTACAGAGGTTTCAACCGCAACCCACCACAAACCAACCCGAGGGCCGATAAAGTCAGAGGAGGACGAAGACCCAGGTCACTGCCTTCCCACACTGTGCGGAGGTGCTGGCCGCCTCAGCAAGACAGAGAAAATAAGTTTTAAGGATTAGAGAATCTGCCTGTGGTGTGGGAGACCCAGGTTCAATCGCTGGGTTGGGAAGATCCCCTGGAGAAGGGAATGGCAACCCATTCCAGTATTCTTGCCTATGAAATCCCATGGACAGAGCAGCCTGGTGGGCTACAGTCCAAGGGGTGGCAGAGTGGACACAACTGAGCGACTAAGGGTTAGAAGTTAAACTGCACAGAAGTTCCAAGAGAAGAATTCAGCAAGATTCTCAGAACATCAGCACATAATAAAGAACGTACTGCATAGCACAGGGAACTCTACTCAGCATCTTATAATAACCTATAACAGAAAAGAACCTAAAAACATATATATAATGCACATCCTTGTGTATACTTTCTTTGGCTGCACCACATGGCTTGTTCCCCAACCAGGGACTGAACCCAGCCTTTGGCAGTGAAAGTATAGAGTCCTAACCACTGGACCACCAGGGAAGTCCCTTGCTTATCTTTTAAATCATCTCTAGATTACTTGTACCTACTCCAATGTAAATACTAGGTTCATTGAGTTCAGTCGCTCAGTCGTGTCCGACTCTTTGCGACCCCATGGACTGCAGCACGCCAGGCCTCCCTGTCCATCACCAACTCCCCGCGTTTACTCAAATTCATGTCCACTGAGTCGATGATGCCATCCAACCATCTCATCCTCTGTCGTCCCCTTCTCCTCCTGCCTTCAATCTTTCCCAGCATCAGGGTCTTTTCCAATGAGTTGATTCTTCGCATCAGGTGGCCAAAATACTGGAGTTTCAGCTTCAGCATCAATCCTTCCAGTGAACACCCAGGACTGATCTCCTTTAGGATGGACTGGTTGGATCTCCTTGCAGTCCAAGGGGCTCTCAAGAGTCTTCTCCAACACCACAGTTCAAAAGCATCAATTCTTCGGCACTCAGCTTTCTTTATAGTCCAACTCTCACATCCATACATGACTACTGGAAAAACCATAGCCTTGACTAGACGGACCTTAGTTAGTCTGCCACTGTTTCCCCATCTATTTGCCATGAAGTGATGGGACCGAATGCCATGATCTCATTTTCTGAATGTTGAGCTTTAAGCCAACTTTTTCACTCTCCTCTTTAACTTTCACCAAGAGGCTCTTTAGTTCTTCGCTTTCTGCCATAAGTGTGGTGTCATCTGCATATCTGAGGTTATTGATATTTCTCCCAGCAATCTTGATTCCAGCTTGTGCTTCATCCAGCCCAGTGTTTCTCATGATGTACTCTGCATATAAGTTAAATAAGCAGGGTGACAATATACAGCCTTGACGTACTCCTTTTCCTATTTGGAACCAATCTGTTGTTCCATGTCCAGTTCTAACTGTTGCTTCCTGACCTGCATACAGATTTCTCAAGAGGCAGGCCAGGTGGTCTGGTATTCCCATCTCTTTCAGAATTTTCCAGTTTGTTGTGATCCACACAGTCAAAACCTTTGGCATAGTCAATAAAGCAGAAGTAGATGTTTTTCTGGAACTCTCTTGCTTTTTCGATGATCCAGGGGATGTTGGCAATTTGATCTCTGGTTCCTTTGCCTTTTCTAAAACCAGCTTGAACATCTGGAAGTTCATGGTTCACATATTGCTGAAGCCTGGCTTGGAGAATTTTGAGCATTACTTTGCTAGCATATGAGATGAGTGCAATTGTGCAGTAGTTTGAACATTCTTTGGGATTGGAATGAAAACTGACCTTTTCCAGTCCTGTGGCCACTGCTGAGTTTTCCAAATTTGCTGGCATACTAAGTGCAGCACTTTCCAGCATCATCTTTTAGGATTTGAAATAGCTCAACTGGAATTCCATCACCTCCACTAGCTTTGTTCATAGTGATGCTTCCTAAGGCCCACTTTACTTCACATTCCACGATGTCTGGCTCTAGGTGAGTGATCACACCATCGTGATTATCTGGGTCGTGAAGATCTTTTTTGTACAGTTCTTCTGTGTATTCTTGCCACCTCTTCTTAATATCGTCTGCTTCTGTCAGGTCCATACCATTTCTGTCCTTTATTGAGCCCATCTTTGTGTGAAATGTTCCCTTGGTATCTCTAATTTTCTTGAAGAGATCTCTAGTCTTTCCCATTCTGTTGTTTTCCTCTATTTCTTTGCATTGATCGCTGAGGAAGGCTTTCTTATCTCTCCTTGCTATTCTTTGGAACTCTGCATTCAAATGGGTATATCTTTCCTTTTCTCCTTTGCTTTTCACTTTTCTTCTTTTCACAGTTATTTGTAGGGCCTCCTAAGACAGCCATTTTAATTTTTTGCATTTCTTTTTCTTGGGGATAGTCTTGATCCCTGTCTCCTGTACAGTGTCACCAACCTCCATCCATAGTTCATCAAGCACTCTATCAAATCTAGTCCCTTAAATCTATTTCTCACTTCCACTGTATAATCATAAGGGATTTGATTTAGGTCATACCTGCTGAATGCTCTAGTGGTTTTCCCTACTTTCTTCAATTTAAGTCTGAATTTGCCAATAAGGAGTTCAAGATCTGAGCCACAGTCAGCTCCCGGTCTTGTTTTTGCTGACTGTGTAGAGCTTCTCCATCTTTGGCTGCAAAGAATATAATCAGTCTGATTTCGGTGTTGACCATCTGGTGATGTCCATGTGTAGTCTTCTCCTGTGCTGTTGGAAGAGGGTGTTTGTTATGACCAGTGCATTCTCTTGGCAAAACTATTTGCCTTTGCCCTGCTTCATTCAGTACTCCAAGGCCAAATTTGCCGGTTACTCCAGGTGCTTCTTGACTTCCTACTTTTGGATTCCAGTCCCCTATAATGAAAAGGACATCTTTTTTGGGTATTAGTTCTAGAAGTTCTTGTAGGTCTTCATAGAGCCATTAAACTTCACCTTCTTCAGCATTACTGGTTGGGGCATAGACTTGGATAACTGTGATACTGAATGGTTTGCCTTGGAAACGAAGAGATCGTTCTGTAGTTTTTGAGATTGCATCCAAGTACTGCATTTCGGTCTCTATTGTTGACTATGATGGCTACTCTCTTTCATCTAAGGGATTCCTGCCCACAGTAGTAGATATAATGGTCATCTGAGTTAAATTCACCCATTCCAGTCCATTTTAGTTCACTGATTCCTAGAATGTCGACGTTCACTCTTGCCATCTCCTGTTTGACCACTTCCAATTTGCCTTGATTCATGGACCTAACATTCCAGGTTCCTATGCAATATTGCTCTTTACAGCATCGAACTTTACTTCCATCACCAGTCACATCCACAACTGGGTGTTGTTTTTGCTTTGGCTCCGTCTCTTAATTCTTTCTGGAATTATTTCTCCACTGATCTCCAGTAGCATATTGGGCACCTACCGACCTGGGGAGTAAAGAGTTGTAAATATGATGTAAATGATATGCAGATGGTTGTAAATATGATGTAAATGCTATGAAAGTAGTTGCTAGTGCGCAGCAAATTCTCCTTTTGCTTTTTGGAATTTCCAGTCCTCTGCTGAATCCTTGGATACAAAACCTGCGGATATGGAGGGCTGAGTGCATATTTATAAAGGATATTAGTCTATAGTTATTTGGTCAGTAAGATCCCCTGAAGGAGGAAATGGCAACCCACTCCAGTGTTCTTGCCTGGGAAATCTCATGGACAGAGGAGCCTGGCGGGCTACAGTCCTTGGGGTCACAGAGTCAGACACGACTGAGCAACTAAACAGCAACAACAGATACTAGCCTCACAGAATTAGTTTACAAATGTTCCCTCTGAGTCTCTTTTTTAGAAGGTTTGTGGGAAAATTGATATTAATTCTTTAAACGTTCTGTAGAATACACCAGTGAAGCCTTATCTAGGCCTGGGCTTTTTTTGTGGGTGTTTTGGTTACTAGTTCAATCTCTCTCTTTATTCAGTTCAGTGGTTCAGTCGTGTCTGACTCTTGGCGACCCCATGAATCACAGCACGCCAGGCCTCCCTGTCCATCACCAACTCCTGGAGCTCACTCAGACTCACATCCATCGAGTCAGTGATGCCATCCAGCCATCTCATCCTCTGTCGTCCCCTTCTCCTCCTGCCCCCAGTCCCTCCCAGCATCAGAGTCTTTTCCAATGAGTCAACTCTTCGCATGAGGTGGCCAAAGTACTGGAGTTTCAGCTTTAGCATCATTCCTTCCAAAGAAATCCCAAGGCTGATCTCCTTCAGAATGGACTGGTTGGATCTCCTTGCAGTCCAAGGGACTCTCAAGAGTCCTCTCCAACACCACAGTTCAAAAGCATCAATTCTTGGGCGCTCAGCTTTCTTCACAGTCCAATTCTCACATCCATACATGACCACAGGAAAAACCATAGCCTTGACTAGACTGACCTTTGTTGGCAATGTCTCTGCTTTTGAATATGCTATCTAGGTTGGTCATAACTTTCCTTCCAAGGAGTAAGCGTCTTTTAATTTCATGGCTGCAGTCACCATCTGCAGTGATTTTGGAGCCCAGAAAAATAAAGTCTGACACTGTTTCCACTGTTTCCCCATCTATTTCCCATGAAGTGATGGGACCGGATGCCATGATCTTCGTTTTCTGAATGTTGAGCTTTAAGCCAACTTTTTCACCCTTCTCTTTCACCTCCTCTTTCCCTCTCTTTATTATGGGTCTATAGAGACTTTCTATTGTGTATTAAGTCAGTTTTGGTAGTCTGTGTGTATCTATAGGAATTGTTCATTTTATCTAAGTTATGATACTGTTACATTTACTAGGGAACCTAAATTTATTAAATATTAAGGAATATAAATATATTCACAAAAAGGTAAATAAATGACCTCTATGGAGAAAAAAATTGTTTATATAATGATAGTTTTTAAAGACCAAAACAGACTTATGTCCTGTGTGTGGACAGATATTCAATATGGAGAAGATCTGATCCAGTCCTCCATCCTAGCCGTCCTGTGCATAACCTGAAGACCTCACGTGGAAGTTGATAAAGAGCAGAGGGTCAAGAACAACCCAGGCGCTTCTGATGAAGAAGTGTAGGGGCCAGTTCTGCCATGGCTAGTCTGAAGCCATGTGACTAGCAAAGGGAAAGAGGGCACCAGGGAATGGGGCAGAGCGTCTAGAAATGGACAAGGCAGGCCTTGCGGATCACGGGGGTGGGTAGGCATTGCCAGGACCGCTGGTTATCCAAATGCAGTGAATGACACTGCAGCCTCACCCAGCACTACACCAACAGGAACTCTGGGCAGACCAAAAAACCCACACCGTGGGAAGCAGACAGCAGTAGCACCCAGGCCTGACCTCCAAGGCCCACCGGGGTGGTGGGCCGGGCTGGGGCAGGTCGGGGTGGCTGGCAACCACCCGGCATCTCCCCACCTCCTCCCAGCAGAGAGGCCGGAGAACAGCTGCTCCCCGCCCCCCTCCTGGGCGGCCTCATTAGGGATTCTGCCGGTGCCACCAGCTAATTAGTGTCGCGTTAATCGAGCATCAGAAGGCTGCCACCAAGGGCAAGAGCGTCGGCCGCAGAGGGGACGCAGGTGTGGGCGGCTGCTCCTGGTGGGCTGGGGCCAGGCCCTCTGCCCGGGGACCCCCCGACCGCTGCTCCTGGTGGGCTGGGGCCAGGCCCTCTGCCCGGGGACCCCCCGACCGCTGCTCCTGGTGGGCTGGGGCCAGGCCCTCTGCCCGGGGACCCCCCGACCGCTGCTCCTGGTGGGCTGGGGCCAGGCCCTCTGCCCGGGGACCCCCCGACCGCTGCTCCTGGTGGGCTGGGGCCAGGCCCTCTGCCCGGGGACCCCCCGACCGCTGCTCCTGGTGGGCTGGGGCCAGGCCCTCTGCCCGGGGACCCCCCGACCGCTGCTCCTGGTGGGCTGGGGCCAGGCCCTCTGCCCGGGGACCCCCCGACCGCTGCTCCTGGTGGGCTGGGGCCAGGCCCTCTGCCCGGGGACCCCCCGACCGCTGCTCCTGGTGGGCTGGGGCCAGGCCCTCTGCCCGGGGACCCCCCGACCGCTGCTCCTGGTGGGCTGGGGCCAGGCCCTCTGCCCGGGGACCCCCCGACCGCTGCTCCTGGTGGGCTGGGGCCAGGCCCTCTGCCCGGGGACCCCCACCTCAACACAGATAACAGCCGTCTACTTCCCGAGCTTTAGGGAAGAGGCAACAGGCGAAAACTGGGAGGGCATGAGAAAGAGACAGCATGCACTCGAGGCCCGCCCGTGCTCAGGCGCCCGGCACACCACCCCTCCGCCAGGAAAGCTGCAGTCAGCCCCCGTCACAGTCACCAAACGTGAGGTCCACCGAGGGGACAGGTTTGCCGGGGGAGGGCGGGGGGTGCCCAGTGGCTCACTGGAAGCCGCCCTCGACTGCCCAGGGACCAGCGTCTGTCCAGTAGGCGCCCAGGCTCCCACCGCAAAGCCTGGCACGTGGGAGCAGGAGTCCTGGGCTAGGGTCCTGGCCTGGCCACCCACCTCCCCCACCTTGATGGACAGGTACCGCATGCCTGCCAGGGCCAAGTACCCCGGATGCACCCGCCCCTTCGGCCCCAAAAAGATGAGAAACTGAGGCTCTCACACCCAGCCGCTGCCCAAGGTCACCCCCACGAGTGGCCGAGCGGGCATCAGACAGCCACGGGCCTGCCTCCAGCCGGGGTCCCACTGCCCACCTCTCCCCAGTCTCAGCAGCACAGCCCCCCACCTTCCACCCAGGCTCCCCCCACCTCCAACTTCTGGAAGGCAGGCTGCCGCTGAGGTCTCCCTGTAGCCACATTAAACCCCACTCAAAGGGCTGCTTTTAATTGGCTTAATATACTCGTTAATAACTGCGTCTATTTAACACACCTGTAAAAGGCCCATAACATTAACTTAATGGCAGCAATGGCCTGCCCGCACTGCCAGCCAGCCAGGCAGCCTTTCAAATTTGCTGACAAGGAGGGGCCACGGCGGGCAGGCAGTGCGGGGGCAGCGGCGGGAGCGGCCCAGGTCACAGAGGGGCCGCCTGTGTTTCTGTACACGGGACCCAGGCTCTGCCCCCACAGGCTCTCGGATATTCGCTGGAGCCCACACCATCATTCGTGCGATGGTCCCGGGGCACCTGCTGTGGTTCCAGGCATTCTTTCAGGCATGAGGGTCCTGAAAAAGAGCAGGGCCTGCCCTCAAAGGCCCCCAGATCCAGCCCAAGAGACAAGCCAACAGCTACAGCAGGCAGTGCAGGGGGCAGGCAGGGAAGGCTGCCTGGAAGAGGAGGCATCTCAGCTGAGACCAAGAGGGGCACAGTCAGCAGACCAGGGGGTAGGTGAAGACCAGACCTCCTTTTCCTCCTCCTAGTGCATAATTCAGGCCTTCCGTGAACTAGGCACCACATGGACCATTCCGCCCCACCCCAGATTCCCCTTCCAGATCAGACCTTGGGGAGACCTGGACATGGGGCACTTCTTCCCAGGGTGTGGGGCGGGGGAGACAGACGCAAGATGACCAAGGTGTCCGGGCTACCAGCATCAACCTGAGAGAACCCATCCAACCGTGGTGTCCACGGTGCCCAGTGATTGACAGCAGGGGTCTGGGACATGGATGCCCAGGGCATCCTGGTCCACCAGAAGCCTCAGACTGGCGGCGCCGCAAGCCACAACCCACCCACTGGTGTGTGGTGTGTCCTGCTGGTATCTGAACACTCTCAAAAGTGTTCCCCTCTGGGCATGCACGCCTCCCCCACCCCACCTCGGTCCCTGCCCCTCCGGGGCCTCCAGCTCATTTGCAGTCCATCTGTCCACCAGCGGTCAGCAGAAACGTGCAGAAATCTGTGTCTGCAACCCCCACCTGAAGCCCTGTTCCGTGAACATCCCACTCCTCTTCCGAAACGCAGGACCTTCCTCCCAGGGCCTCCACGGGGCTGGCAGAAGGGTGAAGCCGTGGGTGTTTGGGGCAATGCCTGGCCCAGAGGTGGCCCTCAACAGTGGAGGCGGGGGGTCAGCATGTAGAGGAGACCCGGGGACACTGCAGCGGACCAGGGGTGGCGGTCCTGCAGAGGGAGCGCAGGGCCGTGGCCTAAATGCCACCCTGAGCAGCTCAGGCTTCATGCCAACGGGGGCTCACGGGAGGGTCTGACAGGGAGAGGCACGTGGACTTTAGTGAACTGCTCCCCAACAACCCAGGCACCCCCCGAGGGCAGGCACCCTTGACAGTGCTGACCACAGCTCTCCAAGGTCAGCGACGTCAGTCTCATCCCCATTCTACACAAGAGCAAACCAAGGCTCAGAGAAGGGCAGCGGCCTGCCTAGGGTCACACAGCCAGGTGAGCGTGGTAGGCCCGGATCTGACCATGAGGCCTTCCCAAAAAGCGGCTGACCGCCCTCTGTGCTCCGCCCAGGAGCAGACGCCGGCCCCAACACGGGGCACCAGGGAGCCCTGGGCTGCTCAACCCCCGCCCCGCCCCACTCCACCCTGTGGCCGAGGCAATTACAGAAAAGCACAGACGAGAAGTAAAACGCCTCCTTCCCAGGCCAGGTGCTGCTGGCGTCCGGGGCTCTTTCCCTTGGTGTCTTGGTCCGACCCCCTTCGAGAGGGAAGGGGGGAAGCAGTCGGCCCCCTCTGTGGCCTCTTTCCATGTCCCCACTTCCCTGCCTCGTCAGAGCCCCCCCGACACCCGAGCTTGGCGCACAGTGGGGGTCTCCTGGGCGCTCTGTCTCCCAGGACGGTCGGGCTGCTCCCAGGGTAACCTCGTCTTGTTTCCCACCCAGGAGCCTCTGAGGGGTCGTGTTAAAACCCTCCTCGGCTCATGGCCTTTCTCTGCTCCCAGCCCTCCCACATGGAGCAAAGCCCGGATCCTCTCAGTGCCCCCCACCCCAAGGCCCTCCACGTGCCCCCGCCTCTCTGGTGCGTCTCCTATGACCACACCTCCAGCTCCGCTGCCCCACACAAGCCCGTCCACTCCCCCATCAGAGGCCACGCGGCTCACCCCCTCACCTCCTTCCACTCTCCTGAGGGGCCACTTAAATCAGGGAAGCCTCACTGCTGACCACTGTGTCCAGACCAGGCTCTCCCATCGCATCCCTCTGCGTCCCCCACGCCGCCCAGCTGTCCCGGCTACTCTGTCTGCATAGCAGGTCACCCCAAAGCCCAGTGGCCTCACACGCCATGTCATACGCTCAGACTATAGACAGGACACGGTGGGGTGGGGTGTCTGCACCGTGATGTCACTGGGGACGGGGGACATGATGTCACTGGGGAGGGGAGGCAACCCTGCTGAAGACCTAGGCCCGGGCTGGAATCTTTGGAAGGCCTGTTGTTCGGTCGCTTAGTCACCTCTGACTCTGTGACCCCATGGACTGCAGCACGCCGGGTCTCCCTGGCCCTCACCATCTCCCGGAGTTTGCCTAAGTTCATGTCCATTGAGTCGATGCCATCCAACCATCTCATCCTCTACCGCTCTCTTCTCCTTCTGCCTGCAATCTTTCCCAACGTCAGAAGGCCTGCTCCTTCATAAATCAGGTGGTGGATGCCGGCTTTGGGGGCTCTGGGGCACTCAGACACCAAATGCGGCTTCTCCACGTGGCCCGAGCTTCCCAGACCAGGAATGGACGTCCTGAGAGGCAGAGATCCACTGGATCTCCGGGTGGAAGCCAGATATACCTTTAGGACTGAGCTGCGACACTCACCAGCACCATTTCTGCTACCTTTATTCATTAAAATCGAGTTGCTTAGTTCATGTTTAAGTGGAGGAAAGTTAGGCTCCACTACCCATGGGGAGAAGTGCCAAAGAACTGTGGGTGTGTTTTAAAACTACCGCACCAGGGGACTTCCCTGGCGGTCCCATGGTTAAGACTCTGCGCTTCCAATGCAAGGGGGCACTGGTTCGATCCCTGGTTGGGGGGTACTAAGATTCCACATGCCGCTCAGTGTGGCCAAAATAAAATAATAAGAAGGAAAAATCATGTTATTGGGAAATTGCCTGACTTTATTAAAGAGTCCTGTAGAACTTCAGGTTAAACTACCTTTAAAAACAAAACCAACCACGGCTGCTGTCTCCTTCACGGGGCTGTTGCTGCCTGAAACATATGTTACTGTCTGTCTCCCTGAACTTGGGCTTCCCTCGTGGCTCAGCAGTAAAGAATCCACCTGTCAATGCAGGAGACCTGGGTTCAATCCCCAGGTCAGGAAGATACCCTGGAGAAGGAAATGGCAACCCACTCCAGTGTTCTTGCCTAGGAAATTCCATGGACGGAGGAGCCTGATGGGCTACGTTCCACAGGGTCGCAAAGAGTGGGACACGACTAAGTGACGAAACCACCACCACTACCCCCGACTAGCTCCAAGAGGGTAGGCACTTCAGTTTGCTTTGCCTGCTGCTCATCTCCAGGCCCAGGATGGAGCCTGCATGCAGGAGGGGCTTCGGAAATACCCGAGGCACGCCGACCTGGGTGGGGGCTCATCTCCACAGGGCTGTCTCTGGCTTCATTCCTCCCAAGACCCAACTCTCCCAAGGGTGGAGACTAGTGGGTAACAGGGGCTCCCAGGCTGGACAGGTTCCTTCTGGCTGACCACAGCCTCGTTGTGCGTTCAGCAAGGCTTCCCTGAAGAGTGGACAGGCCAGCTCCAGGAGCCCCATCTGCTGGGAGAGCAGGATGAGCCCAGGGGCAGGCGGCATCTGCCTGCGGCCACACCAAGCAACCACCAAACCTTTGCCAGGGTCCCCTGAGCCAGCTCAGGGGAACCCAGGAAGGTAAGGCCTGCAGGGCCACAGGTCCCTTCCCCTGCCCCCTCCCCCCAGGCAGAGCCCCCCTGGACACGTGCTCGCCTTTGGGTGGCCCTTCACCGCGTAGAAGCCCACCGCAGACAGCTGGCTTGGCTGGTTGCTCTGTGAGAGGCCTTTTTGTGCCATATTTGTGAGAACGGGGCTGTGTGATGCCCCTGAACGCTAGCGGCTGGGCTCACCTCCAGGCGAGGGTCTGGAGCCTCTTCCTACAGGGGCTCGGAGGCCTGGCCTGGCCCGAGTGACCAGGGAGCCCCCCACCCCCAAGCCGCGGCCACTGTGCTCTGCTGGGCAAGGCTGCATTTGAGGCCCCGGGTGACTCAGGAGAAAGCCCTTTAGGAACAAGGTGTGACGTAGTAGAGGCTGCGGATGCCAAGGCTCACAGGGCGCGGTGATCACACCAGGTTTGGACAGGGTGACTCTGGTCCATGGTCACCCGAAGGCGAGCACATGTCCGGGGAGCTCTGCCCGGGGCTGCCTGCGCGGTTGTGTGTCCTTGGACAGAACGCCTCCCGCCTCTCTGAGCCTCCAGGCTGACGTGATGGTCCCTCCTCAACACTGTCTGCCTCCTGAGTCTATGGAAGAAGACGGTGGGGTGGGGGGCGCGGGGGGAGCTTCCTGGGTCTCCCAGCCTCGGCTGGGGCCTGCCTTGGGGTACAGGGGGAGGTGACGATGATGTGGAAGCCGAGCCCCAGCTCTGCCCTCACCAGCTGTGTTTCGGGGAAGTCCCATTTCTTTCCTCTGTAAGATGGGGGCCTGGATCAGTTATCTACTGCTGTGTGGCAAGTCACTCCAGAATGTAGTGGCTTAAAGCAGGGGTCCCTACCCTCCAGGATTTAATGCCTGATGATCGGAGGTGGAACTGATATAATACTAGAAATATAGTGCACAGTACATGTAATGAGCCCTCCCCCAGCCCTGTCCCAGTCCAGGGAAAACTTCTCTTCCACGAAACTGGTCCCTGGTGCCAGAAAGGCTGAGGACCGCTGGCTTAAACGGGTCAGTCGTTAGATACTGGCTCCTGTTTTCCGTGGATCAGGAGCCCCCTAGCTGGTAGCTCTGCTCTGTGTCTCTCATGAGGCTGCGGGCAATTGTTGGCAGGGGCTGCAGTAACCCGAAGGCCTGCCCGGGGCTGAAGGACTTGCCTCCCCAGGATGGCTCACATGGCTGCTGGGCCTCCCTGCAGGCTGCTCCCGTGTCCGCACGGGCAGAGCAAGTGATCCTGCCCTGGACTTCTCGCCCCTTCCCTTCACCGGACCACCGGGGTCTCGCGACAGGTCTTGGAAGCTGCCTGCCAAATGCCACAACTTGTCTGCTGCCTTATTTGTGAAATGGGACTGCCTCCCAACCCCTGGGAGGTGGGTTGGGAACCCCAGGTGCCGCAAACAAGAGGCTTGGGGCAAAGCTGTAGGCCCAGAGCCTCGCACATACTAAGCGCTCGCAGAAGACAGCCTCTCGGGGTACCACCGCCATCGGCTCCCACAAACGCTGGAGGGACCCCAACTGGCTGAGGGCCCTTCTGACCAGTGGGGGGCCAGGCGGGCCCCTTCTGTCCACAAATGGGAACAAGAAACAGGCATTGCCGTTTTTTTTTTTTTTTGCCTCCTTCTTCAGGTTTTAAACACCTAATTTATTCCATCCATTAGATAGATTTTGTAGATTTAATCATTTTCACAGTTGGTGGCTCATTGGATACTCAAGATAAACTCCAAATGAAAGTATAATGGTGAGGACAAATGAGTTTTCACACCACAATGGCAGAAACTTGCTTGGGAAGAGAGTTTAAGGGGAACAAAAATACATACAGATATCATTTTTTTCCCTCGGCAGCCGCTTTTGCTGACTATAGTAGGTTACCACAGTTAATTTCACCAGTTTTGTTCATCTGTAAAATTGCATAAAAGTGACATTTTTGTGCTCATTATAGCAACTGCTGATTTATGGCTGGTAAATGAAGAACTGGGCCCTTTTTGTGGGACTCTCCGAGCGGCGCTAAGTGCCCATGAAATTGCTTGTATAATGTAGTTTAAATCCAATCTCAGAGAAAGATTCCCCCGTTGGCCAAAGTGACATTTCCATTCTCCACACCGAGTTTATTTTAGGCCACTTGTGGTGGGGAGGGGGGTCGGTTGCCCCAGGCAGGGTCAGGATGGGGGACCTGGGTCAGCTCCACCCGCCCAGCTCTCATCGGGGCCACAGGGATGGGTGGGTACTCTGTCACCAGCCTCCTCCTTCCCCGCTGCCCTGCCCAGCTCAGGGCAGAGGAGCACCGTCCTCCTGATACATGGTCTTCCTGGCCTGCTCCTCCCTGGCCAAGAACCTTCCATGGCTGCTGAGGCCTTGGCCTAGGGCTCCTGAGGCAGCACGGCTGACCCTGCATCCAGGCAGTTCCTTGTGGCCGGGTTTCTGTCCTGGGCACCGCATCCCTGACCGGTACCCACGAGAGGCCATGAGACCCTCTCCCCAAGTTAGGATGACAGAACTCGTCTGTGGACGACATGGCCAGTGTACCCTGGGGACAGAACCATCGGGAGTTCCTGCCCCATGGTGAAGAGGCCCTGCTCGGGCCTGACACCCTCCTGAGCTGCCTGGGGTGGTCTTTCCTCCCCGCACACCTGCCCTGCGCTTCTGCTCCTTCTCTGGTTCATCATTCCCATGGGGGCACACTGCCTCGCCTCCACACCTTTGCCCGTGTGGCTTCTGCCTGGAATACGTTCCTCTCCTTCCTCACCCCTTCAGCCCTGCCCTAGCAGAGACACTCTCTCTTCCAGAAAGCTGTCCCTGGAGCCCCCGGGGTGAGGATCCCCTGTGTCCCCACGCTCCCTGTGTCCCCATCATAGCACTCGGTTTGCTCAGATTGGCTGTGAGTCCTCGAGGGGGTCTGCCTGCCAATGTGGGAGACGTGGGTTCGATCCCTGGGTGAGGAAGATCTCCTGGGAGAAGGAAATGGCAGCCCACTCCAGTATTCTTGCCTGGAGGATCCCCTGGACAGAGGAGCCTGGTGGGCCACAGTCCATGAGGTCACAAAGAGTCAGACACAATTTAGCGACTGAGCACATATGCTTACGTCTCGAGGGGTTGGGGGTGAGGCTCGGGGAAGGTGGGATGTGGCGGGTGACCTTCCCGTTGGTGGGACTTGCACTCTGTCCCAGCCACGATGCCAGGCCCACCCGTGCACATGCCCTGCCCCTTCCTCTCCCGGGAAGACCGTTGTTGTGCCCGGCAGATGGGGAGGGTCATAACACACGTGGAGAGACCCACTTCTGCTGAGGCTGCGCCACTCGACTTGTTAAACCTCACAGCAGCCAGGAGAGGCAGTGTTAGCAGCAGCATAAACCCATTTTGCAGGTGAGGAAATATGCTCAGGGTGGTGAACCCCTCCCTCGCCTCCCCCAAGACTCACTGCTGGGCTCCAGGGGATGCCCTTGGCGGGGCAGGAAGGCAGTGCGCCATGAGAACTTGTAGGGTCCTCCTTGCCCAAGGGCCCAGTCAAGTCTTGGTCACCCAGGACCTGCTGTGCGCTGCACCCCCTGGTGGGCCGCTTGGCACAGACGTTCCCCGAGGCCGCCCTGCAGACCTGGCACAGTCATCCCCATTCCACAGGTGGGGAAACTGAGGCTCAACCAGACCAGCCACTTGTCCAGGACCACACAGCCCCACAAGCAGGCAGGACTCCACCCAGGCTGCCAGCTCCAAAGCCCTGGGTCTCTCCACCTGCTTCCTGCAGGCCCCTCGCTCCCCTCCCTACTGCAGAGAGGGTCGCGGACAGCCCCGAGGGAGGTCTCAGGACTGGGAGGGTCTCTGGAGGGGACAAGGGGGTCTGCCCGCCGGCCACCTGCTTCCCCCGCTGCATGGGCCAGCTGTGCCCACCGACAGTGGGATTGCCCTTCAGGGAATCCCCTAGTGGTCCACTGGTTAGTGCTTTCACTGCCGAGGGCCTGGGGTTCAATCCCTGGTCACGGAACTAAGACCCCACATGCTGTGCAGCACAGCATGGTCAAAAAAAATTTTTTAATAAAATAGCTGGTAAAGAATCCACCTGCAATGCAGGAGACCCCGATTCAATTCCTGGGTCGGGAAGATCTGCTGGCGAAGGGATAGGCTACCCACTCCAGTATTCTTGGGCTTCCCTGGTGGCTCAGCTGGTAAAGAATCTGCCTGCAATGCAGGAGACCTGGGTTGGGAAGATCTCCTGGAGAAGGGAAAGGCTACCCGCTCCAGTACTCCGGCCTGAAGAATTCCATGGACTGTATAGTCCATGAGGTCTCAAAGAGTTGGACATGACTGAGCAACTTAGCAAAGAAGGAAATGGCAACCCACTCCAGTACTCTTATCTGGAAACTCTCATGGACGGAGGAACCTTGTAGGCTGCAGTCCATGGGGTCGCTAAGAGTCAGACACGACTGAGCGACATCACTTTCACTTTTCACTTTCATGCATTGGAGAAGGAAATGGCAACCCACTCCAGTGTTCTTGCCTGGAGAATCCCAGGGACGGGGGAGCCTTGGTGGGCTGCTGTCTGTGGGGTCGCACAGAGTTGGACACAACTGAAGCGACTTAGCAGCAGGAGCAGCAGAGTGACTTAGCACACATGCACGCACACCAGAAATGACCCAAACGCCACTAGCAGTAGGAAGGATGAGCAGGACAAGTGTGTCCTGCAGTCACACTCCAATACCCCAAGGCCATGAGAAGGGACAGGCCCTGCCCCCACAGCTCCCCAGATGAACCTGGAAAAGTAACCTTGAGTGGGAGAGACCCGACACCGTGTGATCCCTGCTCACCTGTGCCGACACCAGGAGTGGTCAGGAGTCTGGAGGGCCTTCCCCTTGGTCCCCTTGCTGTGGTTCCTGTCTGAGGGCGGGCACAGGGGTTGCTCTGGGGACTGGCCACCTGCCCCCCTCCCCCAACCTGAGTGTCACACCAGTGTGTTCTGTGTGTGAAAGTGCAGTAAGTCTGTGATGCGTTCAGTTTCCTTGACATACTTTACACTGTGATGCAAAGCTTAAAAATTTAGAAGGGGGGACTTCCCTGGAGGTCCAGTGCTTTAAGATTCTGTGATTCCAACTGCAGGGGCCCTGGGTTCGATCCCTGGTCGGGGAACTAAGATTCCACATGCCACATGGGCACGGCCCAATTTTTTTTTCTTTTTCATTTAAAAAATTTGGATGAATGAAGGAGCAAGGGAGGCGCGGCTGGGGAACCCTTCCAGGGAGCCGTACGGGGCGCGGCCTGCAGGTCGGCCCTCACCTGTGCATCCTCCCCTCCCCGTGTACCCCTGCAGGCGAAACGGTGGCTAGCTCCATGCATTCCTCCCGCTACCCGAGCCCGGCCGAGCTGGACGCCTACGCCGAGAAGGTGGCCAACAGCCCGCTCTCCATCAAGATCTTCCCCACCAACATCCGCGTGCCCCAGCACAAGCACCTCAGCCGCACGGTCAACGGCTATGACACCAGCGGCCAGCGCTACAGCCCCTACCCGCCGCACACGGCCGGCTACCAGGGTCTGCTGGCCATCGTCAAGGCCGCTGTCTCCTCCTCCTCCAGCGCGGCCGCGCCCGCCGGGCCCGCCAAGAGCGTGCTCAAGAGTGCCGAGGGCAAACGGACCAAGCTGTCGCCGGCCGCCGTGCAGGTGGGCGTCGCGCCCTACCCGGCGCCCAGCACGCTGGGGCCCCTGGCCTACCCCAAGCCGCCCGAGGTGCCCGCCCCGCCGCCTGGCCTGCCCGCGGCTGCGGCCCCCGCCGCCGCCGTCATCCCCCTGCCCGGCCGCGGCCTGCCCCTGCCGCCCTCCAACCTGCCCTCCATCCACAGCCTCCTCTACCAGCTCCACCAGCAGTGCCAGGCCCCCGGCGCCGCGCCCGCCGCCTGCCAGGCCGTGCCGGGGCCCCCGCCCAGCCCGGCCAAGCACGGCCCGGTGCCCGGCTTCCCCCGCACGGCCTACTCTGCCACGGCCGGCCCGCCCGAGTGCCGGAAGGGCGCCGAGTTGGGCCAGGGGAGCACGCCCGCGGCCTTGACGTTGGCCGGGGCCGCCAAGCCCGCGGGCTACGCGGACGGCGGCCTGGATTACCTGCTGTGGCCCCAGAAGCCGCCCCCGCCGCCGCCGCCGCCCCCCCAGCCCCTGCGGGCCTACGGCGGTGGCGCGCTGGCCAGCAAGTCCCCCGAGGCCTGCGGGGGGCGGGCGTACGAGCGGGCCAGCGGGTCGCCCCTCAACTGCGGCGTGGGGCTGCCCGCCAGCTTCACCGTGGGCCAGTACTTCGCCGCCCCCTGGAACAGCGTGCTGGTGACCCCCACCAGCGACTGCTACAACCCCGCAGCAGCGGCGGCGGCGGCGGCAGCGGCGGCGGCTGCCGCTGGGACCGAGCTGGGGCCGGGGGCCGCCCGGGAGCTGGCAGGGCCCCCGGCCGAGACCCTTTCGGGCCTGCCCAGCAAGAGCGTGTGCAACACAGCCGTGCTCAGCAGCAGCCTGCAGTCGCTGGAGTATCTCATCAACGACATCCGGCCGCCCTGCATCAAGGAGCGCATGCTGGGCAAGGGCTACGAGACGGTGGCCGTGCCCCGGCTGCTAGACCACCAGCACGCCCACATCCGCCTGCCCGTCTACAGATAAGGCCGGCCCGGCACACGCACGGACCAACGGGCAGGGCGCCGAGGAGGCTGGGGGTGGGCAGGGAGAGGGAGGCCGCAAAACAGGGTGGGCGGCACGCGGGGCGGTGGGGATGGGGGACATCCCGGCCCCGAGTGCCCCCAGATGCCCACAGGGAGGCCAGGCTGGCGACCCGCCAGCTGCCACCGATGGGGAGTTGGCCAGGTGACCTCTCGCTCACGACGCCCCTCCCCACCATCGGCTGCCCCGGCCCGCCCCCCGGGGGAGGCCTAGGGGCAGCCACCCCCCAGGTCCATGCCTCCCTCCATCCAAGCTGGCGAAGGCCGGGAGAGAACAGAAGCGGTTCTTCCGGGCTGTCCAGGAGAGGGGCTCAGGCCGCAGTGGGGCGCAGGAGGAAATGTGATGGCCTGGGGGCGGGGGTGGGATCGGAGCAGGCCCCTCCCCCCGGGCTTAGCTCCTCCCTCTTGAGGTCCCAGTCTCCAGGAGAAAGAGCAGCGGGGGCCCACAGCACCCCCCCACCCGCACTGTCCAATCCCGGTGAAGACCAGACTACAAGAGGCTCCGGGGAATGCTGGTCCCTCTGCTCCTCCCCTTCTAGACCCTCTTCCCCTCCCCATCATGCCTTCCCCACACAGACTCCCATCTCCATTCTCCAGACCCTGGACCACCACCTTCCCCCTTCCCACCAGGACCTCTTATGGGGGGGCTGCCGGGCACAGTTGTGCAGGTTGTGTACTGCACAAGGGCAAACTCATCCGAGGAGACGTCATTTGCATCCTAGACGTGTGTGTTTATGACAGCAAATTTTCTGAACCTCGAGGAAGGGGCGGCATTGACCTATTCGCACAAAGGCGCCATAGGGGCTAACAGTGTCAGAGGGCTCAGACCCTGCTTCCTTCAGGGGTCCTCCCAGGAGCCAGTGCCAGGGCAACCTGCTGGTTTTAACTGGGAGATCCAATCCACCCACTTTTCCTGCAAGCCACCCTCCAAGGCCTGCCCCACACCACTTGGGAGGGGGGATCACGCAGGCATGGGGGGGACCCCCATTAAGTCCCTAAGGCCCAATTTTCCCAAGTCCTGGCCCCTCTGGCACTCTGGAAGCGGTACTGTATCTCTCTCCAAGGCCTGTTCAAGCACTAAGTGCATTATCGAATCTCTGAGAATGTTTTTTTTTATATACTAAAATTGACCATTATATTCTACTGTGAGAAGTACGGTCTGCACTATATTGTTTTAAAAACGAAGAGAAAGAAAAAAAAAGGAAAACACAGATGGTGTCTCAGCTGTGGGATTGTTTCGTTAAGCTCTTGTGTTTGTTCGTTCTTCCTTCCTCCACCACCCCCAACCCTTCCCCCGCCAGGAGTAAATCGGGCTGTCTTCTCCCCTGGCAGGGCTCGGAGCCCTGGGGAGCAGGTGGGGAGACTCCCGGCACCCCCTCTGCTGAGCCACTTTGTAGGTGATGTTTCATTTGCTCCCCTAGGTCTTCTGACCCTGTTAACGTGTCAGCCACTCGGCAGGGCCAGCGACCGGTCCATAGGGCAGCCGAGACAGAGCCGAGCCCAGGCCCCACTGGCTCATTCCCTGAGGGGTACAGAGGGGATCTGGGGTTGGTGTCCCCCCTGCGTCACTAATCCCGCCCCCCTCAGTGCCTGGCACCCTCTGTGCGTCCCCTTAAGCAGTGTGGCTTGGGGACAGGCCAAAGTGGTTGAGCAGTGGCCATCTCCCTGGCCAGCCCCAGCACATACACACCCCATGCCCCAGGGGCCTGGGGATATCCAGGAGACCTCCCTTGCCCCAGGATGCTCAGCATGTATCAGGTGCTTACTGGGCGTTTTCCTATACACAGCATCTCTTGGGAGCCTCGCCACTGCTTGTAAGGTGTGCTGTGCTAAGTCACTTCAGTGGTGTCTGTCTCTGTTGTGACCCCCTGGTCTGTAGCCCGCCAGGCTATGAGGATTCTCCAGGCAAGAATACTGGAGTGGGTGGCCATGCCCTCCTCCAAGGGATCTTCCCCACCCAGGGAAGTCTTAAATCGACTGCACTGGCAGGCGGGTTCTTTGCCACTAGCGCCACCTGGGAAGGAAGCTTGTAAGGTAGGGGTGTTCTAGAGGAAGAAGCTGAGGCTCAGAGATGTGAAGTTACCTGCCTGAGGTCACACGGCAAGTCTGTGGAAAGTTGGGGTTCAAACCCCACAGCATAGACTCTTGTTCACATCCTGTCCCCTCCTTCCTCCCTGAACTGCTGGCCCAATGTCTGAACAGAGGGGAATGGGAGGTATCCCCAGTCTGATTCAGGCCTGCCCTCTCATGCATGGAGCCCCATCTGGATGCCTGGCATGGCAAGATTCGGGGAAGAAGAGGGACAGAGGGGACACCCTGGATGTGACCTTGCAGTGGGGACATCCACCTCCCTAAGGCCAGGCCCCAGAGCCTGGCAGCACACGGAGGTTTCAAGAAGAGGCTGTGTCCAGGGCAGGACCCAGGCCCTTCTGAGCCGGGTCAGTGAGCCAGACATGTCACCAGGGCCTGAAGAGCAGGAGCAGGGGTCCGGCTGGGTGACAGGCCAGGGAAGCCATCGCTGCGTGAAAGGCCCCTGGTGGTGGTGGTTTAGTCGCTAAGTCGTGTCTGACTCTGCGACCCTGTGGACCAAAGCCCATCAGGCTCCTCTGTCCATGGGATGTCCCAGGCAGGAATACTGGAGCGGGTTGCCATTTCCTTCTCCAGGGGATCTTCCTGAACCAGGGATCAAACCCAAGTCTCCTGCACTGGCAGGTGGAGTCTTTACCCCTGAGCCACCGGGGAGGCCCGAAGGCCACTGGGTTTGACCACAGACAGGATGCAAAGGAGCACCGACACAGTGCTTTTCTGACCTCATGTAACTGAGTCTCACAATGGCCCTTTCAGGTCATAATAAAATCATCCCTGTTTTACAGATGAGGACACAGAGGATCTGAAAAACAGCCACAAAGAGAGGAAGAGGGAGGCGGGTTCTGGCATCAAGCCCCACACTTGGGCCCAGGCTGCCCCCAGACGTTCTACCTTCACACATCTCTGAAGCTCACCAGGGGCATCGCAGCGCCCAGGGCTATCCAGCCTCTGGAGGGAGCATGCCCTAGGTACAAGTCCTACCATAGGTACTTTAAGTGACCCAGAACCAGTCCATCCCCAAAGAGGGCAACACCAAAACCAGGAATGGAATTCAAGGAGACCACAGTGTGGGCACTTGGGACAGGGGCGGGGCAGAGCAGGCTCAGCGCTGGGGGCGGCAGCCCGTGGACTGGCTGTCCCCGGGGCTACCACTGCAGCCACCTCTGCACCAATGCTAGGTAGCCCAGGTCCCCAGGTCCTAGGCCTACCAGCAGGCCCGCCAGGCAAGGGGACAGAGACTGCAGCCACCCTCCAGGCCAGGTCCCTCACATCCAGGGTGAGGACCCGTCCCCTATCAGAGGAAAACCTCCTGACCCCTCTGCAGGGCGAGTGAAGAGGCAAGCAGGTGGGGCCATGGAGCACAGCCAGTCCGGGCCTGAGCCCAGGACCCAGCTCCGTCCTAGTACCAGCTCCCTGGGTGCCTTGGCCGGGTTTCTTCTCCCTGGGGGCTGAGGGAGCTGAGCTCAAAGGGCTCTCCAGCCTCGTTAAAACCACGTAGAGGAGCAGTGCAGGTGTTAACGATGTTATCATCACTACAATTACCGACAGCCCTGTTCCTGCAGGCCAACAGGCCCAGGCTCAGCGCTAAGTAGTAGGTAGCTCTCACCACAGTTCAGGTGTACGTGGTATACTTGAGGCCAGCAAGACCAGAGAAGGGCGATCACTTTGCCTAAGTTCACGCAGTTCAGGATGGAGCTCAGAGAAGGGGCAGGCGGGGGCAGAACACCGGCCTTCTGATTCAGAATCGAAGCTCTTAACTCCTATGCAGAGACTAAAACCACCACCGATCCCTGAACACGTCCTGCCTGGCTCCAGAACGCAGATCCAGCATTGGTTCCCACACCCTGCGGCGCTGCTGGGACCTCCTGTGGGTGATGGACGCAGAGAGGAGCCACCTGCTCCCCCACCAGAGCTGCCTGCCTTCCCTTTATAAAGACACTAGAAGCTTCTCCCTCTCTGGGTATCTGGGGTTCATCCCTAGTTAGAGGTGAGCTGTCTAGTCCCGTAGGCATGTGCTGGAACCACGTATATTACTACCACTTCCCATCATAACAACAGTTAGATCACTCCATGTTCCAGAGGCCTCAGATGCGCGTAAGGGCTTCGGCAAAGCTTTAATTGCAGGGGAGTCCATGGCAGGGACACTCACCTTTGTGGGCTAGCTCCACGTCTTCTTGTCTCATCCCAGCCTTTAGATCCCGCTCCCATTTTCATTCCCGCGCCTAGCCTCCAAGCAGCGACTTCGACCTCGCTCCGCAGCGCTGAGCTGCACCTGGGACTCCTCGTGCCCCGCGTGCCCTGCGCCAGGGTTTCTCCTACTTGCGCTGTAGTGCGCATGCGCGTTTCGGGAGTCTTTAAAGGGCCCACGCAGTCACTACGGGGCCCCCTTCGCTGGCCATTGGAAGGTGGGGCCCAGCCATGGTGGGTGGGCAAGCCCGGGGGAACAAAAGATTTTTTTGTTTAGCTCACCAGAGAGTGACAAGGGGAGAGGAGGAGGCAGGAGGCAGGAAAACTGGCCGGTTCCCATAGACTCGACGTGTGGCCATGGGCCTCGGTCGGGAGTGGTGGTGGCATTTGAAGGGCTGGGACAGCATCACGTGATGTGTGACCAGGATGACAGGGCAAATTAGTGCTGTGAGTGGGCCCTGCCTCCCCTTGCCCCAGGCTGCCTCCCACCAGCATGTGGCCTTGGCAAGTGGCTGCCTCTTTGAGCAGTTTTCTCAATGTCAAGTGCGTCTGTATCACAAAGCATGCACCACATGCGGCTGAACATAGGCAAAGGGCGGTCAAGTCTGAGGGGCCCCTGGTGGCTCAGCCGTAAAGAATCTGCTTGCAATGCAGGAGACCTAGGTTTGATCTCTGGGTCGGGAAGATCCCCTGGAAGAGGGCATGGCAACCCACTCCAGTATTCTTGCATGGAGAATCCCATGGACAGAGGAGCCTGGCGGGCTGCAGTCCATGGGGTGGCAGAGAGCCGGACATGACTGAGCGACTCAGCAGCAGCAGTCAAATCCTCTAGGCGGCATGGAGCCTCTTCTGAAGGTGGATTATTCCTGTCATCACCAGAGGCTGATTTTCACATTGCAAAATGGGTTTCTAGGTTAAAAGAGTTTGAGAAACCGAGGCCTGGTTCACCCTCCCTCCAGCATCGTGGAGATGTATATTAGTATATTATTTGCACATGGATTTAATATGGTAAGTCACATTAGATATTAAAGGTTCTGAAAAGTCCTGCAGGGTAGATGTGCATGCTTGCGTGCTCAGTCACTTCAGTCGTGTCCAACTCTTTGCGACCCCGTGGACTGTAGCCTGACAGGCTCCTCTGACCATGGGGATTCTCCAGGCAAGAATACTGGAGTGGGTTGCCATGCCCTCCTTCAGGGGATCTTCCCAAGCCAGGGATCGAACGCAGGTCTCCTCCACTGCAGACGGAGTCTTTACCATCTGAGCCACCAGAGAAGCCCAAGAATATTGGAATGGGTAGCCTATCCCTTCTCCAGAACTTTCCAACCCAGGGATCAAACCCACATCTCTTGTCTCCTGTATTAGCAGGCAGGCTCTTTACAACTTGTGCCACATGGGAAGCCCGCGGGGAAGATAGCCTTCCAGATTTAGCCCAGCATTTCCCTAACTTTTTCCTATCAGCTAAGTTTTTGTTTGTTTCTGTTAGCATCCCAAGGAACAAACGGGACTTCAGGAAATACTGAGTCCTAATTTGTGTTGCAAGTGGGAGAACTAAGTCTCCTCTCCCCACTGGGCCTCAGTTTCCCCATCTGCAACACAAAGACTCCTCATGGGTTTGCAGCAGAATCAGAACTGGGATCCAGACCTGCCCTGGAGTCGTTGGGCCTCATGTCCTAATTGGTTTTTGTCCACCGTGTTGAGCTGGGCTCCAAAGAGGGGAAAGACCACCAGGAAGAGAGAGGAAGCCCTCGTTTGAGAAGTTGGGATGATGTCCTTATTTTGAAAATGAGAAAAGTGAGTTTCAGAGGAGGGAGGCAACTCGCCTGAGGGCACACAGCAACTAGGTCCTAGACTCCCCGGAGGCAGAGACTCCTTTTTCACCTGGTGGGAGTGGCATGGTGGGGTTTCCTTGGCCTGTAGCTTCAGCCTCACCTCATGGGGAGCTCACGCTAGGGGCTCCTCCCAGACCATGGCGCCAGGTTCCAAGTTTCCCTACGGCCTCCTCTGAGGAGGCTCCTGGGCATGACTACAGCAGCCTCTGGTGGCCAGTCTCTACAATCAGCTGCCCCACCCTGTAGCAGCCAAAGGCAGATCTGTGGGATCCAGTGAGTATATCCTAGACTGTGGGGGTCTCAGATAAAGCAGGAGGCTCTCTGACATCACTGAGAACCTTGAGATGCAGAGATGAGCCTGAGCTCAGATATGGGGACCTGGGTTTGAGTCCCAGCTCCACTTAACCTGTCCTGGTTTCATCTGTTAGAAGCCATCAACAGCCTGTGGGAAAAACAAAGTCCTTGTGCTGTGGAAAAGCCACATAGCTAAGACTGACGAAAAAAAAAAAAAAAATCCTGCCACCTCCCAGCAGGGGTCTCCTTCTAAGACAGAGGGTTCAAATGCTGGAGTCCACCACATCCAGGCTGTGTGTACTTAAGCAAATGCATTTACTTCATTGAGTCTCACTTTCTTCATCTATAAAACAGGCAGAAAAGTTTGTTCTTGTGTCTTCATGATTTTGGCAGAGTAATAGGAAACCCTGACGCATTGGTATAGATGAGGAAAAAAAATTACTATCTCAAACAATCATAAGAAACCCTAAGGCAGAGTGGCTCCAGGGTTGGTTAATTCACTAGCACAATGGTGAGATCAGGTACCCATGTCCTTTTCTTCTTTCTGCTCCACTAAGCCCCTTCATGATCACAAAATGGCTGCTACAGTTCCAGGCATCACACCCAGTCCTGATGGTGCCTAGCAAAAGAGAAGACAGTGTTTCTTATATTTCTCCAATTTCCCCCAAATCCCTCTTCCTTCAGCAGACTTTCTCTTTTGTCTCATGGTCCAGAACTCATTTATGTGGCTATTCCTATACCAGTACCTAGTAAGGGAAATAGAATCACAGTGGTGGGTGCATCTGGATAAAGCCCATGACTGTGGAGCAGAGTGGAGAACTCTGAACAAACTGAGGTGCTGTGAATAAGGAAGAGAGTCTGCCTTCCAGAGAGGCATCCACACCAATTCATAAGCGCTCACACATAGTCCCTGAGATTGAATCCCAAGCACTGAGCACAGCACCTAACACACGGAAGATGCCTTACATGTGCTCATTTGTCCCCTCCTTTTTGTGTTTCCCTCCAAAGTCACAAGACTCCCAGCCTGGCCTCTCCTGACCCAGCCTCCTGCCCTCCTTCCCTGGGGCCTGGGTCTCTACTGCCCAAGGCGGCTTCTCCTCTGTCCTCTGGCTCCATCACCACCACCTCCTTTTGTTTCTGTCCCAAAAGGTTGGGATGAACAAGGATCTCCCCATTGTTCCCCAGGACTTCAGATTCCTAAAAAATAAAAAGCGGGAGGTGCTTGATTCTCATGTAAATGCTTTCACCAAGGAACCAGAAATTAATAACAGTATGAACAGAGGCCTGGAGTATTTAACCACTCCATCCAACAACCAAAATGATCCGAATACACCGTTATCCAGGCGAGGTGTAGAAAATTGACTGCCGACTACGACATTATTACATCGGAAATGTCAGGAGCGTGTGAAAGCCAGGGGGAGATGAACAGTGTGGTTGAAAATGGCTTTTGATTTTTTTAAAAAATTCCCAGCATTCATCTAAAACAATAATAACAGCTAATAATAACAGGGCATGTAATAATGAACTATTCATAGGCATAAGAGGTAATTGTTCAATTAAGATCCGAGAGTTTCTGCGACTGTCTTCTCTGATGGGGTCCCTTTGTTTTTGACTCTGGTAGCACTAATTATTTCCCGGTGGTGCTTTAAACTTGGGATGAAAAAAGCCCTGCTGTCATATATGACATACAAGTGCTTTATCATTATTAAATACACACGCATGCACACAATAAGAAATCCTTGTTGGGATAAAGTTAGGGGTATGTTTAAACTGACAGTCTCCGGGGTTCAGCATTAGCGATAGGAGACAACCAGGGTCTTCACCCACAGCAGAAGTGATCTGGCCTCACTAACTCTCACCCCTCCAGGCATCAGAGTGTTTTTCTCTCTGGCATGAGAATACATGAGTTCAAATCCCACCTCCACCACTTACCAACTGGGTGCCCTGGGCACAAGTCTTCCCCTCTCCGAGCCTCTGTTTCCCCATCTATAACATGGAGTGCAATGGACATTCAGGTTTTTGCAGCCTGACCAGGTTCCAGTTACTCTTTTTCCTGTTGTCTGTATTTGTTAGCTATTGCCACAAAATTGATGATTTGCACTTGAACAAAATCGCGAAAACTCAATAGCATACCAAAAAAAAAAGTTTTGGTCCCACGTTGGTTGGGGGCCCTCTGATTTCTGTGAGGCTTGGCTGGGCTGGCGCAGCTCTGTTCCATGTACCCCTCATCTTCCTAGGTGCTGGCCTCGGCAGGTCTGCTAACACCCCATTGGTTAGAACAAGTCCTGCTCTGCCCACAGTGGAAAGAAAAAGAGGTACTGGAAAGGAACGGCTAAAGGGGAGAGTCAGGGCCATTGCTGCAGGCTAACACAAGTATCAGCATCCCAAATTGCCTCGGGATCTCTCTCCCCTCATCCTCAGTCCCTGTAGTCCTGGAGAAGTTAATATCATTCCTGATTCTAGCTCTGCCTTTCGGAGATTCTGAGCCTGGGGTTTTTCTCCGTAAAGAGAGATTCATGTTAGGAAGGCCTTAAAAGCTCAGAAGCATCAAACAGAGACCACGTCATAATCAGGAGGGATATTTTTCTCTAAGCAATTCTATGGCCAATGTGTCCCCTGAAAATGTTTTGACCTACCACCAGTTCACGCCCAGTCCTTTGAAGGACATTGGCAAAGGTCATCATTAGGATCTCACAGGAACAAACAAAATCTCAACGGCTGGAAAATATTTGAAATTCCCCTGAAACAGCTTTTGAAAACCTTACAGAAAATCAACACCCACACCATCAAATTATTTAGAAAATCACAATTGAAAAAGTTGCTATCTATTTAGCTAAAAATGTTCCCATAGGAAAAGTCATAGCCTACAATGATTTCACTATTTTAAAAGAATGCATTCTGCATTCACCTCAATAATTTATGGAATCTTTTTGAGTTAAGAGGGTGTTTTGATTTTGTGGGCCAACCCATCACAAAACTCCTAGAGAAATGACCTCCTTATGGCCCCAGGATAAGTCACAGTCATGTTCCGTGACAATGTTGCCTGCCTTCCAGTGGAAAGATGGGGTGGCGGGGAGGGCATCTGGCTGCAGAGGCAATAGTGGTTTCCACATCCTCTTTTCCCACAGAACCAAGACCTGGCTGGGGAAACTTCCTTTCTCTATATTGCTTTCTGCTGCTTTAGGACAACTGCTGCTTCCAGCCTGCTGATTGGCTGAAGCACAGGCCACATGACACAATTCTGGCCAATAATACAAGAGGGAACCTTGGCTGGGGGACTTTAGGGAAAACATCTCTCTCATAGAGAGACATAGGAAGTACCATTTCTCCTTCATCTGGATGCCCCTGAACAACAAAAATGTGAGTTGCTCAGTCGTGTCCAACTCTTTGCAACCCCATGGATTGTAGCCTGCCAGGCTCCTCTGTCCATGGAATTCTCCAGGCAAAAATATGGGAATGGGTTGTCATTTCCGTCTCCAGAGGATCTTCCCAACCCACAAATTGAACCCGGGTCTCCTGTATTGCAGGTGGATTCTTTACCATCTTAGCCACCAGGGAAGCCCTGGATGCCTCTGAATCTGGGTGAAATGCCCGAAACAGTGGCTCCATCTTGTGTCTTTGATGGAGCCCCACGGCTTCCCTGGTGGCTCAGACAGTAAAGAATCTGCCTCCAATGTGGGTTGGAGACCTGGGTTCGATCCCTGGGTTGGGAAGATCCCCTGGAGGAGGGCATGGCAACCCATGCCAGTATTCTTGCCTGGAGAATACCCATGGACAGAGAAGCCTGGTGGGCTACAGTCCATGGGGCCACAAAGAGTCAGACATGCCTGAATGATTAAGCACAGCACATGTGAGGAAAAAGCCAGCACGCTTGGTGGGCGGTGACCAGCACAGTGCCTGATAAATGCCTGAAGGAATAGTGAGCTGGCAGAACCCTTAATGAATCACAGAGACTGAATTAACAAGCCTTACTGCCCTCCCTAACTTGGGACATCTTGCTGAGATATTAAATATTCTTTTCTTCAAGTCAACATAAGTCTTCTGTGACTTGCTGCCCCAAACATGTTGATGTATGAACACCACAACCACAATTCTCTCTTCTTTGAAAAGCCCAGGGAATCACTTGACCTTCACAAAGTCAGCGCCCATTTTACACATGAGGACACCGAGTCTCAAGAGTTTAGGAACTACCTACCATTTCGTAGAAGCCTTGGCTCAGCCAGGGAGGGTATCCCATCCCCCAGGATAGGACTGGCTCAGGTATGACTTGTGACCCATGTCCATTCAAACAGAATGGCTCTTGGGACCTCCATTAAGAATGCTGGAGGGCTTCTCTGGTGGCTCAGTGGTAAAGAATCTGCCTTCCAATGCCAGAGACACGGGTTCCATTCCTGACTGGGAAGATCCCACATGCCGCAGACCAACTAAGCCTGTGCACCACAGCTACTGAGCCTGTGCTCTAGGGCCCGCATGCTGCAACCACTAAAGCCCAAGTGCTAAAGCCCGTGCTCCGCAACAAGAGAAGCCACCGCAATGAGAAGCCCGTGCACCGCAACCAGAGTAGCCCCCACTAACCACAACTTGAGAAAAGCCTGTGCAGCAACAAGGACCCAGCACAGCCGAAGATAAATAAATAAAATTATTAAAAAAAAAAAAAAAAGAATGCTGGAATGAGGAAGAAAGTATCCTTGGGAGAAGCTGGGTCATCCATGGACCACAAGGGCAGCCCATCAGCCCTTGGAAGCCAACGTAAAGGGAGACCGAAAGAACGGGTCTGTGGGAAGGCTGGCGCCCCCCCAGCCACCCTCAGTGGTAATACGAGTCTCCCCTTCATTCTCCGCTTCATTCCGATAGCCGAAGAGATTCCCATCCTTCAAGTAATTGACATCCTTCTAACAGACAGGGAACAAGGAGGCCCAGAGAAGTGACCTCTTGCCACTGTTTGGGCAGAGGGTACAAAGCCGGGTCTTCAGACCCCACGCCCTGTGTCTCCCACTGCAGCTGTCCTTGGCCAGGTCCTCCAGAGTCCCAAGCTCTTCTCAACTGAAGCTTCAGAGGGGACCTAAGACTGGGTCCAAGCCAGGATCAGGGACCTGGGAGGTCAGAGGAAAACCAGAGGGCCCCTTCTCATGCCCGGAGGCTTGGAGCTGCCCCAGGGCTGGATCAGCAGTGGGGTGTGACCTGGGGAGAATGGCAGCCCTCGGAAGGGAAGCTCCAGCTCACGTTCACAGCTCCCCTGGTGCGTGGTCCCAACCAAAGGTTCTCTCTCGACTCCAGTGGGCCCCGCTGTCCTTATTAGGGCTGCTCTCCCCCTCACCATCACCCCACTGGACACCGGATGGCTCACCCACCTCCGTGGCTGTCGTCTCCGCCTCTGCTCTGCCCCTCCCAACTGCTTGCCTACTCCCCCTGAACCCGCATCACTCCGCCATGATGAGCTTTACCATCTCCCCACTGGCACCATTTTTCCCCACCAACGTCATCACCTCTCCCAGCACCTCTGGAGACTTAACTGTCTCCCCACAGCACCGTTATGCCTCCACCAGTACTCTCTTCTCCTCACTCCCTTCATCTCTACCTCCCCATCACACCCCAAGCTCACCCCCATCTCTCAGTCACCACCACCGCCGAGTCCAGCCCCTCCAACCATCACCCTGAACACTTCCTTGGTTGTAACTCCTGCCCCGGCTTCTTATCCCCACCCTACCCCCAACCACAGAGGTATCTCTTTGCTCACGGTCTCCCTGCTGTCTTCCCCCCATGCCTGCTACCACTGCCCCCACCATCTCCACCATCAATGAACATTTATTGAGCACCGACAATCCCAGACCCACCCAGGGCCCGGCCCCTCATCAAAGCCACCGCACTTCAGCCCAGGGTGGCCTGTGCAGCCGGCCCTGCACCTGGGATCCGGTCCTGGGGCCCCGGCCATGCTCCGGTTCGGGGCTGGGGGTTGGGCTACTTTCCTGAGAGCAGAGCAAATAAATAAATGAAGAGGCAGGGAGCTGAGTTCCGGTGGGCGGAGACCCTGGTGTCCCTTACTGTGACTCCATGGGAGTGAGACAGGCGACCAGGCGTCCCGTGCCCGGGCCAGGGAGGTGGGGCGGGGGACGTGGGGGGCGGGCAGGAGCCTGGAGACCAGAGGGTCCTGGGGCCTCCCTGGGATGTGCCTGGCCCTCACCTCTGGGGGTCGAAGGAGGGTACGGGGCGCGGCACACCCCGGTGGGGGGCACCTCTGAAATGCAGCTGGACTGGAAATGGGCGGCGGAGAGGACCTTGCTCCTGCCTGCCGGCCCTAGAGCGGGGCGTCGTCAGTCCTCCACTTAGGGGGGTAACTCTGCTGGTGGCCGTCGCAGCTGGGGTTCCCTACGTTGTCCAGAGGCACCACCACCTCGTCCGGGTTGGAGTTCTTGTTGAGCTCTACCACGCGGGGCACCACTGAGGACCAGCGATCTGCAGTGAGAGCGGTGGAGGGCGGGGTGAGGGTGGCCAGAGAGCGCATGCGCCCGTGTATTGCGCGCCTTTGATGTCCCACGCACTCAGCAGGGGGCGAAAGGAAAAGGAAAGTGAAGTCGCTCAGTTGTGTCCAACTCTTTGCGACCCCATGGACTGCAGCCAACCAGGCTCCTCCATCCTTGGGATTTTCCAGGCAAGAGTACTGGAGTGGGTTGCTATTTCCTTCTCCAGGGCATCTTCCCGACCCAGAGATAGAATCCGAGTCTCCGCATTATAGGTAGACGCTTTACTGTCTGAGCCACCAGGGAAGTCAGTGCTCTAAAGCGGGAGGTATATTATCCCCGTTTTACAGAGGTGGCAACTGGGGCTCAGAGAGGTCATGGAGCCCGCCTCGGAACATACAGGAGTAAAATGAAAGAATCAGGATTCAAGCCCAGGTCAGGAGGCCTGCGAGCCCAAGGCCTCCCGACTGTTCTCGGCTGAGTGGAAGAGCCCAGGCTTTCACAGGCAGCAGAGGAAGCTCGGCGGCCAGCCCATCACACCCTCCCATTCTACAGACGTGAATACTGAGTCCCAGGGAAGGGACAGGACTGCTCCAAACAAAACGGTGCTGAGGATAACCAGGGCTCCCCCTCTGTGCCCCTCAGTCTCCCCCACACCTCCCCTGACCGCCCCGCCAACTCACCCCTCCGGAGGCGGCCCACGGTGTGCGAGAAGCCATAGTACTGGTAGTTCTCGTTCTTGCCGGGGTCCTCGTTAATGATGCCCAAGTTCTGGTTCCAGTGAGACCAGTTCACCTCGTCCACCCTGGTGGGGCCACAGCAGACAGAGGGTCAAGGAGAGCCCCCTTGCCCAGAGAAGGCACCCCTTCCCCACCCCCAGGCAGCCTCTAAGCTCCAGCCTTCCAGCACACCCTCCTGCTTTTTTTTTTTTATAACTGCCTCTGAGTCTGCTTCCTCCAGCAAAGGAGAGAGCAGTAACACCGGCTGCTTCAGGGTGTCTGCCCCAATGTGCGTTGGGTGCTGGCCGGGCACATCTCATGTGCCAACCCGTCTAATATGCACAGCTGGCCAATACAGTGATGCTATCATTGTCCCCATTTCACAGATGAAAAAAACGAGGCTGAGAACTGAACCCACAGGATCAGGCAGTGGAACTGAGCTCCGGTCAGGCCCCTGGGGGCTTCCATGGCTCAGAAGTGGCAATGGGTAGAAAGCACAAGGAGGCCCGGTGGTCTCGCCCAACCCGGCCTCACCTGAAGCACCACCTGCGGTCTGGAGTGCCGTCCGAGCTCTTGCCCACGGTCACCATTTCACCGGAGCGGAAGGCCTTCCTCAGGAACACGGGGAAGGAGCGCTCGATGTCCAGGATGGTGGTGGCCCACTGTGGGGAGAGAGGGTGGGCGGGCGGCGGGTGAGCCACGCCCGGCCTTGCCTAACTGTTCTCAAGGCAGGAATGACGCAGAGAACCAGGCTTTCTAGCTCCCACCACTCCTGCATTAAAGACTCAAATACCTACAGGCGCCTGGCCAGAGAAAATGAATGAAGGGTCAGCAGCCTGTGCCCCAGGACACCAGTGTCCCCTCAGTGCTGGGCATCCCCAGGGAGGGGTGGGGATGGGGCAGACCTGGAGGTGCAGGAGACCCCCACCCCGTGTGAAGGGGGCAGCCACCTCTCATTCATCCAGGAATGTGGGCCCGCCTGCAAGGCTTCCAACTTTTCAAGAAAGGCCAGAAATCTGGATTTTTCTATGAAATCTCTCAATTAAAATTTTTTTGCATTAATTTTTTAAAAAATATATAGTGATGCAGAAAACAAATAAATCTTTGCTGGTCAAATCTAGTCCACAGGCTGTGAGTTGGCATGTTACAAGTTACATCCAGCAGGGAAACTGAGGCCTGAGGGAGGAAGTGGTAGAGATGAAGGGTAAGAGCAGGTCCCATGGTCCCCTGAGACCCAGACCTCGGGGGAGGACCTCGTGGAGTTATTTTTCCTCACTGTGCCGTTTCCTGAAAATGTGCCAAGTCCCGGTAAGTGTGGGTGCTGCCTTGCCGGGCCTCGTGGTAAGGCTGTTTATCGGGAACCCGGGTTCTTGAACTGCCTGCAGCCAGGCAGGCAGTGACACCCTCCCCCCAGGCCCTCTGCTCCCTAGGCTTGCACGGAAACCTGCGGGAAACAAAGGCAGCAGCTCCCCAGCGCATCCACACCCAACACATCTGCCTGGGGTTGGGGGGGCAGGGGGAGTGGGGAGCCCCTCTGATGACTATGCTGATGCTTCCTGGCTCTGGGGTGGCCTGCTCCCATGCCAGCCTGGTGTCTTGGGCCCGGCTGGGGCACAGAAGCTGCCCCCGGGCTCCGTGCGGAAACCCCACTGAAATGTGAGGCTCTCTGAGCATTTCCGGTGCCTAGAGCGCTCCCTCCCTGGAGCTGGGGGGATTGCATTCCATGAATGGGACCGCAAGGGCAGCTGAGCTGCAGAAGCCAATGGAAATCAGCTAGGTGGCTCTGGGAAACAGACCTGCAGGCTTTATCTGTGCCCATTAAACAGACTGGGAAGTGGAGGTGGAACGGGGTGGTGCGGCTCGCCCAGAGCTCCAGGCCGAGGAGGTGCAGCAGGCCAGGTGGCCCCAGGGCAGAGCGGCCAGCGGGGCGGGCTCACCTGCAGCTTCCAGATGTGCTTGCTCTCCTTGGACACCTGGCCCACTGTCTCCCCCATGAGGGCGATGAGCATGTTAAGGAGCAGCACGAATGTGAGGATGATGTACGTGACCAGCAGAATGATGAAGACCACGGGGTACTTGGTGCTGCTCAGCATCTCCAGGTCACCCATGCCGATGGTGAGCTTGAAGAGGTCCAGGAGGAAGGTGCTGAAGGTCTCGCTGTCGCGGCATGAGGGGTAGGTGGGCACTGTGCAGTTGGCGTGGTCCTCATCGCACACCTTCAAGTTGGCACACGGGTTCAGGAGCGAGACCAGGGCTGCGGGAGGGACGGCAGTGACGGTCATGGAGGGTGAGAGGTAGGGAGGCCCCTTCCCATTTGATGGAGGGGAACACTGAGGCCTGGGGAGGGCGGGGAGGCTGGCCCAAGGTCACCCAGAGTGGAAGCCAAGCCAGTGGTTGAATCTGGGTCCTCCTGCACGCAAAGCCTTTGCTCTTTCCACAAACTCTTATTAACAAGGAAGAGGGTCCCAGGACTCAGCCTAGTGGTTCTCAACCGGGGATAATTTGTCCCCCAGGGCACCTTTGGCAGGTTTAGAGACATTTTTGGTGTCACAAGTGGAGGAGGGACACTACGGGCACCTACTGGGTCAAGACCAGGGATGCCGCCCAACATGCCACCATGTACAGGACAGTCCCCACCACAGACAACTGTCTGACCCCAAATGTCAACGGTGCCAAGGCTAGGAGAACCTCACTGAGCTGACTGTTCTTACAGGTCTTGGCAGTCTGGGATGCCAGCATTCCAGGGCAGACTCACTCTCGTGTTCCTGTTTCCCAGCTCACAGCAGCACAGAAAGGAAGGGAGGAAGGTGAAACCAGGCACCAGCCTTGACTGCGCCCAGAGCTGTGCTCACTACGGCCGTCACCCCCTCCAGACATCAGCTAACTGTGGCGCGCCTCCCTTCCCATGAAGCCCAGATGAAGCCTCCGAGTGCTGCTCCTTTTGGATCCTGGGCGTCGGGTGGCCGGTCACCCGCCCCTGGCGACCAGCCCGACAGCTTGATTACCTTCCCCAACCCTGGCCCTGCCCCCCTGTGCCACTGAGGTCCCAAGGCATCGTGACATCAAGGATACAGCCTAGTAGAGGCTTTGTAGCTCCTGCCACCAAGAGGGTAGAATCTATTTCCACACTCTTTGATTTTTACTCTTTTTATTTTTTGGCTGTTCGCACGATATATAGGATCTTAGTTCCCAGACCAGGGGTTGAAGCCAGGTCCCCTGTAGTGGAAGCGCTGAGTCTTAACCACTGGACCACCAGGGAATTCCCCTGTTTCCCCACTCTTTGAATCAGGCTGAGGCTTGCTTTGGCCAATAAGGTGAGAGAGAGAGTGACGCTGTGCCAGTCAGTGATCTCGAACACTTCTGCTTACATCTGGGAACCCTCAGACCACCGTGTGACCAAGTCCAAGCTAGCTAGCTAGAGATGAGTGACCCCGAGGAAGACAGCAAAGTCACTCCCAATGGAGGCCAGCCCTAGCTACGCTAGTCAGCTGCAGCCAGTCCGCCAGCGAACACAGACACGGGAGCCCAAATCTGGCCCAGGTCAGCACAAGCACCCAGCAGACCCATGGACTTGAGCATAATAATAAATGGTGGCTGTTCGGGGGTCTTCCCTGGAGGTTAAGACTCCATGTTTCCACTTTAGGGGGCACAGGTTCGATCCCTGGTTAGGGAACTAAGATCCCACATGCTGCAGAACATAGCCAAAAATAAAAAGGGTGGTTGTTTAAAGTCACTAAGTTTTGGGGCGGCTTCTTTTGTCACAGTAGCTAAGATGGCAGTTTTACCGTTTCCTAGCTTTTGAACTTGGGCACGTTATTTAACCTTACTTAATCTAAGCCTCAGTTTCCTTAATTGTGAAAGGTCATAAGAAACGCACTTCCCTTACAGACTTGTTGGGAGGATTAAATGAGGCAGGGATGGGAGAGGACTTGGCTCAATGCCAGGCACACAAAGAGAACCCTACAAACGCTGGATATTCTCCTCCAGACACCATGGCGGCTGCTTCAGCCCGGGTGCCACCCCCGCCAGGCCCGCCTGGGCACCCGGGGCTCACCTGACGCGTAGCCGATCATGAAGAGCAAGTAGACCAGCAGGAAGCGGAAAAGGTCTTTGAAGAGGATCTAGACACCCCGGTGGGAATAGGAAGCAGAGATGAGATACGTGGTTTCTCGCTTTCCCAGCTCCTCATCCCACACCTTCTCTCCAGCTCCACCCTGCCCCGCCCCATGTCCAGGCCCTGCCCACTGCCCCTACACCACCCCGCAGCCTCAGGGCCAGCGGCACTATCTGTGCACATGTGGTATGTGTGGCTCCCTCCAAGGACACACAAAGCCCAGGGGGAACCGCCTGCCCTGTACCTTCTGGATCATGATGCTATAGGTCCCCGTCAGCTTCAGCCCGCGGGTGAAGTAAAGGGCGTTCATCCAGCCCAGGACCAAGGCAAAGACCATGACGGCCAGGTACGCCTCGATCCCCGCCAGGTAGAGGGCCGCTGAGACAATCACCAGCACAGAGTAGATGAAGCTACAGGGCAGCAGAGGGCACGAGAGGAGCCAGAGGGGAGAGGGGGAAATGAGACCCTGGACAGGGAGGCAGGCCCCCAAGCCCTCTAGGTACTAGGACATCCCGACGACACCCAGAAGAGAGACCATGAGACCATGTGGCTTCATGGGGTTCCCCAGCATCCTGATAACCAGAATCCTCAGTTAACTGGCAACTGGGCTTCCCTGGTGGCCCAGTGGTTAGGAAGGCGCCTGCCAATGCAGAGGACACGGGTTCAATCCCTGGTCCAGGAAGATGCCATGGGGCAATTAAGCCTGTGTGCCACAGCTTCTGAGCCTGTGCTCCACAACCAGAGAAGCTACCGCAAGGAAAAGCCCGCACACCACCACAAGAGAGTAGCCCCTGCTCGCCGCAGCCAGAGAGCCCGCACGCAGCAATGCAGACCCAGCGCAGCCAAAAAATTAAATAAATAATTGCTTTACAAAGTTAATTGCCAACCGATGTGTGTGTAATTGTCCTGGGGCCCTACCAGATCCCAAAGTGATGTCCTTTGGAGTTGCTAGAGGAAGATTCAGTAGTTCTCAGTGGAGATTTTGTGGCTAAGTGAAATTTTTTTTTTGCCCTACCATGTGACATGTGATTTCCTAGTTCCCCGGCCAGGGATCAAACCTGTGCCCCCTACAGTGGAAGCGTGGAGTCCTACCCCCCCAGAATTTTCATTGTTCTCTAACTCTAGGAAAAAGGGGAAATATGTAACACACATGCAGCAACCCAGCCTGTACCCCAGGCAGACATCATTAATCAATCCCAGCACTCTTTCCCACTGAACACAGACACAGCCTTAAGATTCTTAACATGGGCACTCCTGGCAGACGTTAGCAATCAATCACAAGCGTAAGAGGTTAAATTTATTTCTACCCATGGTGTATATAGTGATAACTCTCTAGCAACCAGAATCTTGCTTTAACCAGAGGACTCTTTTACTTGACAACAGCATGACTTTGGGCTACAGTAGCTGATCAGACTGGGTGAGTTCACTCCTAATAAGAGTCACACACACCCTCTACCACCAAACCTCGAGGATGTCCCTCCCAACCCCACCTTCCTCACCCAGAAGCTGCCACCCCAGGGACCTCTACTCACTAGAGTAGCTGGAAGGAGCCGTCGATGAAAAGAGAGTTCACTCCAGGGCATTTCTTCATGAACAAGTCTTTGATCTGAAGGAGGGGACGGGATGGGTGAGAGAGGTGGAATCAGCAGAAGCGTGGAGCAGACAGTGGAGTGAAGAGAGGTGGAGGGGGACTTCCCTGAAGGTCCAGTGGTTAAGATTCGGTGTTCCCAATGCTGGGGGCATGGGTCTGAGCCCTGGTGGGGGAAGCTCCCCGTGCCATGGGGTGTGGCCAAACATTAAACAGATTAAAGAGGTGGAGAGAGAGGAGGGTCCAGGCAGGGTAAGGCTGGGGCCAAGTGCTCACGTTGGTGAAAAAGAACAGGATCCCAGTGAAGAGTGTGATGATCTCGCCGGCCAGCCTCAGGTAGTCCATTGTGGTGCGGTAAGGGTATGGCGGCTAGGGGGCAAGGGGCATGCAAGTCCTCACCCAGCCCCTCCAAATCCAGATGCTCCCCAACAGCCCAGCCTCTGGGTCCACGGAGCCTCCTCCCTCACCGTCCTCCCCCTGGGCGTGGGGGCGCCTTCCCACCCTGTTCCAAGCCTTCTCCAGCCCCTCCCACAGGGGGCCCAGCTGTGCCCCAGCTCCTGCCACCCTTGCGGCCACTCACAGTGCCCTCGAGAGGCTGGTAGTAGGCGGTGAGGGTAAAGATGACCATGGCACACAGATAGGAGACCACGTTGATGTAGAAGGAGACAGCCCCGAACTTCCGCCACTTGTCCCGCAGTAGTTCGTTGATGGGTTCCACGGCCAGCATCTCGTGGCGGTTCTGTGGGGGAGCAGGGTGGGCAGGGGGTGGGCAGGCTGACTCCAGTGCGCCTTCCCCCACCCTCTGCCCCGAGAGCTCGTTCTCCTCCTGACCCATTCTTCAGACACCCAGACTTCTGGGCTCAGCATTTAAGGCTCTGCCCAGTTCTGTCCCAACTTACCTTTCTAGCCTGTTCTAGACACACAGAACCCAGAGCTAGAAAGCTCCTGAAAGAACATCTATTCCTATGGTCCCCAAACTCTAATCAGTGGAAGTTGCCAAGTTGCTGGCACCAAAATCACCTAATGAGCTTGTTAAAAAACATAAATTCCTGGGGACTTTCCTGGCAGTCCAGTAGTTTAGACTCCGAACTCCCAAGGCAGGGGGCACGAATTAGATTCCCTGGTCAGGGAACTAAGTTTCTGCATGCTACAGCCAAAAAATTTTTAGTGCAAATAAATAAATAAACCCCTGGGTTTCAACCTCAGACATTCTGATTCAGGAAGTGGGAACTGGGAAATTTAGCCCCAGGATGATAAATACTTGACTCACCACAATTTTCCAAGTCTGAACCCAGGACAGACAGCAATAATTGAGTCCCACACAATAGTTCTCTATACAGTTTCCTGGGCAGACACTACCAATCAATCAGAGTTTGCAGCAGAGATGCTAAAACTTACCACCACCCCCAGTTTAAATCAGGTTGGTCACTGATTTGAAAGATGAGGGAAGTGAGCTCCGGTATGAGAAGGCATCTGTCCAAACTCACAGAGCTGGGGCTAGAAGGAAGACCTTCTGTATGCAAGCCCCAGGGCTTTCTGCCCCATTTGTGCAGCATCCTGTCTCTTTAAGGACTTGAGTTTCTTTATCATCAAGCACATGTGCAATGATGTAGCCACAAAGATGCCACTGCAATCTTATTCCTGATAGTTAGGTGCAGAAAGAAACTCAAATGACCAAGAATAGAGGAATGGTTAATTAGAATGTGGTACATTTCCACGCAGCAATGATACTGCAGAAGAATATTTAATGGTGCAGAACGATGTTCATAAAATACTGCTAAGTTAAAAAAAGAGCTTTTAAAACTTCATATAACAAATGCTAATGATAATAGCTGACACATAATGTTTACCCTGCGCCCGGCTGTTCATTTGGTCCTCCCAGCAACCCAATGGGAAATGCTCTATTTTTATCTGCATGGTACCAAAGAGGAAGCTGGGACTCAGAGAGATTGGGGAGTTTGTCCTGAGTCACACAGCATGTCACTTACAGTGCCAGGCTCCTAAGCCAGTCCTGCGTGCCCCTGAAGTCCGACCCTTACAATCCTGCCATTCCTGCCCTTGCCAGATGCCATTCTGGGCACTCAGTTGGCCTCTTCTATTGCACCCAGTCCACAGACTCACTGCTCTGGCCCCTCCTGCCCTGCGCCCACCTCGATCTTGCTGTTGTACACCAGGATCTCCAGCACAGAGGTCTCCTCCCCACATGTGTCCAGGGAGGAGAGGTCGTAGAGCGAGGAGTACACCGGCCCATAGGCCCAGTCCTTGAACTTGCGCGACAGGTGCCTGGTGTCCTCGTCTGTCACCTCCCGACGGATGATGTGTTGGAAGATCTGTGTGGGAGGAGTAGGATCAGGGGGTTTTGGGGGGGCGTGGGCAGGGGTACTGCCGCGGCGCAACTCACGTGGGAGGGACTCCAGCAAATAGCACCTCCCCAGAGAGCAGGATGGGCGAGGGAAAACATTTACTGAGCACCTGATGGACGCTTTCCTCACATCACCTGGTTTAATTCTTGCCCTCACCATCCTGTTTGACAGATGAGCTAATAGCATGCGTGATAAGTTGCTTCAGTGGTTTCCGACTCTTTGTGACCCCATGGGCTGTAGCCTGCCAGGCTCCTCTGTCCATGGGATTCTCCAGACAAGAATACTGGAGTGGGTTGCCATTTCCTGCTCCAGGAGATCTTCCTGACCCAGGGATTGAACTCGTGTCTCCTGTACTGCACGTGGATTCTTTACCACTGAACGATCAGGGAAGCCCCCATGAGGAAACAGAGGTTCAGAGAAAAGGAGGATGTTCCTTGAGGCCACACAGCAGGTTAGGGGCTGAGCCACAACCCCGGCCATGGAGGGCAGAGGAGTACTGCAGGGCTACAGCTCTGGGGCGCAGCTCTCTGTCAGTGGCATGCCCTGGCTGGTGGGAGTAGGGCAGTGAGCATCCAGCGGGGTGGGATGAGCAAAGAGGCTCTGGGATGAAGTTGAACAGCCTTGCTGGACAATAGGGAGCCACAGCAAGTTCTTGAGCTAGAACATCTGCAGTCTGGGGTGGGCAGGATGGGAGGCGAATGTGCACATTAATAACACACGTCAGCTGCAGCCTCCCTCGTGTGTGTGTGTGTGTGTGTGTTTGTATGGTGACCCCGGCCCCACACGCACCCCAATCTTGCCCGTCTTGGCGGCCATCATGAGGGGCGAGAGGCCGTCATTGTTGAGCACGGCCTCCAGGTTGCTGTCGGGGAAGAGGCGGGCACACTTGAGCAGCAGCAGGTCGTACATCTTGGTGACGAACTTGGTGTTCTCGCGGGTGTTGTCGGCAATGGCCACCAGCGCGTGCAGCACCGTGTTGCCGCGCGAGTCCTGGCGCCGCATGTCCGCCTTCTTGTGCGGGTTCTCCGTCAGGTAGTTGACGATGTGGGGCTGGTTGGTGCAGGCAGCCAGCGACAGGGGCAGCTCACCTGCGGGGCAGGTGGTCGGGGGGCCGGGTCAGGGACGGGGCCCTCCCACGGGAGATGCCGTGACGATGGACACAGCGCCCATGGCCAACGTGAACCAGCCCTGGCCGACTGCAACTGTCTGGGGGCGATGTCCCCGGGGAGACGGACGTGGCTATTTGAGGCATGGCCACGCGACTTGGAGGCTGTGAGGGACTCTTTGAGGAACTTTATCTCTGAACCCCGAATAACATGTGTCTAAGTGGGGGTGAAATTTAAAATCTTTCATGGGTCCAGCTGGGCCATAGTAGTGATGCCATTTGGACCCTGCATCTGACCATCAGTGCCAGCTTAAGTCAGACCAGAGGATGCGAGTGATAAGGTGTGTGTTGGGGGGAGGGGACAGCCCACCACAGCCCTCTGATCCCATTACGATGCCCACAGCACAGACGGGACAGCTGAGGCTCAGGCAAGCGAGGTGACGCTCCACCCCTCAAAGGTGAGACCTCAGTGACCAAGACCAATGAGGCGGCCTGTGCCCCGGGCTCCGTCTGGGCCTGCGGTCAGCGCGGCCCTGGGTGTCTCGGGAGGTGTCAGGACTGCCAGCACCACCAGGTACCCTCTGCGGCCCCCAGCTTCGGCTCCATGTGCCCCAGCCCCCACCAGGCCTCTCCTCACCGAAGTAGAAGTAGCCGCCCTCGTCCTTGGGCTGGAAGAAGCGGCCCCGCGCCTGGGCATGGACGTCGGCTCCTTGGGCCACCAGCAGCTCCACATAGTGTTTGCAGCGGCGTTCGATGGCGATGTGCAGGGCGGTCTGGCCTGGGAGGGGGTGGGGGACTGTCACTGGGGGGTGGGTGGGCGCACAGCCCTGACCAGGTGTGGGGGGTGCTGGGGCGCAGAAGGTGGAGATCCACCCCAGGGCAGCAAGGGGACCTTCAGACGTTCCCGGATGTGGAGTCTCTGAGGCCTGAGATCCCAGACCTGCTGCGTCACACCCACAAGAGTTTAGGCTCACGGGATATCTGACTTGGAGGACCCCAAATGTGGAGACTTTGCAGACTCGTAAGAGCCTTTCACGCCAGAGGAAACAGTGGCATCGTGGTCTCACAGGATTTGGGACACAAAATTCACAGCCTCTGAATCTGACATCCAGGAATCCAAAACGTCAAGGTGGATTCATGGATCTCAGAATTTAGACCCAGGGAGCTGGGCCTGGTGACACCGCTGCCTTTTCAAGCTGTTGGCTCACAGGACTATTGTCACAAAGCCTCAGAGTCTCCAAACCAGAGCATCTTGGGTCCGGGATTCCAGGTTCACAGCGCCTTTGGCTCATTACATGCAAGAACCTTGGAACCTTCAATTCTGAAACTCAGAATTTAAAAGTTGGAAGGGGTAGTTATTGTTGTTCTTCAGTCCGTTCGTTCATTCATTCGACAACTGGTTCCAGGACATGCTGGCACTCGTGGCCCAGGCTGAAATGAGGTGTTGCTGGGGGTGGGGAGGGGCTGGACAAGTGAAGAGGGAGCCCCTCTCCCGCCCGGCCCTGGGCCCTACCTCGGTAGTAGATGTCTCGGAAGGGCGAGTTGATGAATTCCCGCATGTTGCCCGTGCGCTCGGCGATGTCCAGAAGCACAGGGATGGTGTCATTGCGGCCGTTGCTCAGATTCAGCAGGGCCTTGGGCAGGCAGGTCTTCCCGGTGGACGGTTCTGCGGGGAGATACGTGCAACAAGAGGAGTGTTCGGCCCGAGGCCCAAACTGCTGGGCAGCAGGGGACAGGGCATTGGGCAGGGAGCCAGAGGTCCTGGCTGCGTTCTCCTTCCTGAGCCCGGCCCCTATCTGCTCCCCGACCCCACCCCAGGGTACTGAGAAGGTCAAAGAAACTCAGAGGAGCAGAAGTTCTTTAAAACATGGGAAGCTGCAGCCTATAGAGACATGGTACTTACCAAAGCATATTTGGAAGGACTTTTCTTAAATATGGACCATTAAAAAATATATATATATATATATATATATATATTTATTTGTATGCATTGGTTTATTTGCAGCAAGCAGGATCTAGTTTCCTAACCAAGGATTAAACCCAGGGCCCCTTCTTTGGAAGGCAAAGTCTTAACCACTGGACCACCAGGTAAGTCCCTGGAGGGGACTTTTAAAAAATCAGATAAAAGGGCGAATACTGAGTTAATCAAAGCCAATCGCCGCCATGTCTTCACTACAGGACTTCTCAGAGCCTTTAATCTGCTAATGAGGACTGGGAACCTCTAAAAACAGACCCAGGAGGCAGTCTTTGCTTGAACACAGATCCTTTACCCATGAAGCGGGTGCAGTAGCGCCCCTAGAGGGGAGGAGAGGGAGTGCAGCGTTTCCCGAAGTAGGGGCTGTGAGCCATAATAGACAGGAAACTATCTTAGAGGATTTGGGGGCTCCTGCAGAGGCAGCAATAAAAACAGCAAAAGCCCAAATGTGCAAGGTGTCAGCCCCTTGTCAAATCTCTCCCGTGAAGTCAGTCTCCGTTTGGTACTAAGGGGTCTTTAACACCTCCCCCTAATGCTTACTAATGTGCCTTTGCAATTTTCTTTCCCTTGTATTAATTTTTATGGTGATGTGAGTGGATTTATATCTTTAAAAGAGAGAATCAATGAAAAGAGAACTGGCTCTTAACCAGGCACAGGGCAACACAGCCCGATGCAGGAAGGGGCCCAGGAACGGGACAGGGAGTGGGAGAGGCAGGGGTGGGCTGAGGGGCTGGCTCTGGAGCCAGGATCCCTGGGGCTCACATCAGGCTTTGCTCCCCATTTCTGATTTGTGTGTGACCTTTCTCCGCTTCCATTTCCTGTCTAACTACATTAAGCCTATAAAGGGAAATCATAGGCTAATAGATAGCTGTTGAGCCCAGCACCAGGTAGACAGGCATTCTCAGTAAGTCATACGGTTGCAGTTATTATTCTACCAGAAACGCTTTCGAGACTCTCCTTAGATACCTGGAATCAGTGGAGAGAACGGGAAAAACCTGTGGACGCAGAGAGACCTGAATTCCAGTCCCACCGCCCCTAGGAGTGAAGTTGCTCAAACCTCATTCTGGCTATTTCTTGCTACGTCCCTGGCGCCCAGCCCAGTGTTGACAGCAGGTAACTATGTATTGAAAAATAACAGACTTCAGCTTTCCATCTGCATAAGGTGGGGGGGGGGTGCCAAATGCTGGCCCAGGCCCCTGGGGAGTCTGCTCAGACCCACGAGCCTGGAGGTGGATCAGTCCGTTTCCTAACTGACAGGGAATTAGAAAATTAGAATTGTGGCAACTCTCCATGCTGACCTCATCATCTTGCATTCCCCAAACCCCAACCCGATCTGCACGTGTCCCCTTCTTAGACACTGATGTCCCTAGCCAGCTGAAACCTCTGTCCCTCGCCTTCATCTTACCCTTGGCGCACACCCTCTCCCCCAGCAAGTCCCCACTGGTTTCACCTGTTTCTCCAAGCCCTCCACCACTCTCCATCTCCATTGCCACCAACCTGGCCCAGCCAGCATCTCTCTCACATGCCCAGGACACCTGCCTGGTTTCCTCTGGACATCCTTGAATCCTGGACAGCCTCTCTGGACATCCTTGAATCCACTTTCCACATAGCAACTGAGTTCAACTCTGGTCATGGTTAGCCACAGGGACTTTGCACATGCTGCTTTTTAACCTTCTCTCTAATCCTTCCCCACCTGTTTATACCTGCTGCTGCTGCTGCTAAGTCGCTTCAGTCGTGTCCGACTCTGTGCAACCCCATAGACAGCAGCCCACCAGGCCCCGCTGACCCTGGGATTCTTCAGGCAAGAACACTGGAGTGGGTTGCCATTTCCTCCTCCAATGCATGAAAGTGAAAAGTGAAAGTGAAGTCGCTCAGTCATGTCCAACTCTTAGCGACCCCATGGACTGCAGCCTACCAGGCTCCTCCGTCCATGGGATTTTCCAGGCAAGAGTACTGGAGTGGGGTGCCATTGCCTTCTCCAGTTTTTACCTGGTTAACTCTAATTCATTCAAACTCAGCTCAAGTGTCACCTCCTCCCAGAAGCTCTCCCAGATTTTCCTGATCAAGTCAAATCCTCCAACACAGCTTCTTTGTAGACACACAGTTACAGGTTGTAATTGTGTATTTGTTTCTGTGATTGCTTAATCAGTGTCAGTCTCACCCCCGAGACTGAGAGAAACTTGAGGTCAAGTCTGCTTTGTTCATCATTTTTTGCCCCAGGCCAGTACCACTCCTGACGATCGGTAGGGGCCCAATAACCACTTGTTGAGTAAATACACATTCAGTGAAGGGGCATGCTGTGCACTGCAAGGAATTCCAAACCACAGGGGTTAAGTGGTTTATGTAGGATGTGGGACCACACCGTTGATTTGGACTGTAGCAGGGTAAGGGGCTGCCAACCTGGGTCCTGGGATAAGAAGCCATGAACAGGGCTCAGCCAGAAATCAGGCGTGGTTGCAGTCACAGGACTCCACCACCAGGTGGCGAAGTGGCTTTGTCCATTGGGGAGGCTGGAGCCAGGGGCCCTAAATAAACTTCTGTTGGAAGTTGTCAAACTTTTTAGGGGGTGGTCACTGACTCCCCTAATGAGCTCATGAACCTCTGGCTAGAAAAACATGCAGGGGTGGGGCCAGTGTTTGCGGAGCTCGAGACATGCAATTTGGGGATCCTGTTTATGAAAATGAACACACAACTACAAATTCCAAGTTAGGTCCACGGATGTACTGGGGGCCAGAGCAAGAGAGGGTCCTGAACCCTAAGTAGTGGGCCTCACAGTAAGTCCCCCTCTACACCTGCCTTATTCGGTACAATGTCAGGGACCTCCCCCCAGCCGGTCTTAGAGCCCCCCACCCAGGCTCACGCAGACCCATTTGCCCAAACTCAGCCTGTGCTCAGAGACCCAGTCCTGAACTCAGGAAAAACCAGAAGTCTTGGCAAGTCCAGCCTGGCGCTGCTCACCAAAGGCAAAGCACCACGATCTCTGTTTCACAGGGGCTCCCTCTACCCCAAAGCTCCCTACTTTTGCATGGTGAACTTGGGGGGCTAGGTGGGGCTGTTTGGCCAGGGCTTATATGTGGTTGATCTCCAAATGAGATTGGCAGCATCATGGAGACCTTCTGAGGGGGGAGGGGGACCCCATCCCCCTGCAACTCTAACCTCACGCCCCAAACAAGGCCACACCATCTGCGCCCTGGCCGGGCACCATGAATGAACGCTTTTTGTAAGTCCAGTAATTCTCTTCTGATGGACACAGTGATACAGCAGAGTACCATTTTGGTGTTCAGAGTCTGGCTGGTAAAGGTATATGTGAAAAATACACTGCAGACCTGGTCAGCCTATTTAGGCACTTAATTTGCTTGAAATACCTAAAGTCTCCAAATACCTGATCTCCCTGGAGCTTCGTCAGCCCTGTTACTGTGGCCAGCCCACCTGAGACAGGCCCTCCTTCCTGGCAGGTCACAGTTCTTGACATTTTATATTGATTTGTGGGGTCATTTGGCCAGTTAATGACAGCTCACCTGGTACCTGGCACACAGTAGGTGGCTGACTTGGGTGGAGAGGTTCACAGGCTCCCCTCCCAGATGTGCAGAGAGGCCGGGGCAGCGGAGGGAGCCATGGCCCGGGGCGGATGTTTGAGCCTGGACGAGGCTGGAGGGAGCTGTCTGGGCTACGTCCCAGGGCAGGTGACTGGGCTCCAGTCTACAGTGGGGACCCAGAATATTGGGCAGGGGCGGGGCTCGAACCTGGAGAGCAGAAGCAGGAATGACGGGCAACCCCCTCCAGAGCTCCCCCAGACAGGACAGGGGCTTCTGGGACCCTGGCTGCCTGTGCTCAGCACTATGGGATTCTCTGTCCGCAGAGGCCAGGGCTGTGCTGTGATTATTCCCCAGGGTACAGATGAGGAAACTGAGGCTCAGAGAGGCCAAGGATCCCTTAAGTGGTAGAGGTGGGATCTGAGCCCAGGTGTAGACTCTGGGCTTCCCTGGTGGCTCAGATGGTAAAGAAACAGCCTGTAATGTGACCTTGCTTACCTATGACACTTTCCATCAATAAAGGCTGAATGAAGAAAGGCAGCCAAGGCCCAGAGAAGTTAAGTAATATGGGAATGGACACACAGGACTAGACTCCCTGTCCAATGCTCTTCCTGGTTAGTGCAGCCCACTGACCCAAGAGAAGACGCTGACGGAAAAGGGGGCCCCTGACGCCAGGCCTCCCCCAAGCCCCAGCTGGCCTGCCTGCTATTCTTGGGTGGCTCACCCCGGAACTCCTCGTCCGTGAGGCGCTTCTTGTGGGTCAGCAAGAAGGGGAGCAGCCCATCCAGGTCAGCTGTGGAGCCCCGGGACACGATGTCAAAGAGGATAGGCCGGTTGAAGACTTTGAGGATGGGAGGCGGCTGGGGTGCGGGAGCTTTGGGGCTCTGTGGCTGCTTCCTGAAGGGGGAGGAAGCGGGGTGATAGGAGGGCTCATCCCCTGCCCACCCTCACGGTCTCCAGCCTTAGAGGCTGGAGGATTGTAGGGGAGGGCAGCTGGAGCCCTAGGGAGGGGCCAGGCTGAGAGGGGAGAGACATCTGGAGACACAGAGGAATGTTTTACCCCAACACTACCTGGCACCTACTGTGTGCTGGGTGGAGACAGACAGAAGCTCCCAAGGTCCCCAACCATCTATCCAAACATCCATCCACCCATTCATACATCCATCCATCCACCCATTCACTCACCCATCCATCTACCTATCCATCCACTACCCACACTCCCACCCCTCTACCCATCCATTCACCCATCCACCTATCCACCCACCCACCCACCCATCCATCCTTCCATCCCTCCACCCACCCACCCATTCACCCACCCATCCATCCATCTCTTTGTCTTTTATTAAGTGCTTAATAAGCCAGAGACTGGAAGAGACAAAGATACTAAGGACAGAAAGGAGGAACACCAGACTAAAAGATAAAGCAACTCTATCATTTATTCAAATCACTCACTGCTTGATTTATTCATTCAACAAACATTTGAGACAAATGAGGCCATGCACGTAGATGCTTAGCTCAAGGCCCCACCACAGTCAACGCTGGTAAATGTTAGCTGCTGTTCCTGTTATTATTTAGTGCTACTGGGTGTCTGGAGCCTGTATGTGTGGAATAAACGCTGAGCTGCAGAGGCGGGTGGAGAAAGAATAAGGTGGGGAGGGCTGGGGGAGGAGAAGTGATGGAGAAGTAAAGAAGGGAAAAAACAGTCAGTCAATCAGCCATTCAATAAGCATTCACTGGGCACCTACTGTGTGCTAGGTTTTGAGAGACAAAAAGCTGGCGCAGAGCTAGCCCAGGGGCACCGAGGTCGCATCCTCACCCACCCAGCACCCAGCACACACAGGGGCAGGAGGAGGCTGTGAATGAAGACAGGACGGACAGGAGAGGAGGAGAGCGTGCAAACGGGAGAGTGGAGGGGAGCAGAGAGGGAGCCAGACAGGAGGCGCGGCCCAGGGCCGTTCCCAGGCCCAGACCTTGCCCCCCAGGACGGGGCCTCCAGCAACGGGGCACCAGGGAAGGGACAAGAGGTGCTTCTGGACACTAGGGTGGGGGTCACACAAGCTAGGGCAGCCCCCATTTCACCTGCTCCTGAACTGTGACCTTTGAGCCAAAAAATGAAAAGAACAGCCTCGCCCCGCCCCCATCCTCACTGAGGCAGCCTTCGGGGTCTCTGAAGACCTCAAGTGCTCAGCCGCACCCCGCTCCGACTCCTCTGCAGCCCCTCCAAAGCCATCAGCCCTAGCTGTCTGAGGTAGTGGTGGGGATGAGGGCCTGAAGGAGGGGGAAAGGGAGACGAAGAGCCCACCAGCTTGCAATGCAACCTTCCAAAGAGATCGGGCACCGGGGCACCTTACTGTCCTGGGCCTGTCTCCACTTCTGAGTGGAGCTTACAAAGTTCATCCAGCAGCTTGCAGACTGCACTCCTTGGAGACCTCAAGCTTCTCCAGCCTCCACCTGGAATGTTGTTCAGTCACTCAGTCATGACCGACTCCTTGCAACCCCATGGACTGCAGCACGCCAGGCTTCCCTGTCCTTTACCATCTCCCGGGGTTTGCTCAAACTCATGTCCATTGAGTCTATGAGATCCAACCATCTCATTCTCTGTAATCCCCTTCTCTTCCTGCCCTCAATCTTTCCCAGAATCAGGAGCTTTTCCAATGAATCCCCTGTGTGGCTGCCCTTTCTCACTCCTTAGCTTTGGGCTTAAATGCCAGCTCCTCCAGGAAGTCCACCTGGATTATGTTTCCTGTATCAGCTCCCAGTCTCACCTCAGCACCTCCCCCAGAGTGAACTATTTCTTTTTTTCAATTCTACCAGTTTATTGCTACCAACCCATCTCCCTCCACCCTCCTCATGCATGCGGGCTCAGTCACGTAACCCCATGGACTGCAGCCCGCCAGGCTCTTCTGTCCATGGACTTTTCCAGGCAAGAATACTGGAGTGGGTTGCCATTTCCTTCTCCCAGAGTCAACTCTTTCTTTCTTTCTTTTTGACCAAGCAGCATGCGTGATCTCCCCCGAGCAAGGACTGAACCCATACTCCCTTCATTGGGAGCATGGAGTCTTAACCACTGGACCACCAGATAAGTGCAAAGTGAACTGTCTACTCACTTGCTTATTAAGTGTTCTGCCCTCCAAACTGAAAGTGCCAGTGACAGCTACTCAGTATCTAAGCTAAGCAGGGGCAGCACCTGGCCTGGCTCATTCCTGGAGCCCCAGGACCAACCCCTCCCCTAACCTGGCATGTGGTGGGTAGTCCAAAAACCTTCACTGAACAAACTGATGACTCGGTAAATAAACAAAGGAGACAGACAGTTCCTGACCAAGCAGGGGCTGAGAAGGTGGCTGGGCTTCATCCAAGGGCATAAATGAGTCTGTGATCAGCATGGGGGGACAGAAGGACACACGCAGACTTCAAGACTGCTCCAGACACACACAGAGGCCTGAGTGGGGTCTAACGGGTTTTCATGTGGAGATGGCTAGACAGAGAGATGGCAGATGAATAGATGGGTCGATAGGTATCCGAATGAGTGATGATGGAGGATAAACTGGACAAACGGATGGACAGGTGGAAAGGCGGGTAGCTGGTAAGAGAGAAAGAGAGAAGGAAGGAGAAATAACGAAAGAGAGATATGAAAATGGAATAAATGAATGAATGATGAATAGTTTGATAGCTGACTGGCTGGATGAATAGAAATGGAGAGTAGATAGAAGAATGGACAGCTGTTTGGAGAGTAAACAGTGGACAAACGGAAAGCGGGTGGTATGAGAGGACAACTAGATGATGGATAGAAGGGCAGACAGGTACTTGAGGGAGTCGATGAAGGACAGGTGGACAGATGGATGGATGGACTGGACAAGTGAATGGTTAGGTGGAAAGACAGGTAGCTGGATGAATGAATGAGTAGATGAAGGGTGGGTGGGTGGATGGATGGGTGGATGGGCGAATTCAATACAGAGGAGACCTTGGCCAGGCAGCCAGCAATACTCACTCTATGACCTTCCTCCTCCACCGCTTGTTGTCACTGGGGTGGTGACGATAGGTGCCGTAGTCAAACAGCGAGTCCATGGGCGCCTTCTTGGGCCCGGGCACCACGGAGGACTCGTACAGGGTGGACTCCAGCAGGTCGATGGGGTTGGGCACCCCCTTGCGGAAGGCGCCCTGGAACTTCATGCGCAGGTTGGGTCGCCCGTCGCCTGGGCCGGTGGAGCGACCGCCATCAGCTGGCGAGGGCGACGGGGAGCCGTCTTCCCCCTCGAACAGGTTGGCCAGTGATGACAGGGGGAAGGCCTCCCCGCCGGGGGGCCCACTCTCATCCCCGGGCGACTCGGCCATCTCCCCTGGCCCCACACGAGGGCCTTCGCCAGGATCCGCCATGCTGCCCTGGGGACCCGTCCACACGGCTCAGCCTGCAAGGGAACGGGAGGGGCATCAGGCCGGCTCCAGGAAGCCCCCCTCCCACGTGGGCAAACAGCACTGCTGCCAGCTGCTTCAAAGCCACCCTTGTAATGACAGGGGTGCAGGGTGGCCACTCCCAGATGTGGTTGGCCGCCAGCCCCCGGCAGGAGCTGCAACAGGAGCCCCATTCAGGGACCTGGAAACACAAGTCCGCCTCGCGTCCAGCTACCCTGAACATCAGCTGAAGAAGGAAGGGCCTCAGAATCACACCAGGTCCCCAAACATATGAGCCTGGGGCTTACTCCTGGCCAACCAAACCAGCTTTGGAGCACCCAGAGCAGGGTTTGAATCCAAGTTCCGCATTTAGCCATCATATGATAGGAAAGCCGATGGTTCACAGCCTCGGTTTCCTCATCTGTGAAATGGGGATGAAGCAGAGTGCATGCAATCCAGTGGCCTGTGCTGTGCCTGCCACACAGAAAACACCTACTAAAACATAACCATTGAACGCATGCTGCAGGCACACGAGGTGCTCAGCAAATACACATGAACTCATTGTGGGAGTCAGTCGCCCTCAACTTGCCAGTGTCATCATTATGACCCCATTTCACAGAACAGGAAACTGAGGTTCTGAGGGTTCAGTTAGCCGTGCCCAAACTCTGCTCCCCAGTGCCAAGCGCTGACCCCTTCCCTCCCCTCTTTGCCCGGTTAGCTCCTGCCCACCTGTGTTCCCAGCTTGTGCTGCTTCCTCTGGGAAGCCCCCTCGACCGTGTGTTCGTGGGATTAGTTAATCCTGGGCTGTGAGTACCAGAGGGCAGGGAAGGCCGCTGCCTGTCCATGCCTGCACCCCCGCCCCTTGAGGGGTGCCACATGGACACACGACCTGATGACAAAGGTAGTCTCTATTCTCGTTTGTCAGGTGCGGAGAATGAAGCTTGACGGGGGCCAGTCACACAGCTTGCAAGGAGAAGAGCTGGACTTGAACCCAGGTCTCTCTGCCTCCCAGGCCCAATGTTTAGCCAGGAGAAGGGCAAGGGAAGGACCAGGGCCTGCTGGCTGTCAGCCCCCTGCCCTCTGCAGCACGCACAGGGTGGGCTGGACACCAAGGGCGAGTTTCCTGGAACTCCTCACATCCCGCCTGGGCTGCAGAGAAACGTCTGCAAAGCTCTCTTTTCTACATCTCTCCCTCCGCGCACATTAGCAGAAGAACAAGTAAAGATTGGTCCCCACCTTGTTTGTTTTTGGTTGCCAGGAGAGAAGGCGAGGGCCCCTGCAAGAGGCCTCTCTTGGCGAGCACAGCAGGGCACACACAGGGTCAGAGCTCCTGCCTCGGACGGGCCCCATTCCGGGCACAAATGGGGAGGCAGAGCCTGGACTTTAGACTTTTCCCGGCCTGGGTTCTAATCCCAGCTAAGCTATTTCCATGTAGCATGACCTTGAGAGAGTGTCCCAAGCCTCAGTCTCCTTGTCTATAAAATGGGTACAATAGTAGTAGCTTTCTCATACATTTGCAGGAGGAATTAAATGAGATCGGGCATGTCCAGTGTTGACCCTGGGATTAACCTGGGGGCTGTTGATGAGCACAATCACAGAGGGAAGGAAGGGCTAGGTGCACAGGTGCTGAAATCGGTTTTACCCGGTTCCCCTCTGGGCCCTGGTTAGTCAGCAGCTGTGAGATCTTGGGCAAATCGCTTCCTCTCAGTTCCCCACCTGTAAAACCAGGGTAACCACAACACCTCCTAAAGCTTGGGAGATGCCAAGTGCCTTCAAGAATTTGAAGCATGCACTAGGTGCCGGCGCCTAGTATGAGTCAGGAGACATTAGTTCCAATCCACCTGCCAGGCCGGTAATGGAGACCCCCTAGGGGCTGCCCCCTGGATCCCAGCTCTGTGATGCAGGAATGAGGGTATGTTGAGGCAGGGAGGGCTGTCCACCAGGGTGCAGGCACTAAGGGGGAGATTAGACTTCCCCAGGCACAGTCCTGCTCACCTCAGAGGGGACCCCAGGGTCAGGGGAAGAGAAGGAGTTTAGGCACATACTTCTTAATTACTGCACCCCCTCCCAGGTCCCCACGGGGTTCCAGACACCCTCCACCCAAGGTGGGGGCCAGATGAGGCAGCCCCTCCAGCCCCCACCATGCCTGTACCCCCTCCCCTAAGAAATCTCAGCTCAGACAGCATCCAGGGTTTCTGGGGCTCCACAACAGGGGGTCTGGAGTCAGCCAGCCCCAGGTTCAAATCCCCGCTCAGTCACTCACTCACTGCCAGCATCCTTGACAAGGCAAACAGGGATCAATGTCAGCGTATTAATTATGGTGAAGCGATAATTATGAACTAAACCCCATCATCACCATGATCATGGGGCTCTTGAGGGCCCAAGTGCTTCACACACATGCTTTCGCCTGGTCCTCCCTGGAACCCTAGACCAGTGGTTCTCAGCCAGGGTGCCTCGGGTCCCCAGGGACACTGGGCAATATCCAGAAACATGCTTGGCTGTCACACTGTGCAGAGGAGAGAGGGCTAATGGCATCTAGTGAGTCAAGGCCAGGGGTAGCGCCAGACACCCTACAAGGCATAGGACCGTGCCTGCCACAAGGAACTACCCGGCCAGAAAACAGTGCTGAGGTTGAGAGATCTACCTCTGGAGGTAGGTACTCCTGTAATACTCCTTTCACAGATGAGGAAAACTGAGGCTCTGAGAGGTTAAGTGACTTGCCTGAGGGCACATTGCAGGTGAGTGCCAGAAAAAGTGAAAGTGAAAAGTAAAAGTGTCAGTCACTCAGTTATGTCTGACTCTTTGTGACCCCATGGACTGTAGCCCGCCAGGCTCCTCTGTCCATGGAATTCTCCAGGCAAGAATACTGCAGTGGGTAGCCATTTACTTCTCCAAGGGAATCGTCCCAACTCAAGGACTGAACCTGGATCTCCCGCATTGCAGGGCTTCCCTGGTAGCTCAGCTGGTAAAGAATCTGCCTGCAATGCAGGAGACCCTGGTTCGATTCCTGGGTTGGGAAGTTCTCCTGGAGAAGGGATAGGCTGCTACCTACTCCAGTACTCTTGGGCTTCCCTAGTGGCTCAGATGGTAAAGAATCTGCCTGCAATGTGGGAGACCTGGGTTTGATCCCTGGGTTGGGAAAATCCCCTAGAGGAGGGGATGGCAACCCACTGCAGTATTCTCCAGTATTCTTGCCTAGAGAATCGCCATGGATAGAGGAGCCTGGAGGGCTACAGACCATGGGGTCGCAAAGAGTTGGACATGATTGAGCAACTAAGCACAGCATAGCACTCCTGCATTGCAGGCAACTTCTTTACCATCTGAGCCACCAGGGAAGTGCTTAGTGACAAAACCAGGACTCAAACCCAGGCAGTTGGCTGTGGAGGCTGGGCTACCCTAACCCCTCAGTTGACAGCATGGCCTGGGGGCCGGGTGCCACACCAAACCCTTAGAGTATCTTGTTCAAGGTGCACAATGGCCCCTCGAGAGGATTATTACCATCAGCCCATGCTAACCTCTCTGAGCCTCAGTTTCCCTGCATACAAAATGAGAGTTGCAAAACAGCTTCTATCCTATAGGTTAATGGGCAGGTCAGGTGTCTCTTGGGCCCCTAATAAGCACCTGACAAATGTTTTTTGTATTTTTGTCTATTTTCTGGCCACACTGTGCAGCATCTTAGTTCCCTGACCACTGCAGTGGAAGCACCCGGTTAAGCATCTTAACCAGGGAGGCCCCTTGACAAATACTTGAATCATCATCACCATTATGATACAATCCCAGCATACCCACCCTCCCCAGGTACACGCACGGGGTGGTCCTACAGCCATGCATTCACAGTCCTTATTAACATTCACCAAGTCCTCCCAGCCTCTCCCTCAGTTAATCCGCTAGGGCCTGGTGAGCAAAGTTGCAATGCTCCCATTTCACAGCTGAGAAAACTGAAGCCGCTGAGATGACGCCACACAGAGTGGGTGACCTTGAAGAACTGGACTTTGGACTCCCTCCACAGCGCACAACCCAAGTGTGTACAGACACCAGCGTGCACGTACACGCCTGTTCACAAGCGGACACACACAGCCTGCTCTGTGGCAGTCCCCTCCCCAAACACTGGCGTTCTCTGTGGTTGGGGATCGAGATCACTCCCTGTTCTCATTTGCCCTGTAGGCTGTTATTACACATTCCAAATCCGTGCCAGACTTAGGGGGAAGGAGGGGTGCCAGCCAGGACAGGGAGGCTGAGAGTCCTCCTGACTCTCCTCTGCGTGTAAATATCGTGTATGTTTCCTCCTCTCTTTTCCCCCTGTGCTCATGCGCATGCGTGTGCCCACTGTGAGCCCCTGGGAATGCCTCTGCAGGGGGCAGCGCCCAGCTGGCACCAGGAGCGTATCAGGGGCTCAACGAAGGACATTTACGCCAAGTGTGGACGTCCCCACAGGCTGTGTGACCACTGCATTCATTTAATGTGGCGGATTTCAAACGTTTTTAAGCAAACCTATCTATATATACACACACACACACACACACACATATATAGGCTTCCCAGGGGTCTCAGATGGTAAAGAATCCACCTGCAATGCAGGAGACCTGGGTTCAATCCCTGGGTTGGGAAGATCCCCTGGAGAAGAGAATGGCAACCCCACTCCAGCATTCTTGCCTGGGAAATCCCATGGACAGAGGAGCTTGGTGGGCTACCGTCCCATGGGGTCACAAAGAGTTGAACACCACTGAGTCACTAACACACACACCCACATCATAATATATACTAGGCAGCAGTCCACACACAGATAGTAATTGTGGCAGGATGGACGCGTCTGAATCCCAGGGCCCAAAGAACAGGACTGGAAGCCATTCACCCATGTATTTACTCAACAAGTGTTTCCTGAGAATCTATCATGTGCCAGGTCTTGGGGGCACAGATGTGAGCAAGACAAAGAACTCCTGCCCTCCTGGGGCTGACCTGGTGAGAAAACAGAGCAAATAGCCAGACAGAGCAAGAAGCTGAGGTATGTCTGGGGATGAGAGCTGGTTAGACAGGAAGGGCTTGGGAGCGGTGAATTCACGGGTGCAGGACGAGGAGATCAGGAGATACAGGGCTGAGCCAGGGTCCCCCAGGTCTTCCTCTCTGCCCGGGTCAGACCCCAAGCTCTCCAGAAACATGGCTGAAGGTCACGCATTTGGCTCTGATGGCCCTGAGGACTCGGTCAGGGCAGCTAAATCCACACTCCCTGGCCCGACAGAGGAGGGTGCACCTGGTGGGAGCTGGTGGGTCTGGGAAAGAACGTGCATGTTGACGTCAGACCGATTGGGGTTGGTGCCCAGACCCTACTGCTCATTAACCAGGTGAGCCTGAGCTAGTCACTTGGCCTCTCTGAGCCTCGCAGGCCTCACTTGCCCCGGGGGACTTAAGTGGGTCACCCTGAGGATTATAGGAACTGAGTCAAGCACCTGGCACACAGTAAGCCCTCAATGAACAGCAAACCGCAAGACCGCATGAACGGCAGGTGCTTCTCCCTGGCAATCCCGGGTGCAGCAGGGGTGGGCTGGAGGGCTTTGGCTCCATACCCCGCACCCTTCTTCTGGCAGAAGAAGGGGCCCACCCTCGCTGTTACCCCAGGGCTTTGCCTGAGCTCATGGAAACCCTGGCACGTCCTTGTCAAATCCCATCCTCCTGATTACGTGAGCGAGGAAAGCTGCTTAGATCTGGGGGCAAGTTCAGGCGTGCAGGGGCTGCTCCACCCCAGGGGGAGGAATGCCAGGGAGCTGGGACCGATGCACGCCAACAGGCATCTGCTGAGTGCCAAGTGTGTGCAGGGCACCGAGGAAGCAGAGAAGAGTGGAAACTCGGGGAACTCAGTCTAGGAGGGGAGCAGATGGCTGACCTGCTCCGGGCCTTTGCCTGGGCTGGTCTTCCTCCACTGGCTCCCTTTCTCTGGGTGTCATCTTAACCAGCACTTCCTCTGAGAGGCCTTCCTCCCCCTGCCCCACCCCACCCCACCCCATTCTAAACCAGCTCCTTGTGCTCACTCTTACAGCAAACTGGGCCTCCCTTTACGGCACTTCTCGTGATTAAACTTTGACCTTTGCTTATATCACCCTTTCATTCATTTTCTCTCTTCTCCTCTGGAGTGTGAGCTCCATGAAGGAGGGACTATTCTGTGCTGGCTGTCTCCCCGGCATTCAGCGTTATGCCAAGGCACCAGTAAATATCTGCTTGCTTAAACAGTCAGGCAAGGTCCACTGAAGTTCTGAAAGGAGACAGGCAGGAGGAAGCGGCACTGATTGATTCTGACGGGCCCAGGAAGAGGCAGCGAGGAGGAGGGCTTGACACGAGCGACAGATAAAAGAGCAGAGGAGACAGCAAGGTCCGGGGTGTGGGGCCGGGAGACAGCAGGGGGCACTAAGGACCGGGCAGCCTGAGGTGTTGGGAGAAGACAGGAATGAAGAGAGACGAGATGGGTGAGTGGGCGGGCGGAAGGTGGGGGGAGGCAGGCAGATCAGGCGGAGGTTCTGGGCTCCCAGACAGACTGCTCCCTCCATCCTGTGGCTCTCTGCCCCAGCTGTGGGGTCCCCCACTTCCTGCAGTAACCTGGACTAGCCTATCATTCTAGATCAATCCTGGAGGGATGGCGTGGGTGGGGAAGGGCCTAGGAGGACAGAGCCCAAGGCTTGCTGGCACTGAGAGAGAAAACGCCAGCTCTATCCACCTCCCCACCCGCCAGGTAAGGAAACGGAGGCTCAGAGAGGTAGAGTCACCCTTACAGGGTTGCCCAGCTCCTTAGATGTGGAACCAGGTCTGGGACTCACACGGCCCCAGGACCTGTGCCTTTAGTGGATACTTTATTATTTTTTTATTTGAGCCACACTGTGGGGTATGTGGGATCTTAGTTCCCTGACCAGGGATCAAACCCATGCCCTGCACACTGCAAGTGTGGAGTCCTGACCACTGGACTGCCAGGGAAGTCCCCTCAGTGAATACTTTACCAGGACCAGGGGACTTGAGAAGAAAAGGACGGATGATGGGGGTGGAGGGAGAGTGGTTCAGGGTGGGTGGTGGGGACCATGGGCCCCAGAGGCAAACTGCCCACTCACCAGCTGTGTGACCCAGGGCAAGTCACCCGGCCTTCCTGTGCCTGTTTTCTCACCTGTAAACGGTGATGGCCGCAGCGCCTGCCCTGGGGTGGTTGACAGAGTCAAATAAGACAGTGTGTAAAGCACTGATCCTAGCGCCAGGCAGGGAGCGCCGTGCTGCACTCAGCCGCGTCTGACTCTTGGCGACCCCACGGACTGTAGCCCGCCAGGCTCTTCTGTCCGTGGGGATTCTTCAGGCAAGAATACCGGAGTGGGTTGCCATGCCCTCCTCTAGGGGATCTTCCCATCCAGGGATTGAACCCAGGTCTCCTGCGTTACAGGCAGATTCTTGACCATCTGAGCCACCAGGGAAGCCCAAGAATACTGGAGTGGGTAGCCGATCCTTTCTCCAGGGGATCTTCCCAACCCAGGACAGGTGGATTCTTTACCCGCTGAGCTACCAGGGAAGGCAAGGAGTACACACCCAGCAGGAGACGGTTGCTGTCGGCAGCATCGGTGTCACTGAAGTATCTTTACCAGAAGATGGATAAACAGACAAACTGAGGATCAAGGAAGGTGTGACAGCCAGGAGGGCCAAGCAGCTGGGCCCAGAGCCTGGGATGCTGGCAGCCACCTCAGAGCAGCCGCCACTGGGAGCTTGGCTCCCTGGCCAGGCTGCTGAGGCTCCCCCGGCCCAGTGGGTGGGAGCAGCAGGGGGCATCATGCCACGCAGGGCACCTTCCCCAGCCAGCCCGTATTTACCCAGCAGGTCTCGGCCCTGCCTGCTTCCTGTCTGCTGCACAGTGGTTGCTTGTCCAGGGCAGACAGAGCCCCAGTGTCCCGTTGGGTCCCCCCCACCCAGGAGGGGCAGGGCTGGGGTGACTCACCAGGCCCCACAAAGGGCAAGGCTGATGTGACCACGACCTCACTCGGTCATTCTGCAAGTCCTTGGCTGGAGGGATTCCGACAGGACACACAAGGATCCCTCTGAGCTCTCAGGGCCCCCCATTCGCTTCCAAGGTCCCCGGCCCCAGGGTGGGAAGCACCAGGAGGTGGTGCGGCTGAATGGGTTAAGAGCACACTCCGAGCAAGACAGAAGGTGAAGTGTGATAGGATCCCATGTACAGGAAATGTCCAGAACAGGCACGTCCATCGAAAAGAAGCAGAGAGACAGCTGCCAGGAGCTGGGGGGAGTGGGGGGACAGTGACCTAGTGGGGATGGGGTTCATTTTGGGGATGATGAAAATGTACTGGGGTTAGACAGTGGTGGCGTCTCTAAAACCCTGAACATTCTACAAAAACACTAAATTGCACACACTGAAAGAGTGAGTTGCATGTGAGTTACATCGCAGAAACCCTTTGCAGCTTGATGACCTCGGGAAAGTCACGTCCCCTCCCCAGCCTCAGTCTCCTTGTTTTGACAAGGAGATGTCGTGAGCTTAGATGCTCATAGAGGGGGCAGCACAGGGACTGGTGCACAGCAGGGGACTCGAGGACATGAAGGTTCTGTCCCAGGAGGCTCTGGCTCCTTCTCCCGAGGTCTCGCCCCCTCCCATCCCTCTAACCTAGCCCTGCTCAGAGCGCGATGCTACCCAGCCCAGGTAGCATGGAATATGGAAGCCCCGTCTCTCTAGCCCAGCCCCTCTACCAGAGGACAGTCACAGCCACAGAGACTACACCTCCCACCCCTGGCCAAGGGAGGATTCTGCAGCCTTAGAAACCACCCAACCCGTGTTCTCTTCCCCACCAGCCACTTCCTGACAGGGTGGCCAGGAGCAAGTCACTTCTCTCTGGGCTTCAGCTTCCTCATCTGTAAAACGGGGGAAATGATCACTGCCATGTGGGAAGGATAAACTCACATATTTGCTTTATAGTTACTGGTTGGACTCTGCGTTCACGCTTTGAATGAAAAAATAAAATGGTAGCTCTTACACCAAAAGGCTGCCATGAGGACTGAATGATCATGGAAGATGATGGACTGAATTGATAATTCACGAGTTTAAGCCAGTGCCTGGTGCGTGGTAAGTGTTAACAACGGCAGCTGCCTTTTATTTCTTCAATTAACAGCTAGAGAGACAGAGCCCAGAGAGGGCAGGGCGGAGGCAGCTCTGGGACACAGACATCCCAGGTCCAAAGCCAAAACTCGTGATTCTGCTCGGAGACCTCGCCTTCTGAAAGCCTTTTCTCCCCTCCTCGTCCCCATCTCTCCTGCATCACTGTCCCGTTACCCAGCTGGGAGACTGAGGCCCCGAGGAGGCAGGACATACACCCATGCAGACCAACACCCACCCCTCCATCTCACACCCCTGGGCAAAATTCAGAGAAGAGAGCAGACACCAAGGAATGAATGGGCCAGGAAGGAGCCAGGGAAGGGTGCCCCAGGCAGCAGAAAACCAGGTTCAAGATCCTCTTGCTGCCCCGGCCTGCCTTACCTGCAGCCTACACCAACAGGAGGCTGTGTCTCTGGCTAACTGCTTGAATGCCCACGTTAGCAGTGCCCACAGCCCTCTGGTACATATCACATACACCTTCTGTTTTAATCCAAAAAAATAACTCTAGAAGTTATTATCATTTCCATTCTCAAGGGAATAAACTATGACTGGAGAGAATGGAGGGGAGGGGCTGACATTTATCCAACACCCATCGTGTGCTGAGCACGCTTGCACTGACCTCTCAGCCCCATGTCACAGATGAGCAAACTGAGGCTCGGAGAGACCAGGAGACCCAGCTGAGGTCACAACTCCACAGGAGGGGAATGTGGTTGGGATTCCAACCACCTGCTTTTAAGCCCATTTGAGTTCATGCCTTTAGAGTGTATGAAGCCCTCTCCTTGGGGTCACTTTTCTAAATGCCACGCCCCTTGGAAGTCTCGGGGTGGGCCAGAACAGACTTGTAGTTTTCATTGTGCCTTTGCTGCTTAGTAGCTGTGTGACCCCAGGCAGAGTGTCACCTCTCTGAGACTCAGTTTCCTTGTTTCTAATTTTGTTTTGTTTTGTTTTGTTTGGCTGCACAGCACAGCATGTGGGAATCTTAGTTCCCCAACCAGGGATCAAACCCATGACCCCCCTGCATTGGAAGGGCAGAATCTTAGCCACTGGACCAGCAGGGAAGTCGCCTCACTTCTAAGAGCAGCTAATCACAGCACCCACCACTGGGTTGCCTGGGACTGTGGGTGTCAAGAGGGAGGCTCATAAAACACTGTCCCAGATGTTGGGAACTTGGACGCCAGTTCTAGGAGAGCGGGGGCCTCTTCTGTTACAGTCACCCGAGTTCCTGGGGCCTAGAACAGGGCCTGGCACATCGCAGCTGCCCAAGACATACTTGCCAAATGAATGACCAAATGGATGAATGCAGAGATATAAATGAAAGGAATCGCAGCTAAGTCCTTCTCCACAGGACAGACAGCCCTTCACAGCTGCACCTCTGCCCAACTAACCAGCTGGACACCCCCTCCTTCCCATCCTTGAACAGATAACGTACTGAGCGCCTGCTGCGTGCTGGGCTCTCTGACCTACGATGTTCAACATCCTCCCGCGACAGCGATGGCAACAGCTACCATGTGTCCATTTTGCAGATGAGGAGACTGAGGCTCAGGCAGGCCAGGACTCTTGCCTGAGTCCCTGTCTGAATCTGAGCAGGCGGGTTTTCCTGATGCCCCCACCTGGCTGATCTGTCTGTTGAGTCACTCGGTCCTTCCTTGCTTCATCTGTCTGCTCTATCCACAGGTATTCCTGAGTCCCTCCTCTCTGCCACGGGGCACAGGGACAGGAGTGAACCAGGCCAGCTGGTCCCCGTCCGAGATCTGTGGGCCCTTTGGCCGCCGGGGTCTCCCCTGAACCTGGAGGGCTCATTGGGGACACGCACTGGAAGTGCCTGCTCCATACACACCCTTGACGAGCCGTCCCAAAAGGTGGTCAGCCTTCCTGGTCAGTGAGGTGGAAGCCAGGCCACTCCACCCTCGGGGAAAAACTGGCATCCGGTGAGACTGAGGAGCTCTTTGTGCTGCGGGTGGGCAGGGCAGGGGCGGGAGGGATGGCCGTTACTCACCACCCAAAGAAAAATAAGCGCACTCCCATTTGGTCAATGGCCCTCCTGTCTGCCCCCACACCACCACCTCCTTCCCGAGCCTTTCCCGCCCTCTGATCTCATCTGGAGCAGACCTGTGAGGGCCTCCGATGCCCCTGGTGTGCCGTCTGTGACTGTCACTGATGAGGAAACAAGCTCAGAGAGATGGCGTGACCGGCCTGAGGTCATACAGCCAGAAGGGCAGAAGGGGGAAGCCGATGACCAGGACGGGGCTCAGAGGTGGGAAGGAAATCGGAGTCACAGTGAAAGCGAGGGCCTGGCCTCCCTTCCTCATTCCTGCTCGGCCAGGGTGACAGCTCAAGGGAACTCCAGGGCACCTGAGGCAGGGGGAGCCCAGGCCGGGGCAGGAGTGGGCAGCCAGAAGGATCCAAATCCCCCTCAACTGCTTTGCTGTGACCTCCTGCAAACCCCAGGGGTGGCAGCCCCAGGAACAGAGAGGTTAAGCCACTTCCTGAAGTCACACAGCAGCGAGTGGCTGAGCTGGGATGTGAACGGAAGTGGGTCAGACTCTAGGACCGGACAGTCCCAGTGGCTTTCTGGGAAGGAAGTTGGGCCAGCCACTGGGCTTTTCAGGGACCCTAGGGGTCACGGGACCTAGCTTTCAGGTCCAGCTCTTCCATAAGCCAGCGGGGCATCCCTTGGCAAACTGCTGCTCTCTCTGAGCCTCGGTTTCCTCTGCTGTAAAATAGGACTCAGCATTCCTGCCCTGCCCAACTCCAGTGCGGGTGATGCTGCGACCCCATCAAGGCAATAGGCCGTCAGGCAATAAACACTGGTTACATGCTGAACAGCCTGTGCTGCTCTGGAGACTGTCCACGACCACCCCAACAAAGCCTGCACAGTCGTCACCCCATTTTACAGGTGAGGAAACTGAGGCCCCAGGAGTGAGGGAACTTCCTGAGACTTGGGGTGTGAACCAGGTAGCTAGGCTCCAGCCCTCATGTAAGCACTAAGTCAGGAAAGTGGGAAACTCTGACGGCCCTGGCGCTCAGCCAAGGCCTGTAAGCACTTCCGAGCTGCAAAGGCAGCATCTCTTGTCCAAGTGCAAGTCCAGCTTTGCCCCTTGCTCCCGCCTTCCTGGCACAGAGGGGCTCTCGGAGGGATGAGCTGCAGGAAAACGCGCCCTGGAACAGGCTGGGGGACAGGATGAGGAAGCAGACGGTGCTCGGAACCCCCTCCATGTGCTCTGGACTGTCCTTGCAGAGAGGGGACTGACAGCCCCATTTGGCAGATGAGGAAACTGAGACTCAAAAGTATGGTGACGTGCCTGAGCTCCCCTGGGGAGAAGGCAGCAGGCACAGGAGTTAAGTCCGGGCCTGTCTAAACAATTCAGGCTCTTACCTCTAAACTGCAGACTATCTTCCCATGACCCCAGATCTAGACAAATGGGGACAGGCCACCTTGGAAGTTAAGGGACATGGATTTTATACGTATCTACTTTTATTGATTTGGCTGCACTGTGTCTTAGTGGCGGCATGCGGGATCTAGTTCCCTGACCAGGAATCGAACCTGGGCTCCCTGCACTGGGAGTGCGGAGTCTCAGCCACTGGACCACCACGGAAATTCCTAGGCACTGATTCACAGTCAGATAAATGGAGTTCAGACCTTCGTTCTGGCCCTCCTCAGGTGGGCCAGCAACTTTAGCATCCTGACCTCAATTCCTCCCTCTCAAAAATGGGTATCATCCTAGCTTCGCATCCAAATGTACTTAGTCTCGGGCTCAGTGTCTGGCACACAGTAAGTGCTCAGTAAATGCTCACTGTCATCATAATGACTGCTAACGCAGCCTATGCTTGGCTGAAGCCAGACAGAACCTTGCACCCAGAGTTCAGAGTGGCAGCTGCGGGTCTCAGGACCACAGGCATCTTGAGAGGTCTGAATTAATCTTTAACAGGTGAATTCCACCCCAACCTGGCAATACGGAGCATTCCAGAGGGCCTGCTGGCAGGAAATGTTCCCTCAGCTCCCCAGATCCTGCGTGAGTCAGGAGGAGCTGGTCCTTGGGTTCCCCCGTGAACTGAGGAGGGGCCTGGAATGTTTTTCCTAGAGTCGAATGGGGGAAACTGAGGCACATAGCAGGTTGAGGGCCTGGGAGGTGTAGAGCCGCCCGCTCTCCATGTGGCCGCCTCCCTCCCAGGGACACACGAAGGACCTCAAAGGACTCTGGCCCTCTCAAAATGCTGTGTTCGGGCACTCAACTGTGCAAGTGGGGTTAATTGCGCACCATGTGCCAGGCGCCCTGAGATCAAGTCTTGCATAGTGCTTTCCCTCCATCTTCCAGCCGCCTACTGGGGGTGCCAGCCCCTACCTGGGGCCTCACACCTCTGGCTGGATGACTTCTCCACCTGGGGACCGGCCTCCCCACCCAGCCCCGACTCCACGGGCCTTTCCAGACCACACATCCGGCGTGGCCCTCCCAGGCTGGACTTGCAGGGTTTCTGGGTCTGACCCAACCCACTGCCTGTCTGATCCCTTGTCCTTCCTGTTCGTGTCACGCTCCAGACAAACGGGACAATGTCTCAGCTCTGCTAGTTTCACCACCTGGTGACGAGTAGAAGTCAGGTCTTTACCTGAATACCCTTTCCTCCAGCATCTGCATTTACTCCTTCAGGTGAGCCTCCAAGGCCACCTTGATCAAGCCCTTCCGGGTTCCCGATCATCACAATCCCACCCACAGCCCGCTCCCCTGAGCCCCAGCCATCCGGAGCACACACGCTCCCTGGCTGGGTGCTCTTGGGGCTGGTGTGGGTGTTGCCTGAGGGCAATGCCAGGGTCAGGGAGACAGCTGCGGGGGAGGAGGCAGCCCTCCCTCCCACCCCACGGGCTCTCTTGGACCACCCAGGTCACCGACCCCCTCACCCAGGCTGGGGCTAGGCGGGGGTCCGACGCCTCAGTGCCCAGTCGAGGGCTGGCCCAGGGCAGCTTTGCAAGGGGGTTTTGATGGACAGAGGAGGAAATGGCTGAGGCCCAGCTCACACCTGCACAGCTGATGAGGTGGGAGGGGAGTCCACAGCCCAGGCTGGATAGAAGGCATCTGGTCTGGATTTCGCTTGGGGGATTCGAGGCGTCTTTACTAGTCTCTCACACACTTCTTCCTCAGGCGCCCATTCTCTAAACCTGGGGAAACTCCACTTGGAAATGACCCCACCCTGCTTCTATTAATACAAGTGTGAACCTGACTGGCCCAGGACTCATTTGTCGTTTGTCTTAGGAGCCCCTCCCCGCTCCGGTTTACCAATAGAAGTGGGGAAAGGGGTCCCTGGCCTTTCTGGCTCCCACCACCGTTCAAATAGAATGATCTAGATAAATGTGGAAAAGGCCAATTACCTTTTTCACCCCCTCCATTGGGCTTCCCTGGGGGCTCAACTGGTAAAGAATCTGCCTGTGATGCGGGAGACCTGGGTTCAATCCCTGGGTTGGGAAGATCCTCTGGAGAAGGGAATGGCTACCCACTCCAGTATTCCGGCCTGGAGAATTCCATGGACAGAGGAGACTGGTGAGCTGCAGTCTATAGCGTCCCAAAGAGTCAGACACAATTGAATGACTTTCACACTTCACATTTCACCCCCTCCGTTGAGAAGATGTTGGGGCAACAATCACCAGCGCAAACCTCATATCCTTAGGCTGGGCTCCAGGCAGTGTGGGGCCCCTCGCAGGGCGGCTGTCCTTGCTTCAGCCCAGGGGCGCCCTCAGCCCACCCCCATTTTCTAGATGAGCTGTCTGTCTCTCAGACAGCTAAAGAAGTAGCCCGAGATCACACAGAAGCAGGTGGCCAAGTGAGGGTTCAGACCCACACAGGCCCCACTTTTAACCTCACAGACAATCCACGCTTGACCCTCATACCTGACCTCTCTTAAGAGGCCACCTCCTCACCCAGTGACCCCATCCTTGCCCCTATGATAAAGGGGCAAAGCTCAAACCCTCCAGAGGGTCTCAGTGTCCGAGATCACGCCCCACCTCCACCCCCCAGCAGAAGTCCTTGGTTCTAGACACTCCGTGGCCATAAGTCCACCCCCTCCTTGGCAACTTCCACGACAGCCCCTGGGCTCCATGCAGGGAGGACGTTGGAGCTGGACAGCCCTGGCTTTAAATTCCCCTTGGCTATATCCCTGACCTGGGCCTCAGTTTCCTCATCTGCAAAATAGGGAGAACGGATGGAGGAAACCGGCTGGTGCTGGGCCAGGCAGGGGTGTCCATGGCTGGAAACCGCCAGGCACGTGGGAGGGTAGGCGGTCTCTCCCAGTTCTCAGAGACCTCCCAGGGTGTCCCCGCAGAGCTGGAGGGGAGATTAGAGATCTTCCTGCCTCCTGGGAGACGAGCCCTCTCTCTGGGGCTCAGTAATGAAGAAATGATCTTTGGAAGCTGCAGACTCCCAACCCTTCCTGGAGATTGAAGGCAAACCCCCAGGCACCCAACTCCCTCTTCCAAGCCCACCAAAAAGGAGGTGACCGCGAGGTGGGCTGCAAGGCCTCCTGTGTTTGGTTCCTGGGCTTGGAGCTCCGGGGGAGCGGGTACCTCCCTCCCCCAGGCCTGCATTCCCGGAGCCGGGAGCCGAGGTTAGCGCCCACTTGGCAGGTAGGGAAAGGGAAGCCCAGAGAGGTGGTGCCCAGCCCAAAGGACCCCCACGGATCCCGGGCCCCAGGCTGGCACTCCGCAGCCTCCAAGACGAACCTGGGGGTTCGCGGGGTCCTTGGCTGTGCCGTCTCTCCCGGGGGTCCCCGCCCCGAAGGCCCAGACCCCACTCACCTCCGAGAGGGCTCTGCGGGCGCCGGCGGCCGGGAGCGCGGCGCTTCCTGAATCCCGGCAGCCCGCCCCGCGCCCGCCCGGAGCCGCCGCGTCCCTCCTCCCCGAGCTCAGGTTCCACCGCGCGCGCCGCCCCCGGGCTGCACCCCCCGGGCTGCACCCCGCCCACGCCGCCCGCCCCGGAGGCGAGGCACCAAGCCTACCCCGCGCCTGGGACCCGCGCCCCTGCGGGAAGGGCGCGGGGAGTGGGGGGCGGAAGCGGGGCCTCAGTTTCCTCACCTGGAAAACGGGCGTCATTACCCCAGGTACAGGGGCAGGCGCTTCGTGGGGGGCGTGGGGTGCCTCTGGCTGGAATCCTGAGACCACCGGCTCCTGAATTCGTCAGCCCGGGACTGCTGCCCCATCTGGTAATGGGCTTGTCGCCGATTCCTCCACGCTTCCGCTCATTCAGCAGTCAATTCAGAGACAGTGTGCACTAGGTCCCGGCCTTTGGGTAGCTCCAGACTTCCAGCAGCGGAGGCACCTGTGTTACAGACAGAACCATCCGGGACTAAACCAACGCGAGCGCCTTTGAACCTCACCTCTTTACCCAGCTCCTAGCACAGAGCCTGGACTGAGTAGGCCACCAACCAGTGTTCTTTTATGGAGAAGGTGAGCCCCACCGCGCAGTCCCACTTTCTACCCCAGACACTTGAATACCCTCATGGACAGGCAGCTCACTTCTGCCAGGACTGGCTCGACTCCTCCAGCCAGACTCCCGGAGCCCAAGCCCTGGCTCTGTGACTCACCAGCTGAGCAGCCAGTCCCTACTCTGCCTCGGTTTCCCCTCACATCACAGTGAAGAGGCTGAGGGCACCAGGTCCATGCAGAGGCCGAAGAACAGCCTTAACCCTTTTTATTGTTATTCTTTTCTCTAAACTGAGCTGACTCCCACATTGGGAAGATGGTGGGGTGGGTCCTTCCTCAACAGCTTGCAAGCAGAAATAGCTGCCAGGGTGCGCTGGTCCAGCAGCCAGAAAGTGGAATTTGAGAATTGTTGGAGAGAGAATCTTAATGGAAGTGCTGTGTTCAAACCACTGGTCGAGGACTTCCCTGGTGGTCCAGTGGTTAAGACCCTGTGCTTCCACTGCAGGGGGCACGGGTTCGATCCCTGGTCGGGCATACATGCTTCAGTCAGGTACGACTCTTTGAGACCCTATGGACTGTAGCCTGACCAGCTCCTCTGTCCATGGAATTCTGCAGACAAGAATACTGGAGTGGGTTGCCATTTACTCTTCCAAGGGATCTTCCCAACCCAGGACTGAACCCGAGTCTCTTATGTCTCCTGCATTGGCAGGTGGGTTCTTTACCACTAGTGCCACATGGGAAGCCCCTGGTCAGGGACTAAAGTCCTGCATGCCTCGCAGCCAAAACAAACAAAAAGAAAACAAAATGCAAACTGCCAGTCTGAAACAATTACCAAAAAAGAAACCTTAGTAAAGAACTTACTGAGCAAGAGGTGGGAGTGGGGGTGGAGGGTGTCAAGTAAACCTTCCTCCCCCAAGGCTGTGCGGCGGGGATTGCTGTGCCCATTTTACAGATGGGAGATGGGGGCTTGGAAGGAACCGTGACCTCACCAAAGCTCTGTCCCTGAGGATTTGAGAGAGAGGAATCTCTCCTCTGGGCTTCCAGGATCTTAAACAGGGCAGACAGGCAGTTATCTGGCAGTGAGGAATGTAAACAGAGGGCCCCTTATACCTCCCTGAGGAGGAAAAGCCCTTCTGTTTGGGGCCTTCCGGGCTGGGGGTGGGTCAGGGCGGGATGCAGAGGAGTCCTGGGCATATCTAGTCTGGAGCCCATTTCTGGAGAAAGCCTCTTGTTAAAAGAAAGAAAAAGAGGGGCTTCCCTAGTGGCCTGGGAGCTAAGCCTCTGCGTTCCCAATGCAGGGGAGCCGGGTTCAATCCCTGGTTGGGGAACTAGATGCCACATGCCACAACTGAGACCTGGCACAACCAGATAAATAAGCAAATATTGATTTAAAAAAAAAAAGGATAATTCAGTAGGAGGATGCTGGGGGCTTCCCTAGAGGCTCAGATGGTAAAGAATCTGCCTGCAATGCAGGAGACCTGGGTTCAATGCCTGGGTCAGGAAGATCCCCTGGAGAAGAGCATGGCTACCCATGCCAGTGTTCTTGCCTGGAGAATCCCATGGACAGAGGAGCCTGGCGGCCTTAGGAGGGTGCTGGAGGGGACTGGAGGCGGTAGGGTCAGGGATGATGTTTGCTCTTCTCCGGAGTGAGGGGGAAGAGGCAGGAGCCCTCCGCGTCAATATGGCTAACCCTACTCCCTCCTGACCCCCATTTCACAGACTGGCCCACTGAGGCCCCATACAAGGAAGTGACTCATCTTGGGCCGGGAGGCTGGATCTTGGCCCCTGTGCCCACTGTGAGTTCAAACTCTGCTTTGCCGCTGATGAGGTAGGGGCCGTGAGCAAGAGCCTCTCCCTCTCAGTGCCCCGGTGTTCTCATCTGAACAATGGGTATCAGTTTCCACGAGGCAAGGACCATGTCTGTCTTGTTTGCTGGACAAGCCTCTGGTACTTAGTAGGTTCTTTTAAGATACTGGTTGGTTGAGCTGGAGGGGGTGGGAGTTTAATGGGTATAGACTTTCAGTTTTGTAAGATGACAAGAGTTCTGGAGATGGATGGTGGTGATGGGCACTGCAGTAACCACCTGCGTGAGTTATCTTATGACGGGAGGTCCTGGTAAGGAACATGGAACTGACAAGCCACCACCAACCAGAAGAATTCAGGAAAGGTCAAAAGGAGAGCGGAGACTCCAGTCCATCTGTCCTGCTGACCTCCCAGAATCCTTCCCACTGGAATCCATCCTAGCTAAGCTCTGTGTGCACCACCAGGAAGGGCCCTGAGTCGGAACGATTGGCCAAAGACAACCTGGAAGCTAACCCCATCACCATAAAACCCGAGACTGCGTGCTGCGGGGCAGAGCGGTCCTCCTGGGCTCCCTTACCCTGCTGCTCTCCACCCAGGGTGCCCCTCCCCAGTAAAGTCTCTTGCTTCATCAGCACGTGTGTCTCCTCGGACAATTCATTTCTGAGCACTAGACGAGAGCCCACCCCCGGGCCCTGGAAGTGGGCCCCCGTTCCTGCAACAGTGATGCGGGTACAACAGTATGAATGATCTTCACGCCACCGAACTGTACACACAAATGGCTTACGAAAGCAAATTCCGTTACGTGTGTTTTACCACAAGAAAAGAAAAATTGGGGGAACGTACTGGCTGATTGAAAGCCTGCGGGCCTGCCTGGCAGGAAAAAGGGGAGTAGGAAGAGAAAGCAGGGTGCTCAGGGCACCCAGCAAATGCTCACTGGTTTGACTAAATAGGAACAAGGGTCACTGCTAGGATGTGACAGCAATGGCGGTCACTGTTTTTGTCGCTGGCAAAACTGCCTAGCCTCTGCTTTGAGAGGACGACAGATTCTCAACAGAAAGAACTTTTCCTCTTAGGGAAGGAAAAGATTTCAAAGCCATTAAAGCAAACGGAGAGTCCTGTAGAGGCTGCAGGGTGGCCCAGCGCCTTGTCCCACACGGGTCTCAGGGTCCCCAGGCAGGCAGGGGGCTCGGCCACTTCCACTAAGGGAGGTTCCTGGGCAGCACTGAGGGTCTGCACTTAGCAAGTGCCTGCTGTATGCCAGAATCAGGGCCAGTGTTGGGGAGAGACCGTGAACCGGGTGGGGTGCATCTCAGGAACTTTATACAGACCGCACCTGCCCTGGATTATAAAAACAAGATGTGTGTACCTCACTGTACAGTTAGCATAGCCCTGATTCTGCGGGTCACCTCCTGACAGCCAGGAAGGAAGGATTCCTTTTTTCTTTAACTTTTTATTTCGTATTGGGGTATAGCTGATTGACAATGTTATGATGGTTTTAGGTGGACAATGAAGGGACTCAGACATACACATACATGTATCCATCCTCCCCCAAACTCCCCTTGCATCCAGGCTGCCACGTAACATTGAGCAGAGTTGCCTGTGCTCTACAGTAGGTTCCTGTTGGCTGTAAAATTGAGATTCTTATGTCATTTCCCATGAAGGGACACAGAGAGCCCGTGTGCCCGACAGACTACAGCTGATAGCATTTGAACCCAAGCCTGGCAGACTCTGTAGTACAGCAGGGTCAATGAGAATACAGTCTCAAAAAGGCAGATTGTAACATGTTTTAGCAAAGAAATAGGGAAGCTGGGACCCTCATGCATGGCTGGTGGGAATACGAAATGGTGCAATCACTGTGGAAAAACCTGGCAGTGCCTCAAAAAGTTAAATATAGAGTTACCATATGACCCAGCAATTCCACTCTGTGGGAGACAGCCAAAAGAAACGAAAACAGATGAACACAAAAAACTTGTATACAAATGTTCGCACAACATCACTCATAGCGGCCAAAACTGAAACAATCAAATAATGAGCAGATAAATGAAATGTGGTATATCTATACTGTTGACTATTATGCAATAATAAGAAGAACGAAGTAATTCCCTGGTGGTCCGGTGGTTAGGACTCTGAGCTTCCACAGCAGGGAGTCTGGTTCAATCCCTGGTCAGGGAATTAGCATCCTGCATGCCACACAGCGGGCTTCCCAGGTGGCTCAGTGGGTAAAGAACCTGCCTGCAATGCAGGAGATGCAGGAGACGCAGGTTCGATCCCTGGGTCAAGGAGATCTGGAGGAGGGCTTGGCAACCCACTCCAGTATTCTTGCCTGGAGAGTCCCTGGAAGGCTACAGTCCACAGGGTTGCAAAGAGTTGGACACAAAGTGATTGAGCGCACGCACACATGCCATACAGCTAGGCAAAAAAAAATGGAAAAGAACAAAGAATTGATATATGCTACAATGTGGATGAACATTATGCTAAGTGGAAAAAAACACCTTGAAAGCATGCTGAGTTAAAAAAGCCAGACATCAAAGGCCATAAGAGTACCCCTACACGAAATGTCCAGGAGAGACAAATCCACTGAGACAGAACTTAGACTAGTGTTTTCAAGGGGCTGGAGAGGCTTGGAGGAGTGACGGTTAAAGGCTATGGTTTTTTTTTTTTTTTAGGATGATGAGAATGTACTAAAATTGCTATGGTAAGAATTGCATCTATCTGTGAATATATAAAAACCACTGAACAATACACATCGAATGAGTGCACTGAATGGTTTGCAAACTGTATTTCAATACATCTGTTACAAGAGATTAAAAAAAAAAAAAAAAGAAGAACATGCTCTCTGAAGTCAAAAGGATCTGGAGGATCTGGGTGGGGCTGTACTGTATTTTGAAGCTGTGTAACCTCGGGCAGGTACCCCTGCTTCTCTGAGCTTCACTCCTTCATCTGTAACGTGGGGACAGTAACCTACCTCACGCGGTTGGGAAGGTTAAACATGATGATCCTCATGAGGGCTGGGCAATGCCGGGACAGAGCAACGCTCAGTAAATAGTCCTGTGGGGGCACCGTGGAGTCCTCACCAAGACTAGCGTCCCCCTCAGAGCACTCCCACGTTTACCCAGCACTCCCCCTTACGCATCTTCCTTCCCAGTAATCTGGTGAGGTTGGCATCAGCGTCTCCATTTTACAGATGAGAACTACTGAGTCCAGCAGACAACAGGCCTCCCTGGCAGAGAATGGCTCCCTCTGACACCCCCAGGCAGAAACATTTTTCCTCCCCCTCCCCACACCCCACGTGGCTCTGTCTCTGCCTCTCCCCTCTTTCTCTCCCATTAGGCACCTCTTTAGCTCAGCTGGTGGTCTCACGGCTCCAGAGCTCAGTTTAGGCCAAGAGTTGGTGTTTAGGTTCCTGGAGGCTTGAAGTGGTTCTCAGACTCAGGGGTGCAGCCAAAAACCAGCACCTGCAGACCTGGGCCATCTCATCCCCTCCTCCCTACAACCCTCAGAGGGGTGGGTCTTTTCCAGCCCTTTTTGCAGATGGACAAACTGAGGCTCCACACAGTGAAAAGCCCTCTGCCAGAGGAACCTGCTGGTGATGCAGTCAGGATTTGAAACAGGACTGTCTGAATTCAAACACCCACTCTCCAGCCCCTCTAGCAGCCACACTGCCCCCTGGACCTCAGTCCCCTCACCTCTGACGTGGGAAGCCCTGCTCGCATCCACCGAGGTGAGACTGTGGAGCATGGGGTTGTGGGGATGAGCAATTCTGATTGGCCTTTTAGCTCTTTCTCTGAGTGCCAGGGACGGGCTCAAGTGATGAGGAGAAACAGCAGGGGGTGGAAGGGGCGCATTTATGCAGCAGCAGCTGTGTGCCAGCCGTTTCATAAGTCTTGATCCTCACTGATCCCCCTCCAGCTACAAGAGAGGAAGGCACTCAGAGAGGTGAGGGAACCTGCCCCAGGTCACACAGCCGGGAGGGTGTGGGGTCTGACGGTCTTCCTCTGGGAGCCGGCCCCAGCGGGGAGCAGGCCCCCTGTGAGATCACATCCCCCACATTCACCCAGAAGCCGTGGAGACAGGATACCCAGAGACTGGGGACAATCAGCTGGCCTGTCTATCTAGGGCCTACAAATTGCTGGCCTTGTCCCAAGGCCTCGCCCTGCCAGGGACCATCAATGGGGCTGTTCTGGAATTCTCCCTGGGGCAGAAACCTGAGGCCAGGTGGTGAGGAAGCCCTTCCCCTCAGACGCCCGTTGCCATGGACACAGCCACTCTCTGCTCTCAGCCCCTGGCTGTGATTTCAGTCTGCTGGGCAGCAGGCCTGGTGGCCTGTGGGTGCGGTCACCCAACCACAGCTGGCCATGGGCATTTCAAAGTTAGCTTCATCTGGAGCTGGGGCCTAGAGGGGGCGGGGTGGGGGGCCTTGGTGCCAGTGGATCTGAATAATTCCAACCTTCCCACATGGGGTTCTTGGGGGGGCCATGGGGGATTCTGGGAGGCCCCTGGAGTGGTGACCGAAATTGTGAAGGGGCCTGAACACTTTCCTGCGAGGCCCAGGACTTTCGCAGAGGTCTGGGACCCGGATCCCCAGCACATAGGTGATGAAGGCTCAACCTTCTCAATCAGGAAGAGGCAGAGGGTGGGACGAAGGAAGGATCCCAGCTAACAGCTTTTTAAGCTGAGGACTGGCTTCGTCACCCTCTACTCACAGAGGCTTATGATTTCCTTTGTTCTGAAACAAAAACCAAAGTCACATGGACCTCGGCATTGCTAGGTTTCCTCCCTCACTGTCCTTGATTATCAGGCTCCAGACACTTTGGACTCTCTCTGTTCTAAGAACACAGTGCTCTCTCTTCTGCCTCAGGGCCTTTGTACCAGCTGCTGTTGTTCAGTCGCTTAGTCATGTCAAACTCTTTTAGACCCCATGGACTGCAGCACGCCAGGCTTCCCTGTCTCTCACCATCTCCCGGGGTTTGCTCAGAAGTCATGTCCATCAAGTCGGTGATGCCATACAACCATCTCACCCTCTGTCACCCACTTCTCCTCCTGCCCTCAGTCTTTCCCAGCATCAGGGTCTTTTCCAGTGAAAAGACCAGCTGTAGCCAGCTTCTTTTCATGGTCTGCTCTTTCTTCCTCTTCAGATCTCAGCTCAAATGTTACCTCCTCAGAAAGGCTTTCCCTGTTCCCCACCCCTCCCCATCTAAATCGCTTGCCTTGGACCATGAGCCCCTTGGAGGGTGCAGGCTTATCTAACTCGGGGCTCACATACAGTAAGTGCTCAGCAAACAGAAGCTGAACGACTCGCCTTCCAGACACCTCTCGGGGCTAGATGGAGAGCTGATTAAGAGTTCATCATCATAGCTGCCCTTTATCAAGCACCTTCTAGGTACCAGGCGCTGTGCTAAGTACTCTGCACACGTGGTCCCATTAGATGTCACAAGGAGAAACCCACGTGCCCACGTGTGGATGGAAAGATTTTCCTGGAATTATGAATACAAACCAGGGACTGTCGCAGTGACAGTCCACTGTAGATGGGCAGAGCTAGGAGGGCACGTGGAACTGTCCAATCTCCTGACTTTACAGAGAGGGAAACTGAGGCCCAGAGGGGAGAAGGCATTCGTCCAGATCACACAGCCGATAAGGGCAGAGCAAGGAATCACTGCCTTTTTCTGGGGTGTTCCTGTTGATGCGTCGCTCTGTGCCCTGCGTTATCTTTCAAAACAAGGACTAAGTGAACACGCTACGGTTTAACTGCATTAGGGGGCCCGCTGCCCCTCAGGAAGCCCAGGATTACATGGGCTATAGTTATGGAAGCTGAACGTGAACCCTAAACTGTGAGGTGATGGTGGGGGTGGTACTACTAGCAGCAGCAGTGTAGCGCAGCGTTAATAGGAGTAGTGAGAGCGGCGGCAGAAGCCAGAGCAGTGCTAATAGTCGCGGTGGCGGTGGTAGTCGCAGCAGCAGCAGCAGTGGTACAGAGGCGGTGCTATATTACTAGTAGTAGCAGCAGCAGCAGCGGAAGTAATAAGACACATTTTGACCCAGCAGCAGCAGAGCAGTCGCCCTCATCCGAGTAGTAGAAGTATTAGGAGATACCCTTGACCCAGCGGCTGACATTCAGTCAGAATCCCAAAGCACCCGCTTACGAGGCTTCAGACTATCCCAACAGTGTTCAAATAGGGCTCCTCACGTAGCCCTTGGAAGCCACCCCGAACACGTCAGTGGGGCACGCCTTGGGTGCGGGCTGGAGTTCTAGAAGGTGCGGACAGGCGTGGGGGACTCGCCGCTCCCGGGGAAGAGGCTCTCTGCTCACAGCGCCACCTATCGGGACCCGCGGGACCTGCAGGAGGTCGGCGCGCAGGCGCAGCGGCGGTGGGGCGCCCAAAGCCGCGACGCTGAACCAAAGGAACCCATTGATCAGCCAAATAAACCCAGGAAATGGAATCGTCCTCCGTTTTCCCGTAAGCTTCTGTAGAGGATGACCAATGGGTCAACACTGGACAATTAGCAGCCAAGCGCTTGCCTGGGCGGTTTCACTGATTCTCAGTGAACTAAGAACTGTTAGTATCCCCATTGTACAAGACAAGGAAACTGAGGCTCCGAGAGGTGCAGCGATTTGCCTAAGGTCACTCAGCTGATAACTAACAGAGCCAGACTCCGACACTTGGTCACGTTACCATACACATCACACACCAAAATATTCGTGCAATTTAACACTAAGACAGCTTATTTCATAAGTTTCTAATTGTTTTACAAATAGTATTTATTTATTCATTCATTCGTTTACTTTTGTGTGGCCCCACTGTGCAGCTTGTGGAATCGGTTCCCTGACCAGAAACTGAACAGAGGCCCTGGACAGTGAGCGCTGGGAGTCCTAACCACTGGACCACCTGGGAATTCCCTACAAGTACTTAATGTAAGCCTCACAACCTCTGAGAACGAGTACTGGCGGGACTCCCCCACCCCACCCCCCGCCCCCGTATGGAAAAGGAAACAGGCTTTTTATGGAGAAATTAGCGTCAGTTCCTTGTCTATAATAGAAAATTTGAATCACAGTTCAGTGAGATTTAACTAAATGCAGCAACGAGTAAAGAGTCCTTTTTTTTTTTTTTTTTAATATAATTTATTTTTAGAGTCTTTGGCCACACCACACGGCATGCAGACCTTACCCAACCAGGGATGCAAATGGTGCCCCCTGCAGTGGAAGCTTGGAGTCTTAACCACTGGACCACCAGGGAAGTCCCAAGAGTCAGTCTCTATCAAACTTTTGGGCTCACTCTGTCCGCTGGCATCCAAACGGGCACAACTTGGGGGAGATGAGTCTGATGAGAGCCCGAGGTGCCCCCAGACCTGGCAGGATCACCCTGGCTGAATCCTCTTGCCCCATCCCTGGGGTGTTCAGTCTCTTAATCTGATAAATGCAGCTTCTGATGCCCACGTCAGGGCACTTGTGAAATGATGTATACAAAGTACTTGTGCAGGGCCTGGTATACAGCTGGTGCTCAATGTGTGTTCCTTCCTCCCTGCCCCAGGCAGAAGTGAGTCCCACTCTGACAAGGATGACATGAGAAGGCATAGTTGCACTGCTGACTTCATCTCTGGGGTCACAATCCCAAAATGCTCCTGGGGCCAGGCAGGTACCAGGAATAAAGAAGGCTGTCCTGGGAAAATTCTGACCTTCCACAGAGAAACTGCCTTCCTGGTGTCACTATATTATGTTGGAAACATGCAGGAAAAACTTTTTTTTTTTTTTAATGTGGACCATTCTTAAAGCCTTTATTGAAAATCTGTTACAATACTGCTTCTGTTTTATGTTTTGGTTTTTCGGCCATGAGGTATGCCGGATCTTAGCTCCCCAACCAGGGATCGAACCTGCACTCCCTGCATTAGACAGTGAGATCTCAACCACTGGACTGCGAGGGAAGTCCCAAAAAGCTCTTTGTAATATATATATATATATATATATATACACACACACACACACAGAATTTTAAAAATTTGTTGGCAGAATTTTATATTCAAAGGGAAAAATCCTAAAAAGCAGTTAGAGCTTAGAAAGATCAGTGGCATTCTTCCTATCAGCAATGTTAGGAAACATCATGAAATCAGAGACAGCAAAAAACTTAGTTCAGACTTCTAACCCTTGGCCACATCAGAGGGAACCTTCCAAACTGGATATCCGACTGATTGTGCAGAAGACCCCTGAAGATGTTCCAGTTTTCAGAGTCAAGCTCAAATTCCTCAGTGGCACGATGTCTCACATACACACACAGCCTGCTCTGGGTCAAGCCAAAAGGACATTGCCTATGAACTGGAGTGTCCCCTCTTCCTCCTCTATTGGGATCCTCACAACCCCAACTTTCCCATCGAGGTTCAGTGTGAGCCCCAATCTGTGGACTCAGGCTCCCTCTGGGCACCGACCACGCTATATTACCTCTGCTGATTTACTGGTCCATCCTGCCCACTAGACTGTGTGTTATGCAGGAGCAAAAATGAAGTAAAATATTTTCCCCCACATTTAACCCTAGTACCAGAAAAAGCACCCGCCCATGATAAAGTACAAATAACCAATGGTTACAGGGTTGGGGAGGCAACAGGGATTGGTGGAGACCGAGGCAAAGTGAAAGTCTATCTACCCAATCGCCCCATCCAGCCAAGGGAGCAGTCACTTCTCACTTTCAGCCAGGCAGTTTGATTTCTCTAAGAAGCTAGAAATAAAGATTTTTTGGGGACATATCAGTTTCTCAACGTGGCAGCCAGTTCTATTTTTCAAAACCAGAAAATAGGAACCAGAGACTAAAAAGCAAGTCCTTGGCTGGTTCCCAGTTGTATCCTTTGATCCAGAAAGAACAAGAAAAAAAAAAAAAATCAAGAATCAAAACAGCACACCAATGTGATTCCAAAATAGAGATTTATTTATTAAGGATTATTTAGTTTCTGCATAAAAATCACCAATTGTTCCTCACTGGGTTTTTAAACATACATCAATTCTTTGTGGGTTGCTTTGGTCATCCCGACACTTTAAAAAGACAATTTTTTTAAGAGCCAGGAAGGACAGTTAAGGCAGTAAGGCATGTTCATGGGTTCATCCTCTCCCCCTCAAAAGAATACACATGGTAGGTAGTTGCTTAGGTTGGAAAGGCTGTCCCTGAAGGTAATTATGCAGAAGAATGCAAATGCAATCATCTACGGTTGGTTATTTGTGTCTGATAGCTTTAAAATAAGCCTCCCCTTGGTCATCAAAGGCTTGCTGGTTGGTTTCAGCTATAAAAAACACTGTCTGGCAAAAGACAGTAAGAGAGGGCTCTAATGACAGTGCCGGAGGCTCGGCTGTGCAAACCACATGAGAACACACACCAGTTTTCTTTAAAAAGAAAAAAAATCCCACAAGAGGGGCCCTGTATAATTTCAGATCAAACCCCCTCATGGTCCTTAAAACACTCAAAACATCATTCAGCCAGCTCCTCAGAAAGACACGTGCCTATTTTCAAAGTGACGGATCTAACACCACTTACCCCAGAGTCATGCTCCAAATGGGGGTTGGAGGGGACCAAAAAACCCTAGGACTTGATTTATTAGAAATATTAATTGATTTTTACCACACTGAAATGAAGGCATAAAGTCAGTCTGTACTGTCATGAAATTTAAAGGAGATTCTGAAGTGTGACGGTTATTTATTGCTCCAGGAGGACAGAGCCCAAACGTGACTTTTAAAAGACCAGGGCCGGCCCCCTGTGGACCCTGGCCTGACTCAAGGCTGCTCTGGGGGCGCGCCACGGGCAGGGGGCAGCTAGCCAGCCAGATTCACAGTGATTCGGGTTTGCCTGTCCCTGCAGGGGGTCTGCGGTCCGGGCTGTGCCGTCCAGAGTACCCGCTGTGGAGCTGGCCTACACCTTGTAGTTGAGCTCGGCGTTCATCCTGGTGTACATCTCGTAGATGACGTCGATGGTGGCCGTGTAATTGACCAGGAAGAGGCGGATCTTCTCCAGGCATTCCTCCTCCGTCACGTTCTGGCCCTTGGAGAGCGCTTTGAGGAAGTCGGACTTATAGGGGGCCGCGTACAGCGCTGCCTTGAGACGGGTGACAGGGGGTGGCACAGTGTTAGAGGAGGGGAAGCCCAGCCACCGGTCAGGTTCTGGGAGGGAATGCCCCCAAGGTCTGCACTGGGCATGAGGCCTGTGTTATTCATGGCATTGAACAGGAAAGGCCAAGTGTGGTGGTGGCGGGGGGTTGTGTGTGTGTCCCTTTCTACCAGGTGAGGGACAGCAGGAAGCTTTGGGGACAGACAGACCTGGCTTCAAATTCCAGCTTCTACTGCCGACTAGCGGTGAGCCTTGAGCAAGTTACTTAGCCTCTCTGAGCCTCAGTTTCCTCATCTGTAAAATGGGGATAACAATGGCACCTGCCCAACTGGGTTGCTCTTGTCAGGATTAAGGAGGTCGTGCCAAGTGCTGAGCACAGCACCAGGCACAGAGTAGGTGCTCTGCAAGGATGGACCTCTTCCCTCCGGTGGGTTCCCTGCTCTGGAGGTGAACAGCTTCCTCCTGAGACCCACTATCTGAAGGGCGGGGTGGGGAGAGGATGGCGGATCTGTGCTGTTCCTCTTTTGACCTTCAGGGGGCGACACTTGCCTAAATTTCAGGGCTTCCCTGACAACTTGAAAAGCCCAGAGAACCAGAAATTCATAGCATTTCCGAACTAGAAGGAAAACAATGCAACCGGATAAAAAGGCTTAAGACTACAAGTTTGAGAAGGGGGCGGGGGGGGGGGGGTTAGGGTTAGGGTTAGGGGGGATGGAAGGGAGGGAGGCTTAAAAGGGAGGGTATATATGTATACTTATATCTGATTTGGCTTCCCTGATAGCTCAGTTGATAAAGAATCCGCCTGCAATGCAGGAGACCCCAGTTCAGTTCCTGGGTCAGGAAGATCCCCTGGCGAAGGGATAGGCTACCCACTCCAGTATTCTTGGGCTTCCCTTGTGGCTCAGCTGGTAAAGAATCCGCCTGCAATGCGAGAGACCTGGGTTCGGTCCCTGGGTTGAGAGGGTCCCCTGGAGAAGGGAAAGGCTACCCACTCCAGTATTCTGGCCTGGAGAATTCCATGGACTGTATAGTCCATGGGGTGGCAAAGAGTTGGACACAACTGAGCAACTTTCACTTTCATGTCTGATTCACCTTGTACAGTAGAAACTAACACACCATTGTAAAGTAATTATCCTCCAATTAAAAAAAAAAAACAATCAAAATAGAAATAGTTTCAACACACCAAGCACTGTATACAGAATAATACATAGACTCTTCACAATGAGCCTGTGAGGCAGGGCCTATTTTATGTCTATTTGCAAGATGAGGATACTAAGCTCAGGAATCCTGGCTCAGGAATTTCTAACTGTGTGACCTCTAGCAAGATACTTAACGCCCGGGGCATCAGTTTCCTCATCTGTGAAAGGGAGCCAAGGACAGGGCCTCTCGTGAAAGTGACCCTCCACGGGCAGCCCGCCTTGAGCTAGGCATTTAGGGCACCCAGTTATGGCGGTGGTCGTGAGGCCTTCACAGGGGGCAAGGCCCTGTGGGCGGCGGGGGGGCAGGGCTCTTGCAGTCCCTGCCCGGGATGGGTGCTTGCCAGGGCGGACGGACGGCCCACAGGTGCCATATTTCCTGCCTGGATTCAGTTGACGCCTGACCCTGCCTGCCCATGACCTGTGCCACGCGGGACAGAGACCCGCCCTCAGAGCCCCATTCTCTCCGCAGAGAGGATGGGCGGGCAGGGGGCGCTGTAGGAGAAAGGGGGACCAGAACAGTGTGCAGTGCACCCGTGGGCTCTCGACGCCTCTCCGGTGGTATTCTCCCATAGCCGGGCTGGTGCCGAAGGCCTGTGGTCACCATCACCCCAACACAAGTCACCAAGAGCCTCGTGAGCAGATGTCCCTTCAGCAGACACCCCCGTGGGTAGGCACAGGGGCCCTTCCTCCCCTCCCCACCCGCCTCCAGTGCCAGGGTCCCAGCTGAATCCAAGGGGCCAGTGAGGTCAGCCCACCGTCAACCTGAGGGCCTCGTCCCTGTCCTGGTTCTTCTCATGGTCTCCCAATCAGGCCCCTCGTCAGAGCTGCCACAGAGCACTTAGGAAAATGCCCACCGTGCAGCAAAGGCCTCTCATCACACCAGTCTCATCCCAGACAGACGGGGGAGAGCCCCTCCTGAGCCCAGGGTGGGCAGCGCAAACACGGACACGGGGCAGGGGTGCCACAGCGACGGAGCGTGTGGCGGAGGGCGAACCCCACAACCAGGGGTCCCTCTGCGCCCGCGGGGTGGCTCACCTGGAAGATCTTCTGCACAATCCAGCCGTGGTACTTCTTGAGGGCCATCTCGTAGGCCTTGGTGGCGTTGACGCGGATGAGGTTGGGGTGGTTCTCATCCCGCTCGCCGTCGCAGATGCTCTGGAGGAAGACCTGGATGAAGCGCAGGCCTCTGCAGCCGGAAAAGAGAGGGTGCGTCAGGGTGCAGCACGCTCCCGCTGGCCCCGCCCACCCACCGCACAGAGACCCGGATGTACCCTGACCCGGATGTACCCTGAATAAAGCACTTCCCGTGACCCTGGAATACCAAAGCTGACAGTCACTCAGCTGTCATGTCTACACCAGCTTCTGTGTAACGTGACACCCCACCCCCCTCCACTTCCAGGGGATCACCTCACGTGTCCCAAGTACCTCGTCTACACCTGGCCTGGGGCTGACCCCGGCCACGGCCTCTGCTGGGCTGGGAAGTCTATAGAGGGCAGGGTCTGGACGCGCTTTGCCCATTTCTATGGCCATGTGGCCATCCGTGCTTGAGGGACGAAGCCAATCAATATAGTGTTGAAGCCCCAGCTCTGGTCCTCAAAGGGCTCAGGGACCACAGACCAGGGCCATGCAGAGAACACGAGCGAGTCTGATCCTGTGGGCTCCCCGCTCCCATCCCTGCCTGTGCCGTGGTCCGCATCCTCCCGTGGCCACTTGAGCCCTTCCTCTGAGGTAGGATGATGCTCCAGGAACCAGGAGCAGGGTGTGGGTCATGGCAAGGCCACCAAGTTTAGAATCAGATCAGTGCCAGCCCTTTATTCCACATCATCTCATCTGCTCCCCTCAGTCCGTCCGGTGAGACTGAGATCAGCACAATCTGCCCACTTCACGGAGGGGAATACAGAGGTACTCCAAAAGCCTCAGTCAAAGGCTGAGATATAAGTTCATATCTCAGTCTCGTATCTTAGACAGTGAGAGCCTGTCTCACTCCCTAACTGGGCTCCTCTGCTCCCTCCCTGCAAGGGGGTGGGGATCAATTTGGGTGGTTCTTGGGGCAGAAACGCTTGGCCCGAGGACTGAAAGGATAAAGCTCAGCTTTATCACGTGTGAGGCAAAGGAACTCCTCCATGCTTGGATCACAACTCTCAATCACTGGGGATCAGCCTGGACTGTGAACCACGCTCAGGGTCTAGTCCCAGCCCTGCCCTGACTGGCCACCTCTCCTGAGCCCCTGCTTCTCCCAGCCTTTATGATCCTCCTGCTGCCCAGAGCTGGAGTGAGTCTTTGTCAAGCCTCATTTTACCCCATTGCTGATGCCCCTCCGTGGCATCCCAGGACCCCCAAGGAGGCTGGAATTCATCCTTGACCAATTGCACCTCATCTTTCCCTGCTCCCACCTTGCATCTAGGGCCCTGGCTGGACCAGATCCTCCTGGAGGGGTGGATACTCTGTACCTCTCCTGCCCTCCCACCCCTGCAAGGCCTCTTCCTCCTGGGACCCTGCTGCTCAGTCTTGGAGATGCTACTTGGTAACCCTCCTCCAGGAAGCCCTCCCTGATTTCTCTCTGCTCCAGGTTCTGATATCCTGCTGCCATGACCTGCCCCGCAGCCTGACCCCCTGCCTGGGCTGGACTGTGATACCCTAAGAGGGACCCTGCCTCTCCAAGCAGCATCCCACGCATCCGGCACCAGGCACAGCACACAGCAGGTGCTCATTATGTGCTCGACTTGTTGACATCCACCAGGATCTGCTCTCCCAGTCACCAGGCTCTGCCCATGTCTCCTCTGGACACAAACAACCTACTTCCTGACCTGAATGTCACTCTCTGCCTGGCTCTTCCTGAGAAACCTACAGAACCTGCCAGTGGATGGACCCAGGGGCATTCCTCATTCCAGGTATGTGACTCTCTGGCTGACACACAAGAGTAGGGCAGCTCAGTGTTGACAAGTCATAAAATAGGCCATAAAGGTGTTAGTTACAGCCCACCTACCCACTGATGCCCACACTGGCTACATCCTCCAGGGAGCAGACTCTTCCTGTTCCATTTCACCAAAGAAGTGCACAGAGAGTATGGGGTGAGGATTAGCTTCTGGGGATGGGGATCCAGGGAAAGTGTGACTTTCCTGGCTCCTGACTCCAGGCCCCAGAGAAGGGGCAATGTTGGGAACATCAGTGGAGGAGAGAATGGGTCCCTGGCTTCGTAGCTGCTGCCAGGGACTGTGGAGCCTCCATAGCTGAGGGAATCCAGGAGCTGGCAGAGAGCAGCATGAGCTCAGCAAGCGAGCTGCCTGGCCCTCTGAGCCTCAGCGGCTTCGTCTGTAAGATGGAATGACTCTACACGGTTCCAAGTATGTGCCACGAGGACAGTGCGTAACATGGTCACAAGCACTGTCAGCTAACTCCAGGGTGAGACCGTCTGAGTTCAAGTCCCGTATCGGGGTGCCCTGCCCCCAGCCCACAGGTCGAATTTATGTGAATTAGAGTTCTTTTTTCTCTAGATGCTGTGGTTCTGTCAATAAGCTGTCATAATATACAAATCTGCCATGTGCGTGACGTGACTGGCTGGTTGTAGTCAGGACGTCTTTGTGCAGTGCATGACCTGTGCAACTGCAGAGCTCAGCCACTCTGTCCCAGCCCTGGCCCTGTGCCCTGAGCCCACGAATTGGCCCCAGAAGCCACCAGCATCCTCCGCTAGGACATGGGATATATGGGGATGATCATACCTAACTCACAGCACATAAAATATGATCAGGCATCTAAAGAGCTTAGCACAGTGGCCAGAGTATCTGTGGGTTTGTTATGCATCTGGTGAGGCTGGAACCAGCAAGAAGTGTCACCATCAGGCAGAACTTGGCCCCCAGGGTGCTTTTTCTCTGTCACTAAGTAGCACTGCACAAGAAGAATGCCTATGTGGAAGATGGACGTGCCCGTCCGCCCTGTCAGAGCAGACGCCCTGGGGCAGTGGCGGGGTTGGCTGTCCGTCCTCTGCACGGCAGGCCCCCAGCCCCCCGGTCACACAAACACCCCGCCACCCAAGCCCATCACCTCTTCAGCCACATCAGTGCCAGCGTGGCCCCCACTTTGGGCCACTCGGCCCCGTACATCTCCTTCTCCACCTCCAGGATGTTCTGCAGGGTCCGGAACTTGGTCGGGTTGGTGTCATAGACAGCTTTGATTTTCTGGAACAGAGCACACAGGGTTTCCCCCTGGGGAAGGCTGCCTCCATAGCTGCCACCCCAGCAGAGCCTCGCTGTCCTGCCAGGACCGGCGTGGGGGCTGGTCACGACAGTAGTAACCCCCAGGCCATCCGCATTCACTGGATGTACGCGGCGCTTCACAGCCACAGCCTTCTCTAATCCCACAGCAACCCTGACGTGCCTGCCGTCGTGCCAATTACAGATGAGGAAGCAGGCTCAGAGAGGCGAAGTGATGTGCTTAGGGTCACACAGCTGGTACAGGTGGGAACGGGGTCCAGCCCTGACCAGATCCCAGAGTCCACGTTCTCCAACCACTACTGACAGCACCTTGAACCCCAAGTATCTGAAGTTTCGCTTCTGTGGACAAACACAAGTAGGTCCTTAGGATTCAGAGATGTCCAACAGGAAGAAGGCTCCTGAGTCAGAGGCGGGAAGTTTGGATGTGAATCCCACCCCTGCCACTTCCTTGCTGTGAGTCTCTCAACAGCTCTGGGCCTCAGTTTCCCTGTCTGTAAAATGGGGATAACGACACAGCACCGGCCTCATGGTGGGTCCTTGCTGGGGAAGGGGGAGGGCGGTCAGCGGTTGGGGGATGCCATCAGGAGCTCTAAGGATTGAGGAAGGAAAGGGCTGGGTCAGTGCAACTGTGGACCCTGGAGTTTATTTTTTGTTTGGTGGAGTGAATCCAAGTACCAGCCAGTTCCTTCTCAGGTCAGCCCTCCAGACTGTGAATCCCAGTTTGGCTGTGACTGGATGGCATGACTGCAAGGAGAACCAAGAACCTGGAGCCTTGAGTCAGAGGAGCTGGGGGCCAGGCCTGTTTTCCACATCTCCTTCTGTTCCTTAGCCTGGGGAGCTTGCAGTGGGTAGCAGGGCAGTGTAACCAGGGTGGGATTAGAATCCTGATCTGGGTACTGGGGCTGCCAGGCCAAGTACATACGGTGATGTTGCCACTTATGTCCGCCTTGATAGGAGTAAACACTGGGGAGCCGAGGCAATCTGGGGACAAAACAAGAAGAGAGATGTTAGAATCCCAACAAGGGTGATATTCAGGACCGCCGTGGGACAGGGGGAAAGGTCACTTGATGTGTTTAAGGCAAGAACTGTTTGTAGGTGTTAAAACAGTTCGTGGGCAAGTAAATTTGGAGTCCTGGGCTCCAAGTGAGACCGGTTGCTTACTGCAGGACTTGTCAGAGCCTTTAAAATACAACCAGATTCTCTAAGGGGCAAATGCTTTTTCTACAGCACCCCTCATCCTAGGATAAAAAGTTCTGTATCTGCACCATCTAATATGGGCCACATGTGACTACTGAGCACTTCAAATGTGGTGTGATCGAGGCACTCAATTTGTAATTTTATTAACTTTCATTCATTTAAATGTAATACCCACATGTGGCCAGTAGCTACCATATTGGACAGTACAGTGTAGAGCATCTCGCAAAACTAACACTCTGAGAAACCATCTTGGCCGACAAGGCAGATGGCTGCTAACAAACCAGCTGGCCAGGAAGCAGCTCGAGAAATCTTAGTCCGTGGGAGAAGAGGGGCCAGATTTATGAAAGATAACCTTCTCATTCACCAACTTCTAAGGCAGAAGTGAGCTGGTGACCCAGAGGCCCCCCGGTCCTGAGACTCTGCGTAGGAGCCTGGGAGAAGCCACCAGCAGGGGGACCCCCGTCACTTAACAGAGCTTCATGAACTGGGGCTGCACACCTGCTCTGCAGACACTGGCAGTCGGGGCTTGGGAGTATCCCTTCTGCTCCCCGAGCCTCAGTTTTCCCATCCAGCAAGTGGGCCAACAGAGGTGGTTGGAGCTGCTACGAGGATGACTTGAAACCACCCACTTCTGAGACACATACTTTGTTCATCTCTGACATCCGAATGCTCTCCCTTGGAGGCAGTGTTCCTTTCTTGGTGGTTCACAAAACAACAGACCACCTTAAAACAGGTGGCGCCTTGGAGCTGATGAAATGTGGACCAAGAAACTGGCAGTGCCTGGAACTCAGGGCTCCCTGGGAAATATAAGCAGTCTACGGCCTGTTTCTCCTCCTTTCCCGCCTCTGTGACCCCCCCAGCAGGCCGTCATGGGGACCAGAGACAGCCCACGGGTCAGAGCTCCCTGCTGAGGGCTGGGCATGGAGGGAACAGACAGGGAAGGGCCGGGTCTCTCCTGAGCAGACTCAACAAGGACTTCAGCCTCAGAGCCTGAATTCAGCTGTGCTTCCCTGCCACCTCTGAGCATCCTCGATACAGAGCCCAGGGGGCAAAGACACCTGAGCAGGCCACAAGTGGGTACCAAAACCTATGGCGGGGAACTCCCCCCCGCCAGCTTCCCCTTGTCCGCAGGCCAGGCAGGGGCTTCGGGCAGGCACCAGCCAGCTGCACGGGGCGGAGGACTGGAGGAGGGCCACCTGTGGGCTGAATTCCACCCAAGGTGACCCGGCACACCTGGCCAGCCATCTGGAACATTCTAACTGCATCTGTTAAGAGAGGTGCATTGAGGAAACAGCACTGGATGTTTTACATGAAAAAGCCCCAAACCCCATAGAAAGGAGGTCAGGTAGGAATCCAGACAGACTGGGTTTGAATCCAGGTAAGCAGGTCTCCTGCCTGGGCTCCATGTAACTTAGTTTCCTCACATGGCAAATGGGGCAGCATGTGTACGTACTAAGTCGCTTCAGTCATGTCTGACTCTTTGCTACCCCATGGGCTGTAGCCCGCCAGGCTCCTCTGTCCCTGGGATTCTCCGGCAAGAATTCTCCTGGAGTGGGTTGCCATGCCCTCCTCCAGGGGATCTTCCTGACCCAGGGATTGAACCTGCGTCTCTTACATCTCCTGCATTGGCAGGCAGGCTCTTTACCACCTGTGCCACCTGTACGTATTTCATAGCGTTGTGGTGGGGATTGAAATCCAAACACTGAACACATTTAGCAGAGTGCCCAGTGCAGCAACCCTCAGTAAATGAACTCTGACCGTCTTTATGACTTTGGGACACGACTAGGGCTAGGCTCCGCGCTCCAGCAAACATCACCCAGGCTTGGAAGTCACCAGGTCCTCCAGGGCCTGCGTTGAGTGGGAACACAGGGCCCGAGCCCCTGGCCACCTCTACTCTCCTGACTCCCAACTGAGGCCCCCTTGGGGCCCGAGTAGCCGCGTGGCCCAACTGCAGGCTCCCGGGTACAAGATCCTCAGGCTGGAAAAACCCTCCTCTCAGCTTGCCAGCCTCTCTCCCACTCCTATGGGGTCACATCTCCCTTCCCAGACGGTGGCAGGAGCTGCTCTGGGGTGCCAGACGGGGGTGCAGACATCCTGTCCCACCAGATCCTGCCAAGGGCGTTAATGCAGTAATGACTCCACCCATGGTTTCATCCTCCCTGATGTATCGCTGGCCTCATCCTGCAAGGCCAACCTGGGAAGCCTGTGCAATTTGCTAGTCCTGCACCGTGTTCTCTGCCGGGACGCTTGCCACAACTCCCCGGAAGCATGATGATGCACAGTAATAATGCAGAGAACTTCCTATGGTCCAGTGGTTAGGGCTCAGTGCTTTCACTGCCCAGGGCGCGGGTTCAATCCCTGGTCAGGGAACAAAGATCCCACACGCCAAACGGAGTGGCCAAAAAATAAAAAGAAACCTCAAGAAAAAAAAAAAAATGTAAGACAGTCAAGACTCTCCACCGCTAGTGACTCTTTCCCTCTTGACTGTGTAGCCAAGGGTCGCCAATTCCGAGTCTCACAGGGGCCATGCAGGCGCCATGGATGGGCTTTCTGGGGACTGGCAAAACTCTTCTAAAGGCATGACCATGGCTGCACCTCCTGGTCTTTCAAAAATATATGGTGCCCAAAGACATGAGGCGGGTTGACAGATGGACAGAGAGGTGGACAGACAGGTACAGTCAGATATAAATGGTAGAATCTAGATGGTGGCTACGTGAATAGCTGCTGTGAAATTCTTTCAATTTCGTTATATGCTTGAAATTTTTCATATAAAAAACTGGAAGAGAATGTCAGGCTTTTTTTTCCTGCTCATGAAAGTCGGACCTCTTCCTTCCACTTTTTCTCCAAGTTCACTGCACTGCTACCCTCGCTGTGGTTCCACGTGTAAGTCTGTCTTCCGTCCACCTCCCCCTGAGTGCTGAGAGGGCAGAGACCAGGTGGTCTTAGTCCCCTGCTCTGCTCCCCACCCCCGCAGCCAGTGGCATGAACAAGGGGGCAGATAGTGGGAAACATGAATCAAGAGGCACCCCACCGTGCTTTTTCCAGCCACATTCTTGTAGGGCAGACTGACCCAACGCACGGGTCTGAGGACCCACACAACTAAGATGGCAGAGGCCATGGGAAGGGGCTTGGCCTCGGTTTCCCCGTCTGTAAAGGGACCGTCCCTGTATGGCTGCTGTGAGGGAGCATGGGGGAGGCATGCCAAGTCAGGGCTCAGAGCCTGGCCGTGATTTGATTACCACTGCGGGCTGATTTTCGAGTAATGCCATCCTGCGTGGAGATGCAGAACCAGGGTTTGGCGATCATCAGCCACATGTGGGTGGCTTACCAGCTTCTCACAGTGACTCAGGTCAGTCGACAGGCATTTTAGAGACACTGAGAGTAACATTCGGTTTCCCTGGCTCTGGAAATGGCTTCTGTGTGGTTCTGAGTGTCCTCCCTACCCCCAGATGGCAGGGAGAAAGGCTGTCTCATTTTCTCCTGACACCACGTGAGGCCCGAGGTCATCGTGGTCTGCAGGAGCTGGCCCCAAGGCAGCTGCTCTTGCAGGTCATGGCGACCATGCAGAGACCAGGCTTCTGCTCAACAAGGGGTGGGATGTGGGGCCTGGATGGACTTCTGGAGCCGGGAAGGGAGCAGAAGGAGAGAGGGGCAAAGCAGGGCTGGGAGATGGCCCCCAGGAGAGGGGGGTGGTGTGTACATAGAGAAACACACACAGGAGTCGGGTCAGCAGCATCTGGACCGCCTGTGATCAGAGGAGGAGCAGCGTAGAGCTACGCAGCCTTGGTCCTGAGTTCAGATCTCAGATCTGGCATCACTCTGGACAAGTGACTTAACCGCTCTGGGCTCAGGCCCCTCCCTTTCCAGAGCCCCAAGGTGCTGGGCAAACAGGAGGCACTCCAGGTGACCTGACGCCGGCCTCCACACGCCCTATGGAAGGCTCTGGGCTGCTGTTTGCTTTGGCTTAGCCTGACGCTACTGGGCTCTGAAATGCCTCATGACGGTGCAGGGTCACCTGGTGAGAGCCAGGCACTCACACACAATTCCAGACCCGAGGCTGGTACCAGCATCCCCTCTAGCCTTTCTTTCTAGAATGTTTCCATCTGTGTGTGTGTGAGCTCGGCAAAAGCGAGAGGACTCTGACCGCAAAACTGAAAATGATTTTGACCCCTGAGCACTCGGTGGCCTGCGAGCTGAAACTCACGCCGGCCCTGCTCTGGACACGACGCATTTCTTGTCAGGCCACCCAGTTTTACCTTTCATACAGAATACAGTCCTGCCTCAAAATTACCTTTCTAGTTTTACCTGTTTTGCAGTTATCCCAAACTTGTTTTTCATTATTGTCAGCCAATGGGCTCTTTAGAATGGCACCCGGAACCTGCCAGAAGAGAGGGAGTAGGCTTGGGTGGCTTTCTAGTTTATCGTCTCACATCCAGAGTAAAAAGAAGCCATCTCAAAAACAAGAGAAAAAATCAAGTACATTCCCCCCATCTTACTTCATAAAGGGTCACAGATTCTAAACACAGTCAAGCCTTACCTTGGTCACCGGGAACATGTGGCAAATGGCCCCTTCTCTTTAGACTTTTCCTAAGCATGCCACTCGGAGAAGGCGATGGCACCCCACTCCGGTACTCTTGCCTGGAGAATCCCAGGGACGGGGGAGCCTGGTGGGCTGCCGTCTCTGGGGTCGCACAGAGTCGGACACGACTGAAGCGACTTAGCAGGAGCAGCAGCAGCAAGCATGCCACTCAATCCAAAAGGCATAACAAAAAGGCCAATAAGTCTGATTACAAACCCCAAAACCTTCTATATGGGATTGGGTGGGCATGGGAGGAAATCCCATCACCAATCAAAGCCAAACAGCAAACTGATTGGGAGAGGGGGTGACCCATGTAACAAATGTCATAGACCAAAGACTATTATCCCTAATATGTAAAGAGCTCTAACAAATTAATAAGAAATAACCTCCTTATAGAAAAATGGACAATTAAAAGACATTTAATCTCAATAATGGAAAAAAAAGCAGTGAAATATTTTCCATCTACCAAATTTGATGAATGTACCAACTTTCTCTCTAGTTCAGCTATCCTGGATGGAACTTATCCAAACGTATGACACATGTCCCTGCATTTGTACAGCAAGCCATTTGCAGTGTACTAAACAGAGCCATCATCAAAAATAGGAATTATGATAAAGATGTGGCCCAGTGATATCAGAGGCCCCCTCAACTGTTCCCTAAATGGGTCTACATGGTATGCTTCCAGGGTTTTAGGACAGCGTTATGTAGGTTGTTTTTTTTTTTTTTGCTGTGCCCTGTGGCATGTGAAATCTTAGTTCCCTAACCAGGGATGGAACCCATGCCCGCTGCAGTGGCAGTGGAGAGTCCTAGCCACAGGGCTGCCAGGAAAGTCCCCAGCTTTGTGTAGTTTTTAAAAAATTCCTCTTGCTTTCTCGGCAGTGCTTTGATTCTGTGAGATACTGGGAGAACAAGCAGCCAACTCTGTCAGCATCACTGACAGAATAAGAGGAAGCAGACACCCAGCAACACTGTGACCTCTGTGACAGTTCTGCCCGGGTCTCTGCCATGGTTCAGACGGTTGAGGTTGTCTGGAGAGCAGAACTCCCCATAAGCCAGCAGTCCCCATGTGCCGCACAGAATCACATTCATTTCCTGTTTTTCTGGCCTCCATGTAGTTGGAAAGCACCTGCTGTTATGCTCCGAGCAAGCCCCCAGCACATACTTGGAAATTTCCATCCAAGCTGCCCCCTCTACGCCTGCCTCTCTAGGCAACCATCTCTTCCAGTAGGTGATGCTCCCAACACTGGGCCACAAGGTGACCGAATAGCCCCCACCCTCTCATTTCATCTCAGGAATAATTTTCACTCAAGAACAAAAGCATTCTGCTTTTAAGACGCACACCTTCACTTTCAGCCTGTGTGGTTCAGTGTGGGAAATCCGGGCCCAACCCGTAAATATTCATTTGAAAAAGGAAGAACAGGGTGCCTGTGTCAGGATGCTAGGGGCCTGGTTTGGGGAGGTTCTATTTCAAATTCAATTTTTTTTTTTTCAATAGCTGGATAGTAAGGTTTCGCTGTTAATCACGTGGGACAGATTAACTTTACAGATCCTAGGTTACAAGGATCATAATGGGAGGCACTCAAATTACAGCTGATGGAGATGAATCATTTATTAATCCCGTGGTATGTGGGGTGTGCATGTGTGGTGGCTCAGTCTGCAATTAGGCCTATTTTGAAGCGTAAGAGCCCGAGAATGCTCACCTTTCAAAAACTAGTTCCCACTCTAACTTCTATCTAAGAGGAAAAAATATTTACCAAATGGTACTTTTAAAAATCACCCGTGGGACTTCCCTGGTGGTCCAATGGCTAAGACTCTGTGCTCCCAATACAGGGGGCCCAGGTTCGATCCCTGGTCAGGAAACTAGATCCTGCATGCTGCAACTAAGACCGAGTACAGCCAAATAAATAAAAGAAATTTTAGAATAATTTTTAAAATTAAAAAAAACAAAAATAAAATCAGCCCCGTGACATGCCAACTCTCTTTATCCACAATTGTCCCCTTTGGCAAAAACCAGCCAGCAATTGGGAATGCAAATGGGAAAATGAGTTCTCTTACTTGCTGTGTGGCCTGGGAGAAATTAGTTAACCTCTCTGAGCTGCAGTTTCCACATTTGTAAAATGAGGTTAATAACACACCCCATCTTATAGAGCTATTGCAAGGCTTAAATGAGGCTGTAGAAATAAAGGGGTTAGCATAATTTCTGGCTCAGTTTTTTAAAAGTTATTCTTTATGATTATAATAATTGTTATCATACATTATAGCATCATTCTTTAGGAAAGAAATCCAGGAAAGAATGATTCCAATGATTAAGATGTCAAAAAGGGAATTCCCTCATCGTCCAGTGGTTGGGATTCACTGCTGAGGGCCTGGGTTCTATCTTTAGCTGGGAAACTAAGATCCCACAGGCATGACAAAAAAAAAAAAAATCAAAAGAGAAAGAGATGAAGACAGGGAGGAGAGAGAGGTAGAGAAAGGTGTGGATATGGATAAAATCAGCAGGAACTTTCCAGTTATAAACTAAGGACTGTGCACTCCTGACCATTACAGTCTGAGATCTCAGCAGGGAGTGGTGAAGGGAAGGTGGCCTAATAGCAGCGCAGAAAATGAATCATTTCTGAGCCAGAGGAAGTGAGCTGGCCACAGAACTGCAGATGGAGAAAAGAGGTTTTATAGGACCCTGGGGAGCGCTGATCCATTGTAAGGACTTGTAAAGGCTCAGATACAGTTAACACAATAACAATTTTTTGGGGAAAAAAAAGCCCTGATACAAGTAACTCGGTAAGAATGTAACACAAGCAGTTAACATCCATCCAGACCCTTTTAAAACTGAAACAATGCAACCTAAGACCAGAACTCAACATTGCTATTCTAACAAGCTCATTGAAATGAGCACAGTGTCAATGCCAGATGGGAACTGCCAGCATTTCCCATCCCCCACAACAGCTCTAAAAGGTCCTTTCTGCTCTGAAAGACTTGTGTGCAGGGCTGGCCCCCTACAAAGCCCTTCCTCGTTACCTGACTTGGTCACCTCCCTTCATCACTCTTAGCCTCAGTCTCCTCTTCTGTAAAGTGGTGCCCATTCCTCCTAATTCATAAGGTCGTGAGGAGGAGGATTGGAAATGAGAGATCGGCTTGTTCAATGCTGAAGCACATGGAAGTCACTCAAAACATGGGTTACGCTAGCTATGGGGTCAGGCGTTATACCTTACAAAGCCGCCGTCACGCATTCTTTCCATTCCCTTTCAAGTTATCCATTGGCTGGGCACCGATGCTCTGCCAGGCACGTTGCTGGGGCCTGGGACACGATTCACAATGGGGCACTGTTCCTGCAACCAGCCCTACGCAGTGGACATCCCACAGATGAGGAACGAGGTGGGGGCTGGACAAGCTAGCAGGGGACAGAGCGGATGTCTGGGTCTTCCCTCTGGCTTCTCCATCTTCTTCCCTCCAGGAGCAGAGGCCAGACCTCCATCCTTGACCTCAGGGCTGGACTTTTCTGAACCCAGAGGATCAAGAAGATCTCCTTTTCGCTAGAGGAACAAAGGTGGTGGACACCACTGGTCTGTGCTCTGAGCTGGCCTTTGGATGTTATAAATGAGAGTTGCTTTAGCAGCCAGGCTGCTCAGCTGGCCCCTAGCCCTGGCAGCTAGTCACCAAGAGCCCGAGGAAGCTTCTTTTTGCAAGAACCTTGTTGCCCAAGGGCAGTGTGGCAAGAGGTGCAGATTCTCAGGCTTTCGGGTGGAGAGATTCTCGCATTGGACGCCAACATCATCTGGGGGAGTTAGCCTCCACCAGCCCCCCTGGAGGCCTAGCTTCCCCCTTTTACAGTCGGGGCTGCAGGCTTAGAGAGGGGAAGCTCCTGGGTGAGGACACACAGCTGGGACACCGTGGAACCAGCATTCAAGCTCAGGCTGGCTCTGCTTGATACCAATTTCCATCTATATGCAGAGTACATCATGAGAAACGCTGGCCTGGAAGAAGCACAAGCTGGAATCAAGATTGCTGGGAGAAATATCAATAACCTCAGATATGCAGATGACACCACCCTTATGGCAGAAAGTGAAGAGGAACTCAAAAGCCTCTTGATGAAGGTGAAAGAGGAGAGTGAAAAAGTTAGCTTAAAACTCAACATTCAGAAAACAAAGATCATGGCATCTGGTCCCATCACTTCATGGCAAATAGATGGGGAAACAGTGGAAACAGTGTCAGACTTTATTCTTTTGGGCTCCAAAATCACTGCAGATGGTGACTGCAGCCATGAAATTAAAAGACGCTTACTCCTTGGAAGAAAAGTTATGACCAACCTAGATAGCATATTCAAAAGCAGAGACATTACTTTGCCAACAAAGGTCCATCTAGTCAAGGCTATGGTTTTTCCTGTGATCATGTATGGATGTGAGAGTTGGACTGTGAAGAAAGCTGAGCGCCGAAGAATTGATGGTTTTGAACTGTGGTGTTGGAGAAGACTCTTGAGAGTCCCTTGGACTGCAAGGAGATCCAACCAGTCCACTCCGAAGGAGATCAGCCCTGGGATTTCTTTGGAAGGAATGATGCTAAAGCTGAAACTCCAGTACTTTGGCCACCTCATGCGAAGAGTTGACTCATTGGAAAAGACTCTGATGCTGGGAGGGATTGGGGGCAGGAGGAGAAGGGGACGACAGAGGATGAGATGGCTGGATGGCATCACTGACTCGATGGACGTGAGTCTGGGTGAACTCCGGGAGTTGGTGATGGACAGGGAGGCCTGGCGTGCTGCGATTCATGGGGTCACCAAGAGTCGGACACGACTGAGCGACTGAACTGAACTGAACTGAACTGAGAGACTCCCATTCAGGGACTTCAGCCAACAATAAACCCGGGTTCAAAGCAACTTCTCTCTAAGCCTCCCAAGCAGCCAACAGATGAACAGGTTAACACACAGGGCCAGAGGCAGCCCTCTGTTTAGGTGTTGCTCGGCTCTAATCTGGGCCAGGTAAGCTCACGAGTGGGTCTCACCAACACACAGGAGATGCTTCTCAAGGTTAATAAGACCTCACTCCCTACTTGCAAATACACCTCCAATGGATGAGAGGAGTCAGCAGGCTGGTTCAGTTCAAAGTTGCAAAACCAGGGTTGGGGTGAGTGGGGGAAGTGGGGGAGTGAGAGGGAGGTCCAAGAGAGGGAGGATATGTCTACACACACAGCTGATTCACTTGGTTATACAGCAGAAACTAACACAACATCGTAAAGCAACTGGGTTGTAGTTTAGTGGCTCAGTTATGTCCGACTCTTTTGCAACCCTATGGACCCCGCCAGGCTCCTCTGTCCATGGCATTTCTCAGGCAAGAAATACTGGAGAGGAGTGGGTTGCCATTTCCTTTTCTGGGGTCGTCCCAATCCCGGGATGGAACCTGTGTCTCCTGTATTACAAGCAGATTCCTTACCACTGAACCACCTGGGAAGCAACTATACCTCAAAAAAGAATTTTTTTTTAATTGCAAAACCCATTGCCTTAAGCGGCTGTAGTATCAGCGGAACCCATCCCGGTGAAAGGAAGGTGGTGGGCTGGAGGGGAGTGGTGCCCCGGGCAGTGAGACTCTGACGCAGGTATAGAGCCAGAAGCGAGTGATGTCATGGCGCCATCTCTGGGGCTGCAAGCCATTCAGAAAGGCTACAGCATGGATTTCAAGGTGGGGTAATAGGGAGCCACTGCAGCTTCTAGACAGAGAGTGACAAAACTAAATGATAACCAGGTCTCTCCCTTCGCCTCTCTCTCCCTCCATTCCCCACCCTTCAACTGCAAATGCTCTGGAATGGTTGTGTAATCCACCGTAAAAGCTGAGAGGGTAGGGCCTCACAGAAGTCAACTGCAAACTGATCAGTGGTGAGATCCGCTTACTTGGTCAAGGTGGAGAAAGAAGATGGACAAAGGGTTGTTGACCTCTAGGTGGACACAGCAAAACCTATCCGGCTTGGGAGGCTCAGACCAGAGATACAGAAGAACGAGCCCAGGATACAGGTGCTCTGAACCACACATGACCTGCAGCCCAAAAGAATCAGCATTCATCAAGCCCAACCAATTCTGTCCCAAACCACATCCAATGAAGCATTAAGAAATGTGACTGCGCTAAACACATGTAAAGCCTTCACCTGCTTCGACCCAGCAATTTCCCTTCAAAAAATTAGAAATAACCAAAGAAGTATGCAAAGAAATATACATAAGAATGTTCACTGTAGCATGGTTTACTAGAGAAAAAAAAGAAACAATGTGAATATCCAACACCAGGGGCCTGGTTAAACAGTTTATGGCTACATTCAAACAACAAAATTCTAAGTAGCTCTGGAAAATGACAGTTGACATGAAAAGCTAGTTATGCTATATGGTTGGGTTTAAAAAAAAAAAAAAAGCAGTTTATCCTTTTTCCCTTAAAGTTGGATAAAGAGACAAATGGGTCTGAAAGGAAAATAGTCTGAAATGTCACCACTGATTTCTCTTAAAAAAAACAACGGGACTTTTCTGGTGATCCGGTGGTTTCCTGGTGGTCCAGTGGATAAGAATCTTGTGGCTCAGCTGGTAAAGAATCCACCTGCAATGCAGGAGACCTGGGTTTGATCCCTGGGTTGGGAAGATCCCCTGAAGGAGGGCATGGCAACCCACTTCAGTATTCTGGCCTGGAGAATTCCATGGACCATATAGTCCATGGGGTTGCAAAGAGTCGAACACAACTGAGTGACTTTGACTATACATTGAATGCAGAAGACGCAGATTCAGTCCCCGGTCCTGGAACTAAAGTCCCCTAGGCCGAGAAACAACTAAGCATACATGCCCAGTGCAGCCAAATAAATTAAGGTTTTTTAAAATAACAACAAAAAACTCTGTCTCAAAAAGCCGTGAAAGGATTAAGTGAACCCATCTACATAGTCTACTTAGCATGGAGTAAATGCTCAATAAAAAATGGCAGGGAGATTTTTAATTTATCATTTCTTCTTGATCAATTTTTCCTCTGAGAAACAGATCTTCCTTAAAGAAATAAATACTTTTTAAAAACACTGCTCTTAGCCCTCTGCTCTATTCGTATCAAGAGAGGAAGCTCTCAACTGGGGGTGACTGTTTCTCTGCAGGTATTTTTGGTTGTTACAACTTGGAGAAATGGGATGCTGCTGGCATCTGGCAGAGAGAGGCCAGGGATGCCACTGAACATCTTACAAAGCACAGGACAGCCCCACCCCCCCACTCCAAAGAATGGCCCAGCCCCGAATGTCAGCAGTGTCATGGTGGAGAAACCCTGCTTTGGAAGGAACTGCCACAATGCCATTCAGACTTCTTGAGTTCAAACTTCAGACCTGCTCCATGCCAGAGACACACACGGCACCCAGATCACAGATCACCCAAGGGACCAGACATTCCCAAGACCTGGACAAAGCCCATGTTTCAGAGCAGATGGGCCAATCTCCATCAAACCCGGTGTGCCAGGGGAAAGCCACTGGTGGGAGCATCCTCCCCAAACTTCAACCCTTGGGAGGAACCCTCCCCCGAGAAAAGCCTTAATGCTTCAGAACGGATCATCATGTTTCTCAAACAGTGCTAAGAATTATCCTCTGTGGGCCGACCCACTGAGGCTTCTGTATAAATGGCGGCTCTGTCAACAGATGTGACGGCCCACAACACCCAGTTCGCAGCAAAGACAAGGGTCTTTTGAGATCAGGGAAGGGGGAGGGGACGTTCTCCTACCCAGGCACCAGCTCACCACCCGCTCCAGCCACCACCACCCACCTCTTTTCCCGTCAAACTGGCCCGATACTTGCATCAAGTGAAGGCGGCCCCGAACACAGAAACTGATGGACAACCTTGCTGAAGATGCAGGAGGAAAAGGCCACAGAACTTACCTTGGGGGTTTCTCCACCTTGAGAGACAGCTAACATTTGGGGCTGGCTCAGTTCTTTGTGGTTGGGGTCTATGTTGTGCCCTGGAGGGTGTTTACCAGCGTCCCTGACTTCCAGCTGCCAGTACCATCTCCCTGTGCCCCTTACCCACCGCCCCCCCCAGGATGTGACAACCAAAAATGTCTCCAGATACTGCCCGTTGTCCCCTGAGGGGGCAAAACTGTTTGAGTTGAGAAGGACTAGATTAAACAGATTCTGAATCCTTATTCAGAGCAAATATTCATAGAACTAAAAGAGGAGGGAAAAACCCATCACAAAAACCAACAGTTCCTCAATGCTAAAATCAGACAGTTCGCAAGCTCCTGCCTGGAGATTTAGCATTATCTCAACATGGAGATACCAATATTAAGAATATTCTGTACATTTAAGTGCTGACTGAGCACCTACTGGGCACCAGACATTGTTCTGAGTATCAGGGATGCAACAGTAGACGTAAAGGACCCAGGTCTGAGAATCGTACAAACCAGGCAAAGGCACTCACTCAAACACTCATTAATCAATCATCTACGCTATGAAGGAACCAAAACTGAACTCAGGAACTTGTATAACAACCACGCCCCCAACAGCTAGGCATTTAAAGGCCTCGGAACCTTACACACTCCACCTCATTTAGTCCTTGCCACTAGCCTCAGAGATCAGCATGCCCATTTCACAGATGGGGACGGTGAGGCAAAGGGTGGAGGAAGAGAACAGGGATGTGACTTCATGTAGCCACAACCACCCCAGAGCCCACAGCACTGTAGCAACTACTGCCCACTGGGAGCCCTGATTACCCTCCAGGGGAAAGGGAGTGACTGCCCTGGGTGCCACCATCCCTTTAGTCCAAGTTAGTGTCAGCTTCTGTCAGTCTGCAGGTTTCTGTTGGACTCTGCCCTGGGGACTGGTCTCTTCCAGCCAGGCCACCAAGTAAACCAGCAGGGCGGGGTTTCGGGAAAGCCCACATGGAAGAGGAGAAAGCAGAGCTCAGGTTGCATTCTTTCCTGGAGACCAGCAAGGCAAAGGGCAGGGCCCTACTGTCTTCTGTTTCCCATTTTCCATCCAGGGTGTGGGCTGGGTTGGAGCACGGGAGAAACGAGGGTCTGCAACTGGCTTAGGGCCGCCTCCCAGTGTTCCTGTGACCTCCCAGGGCATGACAGATGGGGGAGGGGACTTTTTCTTTTGGACCCCACCCCAAGCACCCAGTGTCTGATGTCACCCCACAAAGCAGGTCCCCTGGTCTCGACCCCTGCTCCAAACGGAGGGGAAAGTTTAGGTGGTTCTCCCCAAGAAGGGGGCCCGAGAGTTTTGCAACTCCATTTCCAAAAACCCCCTCCTCACTTTGCCAGGCTTTCTGCCCCTGGAGTGGGGGTGGGGGGTGGGGGGTCTTGGACTTGGAATTATGAGGAAAAGAAGGGTTCACACCGTCCCACGAGGGAGAGGATGGGAGAATTTACAGAAAAGAGGGGGTTTATCAAATGAGGGTTTCATTTTAAAGTGAGAGCGTTGGGAGCCATTCAGAAGAGGAAGAACGGGAGGATGGGGTGAGGGATAAAAGACCTGGGCGGTGGGGGACGGTGGGACGCTTTGGGGGAGACAGAGGACTGCAGAACTGGGGATGTGGTAGAGTAGGGGTGTTCGTGGGGAGATGGACGTTTGGGGCGCACAAGCGGGTGGAGATCTGCGGGCATCTGACGGATGAAGTGTCTGGGGAGACAGAGGGTTTGTGGATGTCCGGGAAGAGATGAGGATGTGACATGTTCTGGGGAGAGAGGATCTGGGAGCAGTCTGGGATAGGGGAAATCTAGGGTGCTTGCAGAAAAAGGGGATCTTTGGTGCCTGGGGAAGTAGGATTTGGGGTGTCCACGGAAGGGCTGGTTTGGGGATATTTGAGAGAAGGAAGCGGGTGCATCTGGGAGCGCCCTGGGGCAGGGCTCCCGGCCAGATCCCCCTTTCACCCCGGCTCACCGAAGAAGGGCGGCAGGTGGGACACCGCCTCCAGGAAGGGCCCCGTCTCGATCTGCTTGTCCGCAGGCAGGGGCCTCAGCAGGTGCTCCGCCAGCAGCGCCATTTCGGGGTCGAGGCCCGCGGTGATGCCCCAGCCGGCGCCGCGGGCGTCCACGCCGCCCCCCGGGCCGCCGCCGTCAGCGCCGGGGATGTCACTGCCGCCCTCAGCAGCCTCCGGGGACGCCAGCGTCGCCACTTCCGCCCGCGCTGCGCCCGCGTAGCCGAGCGCTCAGCGCCGCCCGCAGGCCGAGCGCCTAAACTGCTTGCCGCGCCGCCCCACCCCCGCCCGCCCGCGCCCAATCCGCGTCCGCCGCCGCGCCCGCCAGCCCAATCCTCGCCCACGGCCGTGGACCTCCGCGCCGCCATTGGCCGGGGGGCGGGGCCAACCCGCCCGCGCGAAAGCGCGGCGACTCCTACATTCAGGTACGCCCAGGTGAGCCGCTCCCAGGTGTCCCGTCCCCTCGTGTTTCCTGCCACCTCCGGCGTGGCACCCCGCAACCAGGCGAACTGGCTCGGGCCCCGTCCTCGCCTGATGGGCAAGGTCACAACTCACAACCCATCCACCAGCCCAGGTTACGGCCCAATCCTGCCAGCATCCTTCAGGACATTTGCTACCCCACAAACAGGGACTAACCTTTAACAGTCCCAAGAGGCTTTTTGGACCCTGCTGTGATCAAAGTTCTCTTTGGCTACAACAGTGGGGATCCTTGATTCTTTAGTGATCTTCTGCCTGTTGGACACTGGCCAATCACAAGTTAACTCAGTCATGCCTAACTAGGACTCTTGTCAGCTGAAATCTGGGGTCCAGTCTGACCTGTACAGTCTGATATTACCTGATGGACTCAGCCCAGTGTACAATCCAACTCAATCACCACCTGACTGGTGCATGTTTCCTCAAACCTGACTTCACCCCAATAGACCAAGGCACATGCTTGCCACAACCTGGAGCACAATTCATCTCAGTCACAACTCACCTTGATGCATGTATCCTAAAATCTAGCACATAGCTGTTGAGAGCTTCTCATTCATTCTCAGAATAAGCAATTCACTATGCTCCCACCATGCACCGTGCACTGTGCTAGGCATTGAGGATAAAGTGATGAACAGTACAGCAAAATCCTGGCTCCTGTGGGGGCTCACATTCTAGTTGAGGAGACAAGATAATACATTATATTACAATACAATACATAAGTAAATAAGACAAATTCATATGCTAAGTGTAATGAAGAAAATAAAATAAGGCGGAGTGACAGGGATGACTGAGGATGTGCTTGTGATAGGATGTAGGGAGTGAGGGGCAGTAAGTACCTATGAAGTGGTGACATTTGATCCAGGACCTGAAGAAGAAGTAGGAGACAGCCAGAGTGGCTGGGACACATGAAAAAGCCTTAAGGTGACAAAGAGCTTGGTGTGTGCAAGCAACCAGGGGAGGGAAAGGGAGTGGAGTGAGTGAGAGGATGAGGCAGAGAAATGATGATAGGAACTGAGCTCAGGGAGGAGAGCAGGGGCTTGTTAGGTTAGGTAGAGTGTGGTATAAAGTTTAGATTTTAAGCTAAGGGCAATGAGAACTCACCGGTGTCAGTAAAAATAATTGCCAAACTTTATTCAATATTTCTCAATGTAATTTTGCAAGGGGAAAATGAGAGAAGAGGCTGTTCCAAACCCATGTATAGTCAGGAAATGAAAGGATCTGGGGGAAAAAAGATTATCATCATGTCTTACTCATGACCCAAACCCTGACATGTTCCATCAAGTCAGCTCACCGACGAATAGAAGCCCAAGCCGTCAAACTTGGCTTGTTCCCACCCCACCCAACCTCACCCCCCTCAGGCATCCTAAGATACCATCTCCTTGAAGCCTCCCTCACCAGCCCGCCCAGCACTTGGACCCAGAACCCCCACCCATATTTCAGACACAGCCCTGCCATTACTTCAACAGAGAGATCACAGCTTACATGGGGACCGCCAGCCTCAGATGACACCCCGATTTCTCAACTTGATCCATCTCAGCCAAACCACCAGAGACTGTGGCTGATATCAAAAATTCAAGTCTAGAAAAACTGTCTTGTCATGGAATATGGGTTCGATGTGGTGAGATGGGTCGTTGTTCTGAGTGAATGTGATGTCTTGATGCCTACCCATCCATACAACAAAAATTTTAAGTGCCTGCTGTGGGATGGAATCCCCAGCTCTCCACAGTCCCCACCACTCTCAGAGAGCCTCTGAATCTCCTCTTTCCTCTTTGAAAATAATACATAGTTCATGGAGAGGTATTTTGAGACTACTATCCCATCTCTCATCAGACTTTCCATTTATTTATTTTCATCAGTACAGACTTCTGATTCCATGGGTTACAATCCATTGCTGTTATTATTTATTTGGGCGCCCAATGTATCCCAGACTCAGCCCGTGATGGTCCTTTTCAGCTGGCTTCTGTCTCCCTACCATTCTTTAAACATTTCCTTACTTTCTGACACAAGATATTCCAGGCTCTTCTTGTACTTTTTGACTGCTTTGAGTCTTAATTGCAGCATGTGATATCTGTGTTGCAGTGTTTGGGTTTCTCACTAGTTGGGGTGTGTGGGCTAAGACTCCCTGCAGCATGTAGGATCTTAGTTCCCCAATCAGGGGTCGAACCCAAGTTCCCTGCATTGCAAGGTGGATTCTTAACCATTGGACCACCAGGGATGTCCACACACACACACACACACACTTATATCTATATTTGTTTCCATGGTTTTCTATTGATGTTGAAAAGCATGAGTTCACCCTAATAGATCCAAGTCCAACCTAACTCCACAGGGTTAATGCTAGTCGTTCCATGTTGGTAACCTCCTCTCTGACAGTGAGAAACCTAGTATTCTCGGTGTGTTCACTTAATTGACCAACCCCCACCCCATAGATCATGATTTCTTATTGTTGATGCTGCCCTCTACCCAACAAGGATACCCTCTACACCCTACTCAATCTCTGACACCCCATGTGTGCGTGCTAAGTAGCCTTAGTCATGTCCAATTCTTTGTGACTCTATGGACTGTAGCCTGCCAGACTCCTCTGTCCATGAGGTTTTCCAGGCAAGAATACTGGAGTGGGTTGCCGTGCCCTCCTCAGGGAGATTTCCTGGCCCAGGGATCAAATCAAATTTACATCTCCTGCATTGACAGCTGGGCTCCTTACCACTAGTGTCACCTGGGAGGCTGCCTGACCCCCCATGCCAAGCTGCTTTTCCATTAGGATGCCCTCCTCACTCACACAAGCTCTGGCCCCTATGATGGGGCCACTCTCACACCATATGGACACTCTTCTTATCCCACTGGGCTATGACACCCCTCTGTGGACCAGCATGTGTCTTATCCCCCTCCCTCTACAGCTCACTTGATGTTGCTGGGACCCCCTTGTTTAGACTACCCTGGATTCTTTATTATGGCACATGCATGGGCTTAGTTGCCCAGCATGTGGCATCTTAGTTCCCAGACCAGGGATCAAACCCATCTCCCCTGCATTACAAAATGGATTCTTAACCACAGGTCCAGCAGGGAAGTTCCTGATCAAACCGTTATCAAATATAATGGAAGTGGGAGGAGGGGGCTTCCCAGGGGGTTCAGTGGTAAGGAATCCACCTGCCATGGACAGAGGAGCCTGGCGGCTACAGTTGATGGGGTCACAATGAGTCTGACACAACTTAGCATGATGGAAGGGAAGGGCATGGGCGGGAAGGGGAGGGAGAAGAGGGGATGGGAAGCGCGGGGAGGAGCCACATGAACGTTAGCAGCTGGGGCCATCAGCTATGGACCATCAACCCCCACTGTAGCTTACTGTAGTGGGGCAAACGTCACACATTCAGTACATATGTATTGGGTATTACTCTGAAACAAAGAGGACAGAGGATGGAGTCAACAATAAATAAGGTTTTGTGTGGGAGATACTTCCAGACACAGAGGAGCCACCTCATCTTTTTGAACTGTTGGGCCATCACACTTGCTCCATCAGCTACGAACCTGCTCTCAAATTGATTTGCAGGACCAGCTTGGCCAGTGGAGTTAATTCTAGTGCTAGGCATTGACTCAGTGGGAGTGAGGTGTTCATTCTACCAAGTTTCATCATTTTCCTGAACCGACTCCACCTGTGTTAATAGCTTCTTTCCAAACCAAATTGTCAAATCTGGGTGACTCAGACGGTCCCTTCTCAACAGTGTTTGTTGGGATGGATAAAGAAGACCAAGGTCGTGTTCTTTTGGACATTTCACCCTGGAAATCAGCTTCCCAAGGCTGATTTGGTCATAATATGGTCATAATAATAGTAACGGATGACATTTATTGAGGGCTTCCCTGGTGGCTCAGCAGTAAAGAATCTGCTTGTCAATGCAGGAGACGTGGCTTTGATCCTCAGGTCAGGAAGATCCCCTGGAGAAGGGAGTGGAAATCCCGGAAAGAGGAGCCTGGCAGTTTACAGTCCATGAGGTCGCAAAAGAGTCGGACACGACGTAGTGACCAAACAACCACACCAACGTTTATTGAGCACTTACTATGTTTTGAGCCACTTCATAGCTGTATGGCCATGGGCCATACTTCTGTATAAGTTTCCAGTGGCTGCTGTAACAAATGACCACAAACTTGCCAGTTTCAAACAACTGAAATTTATTCTCCCAGTCTGGAGGCCAGAAGTCTGAAATCTGTATCTCCGGGCCAAAGTCAAGGTGTCAGCAGTGCTGCACATGCTGGGAGGGCCCTAGAGGAGAATTTGTCCCTTGTCTCTTCTGGCTTCTGATGGCTCCAGATGTCCCAGACTGCGGCTGCATAACCCTGGCCTCTGCCTCCGTCTTCACATGGTCTTCTCCTCTGTGTACATGAAGTCTCTCTCCGTCTCTTCTTCCTTTTCTTTTTTTTGGCTGCACCATGCAGTTTGTGGGCTCTTCCCAGACCAGGGATCGAACCTGTGCCCCCTGCAGTGGAAACACAAGAGTCCTAACCACTGCACCCCTAGGGAAGTCCCCTGTTTCTCTCTTATAAGGAGGGCACTTGTGATGGCATTTAGGGCCCATCAGATAATCCAAGATGATTTCTCCATCTCAACCCTTAATCACATCCGCAAAGACCCCTTTTCCAAATCCTGTCCAAATCCGACAGGCTCCGGGGATAGCACCTGATCTTTGTGAGGGCCGTTCCTCAGCTGGCCACACTTCCCCTCTCTAAGCCTCAGTTTATCCCACCTGTAAAATGAGGATAGTAATCATGGTAATGGCCTCTCAGGGCTGATGTGGGGTTTAACAAGTTAATGGAAACCTGGCGGCAGGGGCGGGGGGTGGGGGGTGCCCTGGCAGGCAGGCAGCCCTCGATGAATGGTGTGGTTATTACGAATCGATTTCTTGAGTTATTTCTACCCAGGACTGGCAATTCTGGGGGTAATTGATTCCAGTGATGTCACTTCCCCAACTGCCAGGTTTTCAGCAGGATTAAACGTGCCAAATTGGCTTTGTTGAGCCAACTCCTCTGGGTGTGAAGAGCCGCCATGCCAACCCGCCTTGCAGTTTCGCGGAGCCCGTCTGCCGCTTCTCCCTAATTAACGCAAAGGCAACGCTCGCCAGCAGGCCCGCTTGCTGCCATCCCAGGAAAACAGTGCCACAGACAACAGCTAAATATTTGAACATTTTTTGTTTCAGTTGCTGCATGAAAATAGTATTTTGGGCATTTAAACAGCACAGAGTAAAGGGAGAAATTCTGCTTCATTTTCTATCCATGGGGCAACCTTGGGGAAAAAATGCTGTGAGGGAACCCAGTCAGGTCACTGACCTAAGACAGTGTCACAACAAACTACCATTGCTACTGGTAGCCCTACCACTTCTAGCTGTGTGACCCTGGGCAAAGAACCTCTCTGAGTCTCAGTTTCCACATCTGTAACATGGGTATCCTAAGAGCCCCTCCTTCAACATAGTGGGAAGATTCAAGGAGATGGCACCTAAGGATTTAAGGAATCACCTGGGACATAGGCTGGCGCTTAGCCTAAGTCACTTGGGGGTGCTGCAGGTGAGACTGTTGATGATTCTAGAAATGCCCTGCCCAGCTCTCAGTACTTCTGGGTGGGAGCAGAGTGAAAGCAGCCAGGTCCACCTCTCGGGGGTCTCCTGGATCCGGTCCTGACTCTGTTGTTGACAGGTTTCTAGACTCTATTTCCCTCTGTGTGTCTCAGTTTCCCCACAGAGCAGATGGGTCTGGAACAAGTATTTCAAAAGCCCTTTCTAGGGGGAGAGGGACAAGTCAGAAGGCTGGGATTGACATGTGCACACTCCTACACACAGAAAACAGATAACTATTAAGAACCTATTGAGACTTCCCTGGTGGTCTCGTGGTTGAGAATCTGCCTTGCAATGCAGGGGACGTGAGTTCAATCCCTGGTCAGGGAACTAAGATCCCACGTGCCTTGGAACAACTAAGCCCACACGCCACAACTACAGAGCCCATGAGCCACAACTTAGAGTCCACGTGCGGCAATGAAAGGTCCCACGTGAGGCAACGAAGATGTGACTAAGACCTGATGCTGCCAAATAAATAAACAAAACAAAGAACCTACTGTATAGCACAGGGAACTCTCTTCCATCCTCTGTAATGGCCTATGTGGGAATAGAATCTAAAAGAAGAGTGAGTATATGTATACATATAACTGGTTCGCTCTGCTGTACACTTGGAACTAACATGACACTGTAAATCAACAACACTCCAATACAACTTTAAACAATAAAATAAATGAACTAACCTGAAGCCATTAAAAAAAAAAAAAGCCCCTTCTGCCTTCTGGTTCCACTAGTGGCTCCGGGGGTGTGCCCCTCACTCTTGCTGCCCCAGGTAGCTGGCTTGGCTGCAGGACCCAGGCCAGTAATGTGAGTTCCTCACTGTGCCAAAAAGGGTGGAGTGGAGGTGCAGCTCAGGGGACAGGAAGAAGGCTCCTGAAACTCATCCGAAGAATCTGGGAACATCCCAGATCGCACTGATTTTTTAGAAACCGGTCCTGCACACTGCCCAGGTTGTGTGGCAAACCTCTCCGGCAGAGGTGTGGCCCTCCAGCCCATGTCCCCACACTCCTGACTATGAGGATGTAGCACCCCACGGGCCACAGTTTCATTCACCCACTCTCAAGGTATTTATTAAGTACCCACTGTATACCAAGCAACACAGCAGAGGCTGGGACACACACCAGCATCCAGACAGCCAGGTCCCTGGCTCTCATGAACTTTGCAGTCCACTGCAGGCAGGATGTTACTCTTTAAAATCATTTATTGAGCACTGGAATGTATGGAGGAAAAATCCAATGTGTTCTGAGGCTAGGTGACCTGACCGGGTTAGAGGGGTTGTGGGGAGGACCTCTCACAGGAAGGGGCGTTTACACCAAGACCTGAAGGATGAGAGAGTCAGAATGGGAAAGAGCCTTCTAGGCAGGGGGAACCGCACAGCAGAAATAGTGCCGTGAGACTCAAACAAAAAGATGGCTAGCGTGCCGGGCAAAGTCGGCCAGGGCCCAGACCGTGCCAGGCTCAGTGGCTTGCTCACAGGGACATGGGGAGCCAGGGAGGGCTCAAGTTCAAGCAGAAAAGGGAGCTGCCCCGACACCAGCCACCAGTCACCTTGTAGTTAGGAACGGGAGGCTCTCTGCCATCTGGGGATGGCTAGTGGGTGCCCATGTCTGGGAAAGGCATGGAAAACACAGGGCTGGCTCCATGCCCCATCTCTGTGGACTGTGCCCAGATCTGATGATGGCTCAGCAGGATGGAACCAGTGTAAGCTTTGGGGTGGGGACCTGGCACACATCATACGGCCAGCCATGCTGTATGTTTCCCCATCTGAAAAATGGAGTTGTGATAACCCATAATTCCTAGAAACACTAAGTGTCAAGCAGGTGCCAACCGAGTCTCCTCTTCTTTGCTGCCTCCATGCACTAACGCCGCCAGCGGCTCTCACTAGAGACACTGGCTCTGCCACTGATCTCATCTGGGTACGACCTCCCCATCTCTGGGCCTTGGTTCCCCTAGAGAGGAAGGGATTTGGATGGGTGAGCCCCGCCTCGCAGGGCCAGGTGGTTCTCCAGCTGTGGTGACGTCAGATCCAGCAGGGGGACTTGTCAAGAGACAAGTCTTCTTGGGCTTCACCTCCCCCAAGGGAGCAGGGGGAGAACCCCTGACATCCCTTCCCCAGTGGTTCGCATGGTCCAAGAATTACACTTTGATTCTAAAAGCAAGAGATGCACACATCACCTGTTTTCCAGAAAGGGCGCTGTGTGCTCGTGGTGGCGCCTGTCTTTAGAAATTCCGCCGTGGGAAGGGAACCAGCCCGAGTGATGAAACAGCAGAGTTCAAGCAACCACGCTAATCCAGGCCCCTGCCTCACTGCCACCGAGCGGCATTCTTTCGGAATTCTCTCTGTGCACGTGGGATGCAGCTGACTGCCAACCTGCCTGGGGAAAGGAGTGTTTGAATAGTTATTTTGTTTTCTCGCGCTTTCTCTTGCCAGTGACACCCTGGCTATGGAAACATACCCACAGTGTGATGTCTGAGCTGCAGAGTGATAATGATAATGATGATTTGTATTCCCATGACCTGATTTTTTACATTAAATAGTTGAAACAGAAAAAAAAAATTGAAAAAAATTCAAAGTAAATTTAAAAATCCTACTTTGAGATGGTTGTACATTGTGAATATACTTAATATCACTGGACACTTAAAAATGGTTAAAGTGGTCATTTTTGTCTCTTTTATGTGTATTTTACCCCCAAACCCATGTCATATGTCTGTCCTTTGGGTGTATGAAATGTTCATAAGATGTTATTAATAATTACAGGGGAAATTGGTGTGAAATATAAGGAAACTCTCTGTTCTTGCTTTGGAAACTTTCTATAAATCTAAATCTATTCTGAAATTAAAAGTTTAAAAAAATATCAGATGTCCAGGCCCCGGTCCTGACCAATGCAATCAGAATCTGTCTCGGGGATCAAGCATCTGGATTTATCAGAAAGCTCTCCTAGCAATTCAGAATGTCAGGGTTGGACGACTCATGCATGGAAAGCACCTCTTAAGTGTAAAGCATGGGGGAAGTGCAATATGTTATGATCAACCAACCAAAGTTTTGATTTTTTAAGATTTTTTTTTTTCTGAGGTGGACCATTTTTAAAGTCTTTATTGAATGTGTTACAATATTGCTTCTATTGTTTTGGTTCTGGATTTTTGGCTGAGAGGCATGTGAAATCTTAGCTTCCCTACCAGGGATCAAACTAGTATCCTCTGCGCTGGTAGGCGAAGTCTTCACCACCAGACTTCCAGGCAAGTCGCCCAATGCTTTATTTTTAATAAAATTACACAAATAACAGTGACCAATGTAAAATTAAAAACCCAGAGAGAAAAATTAAAATCACCCCTAATCCTGGCCCCTATTGACAACCACTGTTTCGGATGAAAAAGTCCTTTTACACCTTTTTCTCATGGATAATACCTACCTCTATTATTATTCCTGTTGTTATTGTTATTAAAACACAAAACCGGACTTCCGAGAGGCAGCCTTGTAGCCCCAGAGTCTTTGAGCTTCCCTATCTACAAGACATCCTTGTCTTCAGGGAGGGCGGGGAGGCCAGCTTAGGTATGAAGAGAGAACCCAGGGTGGTTGGTGAAACGCTGTGAAAACCCAGCCTAGATAAATGTGCCTCGGCAGCGCCACCTGCTGTTTATGTAAGGGCATTGCATGGCCTCCAGCACGGTCCCCGTTCGGCTAATAGGGAAGCCGCTCCGGTGTTACCATGCCACTCCCATTCCTGTTTTCTCATCTCTTGCCAGAATACCTCCAAACAAGCCCAAGAACAGCACCAAGAAACAGTGCACTGGCCCAGGGCCTGTGCATGCGGTGTCCATCTTGATGGCTACCTGCCAGGGTTACCCCTCTGTGGGCCATAGTCATCAACCTGTCACAAAATATTTAATATTCCTGAGCACTTTATATGGCTAAACTGGTCCACATCTACTGGCCTCTTTTAAGAGTTATATCTGTAAACCACACAGTTCTGGAAAAGCAGACTGAAAAGAGGTTCACAAGCTCTGGAAGTTGGATGTAAATCCTGGCTCTCATGGTGCTGGCAAGAGATTTGCTTGACCTCTCAGAGTCTCAGTTTCCTTATCTGCAGAACGAGGGCAGGAACCTCACCTGCTGGAGGGAAGCTTACACAAGAAAATACATCTGAAAGCATTTGGCACATGGTAGGTATTCAAACAATGTTAGTTCCTTTTTGTTTTTCTTTTTGCTTTCTTTCAACACCATCTTTCCCTTTTTCTCTTGGAGAAAAATTAGGGGCTCAAAGTTGGGGGGAATCTACTCATTCATTCTCGATGAATATTTGTTAAATGACTACGCTGTGCTGGGCGCTAGAACCATAGCAGGGAAGGTAATGATCCCTAACCTTGTGGAGCGGCAGAGCAAGTCCAGGCCCTGGAATCAGACAGAGCTGGGTTCAAGGCTGGGCTTACCACCTACAAGCTGTGGTTCCTCAGACAAATTCCACAACCTACAAGCTTCTCCTGTCCCAGAAGAAAGGCCAGAGGCTATGGCCTGGGGCCTCAGGCTTCCAGGACAAGGTCAGTTAAGCCCTAGGCCCTTGATCCCAGTAGTTGAGCTTGTTTGGTCCTTTAAGGCCATTATACAGATGAGGCAACTAAAGCCCAGAGAGTGGAAGGCCCTTGCCAAGAGGTGCAAAACCAGGACCTGAAGGCTCATCTCCCACAGCACAATTCACACATTTCTGAAGTTCCTATCACACTCAAAGAGGCCCATCAACAACTATTTATTAATCAGGCTCTTTTGCTGTGTGGGCGGCTCTGGCCTAGGTTTAGGGTGACTTGCATAGGCTACGGAGGTGTCACAGCCTTCCCGGTAATAATAGGCTCCTTTTTCAATTACTTGAACATTCTTATTTCACGGATGAGGACACGGAGGCTCAGAGTGATGAAGTGACCTGTCCAAGACCACACGACTGTTGTGGTGGACGCTGCAACAGGGGTCACTCTGCTCAACCAGACATTATACTTCATCCAGGAAAAACAGAGAAGTGAATAAAAGAAGGAAGTGGAGCAGGGGTCGGGGGGCTTCCCTGGTGGTCTGGTGGTTAAGTGTCCATCTTGCAATGCAGAGGACCCAAGTTTGATCCCTGGTTGGGGAACTAGGTTCCTACATGTGGCAGAGCAACTAAGCCTACAAGCTACAACTAGAAAATGGGAGTGCCGGCGACTAAGACACCAGGCAGCCAAATAAATAAAATAAAAAATAAAAAGGAGGAAAGGGTGAAGGGAAGAATAAATGAAGACAAAAGTGGGAAAATGAAAAGAGCATGAGTAAAAGAGTTAACACTTTTGTTCTTCATTTATTTTTTCATTTATTTTTGTCACACTACAGAGCTTGTGGGATCTTAGTTCCCCAACCAGGGATTGGGGAACTGGGATTGAACCCAGTTCCTGGGTTGAATCCCCAGCTGGGATTGAACCCAGGCTCTCGGCAGTGACAGGGATTGGGGAACTGGGATTGAACCCAGTTCCTGGTTGAATCCCCAGCCTGGGATTGAACCCAGGCTCTCGGCAGTGACAGCGGGGAGTCTTAACCACTGGACTGCCGGGGAATTTCCAATCTTTTAATTTTATTTTTTAAGAGAATAGTTGGTACATAAAATGATACACGTAGCATGTGAGTTACAAAACATACTAACAGAAGGAACACCCTTGAACCCACCACCATCCTAAGACAATAGAAAGTTGCCAATAGCTCGAACCTACTTACACCAGCGGTTCTTCGAGCTGGCGGCACGTTGAACACACCTGGGGGGCTTAGACAGCCACTGATTCCCTCGGAGTGCTCCATGGGGTTTGTCTGGAGTCCGGTTTGGGCATCTGGATTTTTCAGAACTCTCCAGATGATTCTCTTGGGAACCCAGGTTTGAGGGCGACTGGCTTATAATTCTCTTCCCTATTATACCCCTCTGATTTTCCCCGACGCTTACCTGCCTCCCTCAGGTAGCCACCATCCTGAATTTGGTGTAGTGAATGGATTCTTTTCCTTAGACGAGCGATGTCCGCGATTGAGCTCCCGCCCACCACGAGGGGGCACCACAGAAAAACACAGACTTCTTTTCTCTCTATGCACGCCGAGTAATCGCGATGCAGGAGGCTTGGCCCTCGCGGCGCTCCATCGCCGGCCCGTTGCCTCGGCAACGAGCGGGGAAAAGGCCGGCGTAAGTGCAGCGCTGTCCGAGAGGGTCGCCGTGGGCCGGCAGGGAATAGTTGGGGCTTGCGGGACCTTGGGCCGGGGCAGTCTTGGGAAACTCCGGCGCGCAGAGAAACGTGAGTCGGGGGTTTAGGCTCGGTCGGGGGCCGGCGTTGGGGTCGGAACCCTCAGAGCTCTGCCGCAGTTGGCTCCGCGCGGCGGGAAGCGCGCCCGCCGTTCCGGGACGCGATCGCGGGCGCCCGGGGCTTCGGCTTCCAGTCCTCACTCGGCTCCCCGCGCGGCCTCGGTCCGACCCTTTCTTCTATAACCGTTTTTGTTGTATGTGGCTGAGAGAGGGATGCGACTTGTTCAGAGAGCCTCCCAGCTTGTTGATGGTTCATCTGGGGCCGGAATCTTCACTTTCCTCAATCCTCGTGCAAAGATTTATCCGCAGGCGGCCTATGGGGCAAAGAAAAATGTTTGTCAGGCCTGCCACAGTCTGAAGACACATCTTGACCTGGCAGCCTCAGGCTAAGCTTGACTCATAGACGCAGATGATTTTCCTCCCGGTTCGGAGGACTCTGAGTTTGTTTATTTGCCAGAAGCTCCTTGAGCACTGTCACAGCCAGGCACTGTGTAGACCCTGCACCTGGGGCAGCTTTTGGACCGGGAGTGGTTGAGGGGAGGTGTCGGAGAGACTGGTTCTGCTTTCGAGTCTCCGGCCGTGTCCCCAGATCGCCCCCTTGACCCGTGCAAATTGGTTCTTCCCTCTGGGTAGTAGTTTCCCCATCTGTAGGAGGAGGGATCTCCCTCCATGCTCATCCAGAACATTACCAGGTGTGACACCTGGAGATGGCAACCCACTCCAGTATCCTTGCCTGGAGAATACCATGGACAGAGGAGCCTGGTGGGCTACAGTCCATGGGGTTGCAAAGAGTGGGACACGAGTTTCATTTCAGCAAGCGACTTTGATTTCACCTCACAGCCAGGGCATGTTGGTGTACTGTACCAACAGGTACTGTCTTGCAGTTTACAGAGCTTGGGCCTCATCCCAGCCTAACATGAATTAGACTCCCAGCTCTTGTTTAAATTTCCTCTGCTTCCTTGCTTTGTGATCTTCAGCAAGTCATTTTACCTCTTTGAACTTGTTTCCTCAGCTGCCAAAAAAACAGGGCGATAGTAACAATGAAAAAGGTCATATAAGTCAAGGGCTTGGCCCACATCCATATGCCTTCAGTTATCCTCTCTGTTACCTTAGGCAGAGCACAGAAACCCCCCGTGTGCTAGTCCAGTGTCTAGTCCAGTGTCGTCAGGACTGGCTCCCTGCCTCTGCACTGCCCTTAATGATGTCAGGCTCACAGCTGGGTGCAGTCCAGGCTTCTTCAGCTAGATGATTTGCGGTCCTGGTAGCAAGTCATTTTTAAAATGCTGATGCCTGGGAGCCTGCACTGAGATTTTTTTTTACTTAATTGGTCTGCCTTAGGGCCCAGGCGATTCCAGGGTGCAGCCCAGGGGTGAGGACCGGGCCTCAAAGGGATGAGGGGCTGCAGCAGGCTCCTGTTCTTAGTGCCCCTAAGAACATGTTCTCCTCAGATGGCACTCCCCACGCTGCCCTCCTCCTGGTGCAGCCGGCGACTCCCAGATCAGCAGGCTGCCCGACAGCGCCGCCGGGAGCAGGAGGCACATCTTCGGCAGCAGTGGGACCAGAACAGCCGCTACTTCCAGGTGTCCGACATCTGCAGCTCCAAACAGGCAGAGTGGAGCTCCAGGGCCTCCTACCAGCGGAGGTAACTGTGCGGTGAGCACCTTCCCTTAGGGCTGGAGGGCCTCCTGCTGCCAGGAGATGTGACTGACTCAAGGACCTGGGGGAGGGTGGCTGGCCGGCATGGATACTCTCATGGAAATGTGATGATTTCCATGGATACTCGCATGGTGATGTCTTTCCAACTGGAAACGGAAAAAAAGGTTATCAGTGAAGTAACACATTTGACTGAAGAAGATAAGATGATGAGACATGTATGTAGAATCCGGAAGTCCCCTGGTAGCCCCATTTCCCCAGGAGAGAACCACCGTGAACTGTCTGGTCCATAGCCTCCTGTACATTTCTTCATCTGTGTTTGTGTGTAAATATAGATACAAGCATACAACCATTTTTATAGAGAGAGATACATACGAAACGACGGAAGTTAAAAGCATGGGCTTTGGAGTCAGACAGACCTAGATAGCAATTCTGACTATGGGCTTTGGAGTCGGACAGATCTAGATAGCAATTCTGACTGTGTCACTTGCTGTATGAATGAGCCTCAGTTTCCTCATCAGTGAAGTAGGGCTCAAACAGAACCTACTTTATAGGATTTATGTCATGACTACTATAAAAACCATCCAGGTTATGTAGTACATGGTAACTACTCAGATAATATTAGCATGTGCATATATATGCCTCTCATACATTTTCTTTCAAGAACAAGATTCTGTTGTGCATAGTGGTTCTATTACCTGGTCTGTTCACTTTGGCTGGAGGACACCTTCCCAGGTCACCACGTTCTGTGTGCCTTAGCCTCTGTCACCCACACAGCCAGCCATGCAGCCCCCGTGCAGCTGGAAGCACTCCTGGCTGATGGTGGCCCCTCTCGCCCAGCATGCATGCCTACCAGCGGGAGAAGATGAAGGAGGAGGGCAGGAAACGTCTGGAGGCCCGACGGCAGAGACTCAGGCAGCTTCTGGTGGAGGAGCAGGACTTGCTGGCCAGGCAACTGGAGGAGCTGAGGCTGAGCATGAACTTGAGGGAAGGGAGAATCCGGGAGCAGCACGGGAACCTGAAGGCAGCCCGAGAGGAGCAAAGGAAGCTGGTAACTTTGCGTAGCTCTTTAGGAGGCTGTGAAGCCCAAGTCCCCAGCCTGTCAGTGAGGCCATGAGGTGTCCCCCTCAGGGGCTATGAGATGGCAGTTCACTGCAGAGCCAGCTGGGAAAAGTGCTGACTCTGAGTCGTTCTTCGTGTGTATTTTCCAGGAGTCATCTTTAGTCTCTTGGGCTCCTTAAATCATTATATCTGAGTCCTTTTTCTTTATTCTAGTTCTCTGGTCCCATGAAAGGCTGGGACTGGTGTATTTTAACTTAACTTCCAAAGTAGTCATGTGTAGTGGTGGTCTCCAAGCTCTGTTTTTAAGCCTGCTGTATATTTTGAAGTAGATCTTTAGCATCTAGGACCCATCTGTAGCATCAAATTTTGGCCCCCTTTTATCACCATTATAAGAGTCACTTGTGGGAACTCCCTGGTGGTCCAGTGGTTAGGACTCCACACTCACTGCTGAGTGCCCAGGTTCAATCCCTGATCGCGAACTAAGATTGGCGTAGCCAAAAAAATGAATCATTTGTCAGCACCTGATTGTGTCTGTTGAGAGTCAGACACCTCCTGAGGCCCGAGGGAGGTCTGAAAGGCAGGAGTGGTGCTGGCTGCCAGTGGAAGAGCTCTTAGGCTCAGCTGACTTCACTGTGGGTTACCTGAAACGTGGATGGATTGCAAAAGCGACGTCAGTCTCCCCTCTTTGTGTTTTCTTGGCAGATTGCTGAACGACTTTTGTATGAACACTGGAAAAAGAACAACCCCAAACTTCGAGAGGTGAACACCAAAGAGATCCTCCCATTGGTTTGCCTAAGTAGATGAAATCACGTTGCTCGCCTTGTTTTTAAATTTGCATCTTGTGCTGGGATGAAAAAGACATCACTCCAGCTGCTTTGGAAAGAGGCTCCACACAGAAGATCTGGTTCATTTGGTTATTTAACATCTACAAGAGGCTGCAAGAGGTTGGGACATCTGATAGGAAGGGGGAAACCCAACAGTGGAGGCTGGGTAGGCAGATGGGGCCACCTGGGACAGCCTTGGGTGGCCTTCCCCTGGAGTCACCTGGGAGCTCCTGCGAGATTCTCAGCAGAGGTGCAGTGGGGCCCTGGCTGCATTTTGGGGAGCAGCAGCAGTGTCGAGGGGGTGGGAAGGGGTGATGTCAATTGAGGGGTTGCGGCTGCAGCCCAGGTGAATGATGGTCAGAACTGGAGTGGCAGGAGAAAGGGGACAGATCCACAAGACTTTGGGGCAAGGAGAGAAGGGTGCACTGTGGCTGGGGTGACATCATTCAGCAGAGATTGGTCTACAGGGAGAGAATCCCGTGACAGAAATCATTAATTTAGTTCAGTTTACAATTTGTGTATACATTTGTATTTAGTCTCTAAGTCGTGTCCGACTCTTTGCGACCCCGTGGACTGTAGCCCATCAGGTTCCTCTGTCTGTGGGATTTCCCAGCAAGAATACTGAAGTGGGTTGCCATTCCCTTCTCCAGGAGGGTCTTCCTGATCCAAGGATCATACCTGGGTGTCCTGCATTGGCAGGCAGATTCTTTACCCTCTGAGCAACTTATTTGGTGGTGTTAATTTATGTGCACGTAACTATATTTAGAAGTTGCCAGTCATAATAGAGTATCTGGCTGCTCTGGTATGCCATGTGGTTACCACTAAACCTCTCCTCGGCCACTTGTAGATTTCAGTGGATCCTCCAAAGTCAGGTACTCAGTTGTTTATTCAGAACATTGAAGTTAGTTGCAAATGTTTATGTTTGTAAGCTGAGAAAAATTTAAAACTTGTATAAACAATTTTCCAAACAAAAGCCTTTGGACATTGTTACGATTCATTTTCTGATCCAAAAGATTCTTTAAACCCAGATCTCTTATTAATAATCCCAAATTTGTTGCATCCATCGATACAGGTGGTGTGTGTTTTCACAGCTGCTCCTTTGCAGAGGGAGGTTTGGGGAGCCAGGCAAAAAGTTGAGTCTGCTCCTCACCCAGGTCTTGCTGCCCTGGGGCCTCACAGGGTTTAGACCCACCACAGTAGCCTTTGAGATTGGATTTCCATTTCAGTGTCAGCTCAGCTCCAAGGGGACTGGGAGAAAAGTTTTTGATACTTTGTTCCAGTTCTTGAGATGGCTTAGAATTGCCTGGTCCTTTGGTTTTCTTACTGACTTGCATTTAGACTATGTATGTTGGGGTCACCATGCACTTCCTTGTAAGACGCCTGGTCACATTCCAGGCCACGGTACAGGGCTCAGCAGTGAACATCCATCCTGTGAACCACTGAGGAAGTTTATATTTTTTGCCTTCTCATCCTCAGATCGAATCGGACCTTCACAAGAGGCATGTGATAAATGCTTGGGAAACGCAGAAAGAGGAAAAAAAACAGGTGTGCTGTGTGTTGGGAGACTCTCTCCAAGTCTTTGAATTTGTTTCTTTTCCATCTCAGTGACTCCAGGCCAGGAATAGACCTTTGCTCGGTTTACTTAACACCTGTTAAAACGGAGTGTTTGTTGCTCTTGCACAGAAAAGAGTCCCAGGTGATCACTCTCGGGGCAGAATAAGACCAGGTGTCCAGGGCTGGGCGATGGTAGACGCAGTGCGCATCCTTAAAGGTGGTTCTGTTGCCAGTAGCCTCTTTGGACATAATTTACATCATAAACTCTCAACCTGGGTTGACAGCAGCACCTCTGGTGATGGAAGTCCACACTTCGTGGCCCCATCGCTTTGCCTCTGGGTTCATTTTGGAAAGTGCTTTGTGGACTTGTGAAAGGGAAGGAACCCGGTGTCCTGAGCCCCTCCTCCGTGCTGGGCACTGTGCTCCCAGCCTCGTCTCTGAGAGCAGCACCACGCCCATGGTTCCCACCGTGAGAGCTGAGCCCAGGCCTCACGGCCGATAAGTGCATAGCCTGCTCAGGTGTAGACGTGTCAGAGTGAAGAACGGGCCCTGTGGCCTGATGACTAGTGGTGAGGTCTTCGCTGGCTCCGTGTTACAGACACTGACCCCCACGTTCCTTTGGCTCCATGCAGCAAGAAGCCGCTGAAGAGGAAAAGGAAAAACGATTTGAAAATGAGTATGAAACGGCCCGCCGGGAAGCGCTGGAACGGATGAAAGCAGAAGAGGAGAGGAGGCAGCTGGAGAGTAAGCTGCAGGCAGAGGTGCTGCGCCAGCAGATGGAAGAGCTGAAGGCGAAGGAGATGGAGGTGAGGGCGTGCCCCGGCCACCAGGGCCTCCTCACTCTCAGCCTCTCATTGTGAGGAAACAGGCATTTTAGAAGCTGCTCCATACGGAGATGGCATCCGGGAGGTGGTTCTAAGAAGGGGAGCCAAGCTGGGTTCTCCTGATGTGCGGTCTCACCAGTGGTTCTTCCACACTCACGCTGTGTGCTGGATTCTTGAACGCTAACCCTCAGGGGATCACACCTGTCCCCGCAGATGTGACTAGAGGCCTGCTGTCTGAGGGCCTCTGAGAACCCGGAGTTCAGTGTGTGCTTGGTAGACCTGACTTAGTCTGATGAGCCAGCCCACAGTTCTCCCTGGCTAGTAGTTTTGGGGTCTTGGGACAAACCATGAGGATCTTTGGTCCAGGAGGCTGTTCCAAGAATCCTGTGCCCAGCAACTCTGAGGGGAGCAGCCCTCCTCCCCCAGGCCTCAGTGATTCGAGAACTGGGTCCTTTGTGCCTGAGCACTAGACTGGCTGCTGGGAATACAGCCAAGGGCTGTGTCAGGTTGGGGAGACAGAGGTTAAGTTGCAGTAAGCGTGGGCAGTGCAGGGTCATGTGGGGCAGGGTTTCATTCTTGTCGGCGGGGTTGGGAAAGACCCAGCCGGGATGACTGAGTAAGCTGGGCCAAAGGACTTAGTGCCTTGGAAGTGGGAGGGGATCCCGGGTACCAGGTGGCCAGGCCGCCCTTGTTGCATCGTGTCTGTTAGAAAGGGAGATGAGGGATGACGAGCCTAACTGGGTTTGCTGTCCGGTAACCACAGGCCACCAAACTGAAGAAGGAGCAGGAGAATCTGTTGAAGCAGCGCTGGGAGCTGGAGAGGCTGGAGGAGGAGAGGAGGCAGATGGCAGCCTTGCGGCAGAAGGCGGAACTGGGGTACGTGTGGGAAGGCCCCCACCCCTCGCCTGCCCATCCCAGGCCAGCGAGCCTCTCACTTTCTCAGGCTTGCCCTGGTAACCCTGAAAGCAGAAGGGATACAGTCTGTAGAAAGTAACAGTCTAACCTCTGCAGAATTCTTTATGATCATAAGCACTAAAGGCAACCCATATCTTGTCATTTCTAGACGCTTCCTGAGACATCAGTATAATGTGAAGCTCAATAGACGCACACAGCAGATCCAAGAGGAACTGGTAAGTCTGAAGTGGCAGTCTGGTGTTGCTTGTACTTTCTTTTGAAAAACTCGTTTTTTGTTGCTTAGTAACGGGTGCGTTCTCATGAGAAAACACCAAGGGTCATCCCCTCTTGACCAGCAGCCCTCGCAATCCCTGCCCCTCCCCAGAGGTGTCTGGGTATACATCTTTCTGGATATACAGTTGACCCCTGAACCACATGGGGTTAGGGGCACTGACCCCCATGGAAATGAAAACCTGTGTACTGTTATTTCTGCCTCAAAAACAAAGGAACTGATAGGAACTGATAAATGACTCACTGAAGGGCAGGAAGCTAAGACAGTTTGGATAGAATCAGGACTCAAACCCCAGTTCTTTTGAGTCTGCATACTGTAATCTCTAGTCAGACACTTCTCCCCCACTTAGTTAATATAAAATCTGTAAAGGGAACTCCACTCAGTACTCTGTAATTACCTATATGGGAAAAGATTTTAAAAAGGAATGGATATATTCCATTATAACTGAATCACCTGGCTGTATACATGAAACTAACACAATATGGTAAATCAACTATATTCCAAGATAAAATTAAAATATTAAAGATCTATAAAATAAAAATATGAGTACTATCCTTATTGACAAAAAACTGTGGTTAGTGGACTCGCCCAGTTCAAACCCATGTTGTTCAGGGGTGAGCCATACACATTCAGGGAAGTGGTGGGTTTGGGGCTTCTTGGTTTCGTTTTTGAATGTACTTGATGTGGCATTGCTCAACCCAGTACCTAACAGTACACCTCAGACCTCAAGACCAGTGTTCTTAAACTGAGCTTGCCCTTTCTGGCTAGCTGTTCAGTGTTTCTGGCAAGTATTTAGACGGGCTCCCTCACTGAGATGGGACAGGAGAGATCGCTCATCCTGGTGGCTGTCCTCTTATGGAACAGCTGCAGGAAGCATTTTGAGCATTTCTGTAGCTTATATCCTCTGCAGTGGAACTGCTTGAAGTTGTGTTCTAGAAAGCTGGGCTGCCAGGTGTGTCCGAGGGCAAGGATGTGCGTGTGGTGCAGAGGGTCTCTCCCGATGGTGGGCAGAGAAAAGCTCCTGGGCGTTGGTGGCCTCTAAAGTGGCCCTGAGCAATCACTTCCCAGAAGACCTGTGATCAGGGAGGGAGGCTGTTACTTGTGGTAACTGCGCTTCCTCGTCTGTCCTCTAAGGAGGCGGACAAGCGCATCCTGCAGGCGCTGTTAGAGGAGGAGGACGAGAACCAGCGTGTGCACCAGGCCCGGCGGGAGCAGGCCCTGGCTGACGTGGCCTGGATGAAGCGGGTCATTGAGGAGCAGCTGGAGCTGGAGAGGGCGCGGGAGGCGGAGCTGCAGATGCTGCTGAGGTGAGAGGTGGCATCCTCAGGTCCCCTTGTGCCGCGGTCCCCACAGGTCAGCAGGTTACCATGAGGGTCGTCTGCTGCTGTTGAAACGCCCGTCCTTGTTCCTCTGTCCATCGTTCGTGAGGAGCACACCTTTGCTAATGGACCTAGCTTGTGGGTGTTTCCCTCGGGTTATGTAAGGTGGAAACCCCTGGGGTTTAAAGTAAGGATCTGTTCATCTGAAATCTTAGAAATTTGAAAGGAAATTGTTATAAATTATGGAGACATTTTTGAATGCATCTTAGGCCTATATAAATGAGTCTTGATCCTAAAACTTCATCTGGTAGAGTGAAGTAATGGAATAACAGTTAACACTTATTGAGCACTTACTGTGTGCCAGATACAGTGCTAAGTGCATTATAGTCCTCCTCCTGTTTAAACGTGACATCCAGGCTGGTGGGCCACAGACAGTCAAGGCCACTCACCTGCCTGGACCACGGTGAGCTAGAGTGACCGCAGGAACACGGCAGCAGAGCTCAGGCACTGGCGTGCCCCTCCTCCTCTCCATTCCCAGTGGTTTCATTCACTTCTGTGTTTAAATGTCCCGGGGGCATGTCATCACCAGTGCTTTTTGTAAGGAGAGGGAGTGTTAAAAAAGAGAATTTAAAAAGTACTTATGACAGTAGTATTTTCTGTGAAGTTACCGTTACCTGTAATCCACTGAAGTTTACCTGGAGGTTGACCCCGCAGAAAGTATGCGTTACCTGGCTCCCTGGAGCCTTGATTGTTCTTTGGTTCTCTTCTGCCACTGGCGGTGGTAAGGAGCCCGCTGTCATCCGCTCTGTGTCTCCCTAGGGAAGAGGCCAAGGAAGTGTGGGAAAAGAGAGAGGCAGAGTGGGCCCGCGAGAGGAGTGCTCGAGACCGGCTGATGAGCGAGGTAATCCCGGGAGGGGCGCAGCTCGGCCGGGCAGGTGTCTGGGGTTGGTGACCATGTGTTGACCCTGCCAAATGCTCAGGGAACAGAGTCCCCTCAGGTTATTTTGTTGTCTTTTATGTCATCATAAAAGTAATATGTTTCCCAGAAAAAAACTTCAGTACAGAAAAGTAAAACCAAAAAGTCACCTAGACCCGTCATCTCCACAGCCACTATTTATTTCCTTCTATGCTTCTGTTTCTATGCATAACATTTTTCCTATGTATTACTTACTATACTGAGCTATTTGTCATTTTAATATGTATCTTTGTAAGTATCATTGTGATGACATATATCACGTGGGTAGACTACACTTTGTTTTTCTGTTCCTTTTGTGGGTCCATTTTTTTCTAATTGGAGCCTTTTAAGAAACACTGCGATGAACACCTGGTGCAGAAACCTTTTTCATATTTAGGAATTTTTTCTTGGGGTGCAACACCAGAAGCGGACTAAAGAACATGACTGTTTCATTTGTCATTTAGAAGTAGTCTGTTATAAGACACACCCCAATTCAAAGGAAATCTTTTGGGGAAGAAAGCCTTTATTCTCCATGTATTGAAAGTCATCTACAGTAGTTTAAAATGGATCTTGTATTCTGTGCATGCCAGCATGCTATATTTCAGAACCTGTGGGAACGTGGGTCCCAGCTGGTGCTCTTTTAGGAATACCAGATATTCTCCAGCATCTTTTGACTTTTTTCCCTCCCATTTAAAACATCCCTCCTTGTTGTGGCCACTTGTCCTGTCCAGAGAGCCTGACTGTCCAGAATGGCAGGTGGTTCCCGAGACTGGACCGTGTTCTGGACGAATCCTCCAGAATCAAGCACAGCAGGTTTCTGTTGCTCTGAGCAGTGAATTCACAGCCACAAGGTTGGCGGGATGACCCCGACTCTACCTCTGGCTGCCTGCGTGGCTTGTGGCTCTTGCTTTTCTGGCACTCGCTGATAAGGAGTGAGTGTCGCCTTGTGGCTGTGCGTCTGTGGGGACGGAGCTCCAGCCCTGCCTGCCGGTCTTGCTGGTGCTTGGCTGTCTCCACACGCACAGGCCACGTGCACCTTGCGTGTGATGGGGGCGTGTGGGAAATACAGCCAGTTGTCTGGGCTGACCCTGCAGCAGGCTTGCCTGGTGCATGTGGGCCTGAGGCCGAGGATTAGGCTGGTGGCTGTGTAGCTGCAGCTGCAGAGTGGTCCACGGTTGGTGGATCACTTTTGAGGCATCTGTTAAAGTCTAACTAAAACCTCCCCTCTTACTTTCTGCTGAGGATAGGTTCTGACAGGAAGACAACAACAGATCCAGGAAAAGATTGAACAAAACCGACGGGCGCAGGAGGAATCCCTGAGACACAGAGAGCAACTTATTCAAGATCTTGAGGAGGCAAGAGAGTTAGCTCGTCGTGAGAAAGAGGAGAGTGAGGAACTGAAATCGGCCAGGAAACAGGAGCTGGAAGCACAGGTGGGGCTGAGCCCTGGGACAAGCGCAAGGGCAGCAGGCCCTGTTGGGGTTGCTGTGCCATCAAGGCACAGGGCTCAGGGGCCCTTGACTTACTTCCACAGCCTGGCCTGGACTTTGTCTAGGAAGCCCACAATCAGGAGCTCAGAGCATCCATTTTTGTTTCCCACTGGAACCTTGACCCTTCTGGTTGTAGGCTCTGGGTCCTCCATCTCCTAGGAAAGCTATGCTTACTGTTCCTGCCCCTCACCTCTTTCCTGGTTGCCTCTGCAAGCACTTGGCTCTCTGGCCCCAAGTCTCTTTTATTCAATTCAGTACCTAATAGTTAACACAAAAGAATCTTCCAAACACGTGGCCACATCCAGAGTGTTTCACAAGGTACATACGACCACACACATAACCTCTCCAGGTCCATGAGTGTCCTTCCCACGAGAGCACTGGTGCTCAGCACTGATGCTCCAGTGAGGGGACCCCAGGCTGTCCCTCGAGATAGGAGGCAGGGTCCTGCCCGTGGCCCATCCAGGGTGACTTTCCTCTTGGTGCCCAGGTGGCAGAGCGGCAGCTGCAGGCATGGGAGGCAGACCAGCAGGAGAAGGAGGAGGAAGAGGAGGCGAGGCGGGAAGAGCAGCTCACGGCCGCCCTGCTGCAGCAGGAGGCGAAGATGATGGCCAAGCAGGGCTATCGGCCCAAGGTAGGGAGCCGCTCAGTCGGCCCTGCCCTCCTGGTCCCCCGTTCATAGCCCCAGGCACAGGGCCACTTCCCAGCACCTTGGACTCTTCCTTGCTCCTCTTTTCGTGTGTTTCCTTTCCTTTCCTGACTGGTAGGGAGCCTGGACACACGGTCTGTTCGATCCTCTGTTGGGCCTCAAATAGACCTTGCAGCAACTTTGCTCTGGCTCCTGCCGCTGCAGCCTGATGACTGAGGTCCCGACTGGTCTGCTGGTGCCTGGCGACCCTGTCTGGGACAAAGAGCAATCTGGGAAGAGGTTTGGGGCGGCTGGTGAGGGGGGAAGGTGCAGTGGGACTGGGTCCTAGCTGTCTGGACAGCAGTGCCCAGCTGAGCGGGGTGACCGGGACCTGGGTCCCTTCCTCTCCTGCCCTCAGCACTATGGTCACCCCCTCCCTGTCGTCTGGTCCTCTCCTTCCTTCTTTGTCTCCCCAAGTACTTGAGTGACCCCTGGTGCAGGACCTCAGGGGAGCACAGAGAAGCGAAGGCCATCACCCGTGCTTTGGAGGAGCTGATGAGTAAAGCACCAGGGAAGTGAGCAAGGGCTCAGCAGGCATGTCACCACTGTCCCTCCTTGGCCAGGGCCACCCTGGCCACCCTGGCACTAACATTCTGCCAGACAGAGGCCGGCCCCTCTGGTCAGAGACTCTGGGAAGCTGATGGAGCAGAGCAGGTCCCACACCTTCTGCAGAATGTCAGTGTCCTAGCCAGCCGGGGCTCTCGAGTGCAAGGAACAGCATTTTCTAAACTTCCTCCACCATGGATCAGTGCGTGTCTCAGATCAGGGACTCACAGGGCCACGTGAAGTGTTATTTAGGGCTGGTACTTAAAAAAAAATCAGAGTGCCTCATTTATGGCTTAGGGTCAAAGACTTTTTAGCTGTAAGTGAAAACAGCCATTTATAAAACGGTGCTTTTAGCTGTTTCTTGAGATTAATTTCTAATGCTCCAGCGACTGCTGACTTAATCAGTCTTGTGTTTTCTCTTTCTTCTCAGCCTTATGGACATCCCAGAATCGCTTGGAACTGACTTCGTTGGTACAGAGAGTGAGGATGGTGAGGTCTCTGATATGCCGCCGCCAGACCATTGTACAGGCTCTGTTCCAGTGTTCGGGTCACTGTAAAATAGTTCCATGAATGTTCAGGTCCACGATTAAATGGAGTGAGGGTCTGGCTGGGCTTTAAGCTGTGATGGCTATACAGGAGGCCCTTTTCTGCCTTTTTTATCTCAGAAAGGGACTTCATAGTCACACGTTGACAGTGCTTTCACAGTCTTGTGATATGTTGATAAATAATGTTAGATTCTAAATCGGTGCTAGGACTTACAAGTTGTCTTCCATGACGGGCTACGGGTTTCCTGTTGTCTCACCCCTAATTGTCAACCTCCAGTGAGGACTCTTAATTACAGATAGGAGACAAGTTTTTCAGTTTTTAAAATTGCCATTTAAATTTGTTCTATTGAAAACAAACTTGTGGGTCTTGGTCTAGTTTATTATTTTCAGGGTTTATTAATTTAGTGGTCCCAAAACGATTTTGTCTTGTTTTCTGGAAGAAAAGAACTATGAACCCCGAGACAGTCTGGGGGCGTCCATGGATGCTTTCTGAAAAGGTGGTGAGAAATGAGTCTTTCCTAGTTTTAGAAGCATTTTGGTAGAATTTGCATAGAGCATTGTTGGGGGTGATGGGTGACCCCAACATGTATGTAACTGAGCCTCAAAAGGTCACCTGGCTGGCTAACGTTTTGGCAGGACACCTTGGGCCTCTAGTGTCTTGGATAGGGCTCAGCCATGTGCAGCCTTTTGAGATTTATGTCCCCAGAGGAAGGGGCACTGAACCTGAAGAAACTAGATCAGACTCAACTGCAGATCAGCCAGAAATGTCTCTTCTCACTGTTCTATCAATGTGACATAGTCCTAGATTAATCTCTATAAATAGCTATAAGTTCCTTGCAGCAATCATCATATTTTTATGACTTGTATTTTTTTTTCATATTTTTCCTCTGAGGTTTCAGTTTTCATTATATTGTGCTCAAGATTCCATATCTCAGTAAATTACAACTAATTACAGGGCTCTGTTCCAGGTTATTAAAAACCAGAGTTTATTAAAAATCCCGAGTCTCAGGGTGGCACTGCCTTTCATTTCTATTGTGCCATAAAAACAAACTGAGCTGCGAACTACATCCTTAGTCTGGTTTTCATTTTCTCGTCTTACATCCCTTTTGACTGTGACCCCGAGCACTGCTTTCATTATGCATGCTCATGTTTGCATTCCTCCTCTCAGATGTTCATGTGAAATAAAGTCCTGGTTGATGGCGCTGCTCCCAAGCTTTTGTCACTGTTGCTTTTAGTAACTGCTGCAAAGTGGGTTGTATAGAATAAGTTTTACTGATTCAGTCCATATCTCTAACGGGTTTGGGTGTTTTCACTTTCTTGTGTCAGTGGTATTGTCTCTGTTCTCATTTCCACTGGAACCTCTTCTAAGTAAAACTGCAGGGAATCACTAGCAGTCATACATTGTCCAAGCTCCGGGATAGAATTCAAAATGGACAGAATGCCTGGTAAATAGGCACTCATGTATTTACTATTTTTTATTTCCTTGAGTTTTTTGTTTGTGAAGCCTGGCAGCAGTCTTATTAGCATTCAAGTTCATTATAGGGGATTCCCTGGCAGTCCAGTGGTTGGGACTCGGCAGTCTCTGTTACACTAGTTCTCTACCCTGATATATTTAAATGATTCCTCTCTGAACTGGGCCTCAGTCTTTGTTTCCAGATTTAGAGCATCCACTGTCTTAACTATTTCTGGTGTAGCACGTACTCTTAGCTCGTAATTATTGATCGTGTATATTGGTTTTATTATTTTAAGCAACTTTTCGTACTTACTGTAAAATTAATGATTTGTAAATCATTCTACAGCAGATTCTCCTGCAAGGTTCAAGTTGTTTAGAACAGATGGTGTTGAAGCCACTACTCACATGTTCTGTATGTGAATGATTTTCACTCTTTTTGCTCACTCAGCACATATATCCTCTCTAGGGAGGATGTGCTGCTAGGCCTGGGGAAGTTACAAAGCTGAACAAGAACAGGGACAGGAATCAAACAAGTGCACGGGTGAGCAGATGTCCCTGGCAGGCACAGAGCCAGCTGTAACTCATGGGGCTGAAGGAACCATTTGTGCAATAAATATATTCAGTGCATCCGTATTTCCTTATGGGTATATTAATATTTACGTTTTTAAAAATCTGCTTTTGGCGTCACTGGGTCTTCATTGCTGCGTCCAGGTTTCTTCTAATTGTGGCAAGCAGGGTCTACCCCCTAGTTGCGGCTCACAGGCTCTGAGAGAGCGTAGGCTCAGTAGCTGTGGCCCACGGTCTCAGCTGTCCCCAATGTGTGATCTTCCCAGACCAGGGATTGGACCTGTGTCTCCTGCACTGCCAGACAATTCTTAACCACTGGGCCACCAGGGAAGTCCCATAATGAATTTCTTTTTTTTTTACAATCTGGGTTTTTAGGTAGTTTTCAGTCTTCATAAAATACAGAGCATCATCATAATGCCTTCAAACACATTAGCATTAGCAGTGCTTGCTGACCGTGATGAAATTTGGCCATGAAGCCACATGGAATTATTTTATTTTAGGGAGTCTGACACCATCGTGTCTTCATTTTAGAGGGTTATTTACTTTCTGACTTAATGTTACAATTACTCAAAAGTGCTAAAAGGTAGGAAAAAACTTTCTTCAAAGGATACAAGCATGTAATTAAAAAATTTTTTTTATTAAGACTTTATACCTTAAGTATTTCATTTTGTGGTGCTAATGTAAATGGTATTATTTATTCATTCTCATTTGGCTTCCAGTTTTTTTCTTTTAAAAACTGGGTTTCTGTGAACATCCTGACACATAATTTCATTTGCATGCATTTAGGATCATCTCTAGCTAGACAGCTGGAAGACCGACCTCTCAGCTTTCCGTGATGATGACGTGAAAGTCTTATGCTGTGATGCTCTCCTTGCAGTGCCGTAGTGGTTTCTTTCTCTCCCTCACTTTATTTTGGTTATTAGCTGATTTAAAAGGCTGCAGTTCCCTTTGTTCGTTTTTTTGCCCCTAAATACCCAGTCCTCCGTTTCTGTACACACTGTGTAGAGAACACTGCCCTGAACATTGAGACAGCTGAGCTGGGTAGTGTCCTCCACTCAAGAGATCAGAACCTGACTTGAACAGCAGTTTCCACATGTCTCAATTTGAAACCAACAGAAGAGAAGAGAAATACTTATGGCAAAAAAACAAGGAATTGGAAACAAAACACAAGCTCGGCCACCCAGGTGTTCAACATTCCTTTAAAGCCCCCAGCACCCACGGTGGGCAGAGACCAGCATCCCTGCCTTCCCGCCCTGATGCTCCCAGACCAGAGGATTGCCTTGGGGCCTGCCGCCCACCTCACCTCTGTCCAGGGTGCAACCATCCCTCACCCTCTCCTGCTTCCAGAAGGTCTGCCGTCCACTATGTTCCTGCAGCCCACATCCTGGAGGCTCCTCTGGACAGTGAGAACCTGTGGCTGAACACAGGCCCTGACCTGCACCACCGCCACCACCAACTGGGCTGTTTCCTCGTCTGCAAAATGGGAGGTCGTTTCCATTGTGACTGTAGGAAATTGCACTTAGCCAGGGACTGCCCACAATAAGCACCTATATATAGGTAATTATGTAGATAATTCAGCCCCTCAGAAAGGAAGGGGGCTGGGCAGGGTAGGGAAATATTGAAAGAGGTCCTGGGAGGGGAGGGCTAGGAGAGGGAAGCAGATAGCAAGGTGTGGGGCAAGAGGGGGCTAACATCTACTCTTAGGCCATAGCAGGGGCTATGTGTGTGTGTGTGCAAATTGCAAGACCAAGTTAGATTTCAAAACTTATCCTGTCTGTAATGCATTGTGGGCTCCTGAGGAAAGCAGGGCCTGGGAGAGAGACGGTCCTTCCAGTTGGTCCTTACAGGAAAAAGGTGAGAGGAGGCTAGGCCGAGTGGGAGGGAATTAATTACCTGGGTTTCTGAAAGGCAGAGGTAGAGAGCTGGCGGGCGGCAGGACACAGGCAATGCTACAAGGACTGGGGAGGAAGAGAGAGGCCTGAGAGGGGACAGACAGAAGGGGGAAGACGAATCCCAAGAAGGGAAGGTGTGGGAAGGGGTGAGGGGGGAAGAGGAGTTTCGGGGAGCAGCTGCACTGGGGTGGGAGATGGGCTGAGAATTCTGGGGAGTGTGGTCAGGAAAACTGCTTGTGAGTAAGGGCCTAGGAGCGGGGGCGGGAGGATGAAGCCCAGCTTCCCCAGACCTCCCCTTGTCCGCAGCGCCCCCTCCGCCAGGGAGCTGCTGTGTGGTGAGCTGCCACATGACCCCAGAAAGCTGTGGAGTCCGTGCCATCTCCATGGCTCTGGCCACGGAGACAGCTCCTGGACAGCCTCTCGGCGCGTCACCCGCAGATGGCCCCCGACCTGTCCCTGTGGTGAGGCCAGTGGCCTCTGTGTAGCCCCATGGCTGGCAGAGCACTGCCCATGGTGCTTGGGAGCCAGTGGACAGTCCTTTCAGTCGGTTATTTCATAGACGCTGCGGGAGTCCTGGCACCTGGGGCTCAAGGGTAAGACACAACTTCTTGGCAAAAGAAGACTGTGCCCCGGTTACTCACTCAGGAGAGGTGACGGCACCTGTGCTTGGCTGGCTTTCGCTGAATTTTAAAAATCTAACGTGAGGAGTAAAGGCCTCACTATCAGATACCTGGAAATGACCCCATGATGCAGTACCTCTTGTAAGAAAGCTGTCTGCTGAGAACAGAGGAGGACAAGGCCATCGACAGAGCTCCCAGGGTGGAAGCACCTGCAGTACTGCCTCCCACGGAAGACGGGTTTCCATGGGGACAACTTCCTCAGAACTTTGACCGAGTATCTGGAAACATCAGCTAATTGATGGCAGACACGGTACCCCAAGGACACTTACATAGCCTGTTTATTGCATAACTAGCAGGCACAAATTCCAAAACGATTTTACAACGCTTACAGGGTTGAACAATAATTACAGGGATACAAATGTACAACGAACAGGAAAAATAAGTACAGAATCATGGGTGACATGGATAGAAGACACTGGGATAAAAGGCATTTCATTTTTCCTATGCAGCATTTTCTTTTGGAAAATCAAGGTGACCTTCAACCAGGACAAGGAAAGAAGGAAGACCCTCTGCATGGGGAGCTCAGGGCGGCTGTGGGGGAAAGACCCGAGCTGGGCTCGCTCGGGTTCTGCAGCTGAAATCGCTGGGGGAGTCGGAGGACAGCTCCTGAGTTGTGCGTTTCCAGTTCCCATCCGTGAAATGCTGTGTTTAGTCTTTGGGTCCGAGTCGTTGTTCTTTGGCAAATAAGAACTATTTGTGTTCCGAAGCAGAGGAGGACTTCAGCGGGAGGCGCTCAGGTGGAGCTGCCTCCCGGTCGCTTTCCTACCTGTGTCCTCCCAGCTCCTTAGGGCATCTGAGGGGGCAGGGATTTGAGAATCAAGGGGAAGAGGATGACATGACAGAGCTCAGACGTCAGTGTAAGGCCCGGGAACCCCTGTGCAAAAGGTGGTGAACGGCTGCTGAGACGAGGTGAGAATGTCCACAGGCCCTGTGGGTCTCCGACCCTGGCCTCAAGGAAACACGCAGCGGGCTGGAGGAGAAGGGTCCCCCTCAGCCCTCCTGTCGCTGGGTGTCACTCCACCTGGGAGCATCCCTTCCCAAGTGCTGGCACTGTGGGTCAGCAGGGCGAACTCCTGTGGTGTGCTCACGGCTGGGCATGCTTTGCTGGTCCCCATGTTCCTTGACTTTCTCCAGGGGCACAAAATGACATCCCCCACTCCACGTCCTGAGTGTGCCCGTGAAGACGCTGCTTTACCCACTGCAGCAACTCATCATCCAGAAGGCTGTCCTCCCGACAGAGGCGGCCAAGGGCACCGACCCAAGGCTGCGCTGGGCCTTGCCCAAGGAGCCTGTGTTGGCCGGGAAGAAGAGCAGGTGCTCGCCAGGAAGAAGAGGGACAGCCTGTCCGTGCAGCGTGCAGAGATGGTTCTCAGACGGTGCCTGAAGTGGAGGTAGAAGACCTCCTTTGAGAAGACGCCCCTCAGCATCTGACAAGAGCGTGGCACTTAGGTTTGTGCAGACAAATCTTGGAGACGTGGACCCTTTCCCCGCACTACTCAGCAGAGCAAAAGCCGGCGAAAGCACCCAGCACAGTGACTTAGTAACCAAATACCATCACCGTACTCCTTCTGACAGCATTCAGTCAGGCTACAAAGGTGTTTGTGATTCAAACAGTTCTGTGAAAATACAGGCTTACCGAGCATGTTTTGGGGCAACTGTGATGATTTTGACTTTTCCATGTGTGTGAACGAGCGCTACGGGACAGAACAGATGGCGAAACAAGGACCAACAGCAACTTTAACAGAGGGTGCGGCAGCCCCACAAAAGGTGATAAGGCTCAGAGGCTAAACCCCGGGAGGCCAGGGAAGCCAGGCCTCGCAATCCACAGCAGAGCCGGGAACCAGCAGCCTCCAGGCCGCAGCATGCCCACACGCGTGCTGTGAACACGTTTAGACGAGTCACTGACGATTACAGATGGAGAGATGGCACAGAAACATCTGAGGTCTTCTGACAAGTCAAAAGCTTCAGCAGCTCCAGGCCCGTTTTATTTACACGGCAGCCTGAGTGGAGCTGGGCAGCTGCTGTCCCCACTGACATGCCGTGGGCTCCTTGCTGTCCCTCCCTGGCACCTGGCTCGCTTCATTCATTGTCACTACTGCCTGGCCCCGCTGGTTGAGGTCAGGGTCTGAGCCACGCCCACACAAAACAGTGGCCACGAGCAGGAAGGAATACACTTTAAGCTTCCAGAACGACCCAGCTCTTCTTAGAAGGCAACCTCAGGGCATCCCAGACCTTACACCTGCAGGCTTTTGTAGCCTTGGGATAGCGCACGGTCACCTAGAGCGCTCTGCAGGGAATTCCTGAAATGTGATGTCTGATGCTGAAGTACCAGCGAGGAGGCGCCAGAGGAGAAGCGAATCCCGGTGACTGTACGCATCTTACCTTACCTGAAGTCCTTAAAGGTGGTGAGACGTGCGGGGCTGGTCGTGTGAGAAGGCTTTAAGCGGCTAAAGGAGTGAGGGGAGTAGGCCATTTCTCTCGTCACAGTTTACGGCAGTGCTATCTGAAGGGTGGGACGAAATTAGCTATGGCTCGTGGGGCTGGGGGTCCTCAGCCTGTGCGTGACAACGTGGCCAAGGCACACAGGACACGGAGGGCGAGTGCTTATCGCTATGCGGACTTAGGGGTGACAGTAAAACAGAAACGGACAGAAGACAAGACAGAAAAATTAGCTGAGAGAACACCGAGTGTGGCAGGACGGGTAAACAGAGCACTTCATTGTTCCCTCCCGAGAGAGACTGCTACGCTAGTTTTAGAAAGCGGCAAAGTCCTTTCTCTACACGCCTGCTTGGAGATACCCCAAACTTAAAGAGGTTCTGCAGTAGAGCCTGGAAAACTTGCTTATTGCACAATGCTTGACAGGGATCAGACAACTCTCTCCAGAGAATGTTTCACTAAGAACCTCACTTATAGTTTTAGCCACAGGCAAGGAGTCTGAAGGGATGGAGAAGGTCTAACAAACTTTAAACAACAAAGCTCTGCTTTCGGGTGTCTATGATCGTTAACTCGACGGTCACGGACAGCACAACAGAACGTCAGAAGGTAAACTGGCAGACAGGCACAAAATAAGGCAAGTGGGTTAAATTAATAGTTGAAAATTTGTTAGAAAACATGCAAAAATAATACTGAGTTTTCTTTTTAAAAAGTTTTAAACTTTCATTAAATGTTTGTGTCTGCAAAAATCGCAAGAGTTCCATGTCTAAAGTGGAAACCGGACTTGGAAAAGCTTAGAAAACAGAAGGGCCAGCCCTGCCGTTCAGTTGTTGTTCTCTTTGGTGGTGATGGTGACCAGCTGCTTGGCGGCCTTGGCGATGTCGTAGGCACACTGGATGACCTGCTGCGTGACCAGCTGGATGTCCGTGGGCGGGCCCGGGTCCCCCGGGAGGGTCTTCTTGCATTCTGACTGCAGTCGGTAGGCACTGGACGTCAGTAAGCGGAGGGAGGTCCTCACCATGTCGGACTTGGGTTTCTAAACAGAAAAACAGGCGTTCGCCATGGACTGCAGGGCGGACACCTCCGAGAACAGGGACTAGCATTCCTCGGAAGACAACTCAAACTATTCCGCAGTTGTGTCCTGCATGTTTTTACTGGGGATGTGTGAAAGACCACAAGTTTGGCAACCCGCAGTGTAGGGGATTCTGGGGGCTCTGACTCAAAGTTCAGAGTGCACGCAGTATATTTAGCAGTATGCATTTACTAGTGCTATTCTGAAGCAGCATTCGAAAAATTATTTACACAGGTGAAATATTCCAGATAAAGTTTTTTTTTCTATTAATGCTTTGCCTTGCAGCATTTGGCTCATACATTCTTGTCTTATTAAACCCAAACCAATAGCTCTATATGGCTGTTTGCATATTTAAAACTCTCTGTGCTACAAAAAAAGATGAATATAATGTAAAGGTCATCAAGAAATTTCTTGGAGCTCATTGAAAAGAATCCAAACCAAGTTAGCAGGGAGTGACTTACTTTGGGGAATAACGCTGCCATTTCTGTAACAGCCACATGTATCCTCTCTGAGCAGGGAATATAACTGCAAGAATATTGAAAAGGTTATTCAAAGACAGCAAAAATAATTCAGAGACAGAGAACACTCCCGTAATAAAGGGGCTGAGGCCACAGCCAGCCTGCTGTGGATCCCACACCAACACAAGGCACTCGGGGATAAAGCCGGGGCCCCCATCCTTCAAAGTTGATTCCATTATATAAAACCAGCCTCCAGGTATGAATGCAGGCGACGTACATAACAGCCTGGTGGAACCACAGAACACTGAGATCACAACATACACTGAATGGATTTGTACATCTTAAAAAAAAAAAAAAAAACTTCCCAGATTGTACCAAGCACCATATTGCGATCTTTGAAGCCAGGAAACAGCCCCAGGACACACATTTATATTCTTGACAACCATCAAAGAAAGAAACATAACGTAAGCATGTTTTTTTGGTCATTTGCAATACGAGCGGGGCACTTCCGAGCTGGGTGAGATGGGAAGTGAAGCGTGTTGCTCGGCAGTGGGAGAGCGCCAGGGGAGGGGTTTACCATGTTATCGAGGGACCCTAACAGACCATACATGGGAAGGTGGGAAACGTTTTGCTTCATGTAATAAGGGAATAAAGGCGCCTGCTGTCCAGGCCGCGGTGCTGAGCAGAGGTACTGCACATCTATAGCGTGTGAGGCAGGAGGGGCATGTGACGAACAGGATGTCCCGGGGAAGGAGAGATGAACAGTTATATGATTGTCATGGAAGGAGGCTGAGAAATCATGTAGGTTCCTCTTTTTCTCTGAGGCTCCTCCAGCCATCCACCCATGAAGACTAATTCTGCTCTGGTAATAAACACTGCCCGCTCCCCTCCTGGTGAGGGGGAAATGACGCCATTGGGAGAAGTCTGAGCTGTACAGCAAAACGAAAAGGGTGGAAAATGGGGAGGTGAACGTGACGCTGCCAGGGACACGGAGACTGCAAGAGACACCGGCCCATCTTTCTGTGGAAGGGAGCACAGAGGAAAAAGGAGGGCAGTGCTGTGCTCCTCAAACAACTTCTGTTTGTGCAAAGGCATAAAGAGAACTTCTTCACGGAAGCACTAAACTTTGCTGTCGGTTAGTCGCTGAGTTGCTTCTGACTCTTGCGACCCTATGGACTGTAAGCCCGCCAGGCTCCTCCGTCCATGGGATTCACCAGGCAAGAACACTGGAGTGGGCTGCCATTTCCTCCTCCAGGGGATCTTCCCAACCCAGGGATCGAACTCACATCTGGATTCTTTACCACTGGGCCACCTGGGAAGGCCAAATTTTGCTGACCTACTGAAAAAAATGAGGTTTTCCTGGATTTTGATCAAATTCTGCTGCTTTCACAAATTCAGTGGGATGATGTTAAATGTGTCTGGAGCAGGCCGGCCACCACCTGAAACTAGGGTCAACTCTCAACTGCTAATAACCTACCCAAGAGGAGAGGGGCGGGTGATAACAGGGGCCGGGCCCTTCTCTGCAGCTGCAAAGAACTCTGCGGGATGCCGTTCTGCCCAGACTGAGCAGGTTTTTCTTTCAGGAGCAGAGAATGATTTGGGGTGATGATTAGACCCACTTTTATTTGTAAACCACTTGCTTCCTAGACGTGCACATGCACATGTGAGGGAGCTGGGTAAGAAATCAGGTTCATTTCAGGAAATCTATGGCACACACTCCTCCCCAGCTAGGCAGAGCGGCCGGGAGAATCTGTTGCCAGTTTTGAGGCAGCTTCTTTCACCTCAAGAACTAGGAATGTCACCACCCCAAAGATGCTGTAATTCTATCTCTAGATGCAGTTTTATTCTGAGCATTTCGTGAGAAAATGAAAGATTAAAAATACCATATAAAACAGGTGAGACGAATGGAGAGAGTAGCATGGAAGCATATACACTACCATATATAAAACAGATAGCCAGTGGAAATTTGCTGTAGGACTCAGGGAACTCAAACGGGGGCTCTATGACCCCCTGGAGGGATGGTAAAGAGTGGGAGGTGGGAGGAAGGTTCAAGAAGGAGGAGACATATACATCTAAAGCTAATTCATGTTGATGTGTGGCAGAAAGGAAACCGATATTGTAAAGCAATTATCCTTAAATTAAAAATAAATTTTTTAAAAAGAAAAAAAAGTACCGTAGAAAACAAACAAAAAAACCCCAAATTTACATATTTGTTTTTAAATGTCTTAAGTAAACCTGAAATTTCTGACCTTCTGATGTCAGCGTGTTAAAACCCAGTCCCGTCTGTAACCAGAGCGGCAGCATCTCTCCCAGAGCGCCAGGCGGGATTCTCAAGCCCCCTTACCTGTCATGTTTATTTTCTTGGGCTGCCCTTAGGAGCTCCTGTATGTTTTTGGTGATCTGCTCTGTCTTCCGGATGACGTCTTCGGTGCTGGGGAGGATGGGGCTAGGGGCCACATGGGGCTCTGCCGTGTCTGGGCCTGAGCTGTCACTCTGCCACACCGAGCTCCTCTGCCTTCCTTTCCTGCTTGACCTGTGAGCGTTAAAGAAGTGGTTAAACGTGACAGGTGCTGATGGGCGGTCTCTCTGCTTCTAGGAGCCGCGGCGTGTGCATCTGCTGGAGGCACGAGCGGGCTGCTACTGTGGTTTCCTTTATCCTGTCTGGCAGGAGACTCGGGGTAAGGCTCGTTGAGCAGCAGCAGCCACTGCTCACGAGGAGGCGGCTTCATTCTACCATGAGGCTGAATGGGATGGCCCTCATAGGAAGGCTAATGATGGGGAAAGGGAGGGAGCAAACAGAATGGGGAGCGTGTGTGGTTATCAAGTCATTTGAATCAAGGCAATTCTTGGGACAGAGATGCAGGGTATAACCTAACGTTGACTTGAAGTGAAGGACTGACTTTAAGCATAATACAGACTCAGAGATGAGTCTAACCGGCTGGTAAAAGGAAAAAGGGCCCCTGGGACAATCAGGTGAGATGAGAAAAGGTGTGAACTGTGAACTTATGTCTCGGTATCTGAGGACCTTAAGGGTCTGAGAACAGAGAAGCAGGTGGAGGTGGTAAAGGGCGTGACCAAGCTGTTAGGTTTCTGGTTAAAGAGCCCAGCCCCGAGGCCTTCTTCCTGCACAAGTACCCCATGTCATCCAGGTCCCTGTCGTTGGGAGTGTTGTCGTAGTCACTCTCAGGTGTGCTATTCTGCTTCTCCAGCCGGGATGCCTACAAGAGGAAACGTGATCCTATTAGCTGAGAGCACCAGATACTTCCTGAGTGCCCTCCCAGGAATCCTTACCTGTCAGGCCACATGGCCTTCATGCCCTAGACTTCATCTGGGACAGGGGCCAATGCTCTATTAAAAATTTAGTAACAGGGAATTCCCTGGTGGTTCAGTGGTTAGGACTTGGTGTTTTCACTGCCCAGAGCCTGGGTTTGATCCCTGGTTGGGGAATTATGACCCCACAAGCTATGTTCAAGGCCAAAAAAAAAAGTTTTAATTAAAAAAAAATTTTTTAGTAACTGATTAACAGTGGATCCAGAAATGCTTTCTTTCCTATTCTACCCCATCTTCATCTTCACTCCTTAGCTGCTCTGCACCCAGATCCCTGATACAAATTAACAGAGACACGCAAGGCAACACTCACGTTTAGCTAAGAAGTATGGAGTTTAACCATAATATAAAGAGACCCATTTAAGAAGCAAACATGCCATATCATAGATCGGATTGTCAGTGCTGGGAGCTGCTTGCAGATTAGCTGGTCTAATACCAGATGGGAAAAGGAAGGGCCAAAAGAGCCGGGGGTCACCCCTAAGGCCAAAAAGTCAGCAGAAAACCTGGACCAAAACCTGGAGCCTCCGTCTCCTGCTGCCTGCGATGCCCCAGCTCGGGGTTCTGAGATCCACCACTGCTCTCAATCTGGCCCTCCAAGAACCACCCTTAGAGACGGCTTCTGTGAGCCACAAGAGGAAGCCAGACATCACTCATTCATTGCCACACGTTGTTTGTGGGCCAAAATGGATCAAGCCGGTGTGACAACTGGTTTCCAAACATTTTCATCAGTCTCCCCAAACATCTATCCCTTAAAACATAAAGATACAGCGTAAAATAAAAGGGATGCAGGAACCCTTGAACTGTTTTGAGCAATGGCAGCACCACTAAGTACAGGGCCTTCAGGGTGGGGTGGGGGAGTACTACATTTAGAGGGGACCACATTCCTTTGAAGGGAACTGTGTTAGTTCTGGAGTATTTAATACAGAGGATTTCCTCTCATTATTTATCCACAGTGCTTGAGAATTTCTTCATTTGAATAGAAATCTGTGGAAGCCGATTTAAAACCTAGGTTGATTACCAATTGCAAACGACAAACATGAGCTATTTCTAGTTCTATACCCTGAATTTAATCCAAGTGAATCAAAACATGTGACTAAGGAATTTTATTGCAGCTGTAGTAAGAGATAGCTGCAAATTCAGAATTTCTTCATGTGTAAATTCAGAGCCCTGTTTTAAACACATGGAGTCCCTGTAGCTTCACTCATAAGAATGGTTCCCTTAGACTAAGTCAGTTAAGAAAGCCTCCCTAAAGTTTAATTATTTGGTCCTTACTGATCATGCTGCTTGGCCTTCTGAAGGCCTATGTGAGCAGGCAGGCAGGCAGCCCCTATTCTAGAAGCAGAATACTATTAGGACTTGGTGCTTTCACTGCCCAGGGCCTGGGTTTGTTCCCTGGTTGGGGAATTATGACCTCACAAGCTATGGGTAAGGCCAAAAAAAGTTTTTTTAATTAAGAAAAAATTTTTAGTAACTGGTAAACAGTGGATCCAGAAATGGTTTATTTCCTTCTCTACCAGAATATGTGTTGCCTGCTAGCCTCTCTCTGATCTCTCCCAGGTAGAACGCTCTTTCTGTGTGTGCGCTGAGGTCTTTCGCGTCTCCCTTAGATGCTCTATTTGGTTCCAGCCACTTAACACAAGACACTTGCGATGGGCTTCTAAAGAGTCTGTGCTTGAGTTCATCTGGCAAGTGATTGAAAGTGTTGGCTGGCAGCTGCACAGACAGTCCGCAGAGCTAAGTTCTGTAAAAACTACAACATTCAAGATCCCGCTGTTTCGATCTCCTACCAGCAAGCAGCGCTGCTTCACTTGCTGCCTCTGATCTGGCTTCATGAGCCAATCAGTGAGTTAGTGGCTACTGGCTGTCTAGATGAAAGACCAAAGCAGGCACTATATCCCAGGAAGGGAACAGTGAAACCAGGCTCTTCCAGAGATATTTCAAAAAAACAAAACAAAACCAAGACAAAACAAAACCAAAAAACAAACAAACTCCTCTTACCTTTCACAGTGCATGTTTGAATAATCTTTAAATTCCTTTTCCTTTAGTTTTTATATATACATACACACAAAGATGACTGTGTGCTTCCGTGTGTGTACACATATATAGAGCATAAAATAGAATGTGAAACACTTGCATTTAAATAAGGATTCTGAGAAATTTGTCCAGAGTAGTTCCAGTGAAAAAGCTAGAAAACAGAATTAAGCCCAGAAAAATCCCATCTATTTACAATGGATCTTTTTGCCTTCCTTGATGTAAATTTGACAATTACAAATCAAATGTATCACCCATGATCAAAAGTACCAAGTTTAATTGAAGCATGTTACAAGAGTAATGACTCATCTATCTGATTAAAGTACTCAGGAAATGCTTCTTGAATACAGATAACAATGTACAGCAATAACCACCCAGGAAATCGGTTACTTACATTAAATCCTTCATTGTTGTCAACAAAAGCATATTTCGGGCTTTCAAATTAATCAGTGTTAATTTTAAGGAGATTACTGTCAACATGCAGAACTCAGGTCTATTAGTTAAAAGTGCTGCTCTCTTAAAGCTGTTAATAGAAAAGTTACCTTATAGTTGGTGCTGGTTCAGTTTATTTAAGAGAGTGGTAGCTTTCTCTGAATACAGATGTGCCAATAAAAACCTAAACTCATGACGCAGCTGTCAGGAGCAGCTGGGATCACCAGTGTAAATGACGTGTATAAATCACTGTCTCAGCAAGCAGTCCTGGCAATAATTCTCAAAACTACCAAAAATTAAAAAAAAAAACACAAACTTTCACAGCGGACAAAAAGGTTTACCTGACTCTTAGCAACATTTCAAGAAAGATATCATTTCTCTTTAGCTGCCCCGGGATGGAACCTGGGTCTCCTACATTGCAGGTAGAGTCTTTAGCACTCAGCCACCAGGAAATTCCTTAAGTGAAATACTCTAGTAAAACCAGTGCAGTTCGACCTCAGAACTGCTCAGAGGATAGCAGCATACACACGCCAAGAGGCTTCTTTTCAATAGGTTACCTCAAACATGCAGAAAAGAGCCCCTGAAGGGCCACAATGAGCTGTGAGGCACTGGGAAATCCCTCCTGAGTGGGAAAGAAGACTCTCCGTAGTTCCAGCCAAACGCGGAGGGAATAGACAAAGGCCTGTGCAAATCCCCCCTGGTCTGTAAAGGTGGTCCCTCACCCACAGCCTCCCTCCCTCCTTTCACTTTAGGGACACCATCCTTCCAGTAAAAGGCGCGCGAGCCAGGACCTGAACACAGGTTTTCAAAGCCTGTGCTCTTCCATGACTTTCCCAGTTTGCTGTCATGTACTCTTCATGCATCAAGGCATTTTTTAAACTGACAGGGCCTTTGGGAGCAGGGGTGTCACCTAACTTCCTAGGACTCTTTAATTGACTTTCTGAAAGGCAGGGTGTGGATGAAGTGCTTAATAAATACTTGCTGCCTGGCTACTCTAAAGGGAGCTTACCTGAATCACATGCTGTTACTGGAAATGTAAATTATACATTGGCAAGTTGGACTTGACCAACTAAGAGTGAACAGCTTTGTACTAACAGCTACCTACACCTCCAATCCGGATGTGGAATGCAGGGACTGCTAAACCTGGGTCTGTCAAGTCAGGTGCTGACATAACACGTCAAGACGTTGAAAAAAAAAAAAAAAGAAACACGGTGACTCAGCGTTTCTGTTAGTCCTAATAACACTCTCAACAAAATTGCACAGATTTGCCATATTATGTTTAACCAGCAGCCAGCTAATTTTCTGATTATTTAAAAAGACAGAACGTTCAGAATCAACGTTACAGGGCGAACTGTGGACTGTGTTAAATGTCACGTGAGACTGAGCGATGTGGAGTGAGCTAGAGGGAGGCCCTCTCCCGCAGACATGAGTGCGGGTGTGCGTGCGAGGCCTCATGCAGGACAGAAGGTGGTTAGTGGAGGAGGGAGGGCCAGGAGAAGCACCAAGCGCCCAGGAGCAAGGCCCCTCCTCCAGAGAGCAGACCATTCAGTGTACTTAACCCTTCGGGTGCTCTCGTCCCTCGACCAGGACAGTGTTGAGGGGAAGGAAGGCAGAGATGAAGAGGAGGTCACAAACGCACTCCTCCCGATCTGGAAGGGGAAAAAGAGACACACTCGGGAAAACACAAAACAAGCATGAAACCCCACCACCCACCCTGGCTTCACCTGGGTTCCCAGTTAAAAGACTCCTAAGGAGCAACTCACTACGTGGGATCAGTGCTGAAACGCCCACGCTAGCCAACGACAGATCCCCAGAGATGTTTAATCCCTCAGTGAAATAAATGCCTCTCGGAAATTACTTGGAATCTGTAAGGCTACTTTTCCATGAGGGAAAAGACAGTACCTAGCATAATCTGTCAATTGTGCCAATGGTTTCTTTTTTTTTTTTTTTAATAGTCTTAAACAAGTATTTGCTTTTTAATCAGGACAGATGATATGAAATGAAAATCTATACAAATGATTTAAAGTTGGTTTATGTGTATCAGATACAGTACAGATATGGAACTTTTAAAATAAGACATTTTTACATTTTAAATGTTTTTAAAATCAAAAAGTACACTGTGAAAATGAACAAAGTGGCTTTTCCTAAATTTTGTTCTGTTATACAAAAATAAGATTCTTAGTTCAATGGCATTCCCATTACACCAAATGTGTTGAATCAATTGTTTTAGAATGTTTAGCCCAAACAACTTTAAAAGCTGAAGCAGCAGATTCCCAATTACAATATAACAACACTGTAATTTTATCACACTAAACCTTGACAAAATTGAATAGGGTATAATTTCCAAGGCCATATTCTTTACTATTGACTCTGAGAACTTTTTTGGAAATTCCTATAAAAGTGGACTGAAGAGCAACTGACGTTCAAAAAGAAAGTATTACTCTCTGAAAAAATAAAATCATGTAGGTTCAAAATGCAGACAACATTTTGTCAAAACATAGGTTTTTAAAATAAATTAATCCAAAAGATATAAAATTTGAAAACCTCACAACACAATACTTCTTCCATGGGAAAAGCAAGAGTGTTAGCAGCCTGTTACAGAATACCATCTTTGGAACATAAAACAGGTAAAGTTGATACAGGAGTTTTTACATCTCGTTCTCATGAAATGAAAAAACAACACTTTTTCCCCACAAGGGAGGAGGAGGAGGCAGCAGCTAAGCCGGCACACTGACCACAGGTGCAGGGCTGCCGAGGCCCACGTGCTTCCGACCAGGCCTGCACCCCCAGGCCACAGCCGCCGCCCGCTCCACTCGGAGAAGTGGAGAAGGCACTCTGAATTCCAAGGGCTCTGCTGCGTAAGTGGGCATGTGCCCGCCTACCTGGAAGAAGATGGTACTTTCTTCCAGTGGTAACCTTTATACATTTTTGGTTTTGGACATGGGGAAGGAAGTTCATAACCAAAAAAGTTCCAACAGTGGCCACCCGGGAAATATACTATGGATATGGGGCAGAAAAAGGGGGAGAGGGGGCCGAGCAAGAGCCAGAATCCCCAGAGCTGCTGGGACACCTTCGGCCACGGGCCCTGACGGCTTGTGGGAACACCACAAGCACCTGTCGACATCCTAATACAGCAAACACAAGGACGGTTCTCGTAGCCCAATTTGGCAAAGCGGAGACTGGGGATCTGCAAGCTGAGAAGAGGGAAGGCAGGGGTCAGGCTGGACAGAGAGTAAAGAGTGGAAGCGCTGGTGGTGTTACTTACGTGCGCCGGGAAAGGCTGGAGTCTCGTCCTGCTCTCTTCGGGATGGTTCACTTCTCCCATTGGGAGATAGGGTTTCTGACCCGATCCTGTCTCGTACATGGACATGGGCCTACTGCCCCGGGCAGACGGACGTCGCTTTAAGGAAGAGTGGTTGGAAGTGTCTGTGTACTCAGAACCAGTTTGCACCTGATATATATTGGTTGTGGCCTGTTTCCTGAGGTTCGAATTTTCACTCTGGAGTGTTTGAAGCTGAAAGACATGTTTGGCAGTGGGACTGTGTTTTTCTATAGCAAGCAGAAAAAGCAAACACCAAGTAAACGCATACGACTACCAGCTTTAACAATAACAACAGTAACAGCTTGCTGAGCTGAAAGTCAAAGGCAACCACAAACACAAACTCTTTCTTCTAGAATGAGTGAAATGCAATCAACTCACTTAATCACTTAAGCAAATGAAATCAATTCTGACTGTGGAAAAGTTGCAGTTTGGACTTTTTAAAAGCAAAATATCTCAAGGCTTAAAGACTGGTCATGGTGGCCCTGGAAAATGTCTGCAGGCAGGCTGTTTCTAAGGCTATTTCAAGCAAGAGCTTGAGATCATTAAGACATCACTTAGGTAAGGCTGTTTCAAGCAAGAGCTTGAGATCATTAAGACATCACTTTGGTAACCTGCTTTTCAGATGAGCCCTGAGCAATTTAGAAATGCCAAAAATGTCAGCAGACACCATGGAAGCAGCACAAAGATAACTTAGAGTTCTTTGCAAAGCAAGAAAGACAGTGAAATCCAGTTTACGGAAAAAAAAAAAAAAAAAAATCAGATGAGCTATTGCTGCCCAAAAAGCCAACAGGAAAAATTAAGATCAACAAGTTTTTATTATATAATATATTCTTTGAAATTCCAAACAACTGAGTATTTTTTTTTTCCTTAAAGAGAGGGAACCGGATCATGGTAAATTTGCTCTATAAACATATCATGAAGAGAACCGGAGGCCTACTGAACTATCAACATCTTCATCTGAACGCTCCACTGGCGCGCGCCGCCCTCTGGTGATCAGTCATCTTTCAGCCAGGGCCGGAAGACCTGGCCTCGCTCTCCTTTGGCTCTGTCACCCAGAAATGCGACCGTGATGGTGTCAGCTTTAAACACGCTAAGCTGCCTGGCACCACCCCATTTTAGTTAGAGGCTGGCACCTGGAGGCCCTGAATGCTCTTCCCATTGCTCACATGCAGGCTGCTTCATGGTGCTGGATGAATTAGAGTTACAGGGATCGGCAAGGAATTGGGTTCCTCTTTAGCCATCTGGCATGTTAGACACAAGTAACTGAGTCCAGGCTGTACAACGTCCTTCCCCTCTGGTGCTCCTCCATCCTCCAGGGCATTTTATAAGCTGGGTGTGGTATGAGTTCAGCTGTCTACTCCTTGAGAGAGAGCAAAAATCTGACCAAACTCCCCACCGGGGCCAAGGCTCAAGTCCACAAGCAACTGTGTCTGCACCAGAAGATCATTACTTTTTTCCAATAGCCAACCCATTCAGTGTTAGGAGTTACTTTCAATTTCTATTTAGAAAGCACCGCTCTGTGACAAATACACCAATAGTGGCTGCTCCTCTTCATTAATTAGCATCTTTTCCAAGCAACTGTTAAATGTGAAAGATCAGACACAAATCATGCTACTTTGTTGACTACTGTATTAAAAAACTTTACCTGAATTTGAAATAAAATCAATGTTTCTTCACTGAATAAACGAGTTCCATATACTTTATATCAGTAGTGCCAAACGCCTGTGAAAGTCTGACTTACTGACTTTGCCACAGAAATACCCTTGTTTTCTATTTTCTCGAAGCATGACCCTTGAGAAATGAGAGGATGCTTCTACACCTATGCTTCAGGCCATAACTTGTATCTGCAACTCCCTTTCCAAGGACAGAATGGCTGCAAAGTAATAAGCACCTACTGAAAAGTGCTACATTCCAGGAGACAGACAGGCATAACGTGCCTGTCAAAACTACTTACTAGGGAACCCATGTTCTAAAGTGAAATAAATGGTCGAGGGCCAGACAGTGAGGAACATAACTGACACACGGCCCTCAGTGAAGGACGGGGGGATCTGGTCATGTGCTTATCTATGTGGAAACCTCCTAGAAGATTTTAGACAAGGTCTTGAAATCTGAAACTTTATCTTCACACTTTTCACTCTAGAACATCCAGTCTGGATCTCACCTGAATGTGCGAGATCTCAGCTGGTCTCAACTTTAAAAAGTTTTAGTACTCTGAATTTAGCGAGATGTCCTTGGATAAACCTGAATGATGCTTATCTTAATAAGAACCAGGCTATACTTTTTCTGTTTGGAAGGAGTACAACAGGAAATGAAAAGTTACAGATAACAGTTTCAGAAATCAAGAGCATTTTCTAAGAATCAAGGAGATAATCCACGAATGATGACAAATAATTCCACTCAACATTTCTTAAAGAAGCTCGAGACATTTGCTTTCAGAGATTCGAAGTTATCTCTGGTGATTTCTACAAATACTAAAAGGAGCATAACAGAATAAAAATGGTAATGCTTAGCAGACTGATTTGCAGTGGCAAAGTCAGCTTGTTTCAGAAAATGTCACCCCAAATCCATGTTTTAGTTCAACTAATGAGATAAACTATAATTCACTAAACAAAAGACATTTCAGAGAAGAGAGAAGTGCAAGCCCTGTACATTATGGCAAAAGGGCACTTGGTCTGTCTTGTTCATGGCTGCACACCAGCCTTAGACAGGGCCAGGGTGGCAGAGAACAAATGTCTGATTAAAATCTGATTGATCTTCAGGTATTCTTATCCCCTTCTATTACAGGTATTGAAGCCATCTATGTCAAAATGTCTCCAAAAAATGATCTAGACTCAAAAAGAGTCCTGGACCAAGGCCCAGGTGAGGTGCACTGCCGTGTCCTTTCCTGACAAGCAGAGGCACACGGGCCCCTTAGTTCTTCAGCCTTCCCTCAGGAAGCACCGCTGAAAAGGGCCCAGCCACAAACAAGGTGCGCTGTGTCCTCTGGTGGTGGTAACGATTCTGAAGCATTACTCTTCAAGTGACAGTAGGAAGATGCAGATACATACTTTGTTTTCTTTCTGGTTAAGGGAAGCGTGCGTGCATCTCGTTTTGTAGAGCACTGAATGGTGGGAGCAGTGCCGACAAAGTCTAGGGCAGAATTTAGAATTTTTCTACTTCCTCCTCTTAGCATTCTTATAAAGAATGACACACATAATCCTCTCTTAAACATTTTCTTTGCTACCGTCAGCCACACGCTTTTTAGAGATCAATATATTCATGTATTTCTGACTCTCTCAAAAGGTGGCAAACAAGCAAATGCTGAGCAAATGGGATTGTCTCTCACCAGCATACAGTTCTCGCTTGTACACATGAAAGGTTTTCTTATACTGAGTATCTATTCTGCGACTCTGAGGACATCATAAATTAGTGGTAGGAGCTGGCGAACAGCGCAGTGGGACTGTGAGACTAGGCTACCAGGCCGGGGGTGGGTAACAATAAACAAGAGTGAACAGGGACAGCAGCCCGTGTGTGGCATGGGGTGGGCTCTGAAATGCTGGTGAACACACACCCTGTTCCGGGCTTTCGTCTGCTCTGTCTCATGGTGTGATTAAAATAAGCAGTAAACAGTAAGAATCACATCCATGGAGCTGTGTCTAGCTTCCCAGGAAACACAGGATCCTTGCAAGGGTCTCTACAACTGATATGAACACTTACTTAATAGGTTATGATGTTCTCCTACCTGGGAAACTTAAACTGGATTTATATCTAATCAAAGCTACTTCGTTGAAAATATCCATAATACATACTGCTTCCAAAGAGACAGCTTGGCCCAGAGATTTTCAGGTCTGTTTTTCTTCCCTCTGATCACAAGCATCATGCCTGGGATTCTTCCTTATATACTATGGGGTTAAAGAGCAACCATCCTGGCATTTATTGACATGTTACCTTTTTCTGCATAATTCTCAGCTCGTCACTCAAGTTGTTATTCACCTTCATTAGCTGTTGTATCTTGGCCTCAGAAGCCACTAGAGCGTTTTTGACCTCCAAAAATTCCTGCACAGTGACTGGTCCATCTGATAAATCTGAATCTAGGCTCTAAAAATAAATTGGGGAAAACGTTCACAATCTGAGACGATGATAACATTCAAGACTAACAGCTCAAGAATTTCAAATTCTGACTGTGCCAGCTGGATCGCAAAGTTAATCAAACCAAATCAAGGCTTCTGAGAGGAATACAAAAATAAAACAGAAAGGTAGGGCTCCTACAATAGATGAAAAATTTTCAAGTCAGTATTTTCTGGCAATCAGACAGTGGGGCCACAAATCTACTCTAACATTGACTCTGTATACCTATCTCATCTGCCTTTCTCTTGTTTATTTTTCTTTTTTGATTCATTATTTCACTCATTCTGACAGATTTTTACTAAGCACCAGGCAGTGTTCTAGGGGCTTAGGTTACATAAGAAAAGAAAATAGAAAAAGTTTCCTGCTTCCATGGTGTTTACATCCCAACTGAGTGAGAGAGGAAAAAAATAATAATAACTACATAGTATAGGGGAATGTGATAAGTGCTATGGAGGAGGAGTGAGGGGCTGGGGAGCTGAAAGACGGGTGGGGGTGGGTGCATTTTAACTAGACAGCTGGGTCGGGGGACATGAACAACAGCCTGCAGGAGGGGAGGTCACTAGTCTGGTGGACGTCTGGAGGACAGCGTTCCAGCCTGCGGTAGGACTCAGCTAGAGGGCGTGGGTATGCAAGGCCCAGAGGAGGGGGAGGCCGGCCAGTGCAGGGACCCTGTCGTGCAGGGTCCAGTCATGACCCGCCTTCATTTGACTGAACCCAGCACTTCTGGGGAGACTGGCAGAGACGTTTCAGATGGGACGGCTGACTCTTGCTGTCCCCTCCATGTTCCCTGCATCTGCCGGTGGCACCACTGACCCGCACAGCTGTTTAAGCTGGAAAACTCCGGACACAACTCGGGTAAATCTACCTTCCCACTTCCAATGTCTAACTTGTCACCAAGCCCTGACTTTCCTGTCTTCCTGTTTGTCCATTCTCAAGTGTTGGCTGAGCCCCTGTGGGCCAGGTCTGGGATATTCAGCGGTAGGCGGGCCAGCCAGGCCCCTGCTGCCCTGGCCTTGGGCTCACCCTCTGTTACAGTGACTTTTTTTTTCCATCCAGACCCTCCCAGCTGAAGAGGCCCTGAGGTGAGCTGTCTCAGCTCTTGTTTGGACCTTGTCGGCACCTCCCTGCCTGGGTTCCTTTCCTCCGCTCCTGACCCACCAGAACGGTCCTCCCCAAACAGAGGACCCAACAAGGTGGACATGGTCTTCCTGCCCTGCCTAAAAGCTTCCTGGGCTCTGCGCTGCCAGCCGAGGTCTCGGCTCTTCAGTCTGGGGTCACACTCCTGCACGGTGTGACCCCTGCCCTCTGCCACAGCTCAGACTCCCTCTCCTTTCAGGCCGCCTCTCCACGTGACCAGACATCCCCCAGGTGCCCGTCTCACCTCCGCTCAGTCTGACCCCTCCCCGCCTCTCCACGTGCCCACGTCCTGGGCCTTCCAGCCTCCCTTGACACTCCCCGTCAGCGACAGGCTGTGTCTGCGTGGGCAGACAGGCTGTGGCCTGCCCCCACGCCTCCGCTCCTGTCTGTATTTATGACCCTCAAACCGCGGTTCCCTCTCCTTTTGGTGAGGACGGCCTCACAGAGGAAAGAGACCAGGCATCATTTAGGAGAGTATTATCCAGAGAAGTTTGGGTAACTACCCAACAAAAGTAAACATTTGTTGAAAGAATAAAACCCACCCGTCCCTCCTCACAGGTTTTATAAAGTCAATACTGCAGCCGGGCTGTGAGTCAGCAACTGACTCAGGGGCGAGGGACCCCCTATTTTAAAACTATTTACCTTGTTGACCTTTGCTTGGGCCAAACTAGTAGAAAACCCAACTTTACCTCCAGAGCACCTTTCCCAGGCCTAGCCCTCAAATGCTTTACAAATCAGGCAAATTTTTAGGAGGAAAGATCTGAAAAAGAACATAAGCTCACTTTCTGTGTGCAATGCACCACCTTACCTTTTGCCTGTGGGCCTTGCTTGCAGTGGCTTCCGGATCCGTGTCTTCGTCTGACGCCACACTGTCGTAGTCTGGCTGGTCATTGTCCTGACTCTCAACACTGTGCTGGTTACTAATTGTTTTCAGTATCAGTTCCACATTGTCTGTCAACAGAAGCAAATAACTTTACTTCAGGCTTGAAAAGAACTTCTTTTTTCCTAAAAGAAAAATGAGCCATTTAAAAGACTGGAAGAAAAATGACAGAAATAGCAAGGTTCTATTCACCCCAAAAAGGGATAACAGAGCACGTTATCAACTAGACAGAGTCTACGGAAAACTATAGAGAGAGAGTAAAGCAACCATCTGAGATGCCTGCCAAAATGGGCACAAATTAGATGGCTAGGGAAGAGCTGCTCATGTAAGGTGGCTGCTGCTGCTGCCGCTAAGTCACGTCACTCGTGTCTGACTCTGTGCGACCCCATAGACGGCAGCCCACCAATCCCCGTCCCTGGGATTCTCCAGGCAAGAACACCGGAGTGGGTTGCCATTTCCTTCTCCAATGCATGAAAGTGAAAAGTGAAAGGGAAGTCGCTCAGTAGCGTCCGACTCTTCGCGACCCCATGGATTGCAGCCTACCAGGCTCCTCCATCCATGGGAGTTTCCAGGCAAGAGTACTGGAGTGGGTCACCAGTGCCTTCTCCACATGTAAGGTGGCAGGTCCCCAAATTTGTAATCATTCAAGGAAACAGTATAGCTCGAAATCATGAAAATAAAGCTGTAACTAAGGTACGATTAACTGCAATTCAGTTACAATTGTAACTTTTTTACAAGATAATGTCAAGTCAAAACAGAAAGAAAACTGCTAAAGTAAGCCTAAAAACTAGGAGATCATTGAAAAGGCATGTTGGCCTTTCCTTAACTGAACGCCAGTGAGAAAGAGAGAGAAAGAAAATGACCCACTGGACACACCCATGCAGACCAAGAGCATATGGTTACAGGGAAATAGTGATGGTTCTATCGGCTCTGACACATTATGAATGAAAGACTTCGCAAATTATCCAAGTTTCTCAGCTCTCTTTCAGGCAACTCAAGCAAACCTCGAATTTCCAATACTGTTTATGAACATTTTGAAGGATAATATCTGGGTGATAAATTATGTTTACTCAAAGGGAATTTTAGTTTTCAAAATGAATATGTAAAATATACATACCATCAGATTACAGAAGTAGTAAGGACTCAATATAGAAGGAAAGTTATGACCAACCTAGATAGCATATTGAAAAGCAAAGACATTACTTTGCTAACAAAGGTCCGTCTAGTCAAGGCTATGGTTTTTCCAGTGGTCATGTATGGATGCAAGAGTTGGACTGTGAAGAAAGCTGAGCGCTGAAGAATGGATGCTTTTGAACTGTGGTATTGGAGAAGACTCTTGAGAGTCCCTTGGACTGTAAGGAGATCTAATCAGTCCATTCTAAAGGAGATCAGCCCCGGGTGTTCTTTGGAAGGAATGATGCTAAAGCTGAAACTCCAGTACTTTGGCCACCTCATGTGAAGAGTTGACTCATTGGAAAAGACTCTGATACTGGGAGGGATTGGGGGCAGGAGGAGAAGGGGACAACAGAGGATGAGATGGCTGGATGGCATCACCGACTCAATGGACGTGAGTTTGAGTGAACTCCGGGAGATGGTGATGGACAGGGAGGCCTGGCGTGCTGCGATTCATGGGGTTGCAAAGAGTCGGACACGACTGAGCGACTGAACTGAACTGAATGATAAGAGTAGTCATTCATAGCTATTGATACATGTCGTTCTATTTTCTGCCAGTCTTTTTCCCAAGCATATACAAATACATACAGATTTTACTATTTGTAGCAGTCACGGTCTATAAAGTTGCTGTGAAGAACAAATCAGCAAATACTGAACCACTGTTCTGAGTGGAAATACAGTAAGGTTCCTGCAAATGTTTGGTCACATTTTTGTCAACTGATAAATACATAACCTTGTTTCACATGCGTTTCTATTTAAAGACATCTTGAATATATATCATTGATCCATCAACATTGAACTCATGGTTAACAGCCCTGTAACTCAGGCCTGAACAAAGCTAATCTAACACATGTATTTTCTGTAAGGCATGTCACCGCCTTTGTGTGCTCAGGAATGCTATACAGCTCTTCAGCACTGTACTTGGGGACCACTTTAAACAGTGAAATTATCAAAAAATGTGAAAACTGTAGCACTAAATAAGTATCAAAAAGGCTACTTGCTTACAGTATAAGAGCTGAAATAAAAGGAAGAGTGTGGCCTTGCTCAGTCTCACATGGGAACATGTGTTTTGGGTGACTCAAATTTTTTACCACACTGTACAGATCCACAAATTACCATCAAAGTGGTGTAAGATTTTAAGGTAATAACTTTTAATTTATTTATCTTTTTGCTGCCCTATGCAACTTGCAGAATCTTAGTTCCCCAACCAAGGATTGAACCTGCACCCTTGGCAGTTAAAGCCCAGAGTTCTAACCACTGGGATGCCAGGGAATTCTCAAGGTAATAAATTTTAATGAATAGGTGAACTGGCAAATATGAGATCCGGGAGTAATGGGGATAAATGGCATCTTTATATTCATTTGTACATATGCATGTACATAAATGTTTTCCTTACAAAACTAGGATGATACTAAACCTTCTTCAAAAAATTATTTTATATTATATCATTACATAGTCCCTGAAAAACAGTGTGCCCTATTCAAATATGAAACTAACCATTGCTCTATTGTTTCCAGTGTAATATGTATCATACATATAATATCTCTAATTCTCCTCCATTAACACCTACAGATGGATCCACCAAGTCAAAGGAAGTTATACATTTTAAGGCTTCAAATTTATGAGTGGACCCTTATCACTGCACCTTCACCAAAATTTAATCGCGTTTCTTAGAACTTGTTTATGTCTGGTTGAGTCAGTAAAATCAAGAAGGACAAACTGCTGTCAGTTAATGATTACTATCTTTGGGGGTAAGATGTTGACTGAAAAACTGAATTCTTATTGAATGTATTTTTCCGGTTCACATTTTTTAAATTTTAAAATGAAAACAACAAAAATACAGTATCAGGGCTGGGGAGGAAGTGTGTTCTCAAGCACCGAGACAGGACCCTGAGCCACTGAACAAGACTTGAAGGGCACCTTGGAAATATGTGCGAGGTGCTCTCTTCCCAACTTTAAACACCAAAAATTCTCAGTGCAGATATCCTTTAACAAGATCTAAGTCATACCTGAATTAATTTCAGAATGCAACTTTATAAGGAAGGCAGGTGACTGAGGGGTAAAAACTCATATATAAGATAAATGTGAATCACAGTTAATAATGTTGAGATATTCAACCAGGACTCAGAGAGAGAAACTTGTCATCACAACATAGTACCAATAAAACTTAACAGGGCTTTACGCTGTGGTATCGATGACTGCTTTAATTATTTTTATAACTTTAACACGTGTGTGAAGTTCAGAAGGCCAAAGAAGCAAACATTTAGAGGTCTGAAACAGTTACCTTTTGAACTAGAGAGAGGGCTGCCTTGCTGTCTCCTCTTGGCATCACTGAGAATGTCGATAACCAGAGTGGCAAACTCATGGGCGTTAAACCGAGCTAGTTTCTGTCTGCCCTGAGGGTGAGAAAATAATTGGAAATATTCCCAGATATAAAAATACACACATGTTCACATAAAATTAGTCAGACTATTGTTAGAGTTCAGCAAAGGCCTTCCAGCATGCTCAAAGTACCATCAATCACAGCCATAACTCAATCAAACTTTGTTTCTGTGTATAGTTTAAAACCATTTACATAATAGAATGATGTAACATTTCTCACAAGGCATATTTCTTTTTGTGAACTGAAACGAAATGGTTCTACTTAATGCTTTATCAATTCTGTTTTGAAATAGGCCTACTAGTTAAAAATCAACTTGAAGGGATAGATTTTTAAATTTCAAGACAGTTTAGATGCTGGGACTCTATCACTATATATAAACATTAATCAATAAAAATGAAAAGAATTTCATCATTTATTCAACTTCTCTCCTTTTGATGGATGCTTAGGCTTGGTTTCTGTGCTTTATCATTACATACAATGCTTCAATGAAAGTATGCATAAAGCTTTGTACTTTTATTTTATTAGGACATATTCCCAAATAAGGTATTTGGATGGAAGTTATTTGGTATCCTGGGTGAAAGGATGCAGTTAATTTTGAGACCTCTGTAACCAGTTAACAAACTGCCTTTCTGCAGTCTGTAGCAATTTAAACTCTTATCTGTAGCATAAGAATGCCACATCCTTACCAGTGTGGAGTCTCCTTTATCATATACTTTATTAATTTGATGGATGAAACACTCATTAATGACTTCAGGCTGCTTTCTTTGATTACTAATGAGGTGAAATATTTCTTTAAAAGGTGTTTGAAAGCCATTTGTAATTCTTCTGTGAACTGTCTTATGTTCTTTCTCAGTCACTTATTAACTTCTGTTGCTTTTCTTATCAATTTGTGATGTGTGTGTTGGTACATAAAGGATATTACCATTTTAATCAGTCAAAAACATTTTAAATACCTGTCCTGGGAAAATAAAATACCACAATATCAGTCATTCCTCAAAGATCACTACTAGTGTGTTTTTGGACTCGGCCACTTGCCTGGTTCCGTGTCGATGAGTACTCGGGATTGACTGGAAGGAAGGGGACGACGGTTGTCTCGGTCACCAGGGTGCTGTGGTTCTGCGTGGCAAGCCAGACTAGCCAGAGGAAAGAGCCAGAGATACAATCTCATCACCACAGGCGCTGCTGCTCCTCTGAGAGCCGCGGCTCCCGCGTTACTAGGGAGACTTGGGGTAGTGCACTCCAAAGCCAACATACACAAGAGTCAAAGTCGACACACGTGTTATCAGGACAGCAGGAGTTGGGCAAGGAGAAACACTGAGGCTGGCAGCTTGCTGCTGCCTATGGTAACAGAGCTTAGTAAACAGAGCCACATGTTAAGTCACCTGCATCAGTCTCTCGCCTGTCAACTTCATCGTACACATCCATGGCAAGTTCTTCAAACAAATGATTACTTAGCTGAAATCAAAAACATATCAGGACACAAGGGACAAGGATTAACACTAGGAGAATGAGTGAGGACTGTGACTTATTCACCCTTCTACCTCCAACGTCTTATCCAAAGCCAGCACTTACTTAGCAAATACCCAGCGTTAAACAGACAATAGCATTTCCAAAATGGTACAGATCCTCTAAAAACACTTGCCACCCGCTGCAGCCTCCCTCCAGACATGCAGATAAGAGATGCACAAGGCAGCTAAAGTGCGAATCTCAAAGACAAGAGTCCATTCTCCACTCGTCGCATGACATCACCTTGAAGTCTCTTCTGCTCTTTCTGGAAAATGTTTGCCAGTGCCCCCCACCCCCATTGTAAGGGATCTTAAACCCTTGGTAGGATAAAGAAGTCAAAACATGCCATCTCAAGAGGATAAAACGTGCCCTGCAGGAAAATACCACCCAGACCTCTGGGTTAAGTCTCTCTGCTGTCTTCCTCAGTACGTTGCTGCTGCTACTGCTAAGTCGCTTCAGTGTCCGACTCTGTGCGACCCCACAGACGGCGGCCCACCAGGCTCCCCCGTCCCTGGGATTCTCCAGGCAAGAACGCTGGAGTGGGTTGCCATTTCCTTCTCCATCCTCAGTAGGTAGGGGTCCTCCAAACCCCCAAAGAACTACCTGAGCATCCCCTACCAAGGACAGCCTGTCTAATCAGTACACCGTGTAGCGTCCCAGCAAAACAGTCTTCACGGCCTGGGGCGCCCGCTTGGCAGCAGCCAGGTCTTCCTCAAACCAATGGAGACTAAGCCCCCGCCAGGCTGGCCCCAGCTCTGCTTGTACTTCCTCCCTCATGAAACCCTGCTGCCCAGTGGATGTTACTTCCGGGGTGACCACTGCCCTGCTCTGTGAGGGCAGATGCTGAATTTGTTCCATTCTCTACTATTCCCTTCATCCCCACACAGGCCCCAGCACTGAGATGGGACTCTAAATATCCATTCATTCACTGACCAGAAGGTACTTCCCGCAGAATTTAAACCTGGCTGTGCACACCTCCGGAGAAGGCAATGGCACCCCACTCCAGTACTCTTGCCTGGAAAATCCCATGGATGGAGGAGCCTGTGGGCTTTAGTCCATGGGGTCGCTAAGAGTCGGACACGACTGAGCGACTTCACTTTCACTTTTCACTTTCATGCATTGGAGAAGGAAATGGCAACCCACTCCAGTGTTCTTGCCTGGAGAATCCCAGGGACGGGGGAGCCTGGTGGGCTGCCGTCTCTGGGGCTGCACAGAGTCGGACACGACTGAAGTGACTTAGCAGCAGCCGTGCACACCTCATTGGGACTTGTTAAAATGGTTACAGTACATTGTTAGGTGACACAGGCAGAATAAACAATTCTGTAATTATGCTGCAGTTAAAAAAGACAGGCATCTGAAACCAGAATAAGAAAAATATACCAAAATACTGAGCCTGAACTTATTAAGAATATAGTAAATGAAAAAAAAAAAGAATATAGTAAATGAAGATGATTCCCTTTCTCTATTTTCCAGATTTTCTCTAGCGTGGTTACACTACATTTATAATTAAAAGTCAGCTCTGAGAGACTTTTGCTGGATAAGGTGATGAAGGATTGGGAAACTGAACTTGCATCATAAATACCCAGTGTGCTTCCTCCAAGGGGCTAAAAAGCTAATGTTATTATTACTAACAATCACTACAACAGCAATACTGCTGAGGGCTTGTACTGGAGGTGCCTTGCTAATATCATCATGATAGTAAATACTACAGCTCCCCGAAGACAGGAACTACAGTTATACCACTTTACAGAGAAGGATACCCAGGCACAGAAGTTAGCGTGCCTCAAGTCACAGAGCCAAGAAGTGAGGGACTGGAGATGCAAGTTTCTCTCAAAATGTTAAAATTTATGAATTCAAGGAATACATTAGTCGTCTTATATTTCTCCCAGCTGTTCATTACGGAGATACTGTAAGATAAACACTAAACCGTCACTGATATGAGGAGGAGACCACAGGGTGTGGGGAGCTGACCCTCACCAAGCAGCTCTGACTTGCAGCTCTGCTGGACCACCATCTTGCTTTCTAGGAGGGGACATCGAGGCACGGAGCGGTGCGGAGCTCATCTGAGCCGAGATCTGTACCTGAACAGTCTGACCCAGAGCCCAGGGTCTGGAGAGCTACACTCGACTTTGTCCCAGATATTTATCTAGCGCCTCTAACATCTAGAGATATTACAGACCTAACCCCAACTTTCAGCCAAGCAAATGCAAAACAGCATAGTCAAGGGAGCTGGGGTTTTCTCTTTAATGTTTTTATTATTTAAAATAAAAACTGGCTTACATACTGTAAGTAATTAAAAGGAAACACAGAATATTCAATGCTGACTCCAAAGCTTATTATCTTAACTATAGGACCTCCTTAGTTTAAGAAAGGCAGTAAAAACACATACACACAGAACTGCAGATACAGAACACAGAGACACCAAACAAATTGCATAAAATACATTTATTGCATATTACAGATAAATGCTAGTAATGAGAAATTCATTTTATGTATTATGTAGTACTTAGTACTATATGAAGTTCTAGTAAAGAGTTTTCTATAAAAATGAGGGTGAAGAGTAAGACATGAATTAGGAGAGCTGCGAATTCAGAGCTGAGCTCTAAGAATACTCCTACCTACATTGCAAATGTGGTCAGACTTCAGCCACTTGAATGATGAAAGGGAGGACAGCTGGGAAAAGAGGGTTCCAGAAAGAAGACCTGAAGGTGGCCTGAGAGGGTGCTAACCCTTAAAGAAATAGTTAAATGCACCCTCCCACACCCACACACAGTGGGAACCAGAGGGGAAGAGGGGCCAGAACTGACAGTGAGAGCAGAATGATGCCCTTAGAAGGTATGACAAGAAGGATCCTGGTTCTGATCTTGAGAGTACAGAGAACAGCTAAGGTGGGTGAATCAGGTGCTTAGAATGGCTGGGGAGCGCCAGGTGAGGCTTCATTTGTGGGGACTTTACACAGAGATTGTGTTCCCAGAGGAGTAGATTTCTCAGGGGCCTGATTTAAGCTGAAATGGACAGGCTGGAAAGAAACACGCAGACTAATGTGAGCTTGTGACCTGAAGAACTGGGTAAACTCTGAGCACACAGCCGGGGCAGAACTGGCTATTAAAAGCCTACATTTTACAAAGCTCTGATGAATGGTGTAGAACATGCCTGACAGTGAGTGGGGGCTGGATCCCAAATGGCAGTGAGCTTTTTATCAGTCTCTAGCATCCTACGAGGCCATAGGAAGTCATCCCAAGGAGTGCCCCACTTACTAGTTTACATTGAGAGAAACTAGGGAACTCTCTTACAGGGAGAAACAACTTTCTAAAAGTCAAAGTCACAGTCCTCACTTTTAAAATAATACCCAGTATTTGAAGAAAGATGGCAGTATTTGAAGCAGAGCCAGTGAACTGGATGTACTAAACTTAGTACTTCCATTCTTCTTTACTGCAGACTTGATGGTTTGCTTCTGATTTAATGTCTGAGAGCATGAAACAAAGTAATCTGATGTACTAGGTAACAGGCTGAGAAAAGGTATTAGGACACATGGTTTTCCATAGGGGAGTTCACTAGGAAATAGAGATACTCACAGACTGAAGTTTCTTCTTAGCAGCTTTTGCCAATTCAGACAAATCCAGGCTGCTAAGAAAATGTACAACACTGATAAGCAAACAAATAAAACCATTTTCATGAGCTCTGTAAAAGGCTAAGGTAGCCAAGGGATCAAGATATTCATTACAGCTCATGGACAAGGTCAGAGGTCAAAATTCTTTAGCCCAATAGTCAGTGAGGAAACTGAACAGAACTTGGTAAGACTATCTCCTAAAAATACCACAATCATGCAAACATTTCTCATGGTAAAGAGAAAAATAACCACCTACTAACCAAAAGGCAAAAACTATGCCATGCTAGTCCCCAGGGTGTGTATGTGAGAAATCATAATTTTTAAAGTATTTTTTTTAACAGCACAATAGAAGAAAAATATAAAAGGGGCAGAATGTTAGAAACCAGAATGGCAAGATTACATATGGAATAGCAATTAATCTTTTCACAAACTCTTGACAGGATCTGTGCAAAGGTTATTAGCTATATAAGGGTTTAAAGTACATTTCTACAGCCATGATCTCATCTGACCTTATAGACCAGAGGTCAACAGATTATAATCCCCCTTTTTGTTTGAGCTAAGTATGGAATTTACATTTTTAGGTGGTTGGGGGAAAAAACACAACAGATGATACCTGGTAATATGTGGAAATTATATGAAATTCCAATTTTAGTATCCAGAAATAAAATTTCACTGGAACAGACACGCCTTTCATTTACAGGGTCCACGGATGCTTTCATTTACAACTGGCAGAGTAGCTGCGGCAGAGGGTGTGTGGCCCAAAAAGCCTGAAGTATTTACTATCTAGCCCTTAACAACAACAACCACAAAATTTGTTGATCCCTATTATAGACAGAGGATATATTCTCTAATAACACAGAAATATTCTGTGATAATTCTAGAGACACAATACTGTCACAGCTGGCTAGAACTACCACAGTATCACAGACTCTGATTTTCTTATTAGCAAATTTGTTACTTGCACTCTTTCAAACTTAAAATTTTATATGGTGGTTTACTTACAGCCGTCTTATTTCCAAAGTGCATAGCCATAAAAGAGAAAAATGTATGGGCTTTGTTAAACACAAAATATAATACATTTATACACTAAACAACCAAGGAAAATACTCGAGACAGATGTAATTGATTGGTATTTCAATGGCCTTACCTGTCCGCCATTTGAGGTATTATAAAGTGCTGTCCATTTTTGTGATCTGAAACAGAAACCAAGCCAGAGTCTCATTTGTATAAATACTAATAAGATCTGTAAAGGAATACCATTATTTTCTGAATTTATGTTTTGCTCCTCTCACAACACAGTTTTTGTTCCTCTCTCTCCTCTTTGCTCTCTTTGAGTATTTTGAATCAAAACATCTTTTGATTATTTGGATAATTTTTTAACATTCCATTTTAATTTATCTCTAGAGTTTCTGACCATATATGATTGTATAGTCTTTTTTCAATGCTAGGGATTATAATATGCAAAACTTGTTACAATCTACTAGAAATAATATTTTACCATTTTAAGAAAAGTGCAAAAACTTACCTTCATATTTCTTTTACCCTCTCCCCTTTCATGTTGTAACTATCAAATATATTACTGACACATGCTGAAAACCACACCATACAATACTATAACTTTTGCTTTAAACTGTCATACATACTTTTAAAAAACTTAAGAAGAAAACAGGCTATTGTATTTATCCATACTTATCATTTCTGTTGTTGTTCTTTCGTTCCTGAAGTTCCAAGATTCGCTTTGGTTTATCAACTCCCTTCCACCCAAAGAACTTCCTTTAGTATTTCTGTTAGAGCAACTAATTCTCTTTTTTTTTTCCATCTTAAAATGTCTTTTTTTAGGGGTACTCTTTCTACCCCCTTCTGATGTCTATGTCAGAAGCTTTCTCTATCTTCTTTATACTTTAATAAAACTTAAAAAAAAAAAAAAAAAAGTCTTTTTTTTTTTTTTCATTCCTGAAGGTTATTTTCATGGAAATAGAGTTCTTTCCTTTCAGCATTTAAAAAATATTGTTCTACTTCCTTTTCATCTCTATGGTTTCTGATGAGAAATCCACAGTCATACACATAATTGTTCTTTTATATAGTATCATTTTTTTTCCTTGGCTGCTTTCAAGGCATTTTCTTTCTTCATATTTTAGCAGTTTGATTTTGATGTGTCTGAGTGATGACTGGAGTTCATCCTGTTTGGAGTTCTCTGAGCTTTTCAAATTGTGATTTTATGTCTTTTACCAAATTTAGAGTTTTTACCCAATATTTCTTCCGATATTTTTTCTGCACCACATTCTTTCTTCTCTCTTTCTGAGAGTCTGATGATACTAATGTTCTGGTTTTGTCCCGTAGGTCCCTAAAGCTCTGCTAAGCCTCCTTTTCCTCCCACTCTTCTTTCTCTCTGTTGCTTAAACTGGATTATTTCTAGTGATCTATTTTCAATTCACTGACTTTTTTCTTTGTCATCTCCATCCTAACTAAACCCATCCAGTGGGTTTTAAAATTTTAGTTATAGTATTTTTTAGTTCTAACATTCTGTCCTTTTCTATATCTTCTGTTTCTCTGCTGAGACTTTATTCAATTTGCTTCAATAATGTTCACACTTATTTCTTAAAGCATATTACTATCTGCTTTAAAATCTTTATCTGATAATTCTAACCTCAGAGTCACTGAGGGTTGGCATCTGTTAATAACTACCTTTTCCTATGCAAGTCTTTGGGATTTTCCTGTTTCTTTACATGTCAAGTAATTATGGATGGTATCCCAGATATTTTACATAGTACATTGTGGAGACTCTTGTGAGTCTTCCTTGAATTCTGTGGTGAATGTTAGTATTTTGTTTTAGCAGGCACCTGACCAGGCAGATTCTGCCTCTTGGGCCAAGTGGTGAGAGAGACTAAAGATAAAACAAAAGCCGTCAGGGTTCCCCTCAGGCTCTTGGTCAGAGATTTAGGCACCTGTGCTTGCTATTACTGAAGCCACAGGATTACTAGTGGGGAAAGGAAGAGAAAAGTCCTGTGGGAACTCCTGATTCTCCGTCCTGTCAGCCCCATTTCCTGCTCCTCAGACCACACAGAGAAGGCTTCTTTGCACCTGCTGTGCAGTTCCAGGTTTGGGGCTGTCCTGGAGGCCGTATCAGAAGTAAAATCAAGGGGACACTCACCACCAGCTTGATGTCACTGTGAGTTCCCTAACCTGCCTGCTGGAGTCCTTAGATAGCTCTCCATGCATTTTTGGCCCAGGGTTTTTATTGTGTTCAGAAGGAGAGACAGGGTGAAGTGTGCTTACTCCATCTCACCAGGAACTGGAATCACACCAGGGGCTCTTAACTCTGTTGTACAACCAGGGTGGAGAACCACTGGTTATGTGATTATACACGTATGTGGATATGCTATATCAGGAGTTGGCAAAATTTTTCTGCAAAGGACCAGACTAAATATTTTAGGCTTTGTGGCCATACGGTCTCTGTTGTAATTACTCAACCTACACAGTTCTGCAGCTGTAGTGTGAAAGCAGTCACAGACAATACAAAAATGAGTGGGCATGGCTATCTTACAATAAAACTTTATTTTTAAAAATCAACGTAATAGGCTTATCTGGCCTGCAGACCAAGGTTTGCTGACCCTAGTTCTACCTCATGAACAAAGCAGGTTAATGGTAAAGTTCACTTTTTCCCTTTTCCCCATTCCTTAGCTAGCAGAATTCTGCAAACAACTATAGAGGTTAAGGCTTTGCTCTTCCATGCTGACTCTCATTAACCACAAGAACTGTGGTGCCGCATTCAGGCTGGGTTCAATGATGCTCTCTGATTCCTGAAACGGCCATACTGTACAGCAATCATTTTAAAAACTAAAATGTCAAGCTGTGACCGATGTTATGTATTTCACATATAGCAAAAAATGCCATGGTCATCATTTCACACAAAAATCCTTATTTGCGGTTTTCTCAAGGATACGTTAGAGCACAGACCATAAACAGCAGTGTCCCGACTTGCTCTTCCAGGGACTGCCTGGCTGCAGCTGTGGAGAGGCTGCTCTCCTTTCACTCACCTGGTTTCCTGCCGCAGAGATAGAAGGCTAGTCTGTCAGTCAGCTCGTACTGTATTTCTACAAGGCGCTCTGCCAGCTCGTGGTGCCCTCCTTGCCTACAACAGAAAACAAAGTGCCGTTTATACTACTCACTGGCCATGGGTGCTAGAAGAGAAAAGTACAGAGACACCCCCTGAGATACCTGAGGAGTTAATCAAAAGTGACTTTTCAGAATAATCAACCTTTTTGTGTGAGGTAAACTGTCAAGGTCGACTCTGACTTCCACTCTTGTAAAACTGCTTTCAAAATCTCAACTACCCCCTTTCTCTGATTAATTTGTGAGACAGGGGTCTCCCCTGGTGGTCCAAGGGTTAAGAACCCACCTGCCAATGCAGGAGACATAAGAGATGCTGGTTCCACCCCTGGTTCGGGAAGATCCCCTGGAGAAGGGCATGGCAACCCACTCTAGTATTCTTGCCTGGTGAATACCATGGACAGAGGAGCCTGGAAGCCTATAGTCCATGGCGTCGCAGAGTCAGACATGACTGAAGTGACTTAGCACGCACACATATAAACAATGGCGTGTTAGAGCTGATGAAACACTGCACTCTTCAACACCTGAGCTCTTATTCCCAGACACACTGCTCTATCCAGTCAGGACCCCTGCTGTGCCGTATGTGCCCGGTCTACCCCTCCCTTCAGAACTTGACCCACATCCTTCTTCTCGTCTGAAATACCTTAGCTCCTCTTCACACACCCAAATCCAATCCATTCTTCAAAGACCAACTAAAGACATGACTTAATGATCTGGGCCACAGTGAAGAAATACTATGTATGTATCCACTATGGTAATGAGTTCTACATTATCTTGCCTCATTTAACTCTTACACGCATTTATGAATCCTCTCCTCCATGAGAGAGTAAAGTCTAGGGGGGCAGAGTTTTGTCATTTCACTTGTCATTTTCAGGTTGTCAACTGTCATTTTACCCTGTGCAGAGCATCGTTCTTTGCAGTTAATCAAGTTAATTTGGAAAAAGAAGGAAAGATGATCCATCTTCTGTCATTTAAATGATATTAAAGACTAATCTACGGATTTACTTTTTTATTTTCCACTACTTCACAGCCAAAATTTTCAAACGAAGAAAAATTTAAAGAATTTTATAGGGAGCCCCGAGATGTCCACTACCTAAATTCTGCAATTAATATTTTACTATACTTGTTGAACCACATATCTATCCATACAGGGGCTTCCCAGGCAGTGCCAGTGGTAAAGAATCTGCCTGCCAATGCAGGAAACGTACATTCAATTCCTGGGTCAGGAAGATCCCCTGGATAAGGAAATGGCAATCTACTCCAGGATTTTTGCCTGGAAAATTCCATGGAGAGAGGAGTCTGGTGGGCTGCAGTCTGCCGAGTTGCAAAGAGTCAGACACGACTGAGCACACATGCACATCCATACAGATTTGTTTCTAAGTTCAAGCAATGACTAAAAGTATTCAAAAAAAACTGAGGAGTGGGTTCTGCAACTCTTTATACTTGATGTGGATTCCAACTATGGCTCAAATACCACTATGTTACAAAGGATTAAAAAAAAATGAAAGATTGGAAGCTAAAGCACAGTGGTTAATGGTTCTACCTTCCCCAACTTTGACTGGCTGTAAGATTATACGCACTTGAAATATCTTCATCTGCAAAATAACAGAATTCATATCTTTGAAGGAGCTAAATGCTACCCATGCACAATTTAGCCACTTTTAACAATGAAAAGTGGCTAAATGATTAACAATGAATCATACACAAGGTAAATAATCCCAAACAGAGAAAGGTAAAAGAGTTGAGTCTCTCACCTGGCATAGTCGACAGGAGTTTTCCCACTGGAGTCCTGGGTGCCTGGGTCTGCTCCGTATACTGCCAACAATTCTGCCTGTAGAATCTGCCCTGCTTTGGAGGCCACATGGAGGGGGGTGTTTCCTTTCTCCTAAGAATCATTAATACAAAATACACAAAAAGAAACAAATTAAATAACCCAAAGGCTAAGCAAATGCAACCCATTTAGTTTCAACTTAATATCTGAACCAATTTGGGCTTTCTTACAGGGTGAAAAAAGTTGGCTTGTGCTCCTAAAGATAACAGCCTCAAACAGGTTTCAAGATTCCCTGTTCTCACGCTTGAATGGAGTTGCTGAAAAATACATAAACAAGAAAAGAATGTTTGTTAAAAGTGTAAAGAATGAGGGAGCAAAGCAGCTGGCAGACCACTGCAATCTACATTATCGCAGCACTACATCATCTTTATCTTGCTTAGCAAGGTGAATAAAGCCGTCTCTCCCTTGCTGGTAACAGCTACCCCTGGGCTCTAAGGCAGAGTCAGGCCTACGTTACTGATAAGGGAACTAGGGCTGGGAAGGCTGATGCGCCCAAAGGCATGATCTGTCTAAGTGGCACAACCAGTCTCTGAGTGTGAGGGAGTGTGAGGAGGGGTTAAGCATGGCTCTAAAGTCTGACAGACCTGAATTTCAAACCATATACCCCTCAAGCTGTATGAACTTGAGAAAGTGTTTAAAGCAACCTGAACCTGTTTCCTTATCTCTAAAATGGTGATAAAAATGCCACCTATTCACAGGCAACTATAAGAGATCGATGATACAACAGAGCACAGAGCCTGGTACACAGGAAATGCCCAAAGAAAACAGCTGCTATTATTACTGCTGTTGTTATTAGCTGTTAATATTGAACCTAGGGCTTTAGAGCTTCAGATCCTAGACTGTATAAATCACAGGATTCCGCCTTATATCACACCCTCTCCACAACACTAGTCTTGGCCTTGTGCACAATGATTTAATGAAGTCTTTCGGGGTGGAAACAGGCCTGTGGCATATCAAATCATATAGCACTGAGGTAAAGCCCTTATACATTCAGAGGATAATCTGCCTTCCTTCAACTCCTCCTTCAACCCTAGAATTGTCCAAACTGCAAGCATCCTTACCACAGGATTGAAGAAAGCTACTCTAACATCTGCATCCAGATCTTGTTTTCCTAATTAATTCTATTTTTAAAAATTGTGGCTTAAAAACACAATGAATGGAAGTAACAATCACATCCACCTTCAGGCAAAGTTTAAAATTCTGAACTGTGAGTGCCTTGAGCATCTGCCAAAAGCAGCGCTTTGAAAATTAAGATATGTGTTTTTGTGGCATATCTTAAAAACATGCAAAGGCCCACATAAAGAAAGCCATCAACTCATCTTGTGAGTTTAATAAACCATCCCATGGACTATGGCTCTGAGTGACGCCCTACTTCCTGAAGATCTCACTCAGCATGCAACCCAGAAACCTGCACAAGTCCCACAGACCTTGTAGTCCCTCCTAGAAACAAACTCTGACATGGCTCCTATTTCAAAGCTCCGCAAACAAAAACTTACAGAAATACGACTCTAGAACCAGACCTAGAAAACACAAATAGTTTCCTGGATACTTATTTTTTCCTTTGTCCCACTAGTATACCTCCACTAATATGAATGGTTGCCATTTGAATTAAGATGAGAGAAGAAACCAACTGCAAAAAAAGCTGTTACTAATTATTTCATATACAGAAAGGAGTTTTCTTTTCTTTCTAAGTGTCTTTTTTTCCCCCAAACAGGACAGTGTGCTGTTTCATCCGGTAATTTCAGGATTCTGAAAGGTGTGACCCACCTTACTGAGATCTTTGGCGGTCACACTGTCGTCATCCCGGCAGGGCAAGCGGTGGACGAACGCTAACATCTGATACTTGGCTCTGATGAATTCTGCTTTATTAGGACTGGTTTGAGAACAAAAAAAAGAAAACAGTTCACTTGCAGTTCAGATACAACATTTCCCATTCTTCAGACTGTAAAGAGAAGAGGAAGTGACCCACATCCCCCACTCAAGAATAAAAGGAACAATACTGAAGTAAGCTTTGGCAGTGTGTTAAGACCTGAAGTCTGAAAACGTACATCAGTCATTATAATGGCCAGGACTGCGGAATACCTGCTTTTTATAGTATCTTTCTTCTCTGTGTAATTTTCTGAAGTGACCTAGCAACCTTGGGAGGAAGCAGCTTTTTGTCCCATCTTTTAAGAATCCAGATGTCTGGTCTGACTGCCTGTTGGTTGAGCACCTAAGCGCAAACCCAGTGACATCGACAGCCACCAAGCCTTAGTCTTAAGCTGGAGAAACCAGACTTGTGCTGGGTAGCCATGCGGAAGAGATGGTCCCATGCCTGGCTTCATTCTGCATTCCTAAAGGCAAAGAGTTCAACGCACAACTGGGTGACCATCTCCTGCGCTGCCCCTGTGGAGGCTGGTCCAAGACAGCTGCGCTCCTTTCAGTGGGCCCCAGGGGTTAAGAAGAAATAAGAGTATTTATAAACATTCCACTCACTGTACTTTATCCTGTGGATTAGCTTTGCGTCTTCCACTCATAATAGAGGTGGGGTCCAGTAACGAATGCTCCCATATAGAATTAGCACCATTATTATACAAGGTTTCAACCATCTAAAATCAAGCAGTATAAAATCGAATTTTAATTTCTTTCTACAAACATTCCATGGAAATCAATGACTGAACTGGTTCCACTACAAACACTAGCATGACTAGGAGATCACACACTTCATTATTTTCTGTTTTAGAATGAGAAAGAAGAAGCTACATGCAGGATTCAGATTTGACCAGGAGGATAGCTACATACTTCAATGGGTTTGATTACATTTTCTAATACACGATGAAGAAAGAGCACTCTGACACTTTAGGACAGCACTGCCCAAGCCTGAGCATCCAAATACTATTTTTCAAGATTCTTAATCTTTTTCTTTAAATCCACTTACCTTCTAAAACTTTCACTAGCAATTATAATTTGATACCCTAGTTACAGTTTTATGCAACCATTGAAATAAATATTTGAGTATTACCTACATCTACCTTTGATCAGTGGTAAAGAATCTCCCTGCCAACACAGGAGATGTGGGTTCAGGAAAATCCCCTGAAAAAGGAAATGGCAACCCACTCCAGTATTTTTGCCGAGAAAAAAGCCTATGGACAGAGGAGCCTGCGGGTCTGTAAAGAGGTGGACCCGACTGGACGACTGAGCACGCGCATCAGCCTCGAGTGCCGCTAGTAGTCCACGCGTCACTCTGGGGACTGCTGCTCTAGGGCCAAGTCTGGCATTTTAAACTACACATCTCTGGACTTTATTCATATCCTATAATATAGGATACGACATAATATCTGTACTCTGTATAATCTGACAGCAGTAAACACCCATTTTGACATGGGAATGAGCTGTTAGAAACTTCTGAGCAGAAGTTATTAATAATAATAAACCATTTTCATTTCAGAGCATGCCTCCTGACAAGGCCTTGTCTGATTTTTACAACACTGCAGATACTGTCAGATCAGAGATCTAAACTCACCCTTTTGGGACAGGCTGTGCAGCTGCCACAGATTTAGTAAAATATGTACTCAAGACAAATGAAGGCAAAAACACATGCCAAAGTCTGAGTTCCAACAGAACTCAGAGAATGTGTACCCCAAAATAGAAGTACCCGCTGACATGCTAATGGACCCCCAAATAAAACTAAGTTAGGCGTTCAATCAAAACAGAACTTGATTGTCTCTAACAAGTTACAAGAACTTTAAGAGAACTTAAATCAGATGTGTCAGAAACTTCAGAGGACTCCTATCAAAGCAGGAAACTTCATGAAAAGTTTCTAAGGCAGTTGCTTTCAAGAACATTCATCGTGGTAAGCGGAAAAGACAGATTGTTTAAAAACAATTTCTGGCAATAGTCTAGAAAGTCGGCAGTAAAACATTAGGAAGAAATTTTAATGACTATCTGTCTACCTATAGTCGAGCTTTTCCAGATTTTCACTAGGAGAAAAATAATCTTAAATAACTAATTCAATACTTATATATAGCACTGATAAGCATGGCACCTCTACTCAATTAGGATTCAAACATTTTTGTAAGGTTTAAGAAGTGTAATTTCAGTTCCTAAAACAGTAACTCCTAAAAACTTAAACTTCTTGAGGAGAATTCTTATTCTTTACCTGAAGCAATGTCGGAGGCCATGGTGTGTGTTTAAGATGCCTCACTTGAGAGATATGGCGTCCCAGACTCCGATGGACACTGCAGCACTCATCGCATATAAACGTTCCCCTATTTACGGATGCCCAGGAAGGATCTGGAAAGAAGAGTGAGATCAGTGGCAAGGATACCAGGTGGTTGCTATTCTGCCAGGTGGCAAAAGATGACCAAGGTTTGGTGTTTCAGAAAAACAAGACATTTCTGTTGTGTTGGTATGCTAGTCAACATGTTAAGCTGGGGAGCCTGTCTGATGATACCACCCATCTTGACTAGGGGTACAATGTTAATAGAGATGGAAAACATGGATTGAAGCCCTGAGTGATCACTTACCTGCTTTCTGGTCCAGGACCACAATCTGTAGCCCTAGTAAGATCTACTATCTCGGATATGTGCTCCTTCATTAAATGTAAGAGAAGCAAATTGAGCGGGTTCACCTGAATCATTCTGACTCCATTCCCACAAATGGCAGGACAACAAAACTGCCCATGAACAATCCACACAGAATTATGTGAAGTGAATGGTGAAAAGACAGCTACCCTAATACCGCTGCACATCGACACGCCTCTGGGCTTAGCAGAAAGCTACAAGCGACACAATTATAAAACAGCTCAGCCGCAGTGGCTCTGAAAACAGACTGGGAAACCCTGGCCTCCTCCACTAGGAAACGTGCTAGGATATCCGTTAGCTGTCTTAAATAAACTGTTGAGTCCGATCTCACCACGGACCTGAAAGAACAGAAGCTGTAAAAACATCGGCCTCACAGAAAAAAAGACGCAAAATACAAATGAGCAATATTTCTGACGTGCGCATGATACTTTTTTTCCTGTGAAGTCTGACAAAGCCTCATCAGACACCCTCTGAAACAAGGAAAAACGCACACTTAGTAAGCAGTAAGAATAACTCACGCTGGGAAAGTAAACTAAATATTTAGAAACTCAAAACACAGACAGACCTTCTACATTTCATCAGATTCACACAAGGGGTGACAATAGGTGCCGCTCAAGCTGCTTGGCTTGAGGGTTATATTTAAAAATTCTTCAATGTCCACAAAAATCTCTAAAATGCATGTACACCATCCTTACCATTTCTAACAGTTTATTCAAACCCCTTCCAACCATATAATGAAAAGTTATGGGATTTCAATCAAAGACAAACTGGGAGTCAGAGAGTGTGGTGGTTAAGAGGGCTGGCTTTGGAGACAAGCAGTCCAGGGTTTGAACCCCAACTCTGCCACTTCTTGCGCAAGGATCTTAGGCAAGTTATTTCTTTGAGGGTACTCATCATGGATCAAATAGAAGAACAACACATCTCAGGGCGGTGAGGGTATAAAAGAGTAAGTGAAGCTCTTTGCATATAGTAAGTACTCAGTAATGTGAGCTGTTATAACTTTTCCCAATTATTTTGTAAGTACCACTCAAGTATTTTCAAGAGCTCACTGCAATCCATGGCCACTAGGAGAAGGAAATGGCAACCCACTCCAGTGTTCTTGCCCGGAGAATCCCAGGGACGGGGGAGCCTGGTGGGCTGCCCTCTATGGGGTCGCACAGAGTCAGACACGACTGAAGCGACTTAGCAGCAGCAGAGAAAGTCTTTGATTGCTAATATTCGAAATATTGAATGTGCCACATGAACACTATCTTACTACACTTAAAAACCTCATGGAGTTTTCAGGTAGTTGAACTCAGAATAGGATATGAACTAGATTCATTAAAAAAAAAAAAAAAGGTAAACCAGGACCTCCCTGGCGATCCAGTGGTTAAGACTCTGCACTTCCACTGCAGGGTGCACGTGTTCAACGCTTGGTCAGGAAACTAAGATCCTGCATGCCATGCAGCACGGCAAAAAATGACTTAAAAAAAATAAAGGTAAACTATTGACTATGATTTGATCACAGTTAATCAAACATTTTGGAGCTCCAGCTTTAGTATCAGTCCTTCCAGTGAATATTCAGGGTTGATTACCTTTAGGACTGACTGGTTAGGGAAATCAATCCTTGAATATTCATTTCGAGGAGCGAGGATCAATGCTGAAGCTCCAAAACAGTTGATTAACTATCATCAAATCTTAGTAATTAGTTTACCTATCTTTTAAAAAAATTTTTTTTTTTTTTGGCCATGTTGCAAAGCATTGGAATTCCAACTCATTGGAAAAGACCCTGATGCTGGGAAAGATTGAGGGCCAGAGGAGAAGAGGGCAACAGAGGACAGAGGACGAGATGGTTAGACGGCGTCACCAACTCAATGGACACGCATTTGAGCCAGCTTTGGGAGACAGTGAAGGACAGGGAAGTCTGGCATGCTGCAGTCAATGGGACTGCAAAGAGTTGGACACAATTTAGGGACTGAACAGCAACAATTACAAGTTTGCCATGAAACAAAAACTCAAACAAAATTCTTCAGTGAAGAACAACTATGTCAGTACTACTAAAGCACTCTAAAAAAAAAAGACTGGAAACATCAAGATGAAAGATCCCTGCAAAGATACATAACAACTTGGCTTTTTGCAGTGTGGTACTATGAATGACATACATACAGAAAGACTTTATTTTGAAGATCAGCCTTGGTTTTCACCTATTGTTCAGAGAATTTACAGTCCTCTTGGAAGAAATTAAATAGGGACAAGACAGGAAGGATTTAACACACACTAAGCAAAGCTCTCCACTACAAGGCTCTCTACTAGTCATTTTAACATCATGAATCAGAATCACATGAAGAGAATATCAGAATGTTAACGACAGTAAAATCCAGTGAACCCCTTCCAATTTATGTGAACATTTTATGCTAGGGCTTCTTAACATGGGTTCTAGGAACACAACCAATGGGCTTCAGAAACATCTATTATCCCACTAAGAAATCTTAACAAATTCTGTGTGAAAGGTGAAGTGCACGTGTATTTTGTGGGGAGAAGGTCTTAGCATTCATCAGAATCTCACAGGGATCCTGAACCATAAAGGTTACTCTCTCACTAGGGCTTTGCAGAAAAGGCAGCACAAATTCCTAGCTGCTCAAGTTCAGAACATTTCAAGGTAGCCTAATTATATTCAAAACAGGAAGGAAGTGACTCAATTCTCTGTAGATTAGGCATACGAGACAACAACTAAAAAAGATACAATGGAAGAGAAAAATGTTCTCAAAGGCACAAAACGCCACAGAAGTGCAAGACAGTATTTAGTACAGAATTCAGCATGACAACAGAGATGCAATTTTCCTCTGCCCTGTGTACCATCCACTGAGAAGCAAAGAACATGCGCTTCAAGAGGAAGTTTGAATCTAGATTCATGTGAATCAAACATCACAGAAAGTTCAACCGAAAACAGGCAAGAAAAGAAGGAAGTGGAGCAAATAACATTTTTAGAGAATACAATGGAGTTTGTATGACAAGCTAACTTAGTTTCTACAACACCTCTTTAAACTCCTCCACCCGGTCTCCCTATCTTCAAAAGAAAGTGGTAACCCCACTTACATTATACAGTCCGTGAAATAACCACATAAGGTTTGAGTTATCATAGTCCTTTTAAAATCGGTCTGCACCTCCATATGACAAGATGAAGTTTAAAACAGAGTGGTGCTCGATGACTTCGTTAAGATTGTTTATTGGATACTATTGTGCCAAAGAAGCCATCTTACCTTTTGAATTACTTCAAATTCAAAGGAGATAAATCCAAGCACTGAAAACAGCACAGAGCACTGTCAACCGGGCTCCAACCGCTAAGATAGATCTCAACTCTAAATCTGATTAAACATGGGAGGGATGGTTTCCGCCCTTCAGTGTTCCCATATGCCTAAACTGCCTGAATACCCAAATGATTATAGTTGACAATGATTTGGTGTGTTTATTTTGTAGGCAGTAATTAATGTATAATTTAGAAATTCAACTACAGCTTTAAGAGGCTATGAAGGTTCTGTACACAATACAAAAAACAGGAAAAATAAAAACAACAACCCCAAAAACCACCTTAGATGAGACAATCCTAAGCATATTCATTGAAACTGTTCTACCCCTGAGCACCGTACTCTCAATCATCCTCACTCGAAAAATGAGGAAATCAAGACTCGGCCAAATGAAGTCACCAGCCCAAGGTCACCCAGAGGCAAAATCTAGTTTGAACTCGGCCGGTTCGGATCTCAGAACTTGAGACAAGCATTGCTCCCTCAAGCGATGGTCGGCGTTTGCAAGACCCCGTCATCCGGGAGACTGTCCGCGGCGGAGTGGCAGTCGGGATGTTAGAGAAGCGGGGCAAAACTCATCCTTGGGGGTCCTCTGGCGAGCCTCAGTGGAAGGAAGCGGCGAGCGTCGCCCACTCCGGACAGGGCCTCCCCCCAACACCGGGGCGGGGGTCTGGGGGGCTGTGGGGAGGGGGGATGACACCTGCAGCCTCTGGGGGCCGCAGCCGGGAGGACGCTCGCAGTTGATTTCTCTTATTGGCCTCCTCGTGGATTGCCCAAGCCCCTTCCTGTTGGGAAAGCGGCCACGACCCCGCCGCCTCTACGCCCGGCCTGGGACAGAGGGGACGAGAAAGAAGAGAGGGACGGGAGTGACGGGAGGGCGGCGGCCCCCTACCCGCCGGGCTCTGACAGGCCCGGGACGGGTCCCGCCCCACGGCCGCCCAGGCGCCTACTCGTCGCGACCCGGGGCATAGGGTGCAGAGCTCTACTGCCCGAACCCTCCCGGCCCGAGGGGGCGGCCCCGGGGCAGGGGTCCTGGCCAGGAGAGCTGAGGGGAGCGGGCCCGGCCGGTGCGACTCACCCGGCCCGCTGCAGTCAGCGCACACCTCGCTGCTCCGGAGCCGCTTCGACATGGCTCCCGCCTCCCACCTGCCGGGAACCTGGGGCCCCGGGACAGTGAAGGCGGCGGCGGCGGCTGCGCTTCCGCTCTAACGGGTCCCCGCAGCGGCGCTGGCGGCGGCCGCCTCTCCCCTCAGCGCCTCACAGCCGCGGCGCAGCACGCACGCGCGGGGAGGTGCTCTTCGGCGACGGGCGGGTCACGTGACCGGAAAGGGCACGCTTCCTTGTCGCCATTTTGAGTGAGGGCAGGTGTCTCCTCTCCTGTTTCTAAACCTCTTTAATTTGGGGGGGGGGTCTCCCTCTCTGGAAGAGATTCACTTCCTCCCAGTGCTGATTAATATCAAGGGAAGCAGCATAATGTAGTGACCAAAGGTATGCAGCCACAGCCTTCTTGAGGCAATCATTCGTCAAGTCATTTAGCATAACTTTGGCCACGTTCACTTATTTATTCGTTCCTTTATTCAACAAATATTTATTGACCAGGGCTTCCTTGGTAGCTCAGCTGGTAAAGAATTCGCCTGCAATGCAGGAGACCCCGTTTCAGTTCCTAGGTCGGGAAGATCCCCTGGAGAAGGGATAGGCTACCCACTCCAGTATTCTTGGGCTTCCTTGGGTGGCTCAGACGGTGAAGAATCCGCCAGCAATGCTGAAGACCTGGGTTTGATCCCTGGGGTTGGGAAGATCCATTAGAGGAGGGTATGGCAACCCACTCCAGTACTGTTGCCAGGAGAATCCCCATGGACAGAGGAGGCTGGCGGGGCTACAGTCCTTGGAGTCGCAGAGTCAGATAGGACTGAGTGGCTAAGCACACATAGATAATACTGAAATTATCAGGGATGCACATTTATTGACCATGTACTATGTTCCACACACTGTTCTGGGCACTGGAGAAGGAGCAGTGAGCCAAGAAGACGAAATTTTCTGTATTTATGGAGTTACATTCAACTGTACTAGATCTACAATAAAATAAGTAGGAATATATTAGATGTTTCCCTATGCTGCAGTTTTAATCTTATCTGGAAAGTGGAGGTAGTCTGTCTACCTCAAGCCCATGATTCACGTTTGTATAGCTTGTTACCTAAAAATGATTTTTACATTTTTAAAGGGGTGTTAAGAGGAAAAAAAGAGGGAGAGGACGAAGAATATTCAGCAAAACCCTTACATGACATGCAAAAGCGAAATATTTACTAAGGACAAATGGAGTAACTTACAGAAGCATATAGTGTGCCTGCCCCATAGTAAGCACTCAATAATAGTTGTTCCTCTTACTGGAATTAAATACTGCTATTATTTCCTAATCACAACTTTTTTTTTCCTTTGAGGGTGAGAATAGATAACCTAATTTACAGGACTACATAAACACAATGAAATGAATTTAATCAGTCTGAAATCGAGCAGAGATGTGGTCCTAATGCTAATGAACATTGTATGTATTACATATGTGTAAGCACAACTATGATCCCCATTTGGCAAATATTCCATGGCTATTGTGGGCCAGAAACTGTCTTGACCTCCAGGTACTCTGGTGAGCAGCCATTGTGGAGTTTTTTCACTAATAAATAAAGAGAAATGTTCAATAAATACGGAAAGATGACGAGGCAGAGGATTAAATTGCCCAAGACTTCTGAAAGGATAGGAAGTCCTGGAAGGGGTCTCAGGAGCACTGGTCTTTGGTTCATCTCTCCATTTTTATAAATGTGTGGTGTGGGCATAACCACATAAACCCCACACATTCCACAATTAGAGCCTCTGGGTTCCATCCTGATGCTCCTGCATCCTGTTCTGGTTCACAGACTCACAAATCTTCTGGCCTCAACATGTGTGGAGAAAGGATTAGGCCAGGATTCTTGAACAGCTGTTGTTGCAGGCGTCTGAAAAGCTGATGTCCACAAGCAGAGAAGGCAGAGAGTATGCTTTCAGGATGCATCAAATAACTTTGCCCGGCTATGTGGTCTAGTTGTGGACAGCTGTGCAGAAAGCTCAGGCTGGCGAGCAGCCGTAAGTTGACTTGGTTCTTCATTGAATCAAGGAACTATAGTGTCTTAGGGTGAAACCCAAAGAATGAACTTAAGTTTGGCTGACTGTGGTCAAGTGTAAGTATTATCTATTAGTCCTTTCGGCCATAACCCCAAATTAAAAAATAAAGGACACTCGTATGTGGAATAAACCAGCAACTTAGGTAACTTTGAATCATAACCCAGTTTGGAGTTGAGGCAGAACAGTGCTTCTCAAAGTAGGGGGGGTGGGGGTATGAATTTTTCTCCTCCAGGGTACATTTGGAGACATTTTGGCAGGAGTGTTACTGACATCTAGTGGGTAGAAACTGCGGGGATTCTGCCCAACATCCCCACATAAAGTTGTTTTTTTTTTTCATTTCTTTTTTTTTAATTTTATTTTTTAACTTTACAATATTGTATTGGTTTTGCCATATATTAAAATGAATCCGCCACAGGTATACATGTGTTCCCCATCCTGAACCCTCCTCCCTCCTCCCTCCCCATACCATCCCTCTGGGTCGTCCCAGTGCACCAGCCCCAAGCATCCAGTATCGTGCATCGAACCTGGACTGGTGACTCGTTTCATATATGATATTATACATGTTTCAGTGCCATTCTCCCAAATCATCCCACCCTCCCACAAAAAGTTTTATGTGGTTCCTGTTTTGCTTTCCAATTTGGATTCCTTTTATTTCTCTTTCTTCTGATTGTTGTGCCTAGAACTTCCAAAACTATGTTGAATAAAAGTGATGCAAGTGGGCATCCTTGCTCCTGATCTTAGAGGAAATGCTTTCAGCTTTTCACCCTTCAGTATGATGTTAGCTGTGGGTTTGTCTTATAGGGTCTTTATTATGTTGCACAACATTCCCTCAGTATGTAGCATTCTACAATGGTATTCTGCTACTGCTAAGTCACTTCAGTCGTGTCCGACTCTGTGTGACCCCATAGACGACAGCCCACCAGGCTCTCCTGCCCCTGGGATTCTCCAGGCAAGAACACTGGAGTGGGTTGCCATTTCCTTCTCCAACGCATGAAAGTGAAAAAGTGAAAGTGAAGTCGCTCAGTCCTGTGGGACTCTTAGCAACCCCATGGACTTCAGCCCACCAGGCTCCTCCATCCATGGGATTTTCCAGGCGAGAGGGCTGGAGTGGGGTGCCATTGCCTTCTCCAATGGTACTCTATTCAGTCATAAAAAAAAAGAGTGAAAATTCGCCATTTGCAGCAACAAGGATGGACTTTTGAGGGCGTTATACTAAGTGAAGTAAGATAGAGGAAGACAAATACAGTATGACATCACTTACATGTGGAATCTAAAAATGACAACGAAGTTATAAACACAACAAAAACGAAGCAGATTCACAGATACAGAGAACAAACTAGTCCTTACCAGTGGAGAGAGGGGTAATGTAAGTGTGGGGGAGTGGGAGGCACAAACCATTGGGTGTAACATAACTCAAGGTGTATTGTACAATACCAGGAATATAACCAATATTTGGTAAAAACTGTAAATGGAAAGCAACTTTTAAAAACTGTATAAAAAATAAAAATAAATCCAAAGTAAAAAATAAAAGAATTAGAGTTACCAGAACAGCAAAAACAAATATATGAAATTTATGTGGTTCAAAATGTGCTTAAGTTGAGAAGCTCTGAGCTAGAACCATCCTCTCATGGGGCAACTACTTAACGCCACTTCTCCAAGAGTTTATGATGCCTACTTGAAAACTGGTTGGTGTTGCCCACTTCCAAAATGGCTCCTGACCAATCGTGGCAGGATCTCCCCAGGTCCAAACGGGCTGCAAGAGAGTCAGGAACTAGAATGGTTTGGTCCAGGAGCCTATTGTCACCCCCCTCTGACCGCAGAGCCGATGGAAGAGGCCCAGTTGTGGACCGAACCATATGAGGGACCTGGGGCAGGAGTAAAGGGGATGATAAAGGCTAGATCGAGTTTTTCAGGTCGAGATCCTAGGCTAAGCAAGAGAGTTTCATTTCTGTTTTCAGTACGATGCTCTGATTCCCGGTATGGGATTGGAGGTGGGTGAGGTTGAGCGGAACCCGGCCCGGGTGGCTAGCCTCGCCTACCCCCCCGCCGCGGCGCGCGGTGGTCCGCTCCCCGCACTTCCCTGTTTGGGGCAGTTCGGCCCGCAGAAGTCGGTTTGCGAGCTGTCAGCGCGGGCGGGAGCGCCGCGGGGCGCGGGGTGGGCGCGGCCGACCCCCGTCCCCGACCCGGCCCACGATCCCCGACCTCCCGCGCGTGCCCTGCCCCCGGCCCGCTAGGCCGGCCGGCCGCGTACCGCGCCCCCTCGCCCGCTCGCCTGGTTCTCTTCGCTCGCCGGCCGGCCGGCGGGCGGGCGCCGGAGACCCCCACCGGGGGCTGAGGCTTGGCAAGCGGGCGGTGAGGGCCCGGCTGCGGCCTCCCTCGCCATGTCCTCGCCCCGCGACGCTAGCGGCGACTTCCCCTTGCACCTCCTGGTCTGGAACAACGACTACCGGCAGCTGGAGAAGGAGCTGCGGGACCAGGTGAGGGGGCGAGGCGAGGGTCTTACCCCGGCTAGAGGAGCCGGGGCGTCGGGGATCGTATCGCCTCCCTGAGCCCATCTCCAGCCCTCTGGGGAAGGGGACGGGGCACCGCCGTCCCCTTCCGCTCAGCAATCGAGGGACAATAATAATAACAGCAGGATGTGTACTGAGTATTTAATGTGTGCCAGGCCGAAGGTTTTATATACATTCTCCCTCTTAACCTTTCCAGCAGCCCTAGGAGGTAGGTACTATCCTTTCATTTTACAGAGAAGGAAACTAAAGACGCTCAGAGATTATGTCTCTTACACAAGGTCGCTTACCTAATAAACACCAAATCGAGATTGTAACTCTGGCCAACTGGCTCCAGCGTGCACCGTCTTAACCAATTATTCTTGCCTTTCTCCAAAATGTGTGAGCAACACACACCTTTCACCCCACCCATTCTTTTTGTCAGGAAGGGCTTGGGCTTGGTTGGGTTTGGAGCCCAGGTTCTAACTCGCCCTGTGACCTTGGGCAAGGCATTTTCCCTGTCTTGGCCCACGTCCTCTTCTTTGTGGAATGAGGGTGTTGATACCCATGTGGGCAAATTCTGTACTTGACTGTTACCAATAGGTCTGGGGTGATGCCCAGGAAAAGCTCCCCAGGGAGGCTGATAAACACCAAAGTTTGAGAATTGCTGGTGCACAGCATCCTTAAAATCACTTCCTGTTCTAAAGTGCTTTGATTCTTTTTTTATTTATATTCCCAGCTTTATAAGCAGTGGTTCTCAGTTGGAAGTGATTTCCTCCCTCATCCCACACATCTGGTAATTAATAGAGACATTTTTGTTTGTTACACGCGGGGAGTGGGTGTTACTGGAATCTAATGGGTAGAGGCCACAGAGGCTGCTCAGTATCCTAGAAGACACACATGTGTAAGACATCCCCCTCCCCAGTTAAGATTTGTCTTTCCCAAAATGTCAGTAACATCCTTTTTGAGAAACCCTGTCTTCAAAGCAGCACAGTGATTCTGGGAGGTATTGGTACACTCAAGTTAAAAACCGACATACTTAGCAGTTACGATGTGTATGTGTGTGTTTTAGTCCCTCAGTCGTGTCCAGTTCTTTGCGACCTCATGGACTGTAGCCCGCCAGACTCCTCTGTCCATGGAATTCTCCAGGCAAGAACACTGGAGCGGGTGGCTATTCCTTTCTCCAGGGGATCTTCCCAACCCAGGGATCGAACCTGAATCTCCTGCGTTGCAAGCAGATTCTTTAAGTCTGAGCCACCAGGGAAGCACCTCGTGTAATTGTTCGGGTTGACTTCATTTTATCTAGTGTATTAAAGTTCTGGTTTTTGGATGGCTCAGATTTGATGCGCTAATTGTCAAGAAATTCTAGAGGAAAGAGGGCATTGGTTTTCTTCTGATTTGCAAAAATTGAGCAAGGTCGGCATTCCCCACCCCACCCCCCTCCGACACCCCCACTTGATGAACAGTTACTGCTAAGTGTGTTCTTCCTTTTTGGCTGTGTTGGCCCTTCACTGCTGCCCGGGCTTTTCACTAGTTGTGAGTGGGGCCTACTCATTGCGGTGGCTTCTCTTGTTGTAGAGCGCTGGCTCTAGGCAAGTGGGCTTCAGCAGTTGCGGCTCAAGTGGGCTCACTTTTTGCAGCTCCTGGGCTGTAGAGCACAGGCTAAGTAGTTGTGGAGCCCAGGCTTACTTGCTTCGCGGCATGTGGGATATTCCCTGATTAGGGATCGAACACATGTCTCCTGCACTGGCAAGCGGATCCTTTACCACTGAGCCACCAGGGAAGCCCTAAATGTGTTCTTGTACTCTGCCATCTTTCTTTAAGTCTGTTGAGCACCCAGTGGAAGTCAAAAGTTGCCCTTTTTTCTTTTAAATTCTCTGTCCACACAGAATAAACTTTTGTCGTAAGAGTCCTTGTTCCTAATTAGATCATGCCCCCAGAGTAAATGATTCAGCAGTTAGGCATCACAGTGTACCTGATGATTCAATTCCCTTTCTCTTACTAGACATAGATCAGAGGGAACCCGCTATCGTTTTTTTCTCGGCTTTAAGTCTCACCTTAGACACTTTAAAAATGACCAGTCTTTGTTTTTAGGCCTGCTGTGTTTTGCCTCTGTACTTCCTCAGTATCGGAGCCTCACAGCTTCTTGTGAAATATTGAGATAAAGTACAAGGAAAGTCACAAAACTAAAATCCTATCTGATAGAGTGGTTCACCATCGTCATTGAACCACACACATGTTCAATACCAATTTCAGAAAACAGCAGGCTTTCTGTTCATGGGAGGTGAGGAAAAGAGTTAAAACGAAGCACCGTCTTTCTTTATAGAAAAACTCAGTCGATGATAACAGTCTTGATTTGTAATCTGAAATGTGGCATGGTTGAATTATTTCTTTTTCCTGCAACTTGTGATAGAAATGTTCATCAAAAGTTCTCTGTGCCTCTTACCTTGAAAAACATTAAGGACACAGGTGATTAGCGAATTCTAATTTTGCAGCAAGGTAGTCCTGGGATACATTGATCCTTAGTGCCTTTGAGTGTCAAGGAGATCAAGAAAGAATATGCATCTTTGCTACTTATTTGTTTTTGACTTTGTTATCTGTTATAACTGTAGATCATGTCACAAGATTCTGTTTTCTCTGGGGGAGAGATAGTTGAAGTGTATTCAGAAAAAACATCTTGACTGTGGAAGTTGGGCTGTCATGACCACGCAGTCCAATTGCAATCCTGAAACTTTGGCCATTGAAGGGGTGGAGATGGGGCTGGCCTCACGGGTGTGCAGTCTCGGCAGTTGCCCAGGGCCCTGTCCTCAGAAATGGCTCATGCTTGGTTCAGTGCTCTGTTGTCATCATCTGGGAAGTCTTACTATTTTCTTTTGAAGAAGGGGCCTTGCATGTTGATTTTAATCTGGGTCCTGTGAATTATGCAACTGCTTCAGGATCAAAAACTTGATTATTGATACCATTAAAACACAAGGCAGGGAATATTTTGTTGCTTTGATACTTATTGAGATCCTCTGTTAATTATGAAATAGCTATCTACTCCCCTGCCTTGGAGGCAGTTAGGTTAATGGCCAGTACTAATACTAGTTACGTTGTGAGCTTGGGTGCTTAATTTACCCTTAACAAATCAGTTCATGAGCTGTCAAAATGCGGAGCATTAACACTAAACGCTTACTATTTTGCCAGGCACTGTGCTGAAATGTTTTTGTTGTTTTGGTTTGTTTTAACTTTTTCTTTTATATGGAGTATAGCTGATTAACAATGCTGTGATAGTTTCAGGTGGACAGTAAAGGGACTCAGCCATACATGTACATGTGTCCATTCTCCCCCAGACTTGTCTCCCATCCCAGCTGCCACTTAACATTGAGCAGAGTTCCCTGTGTTATACTGTAGGTAAAAAATGCATATACTTACATACATACATACATACATATATATATATATATATATATATATTTTTTTTTTTTTTTTTGCCACGCTGCACTGCATGTGGAATCTTAGTTCCCCTACCAGGGATCAAACCTACCTGCACACTCTGCATTGGAAGCATGGAGTCTTAACCACTGGGCTGCCACGCAAGTCCCTTAAAATGTTTTATGTGCAGTTTTAGATGTAATTCTCACATCAGTCCCCAGGGGTTAGTGCTTGTGTGATTCCCATTTTACAGATGAGGAAACAGAGGTGGAGAGGTTCAGTCACCTGCTTACCAAGTCGTCAAACTAAGATGTCAATCCTGAGGAAGTCACTCTCACAGAATAAGAATCCTGTATTCTTAACCCTCCTGCTTTCCTTCTTTTGGTAAAAGTGCCTCCATTTCAGGATTCTGGAGAAAGAGGAAGGGAAAAGATCAGAAGGTGCGGGCCCAGGGTACCTGGAAGCAATACATTTACCATAGCTGCTGCTGTTAATATCATCATCATCCTGGGAATGTGGCTCCTTTTATGTATGTTCCAATTTTTCTACAAGGAACCCGTATTGGCTGCATAATTAAAAACAAAAAATTTCCATCACCCCAGCAGTAAAGCCAGCTGTTTCACTTAAGGCTTTGTTTGCCAGTACTTTTCTGCAGTCCGTTCTTCATTCTTTCCATCCCACGAGTGAGACATGAAGCTGGCACACTGGTAGCTGTAAGAATTTTTATTTTGTTCTAGGAACAGCAGCACAGAAAGAATCAAGTTTATCCAGATGAAGAAGAATAAGCACATGTTTCTGAATGTGTGTGAGTCAGCCCCACCATGTCTTGTTCATTTAGCCGAAGTTCACTGCTTGTTTAACTTTGCCAGAGATGAGATTGTTTCAAGCTTTCAGCGTTTACTCAGCCGAGGCACTTTATTAAGTGCCTCTTAACCCATCAGCTCTACTGTCTTTAATATTCAGTGGGGCCTTAAAGTTGGTCGGTGCAGTTGAAATGATTTGTGTTCTGGTTATGTCATTTGTCACTTAGCCAGAGAGGTCTGTTAAACATCTTTCAGCCTTCCTGCCGATGCTGGGAGAATGAATGAAAATTTAAGGGGACAGATGCAAAGGACAGTCTGTGCACCTTAGCAGAGGAGGGAAAGCCCTGTGGGATCAAGTGAGGTAGAGGGTAGCAGCTGAGGCCTGACTCCAGGGCCAGCCCTCAGTTAGGGAGCCAGCAGTGAAAGCACAAAATCTGGGCCAAAGAGGACGTTCTAGGCAGCAGCAGTGCTCAGAGCCTGATCGGGAACCACCCGGGGATTCTCATCGCAGCCCAGGGCAAGGCTGGGTGAGGCCACCGGGCACTCATTCCAGCCAGTCTCTGTTGGCTGGAGGCCCACCCTGAGCCAGAGCCTTGGATCCAAGGGAAAGAGCCTGGAGCCTGCTCTCAGGTGCTCCTCCTCAGCCCCTGGGCTCAGTTGCACCTTTGCAACCAGGCACGTATTTATACCTCCCCCGGACTTGGGGTGGGAGAACCAGCTCAGGCCCCGGCTGGCCACAGAGGACGAGGGCCATCTGAGCACGCACAGGACTCTCTCAAGCAAAGGGAGGGCCAGTTAGCAGCCTCTTGCCTGAGGCCTTCCCCCCAGGAGGTACCTGTGATAGTTTCCAAAGTTCTGACTGTGCACCACTCAGAATGGGTCCCCCGAGGCTAGTTAGGGACCCGGAAGTGGACCCAGCTGTCAGACACAGCAGCCCGCACTCAGCTGCAGAACAGTAGGCTACCAAAGAGGGCTTGGATAAGAAGAGTCGGTGGGCTTAAAAATTAGCACATAAGGAGACATGGAGAAATCGCACACCTTTTCTTCTTTGGGAGGGCACTGTGATCATTAAGAGTGGGCAGTTTTAATTTGGTACAGCTCATCATTGGAGAAACTTAAAGGAAAAACTTAAATGATCGGCTATGACAGTGAATTCCAGTGAAATTCTGAGCTCTTGCTAACTCAACTCATGTCATTAGTTTAGGACCCTCAGCTCCCCTATTAGCTGTAAGGAAATTGGAACAAATCCCTTTTAGGGAGAAAGCGACAGCTTATGTGAAGCAATGTAGTGTAGGAGTATAATCATAAGAGCTGACTCTTCTAAGAGCTTGCCATGAGGTTTACCCTAGTAAGACTTTTGTAAGATAGGTGGGTTTTTTTTGTTTGTTTGTTCTTACTGTTCCCGTTTTACAAGCGCGCATACTGAAGCTCAAGAGGAGTTAAGCAACTCGTCAAAGAGCGTATAGATCGTAGATTAGACTTATGTGTTGCATAAAACACATACATAGGTTGATTTTTAAACATCTTTATTGAGATTCAATTCCCTTATGCAATTCACCCATTAACGTGTATTATTCAGTTTTTAGTGTATTCCCTGAGTTGTGCCACTGTCACCACAGTCACATTCCAAAACATTTTCATCACCCCCGAAAGAAACCCCACACCCATTAGCTGTCATTCCCTATTTCCCCCCAACCCTTCAGCCCCAGGCAACATTAAGCAGCTTGATACCTCTATAGATTTGCTTCTTCTGGACATTTCTTATGAATGGAATCATACAATACGTGGCCTTTTGTGTGTGGCTTCTTTAACCTAACATGATGTTTTCAGTGTTCATCCATGTCATGGGAGGTGTTAATACTTCATTCCTTTTAATGGCTGAATAGTACTCCCGTGTGTGTGTGTGTGTGTATGCTATATTTTGTTTATTCCTTAGCCAGCTGATGGACATTTGGGCTATTATGAATAATCCTGCTCTGCTTATCTGTATATAGGTTTTTGTGTGACTGTATGTTTTTATTTTTCTTGGGTAAACACCTATAAGAGGACTTGCTGGGTCTTATATTAATAGTAATTCTGTGTTTAACTTTTTGAGGAACTGCCAAATGTTTTTTCAGTTTGACTGCACCATTTTACATTCCCATCAGCAATGTATAATGGTTCTAGTTTTTCCACATCCTTGTCAACACTTGTTATTGTCCTTTTGATTGTAGCCATCCTAATGGATGTGAAGTATTATCTCATTGTGGCTTTGATTTGCATTTCCCTAAGCTTCCCTGGTAGCTCAGCTGGTAAAGAATCTGCCTGCAATGCAGGAGACCCCGGTTCCATTCCTGCGTCAGGAAAATCCCCTAGAGGAGGGATAGGTTACCCACTCCAGTATTCTTGGGCTTCCCTGGTGGCTCAGATGGTAAAGAATCCGCCTTCAATGCAGAAGACTTGGGTTTGATTCCTGGTTCGGAAAGATCCCTTGTTGGAGGGCATGCAACCTACTCCAGTATTCTTACCCAGAGAATCCCCATGGACAGAGCGGCTTACAGATCATGGGGTTGCAAAGAGTCTGGCGTGACTGAGCAAGTCAGCGCAGCACAGCACAGTGATTAGTTATTTGAGCGTCTTCCATGTGCTGTTGGCCATTGGCGTATCTTCTTTGAAGAAGTGTCTATTTAAATCCCTTGCCCGTTTAAAAACTGGATCATTTGTCTTTTTATTCATGGATAGAGTTCTTCATGTATTCCAGATGTGCACGTGCTAAGTTGCCTCAGGTGTGTCCGACTGTTTGCGACCTCATGGACTGTAACCCTCCAGGCTCCTCTGTTCATGGGATTCTCCAGGCAAGAATACTGGAGTAGGTTGCCATGCCCTCCTTCAGGGGATCTTCCCGACCCAGGGATTAAACGCGCATCTTTTGTGTCTCCTGCACTGGCAGAGGAGTTCTTTACCACTAGGGCCACCTGGGAAGCTCCCATATTCTAAATACTAGCCCATTAATAGGTACATGACTTACAAACGTTTTCTCCCTGTCTTTGTCTTTTTACTTTCTTTATACCGTTTGAAGTATAACAGTTTTCAGTTTAGATGGAGTATAATTTACCTATATTTTCTTTTGTTTCTTATGCTTTTGATGTTGTATCTTAGGAAATTTTGCTTAACACAAGGTCACACAAATATAATTGTATGTTTTCCTCTAAGAGTTTTATTGTTTTATTTCTTACATTCAGGTTTATGATCAACTTTGAGCTAACGTTTGCGTTTAGTATATATAATACTTCATTCTTTTTTTGCATGCTGATATCTAGTTGTTCAAGCGCCATTTGTGGAAAAGATGATTCTTTCCCCATTGAATTATTTTGGCACCCTTGTTGAGAATCAATTGACCATAGATGTATAAGTCTATTTCTGGACTCTAAATTGTATTCCACTGATTTATATGTCTGCCCTTTTGCCAGTATCACAGTCTTGATTGCTGTAGCTTTGGGTAGTAAGTTTTGAAATTGGGAAGTGTGATTTCTCAAATTTTACTCTTCTTTTCAAGATGATTTTGGCTATTCTGGGTCCCTTGAATTTCCTTAAGAATTTTAGTATCACCTGGTTCATTTCTGCAAGAAATAAGCTGGAATTTTGATGGAGATTGCATTGACTCTGTAGCTCAGTTTAGGGAGTTTTGACATGTTAAAATATTAAGTCTTCTGAACCATGAACATGGGATGTTTCCATTTTTTAGATCTTTATTTCTTTCAACAGTGCTTTATAGTTTTCAGAGTATAAGGTTTATACTTCTTTTGTTACTTATTTATAAATGTTTTATTATTTTCAATGTCACTATAAATGGAATTTTTTATTTTACTTTTGAGTTGTTACAAGTGTATAAGTATACAACTGATTTTTCTACATTGCTGTTGTAGCCTACAACTTGAACTCATTAGTTCCAATATTTTTTAAGTGGATTTCCCAGGATTTCCTATATGTGAGATCATGTTGTCTATGAGTAGAAATAGTTTTACATTTTCCTCAGATGCCTTTTATTTCTTTTTCTTGCCTTATAGTCTTGGTTAGAACCTCTAGTACAATGTTTAATAGATATGATGAAGAGAACATTCCTGTCTTATTTCTTATCTTGGGGGAAAGCATCCATTCTTTCACCGTTAAGTATGATGTTAGCTGTGGGTTTTTCATAGATAGATGATGTTTGAGGAAGTTCCCTTCATTCCTAGTTTGTTGAATGTTTTGGGTTTTTTTTAATCATGAAGGGTGTAGGATTTTGTGAAATGCTTTTTCTGCCTCATCTTAGTCCATTTGGGCTGCAGTAACAAAATATCACGAAGTGGACAGTTTATGAACAATAGAAACCTATATAGTCTTGGCTCCTGGCAGTCCACGACCATGGTGTCAGCGGGTTTGTGTGGTGTCTGGTGAGGGCTTTCCTCCTGGTTCATAGCAAGTGAATCCTCACAGTGTCCTCACTTGGTGGAAGAGGTTTCACAAGCTCTCTGGAGCCTGTTTTCTAAAGACACTCATTCCATTCATGAGGGCTCCACTCTCATGATCTAAGTACTTCCCAAAGGCCCCACTTCCTAATACCATCATCTTTGGAGGTTAGGATGTCAACATACGAATTTTGGGTGGACACTTCACATTCAGACCACAGCGTGCATTTATTGAGATGGTCATATGTTTGTTTTTTTCTATCAATATGATGTGTCACGTTAATTGATTATTGGATGTTAAGCCACCCTTGCATTTGTGGGATAAACTCACTCGGTCATGGTGTACAATAACCCTTTTCATATATTATTGAATTTATTTTGCTAAAATATTGTTGAGGATTTTTGTATCTATAGTCATATGAGATACTGTCTGTGGTTGTCTTTCTTGTGTGATTTGTTTGTCATCAGCATAATACTGAGCTTATAAAATGAGTTGGGAGGTTTTCTTCCTTCTTCTGTTTTTGGGTTTGTGAAGAATTGGAATTAATTTGTTGAACGTTTGGTAGAATTCACCAGTGAAGCCCTTCTGGGTCTGAGGTTTTTTTCCCCTGGGAAATTTTAAAATTACCGAGTCAATCTTTTTACTTGTTATAAATTTTTTCTGGTTTTTTTCCTAAGTGAGTTTTGCTAGCTTGTGGCTGCCTAGGAATACGTGCCTTTCATCTAAGTTCTCATTTGTTGGCATACAGTTGTTCATAGTATTCATTTATAATACTTCTTATTTCTGTAGAGTTGATAGTAATATCCCCTATATCATTCCTGATTTTGGTAACTTGAATCTTCTCTTTTTTTTCTTTTGGTTCTTCTAGCCAAAAGTTTGTCAATTTTGTTGATATTTTCCAAGAGCCAACTTTTGGTTTTGTTGATATTTCTCTGTTGATTTTCTATCTTTCTTCCCCCCCACCAGTTTCCACTCTAATCGTTATTCACCCATTGTTTTAAATCACACTTTCATTATAATATATCATTTTCCCTCCCTTATCTCCTTTCAGATGAGGAGGGGCATAGGAGGCCCTGCACAGTTATAATTATCTATGCAAAGTGTACAGCTATGGGACTCAGACATACAGTTGCCCCACCACTGCCCTGTGGTCAAAAATAGAAAAAAGTTAACTTAATATATTTGAATTTGATTGTATACATCATATCTAGTGACCCAGAAACTTGCGCCTTACTTCTTAGTCCCAGATGTTGGCTTTGTTCTAGGGTGTGAATTAACGACTGAAATGACTTAGCAGCAGCAGCAGCAGCAGTTTCCCCTTTTGCCTGGTAAATATTGTTAAGCATCTCCTGTGTCTGGCAGCGTGCTAACCCTAGCACCTTTCATGTAGTACATAAAACTTGTTGAGTAAGAAAGCATCATCTATAACAGACGTGAAAGATAAGAATGAATTTGCTAAGTCTTTCTTTCCTGCTAAACTTCAGCTAAGTTAATAGTTTTAAGTCACATTACTTAAAAGAAAAAAAAGAACAATGATTTAATGCACATTAGAGACTAAGGTGGCAGAAGCTAAGAAATATAAGATTCAGATCCCGCCCTTTGGAATTCTCAAGTGAGATAAACAGGCCATCCCTTTGGAAAAGTCAGGGAATCCCAGGAGGTGGTGTGGGCCCTATTCTAGGAGACGTGATGGCCTTTTAGCACCTGAGAGAACACCGGGCCTGGAGTTGGTCCAGGAGGACACGTGTTCACTTAGCAGAATGTCTTCAGCCACTTCTGTTTTTCTTCGATACCAGTCTGTCTTCACTTCACAATGGCCGCGATACAATTAGCAAAACAGGGAGGTCAGGTAGCTGTTGGATAGTGGCTATTTACCCACAGTCCTGCTTACCTTCCTCTCCTGTGGCCGACAGTGGCTTGTCCTGGATCTCTCTGGAGGCTGCCCCACAACTAGCATCACACATCAACATAAAGCACATTTTCTAAGCAAGCAGTCTCATGATTTGGGGCTGTGGTGGGTCTTCATTGCTGCACACAGGCTCTTTTTTCTAGTAGTGGGGGCTACTCTTCATTGAGATGTGCAGGCTTCTTATTTCTGTGGCCTCTCTTATTGGGGAGCAAGGGCTCAGAGTCGTGGTCCATGTGTTCAGTAGTTGTGGCTCACAGGCTTAGTTGCTCCGTGGCACGTGGGATCTTCTGGACTAGGGATCGAACCCGTGTCCCGTGCACTGGCAAGCAGATTCCCAACCGCTGGACCACCAGGGGAGTCCCCTTAAAGGTTTTTATTTTCCAACAGCCCCACGGAAGTTTCTTGTATCCTTGGAAGAACATTCAGAGCTGTCTCTGGAAGGCAGCACTGACCCGTTCAGACGGAGCCCTGGACCCCAGTGCAGGTGCCGGAGGGAGGGCCAGAGTAGGAGTGAAGAGTAGAAGCCAAATGGATGTCTATCTGCGTCCTCATGCGTGCCTGGCGGACCACGCTCACTGTATGTGGGACCCACGGATGCTGCCACTTCGGGGCACTTGGAGCTCAACAAACAATAACGAGAGTGGTGTTTTGGTGGGAATCCAGCTAGAGAACATACTTTTATTCTGACCCAAATTATCTTCTGTACTTTCAGTTTTGATTAAAGTCCTTGCACTTCCTGTTCTGGACTTGAGTGCTGAGATGTGCTGGAGAAATCCCCCACGTTCCACACCACAGGGTGGCTGTGTTTCCATGCAAGCCCTTAGCCTTATTTAGACTTAATTTGAGCGCTGTTGTGCTTTGGGTTGTGTTTGATGATCGGAGGCCTGTAGCTGGTGTTTGTTTATGAGGCTCTTAACTTTATAGAAAAAGGAACTCAGTAACCGTCACCTTTATTTATAGCCCCCAGAGTCACATTATTTCAGTTCGTGCCCATGTGTAAGCATTTGTTTTTCCCATGTACTGCTGTCTTGAGTGTGCAAATACTATTTTTAATTTCTGTACTTACTATTAACCTCTGAAACTCCTTTCCACGTTTTTGTGTCCAGTTATATATATCCAGTTACATAAATGCCAGTGTTTATTTACAGAACGTGGAGGCCCTGGATCCTCGAGGTCGCACCCTGTTGCATCTTGCTGTTTCTTTGGGACACTTGGAATCTGCCAGAGTCCTGCTCCGACATAAAGCAGATGTGACAAAGGAAAACCGTGAGGGTTGGACAGGCAAGTGTACTTGCGAAATAACGTAAAGCCTTCCATTTTGTTTTCTCTCTCTGAGTAAAGGGTAGCCTCAGTCCTCATTGTCTTCAGAGTCATCTTTATCTTGAGCTCTGTCTCTCTTGGGGCCGGGGAAGGAGCTGAGAGCCTCGGAGGCCACTGGCTTGTCTGCAGCACAATGGTCCCAATTGTGTCCTGGGTCAGGCGCCCAGGGTAGGGGGTGACTCTTCATCCAGAAAGCAGCTCTCAGCGCACCAGACACGAAGGCGAGCACCCGGTTTCCCCTGAGGAGCGTGGCGGTAACTCCAGCAAATCCATCATGATGGACAATCAGAAAGAAATGATAGGCAGTTTGAATCACCATGTGAAGAAGGAGGAGGCGGCGGGCTCTCACTGGGTGTCTGACTAGTCCTTTTTCTGCCTTGCTTGTTTGAAATGGCTGACGGTAAGGCTGGGAAGGACTCAGGAAAAGCCAACACAAAGGCGCTTTCTCACTTGCAGAGAGCCAGTCTGCAGTTCCTGGGGGACCGTATTCATCCATACCTAAAATCTAGGACCACCAGCCATGGATGTGTGGACGTGACTGCCGCTGTGTGTAGCACAGCCATCCTGGAGGACCTCACCGCAGAGGTACTTGAATTGGCAGGAAATGCGTCAGAAGACTTGAAGGTAAAGTGTATTACGCCTCGTCACTTGCAACTTGCTATTCGTGGAGATGAAGAATTGGACCCTCGGATCAAGGCTACAGTTGCTGGTGGTGATGTGAGTCCACACATCCACAAATCTCTGGGAAGAGAGGACACAGAAGACTGTCTAAAAGAAGCCTGGATTCCTTCTTATCTCAGGACTCTAAATACCCCTACAGCTATCCAGTGTTGGTGATTCCAGTGGACCATATCTCCGGGAATAAGACAGATTTGCCTTTTTTGTAATTCTGTTTGAGCAAGTTGGAAGCTTAATTAACTTTCCAACAAGCCAAATTTCTGCATTCGAGTCTTAACCATGTTTAAGTGTTACTGTGGCTTCAAAGAAGCTATTGATTCTGAAGTAGTGGGTTTTGATTGAGCTGACTGTTTTTGAAAAACTGTTTGGATTTTAATTGTGATGTAGAAATTATAGTAACAAACATTTGGTTTGGCACAGACATTTTTTCTGTACCAAAAGAAAAAGTGTGGTGGATAAGCTAAATAAAGGTCATATCTCACCACCCCACCCCCCACCGGCCAAAAAAAAAAAAATTATAGCTGAAAATAGTATCCTTTTCCAGTGAAATCCTGGCACTTCACTTGTTTTGAGACTCTTGAGACTCCCTTGGACTTTGAGGAGATCAAACCAGTCAGTCCTAAAGGAAATCAACCCTGAATATTCATTGGAAGGACTGATGCTGAAGCTCCAATACTTTGGCCACCTGATCGAAAAGCCAACTCATTTGGGAAAACTCTGATGCTGGGAAAGATTGAGGGCAGAAGGAGAAGAGATGGCAGAAGATGAGATAGTTGATAGCATCACCGACTCAATGGACATGAATTTGAGCAAACTCCAGGAGACACTGAAGGACAGAGGAGCCTGGAGTGCTGCAGTCCATGGGATTGTGAAGAGTCAGACACAACGTAGCAACGAAACAACAACACTTGTTCTGCAAGCTCTCCTACTGCTGGTCCAAGTAATTGGGGGTTGACTGAGCAAGAATACACACAGCCTGCCTGCCCATCTCCACAGCTGTGTCATCACACAGTGAAAGCCAGCTCTGAAGACACCGTCAGGATTTGAGTCAGTAGTAAGAGACAGGGGGAAGAGAATAATGGCAGGTTTGCTCAAGAGGCTGAAAGTGCTCTGTTCTCTGCTCAGTCAGGTAGGGGTTAAAGTAAGTAGTCATGGTTGTGAACATTGGGTGGGGCTGGAGCCTCTGTCCCGCTTTAAAAAAATTGTTGGCCTTCGATCCAGAGAGATACTTTTCAAGCTGGCTTTGGAATTTGTGAGTAAGTATGAGAATACAGGGTGATCAGATTACATCTTTTTGCCTTCCAGTTTTGCACGAGGCTGTGAGCACCGGTGACCCCGAGATGGTGTACACGGTCCTTCAGCATCGGGACTTCCACAACACGTCCATGGCCCTCGAGGGAGTTCCGGAGCTGCTCCAGAAAATTCTCGAGGTAGCCATAAAAACTGCCAGCGCCATCCGTGGAGTTGAATGCTGACACAGCAGCCACAGACAGTTTGACATCCTTGTGCACCCTCCCAAACAGTTTGAAGGATTGTGAAAACGATGTATTGAATACCAAATAGCGTGATTCCTTGCTTTTGCGATCTGTTAAATGTATGATGTCTTTCACAAACTATGTTTCCAGGCCACTAGACTGACTCTTTTAAGTGCTATTTAAAAGTTAGAACTAAAGACAAATGGACATCAGGCAATTAATTTGTCTAGCTGCCTGTTTTCTTAATAGTAGCATCCTGAGTTTGGGTCATCTTGGGGAAATTATAATGAACTTCATTACTGTCTGGGGATTTTCAGGGCCTGTTGAGGCTCAGAAGTCTTTGTGCAACTCTCCTTGACACCTCTGTCACTTCTAGCCATTAGTATTTTGTGACTTCTAATCCATTGCCTGAACTTAGAGTTACTAGCTTTGGGGCAGTTTATCTGTCTTGTGAGTAAAAGGGTATGGGCTCTGTAACACTTGGAGAAGTTTCTTAAAAGATTTTACTTCTAGGCTCTCAAGTTTGTTTTGTTTGTTTGCTTTAATATTTATTTATTCGACCTCGCCGGGTCTTAGTTGCAGCACGTGGGCTCTTCGACCTGGCACGCACGCGTTTTAGTTACAGCATGGAAACTCTTAGTTGCAGCATGTGGGATCTAGTTCCCTGACCTGGGATCAAACCCCCAGCCTCCCGCATTGAGAGTGTGGAGTCTTAGTCACTAGACCATCAGGGAAGTCCCCCTTGGATTGTTTGGGATGATAGTTACCATTCTTCAGATAGCCTTTGTCACTTGGCGTAGCTGTCTTATTGGTCAGTCATGTGCAGTATTCCTGAGGCAGCCAGCGGTTCAGTTTTCACATCATTTATTCTCAGTTGAAGCACAGAAGTGAGCTCCCCCAAGTACTTCCAAAGATACTTGCTAGATAAATCAGCTTCCCACACTTCTTGAGAAAAATTAACAGCTCTGTTGAGAAAAGGAATAACTTTGCTGTGAGACAATCTGAGCATTCTTCTTAAAAAAATATTAACACTTAAGCTAAATCCTGCCTAAGACATTGATTTTCCACATACTGCACAGAAACCATCCGTGAAATATAAGTTGTTGTATCCACTGATTTTAAAATACATGTGTGTTTGAGTGCACAGAGATCACATAGATTGGTTTTCTTGTCTAACTCACTGTAGGAGGAACTAAAAACATCATCTGTCCATTTGACAAAGCAGAAAATGACTTATTTTACCTAGAGTCACCCCCCCCCCATTTTAAAATTCCATGTAGAAGACTTTTTTCACCTGTTTTGATCCATAGCTGTGAACTGCCCTGAATTATACCCTGTGTTGGAGGTTACAGACAGCCCACATATGACCTGGTGCTCCGTGGCACCAGAGGCCATGCCTAACAGCCTTTCAACGGTGTCTCCTCACTGCATGTCCATGTTTCTTTTCCATTGTCCCTTGGAGTGACTTTACCCATCTTTGGAATCTGGAATTTCTAGCTTTTGTCTTTTTGGGTTTCTTAAGTAGCTCTCCCAGAACCTTCTATAGGAATTCATGGTGGGTCAGAAAATGATTCTAAACAGGCTTGCTGTGGTGGTGTGAAACCTCAAAAAGCCAAATTCTAGAAGTTTAAGAAGAAAATGAGGGGCGAAAGTCTGAAGGAAAATAACTTCCTGGGGACAGTGATGTCTCACACCCTCCTGGTTTCAGAGTGGTCTGATAAACACCCCACCCTTCCCAGCACACAGAGCCTTTTGCAGTCAAGCTCCCTGTAGGACAGGTGGGGTCCACACTCCTTCTCCTTGCTTAGACCAGCCTGTGACCCTCACTGCTAGGAACCCAACTGAACCCTTAAATCAGATTTGACTTTTATCTCCCTCCAACCTTGTCGCCTGCAGTTAACTTTATTAACTGTCTAGACGTATTTTATAGTGAGATGAAATAACAGCCTGAATATAAAAATAGGCATTTAGTCTGATGGGTTTGCAATTTATGTTTCTTCTTATTTTCTCTGTTCTTTCTCCCTCTGCCTTTTGAACAACCCTATCAGCCCTTACTGTGTGTGTTTCGCTAATGGTACCAAGGGTAATTTATTTTCTTTTATTTTTTAAATTAATTTTTATTGGAGTATAGTCAAATTTACAATGTTGTGTTAGTTTCTGATAGCAGGAGTGATTTCTTTTAAACCTTTGTCCTTCAGGCTCCGGATTTTTACGTGCAGATGAAATGGGAATTCACCAGCTGGGGTGAGTGGCTATGAGCTTGAAATTCATTTAGCTTGAATATAGGCTTATTTTTCTTTTATGGAAGTTATATATTTATTTTTTAAATCTAGGAAAGGCATACATGAGAGTGACAGTCGCCCACAGTCCTACTTAAGCACAGGTGCTTACTGTTGTAGGTGTGTTCCTTCGAATCATATCCCACACGCATGGGACTTTTTCTCCCAAGCATTCGTCAATAGAATATATAGACAATTTTGTCTCCTCCTTTTGTTACCTGTGGCTGACATTTATCCATATTATTCGTTTTTTAAAATGTCACTTTAAAGGGGCTAAAATCTTTAGTAAGTAGATTTATCATAATTCAGTTACTCATTTCCTTATGTAGTTCAATGTGATTCTTTTAAACTTGTTTTTCTAAGGAAGAAGATGAGATGAACATTGGAATAGCTCATTTTTTAACAAAATGGATGCATTGCTCCAAAATCTTATGTAAGGCAAATTGACTGACAGTAATTTTCCTAGATGTTCTACTTTTGTGTCTTGTAGATCAGTTAATGACAGCTTCCAGCTCCCAGAGCCTCAGCAATTTTCACTTCCAGACTTCCCTTTCAGGCATGAAGTCATATTTGCCATGAAACATTTAAACGAACTAAAAAGTATATGAAGGAAGAGAACTTGAGAGTCTTCTATACATCTGAGTTCTTTTTAATGAAAATAATAACCCTGAGCCCAAGTTTTGATAAAGCATCATGTTTTAGACATCTGATCTTGTGACTCGTGGGAACGACAGGATAGTGGGTTGAGGCCAGATGGACACTCACTAGCCCTGCTGGCGGCCAATAAGAGGGGTTCATCTGGGGCTGAGAACACACTTGCGAATCTGATTTAGCGTTTTCTCTGGGCAGGGCATAGATCTGCAGTTTTATAAACGGCTCTAGAACTGAAAGTCCACTCTCATTCTTTAAGAATGACTTCTTGTATCATAAGCATGGGATCCAGGCCCAGTTCTGTATGACCGTTGGCATCTCACCTCTCCTGTCCTTTCAGTAAAGTCAGGGTCCTGATTTGCGGGGCCTAACTGTTCTGCCGGGCCCTCAGGCTTTTCTCAGTAGTGCACATCTCTTCTCCAGTGCCCTTGGTTTCCCGAATATGCCCGAATGACGTCTGTCGCATTTGGAAAAGCGGTGCCAAACTGCGTGTGGATATCACGCTGCTGGGCTTTGAGAACATGAGCTGGATAAGAGGGAGGCGGAGTTTCATCTTTAAAGGAGAAGGTGAGTGGTTTCCCTTGTAGTCGTCACTGCTGTTGCTAAGTTTAGAGTGATTTTTCACCATCGAAACGTGTTCGTGTGTGTGTGTGTGTGAAAGATGATGCAGTTCAATATATGAAGCTTCTTTGGTTTCACATCTTCCTTGCACTGTGCTTAGTTACGCCCTTGTTTCCGTTAACAGACAACTGGGCAGAGTTGATGGAAGTCAACCACGATGACAAAGTGGTCACCACTGAACACTTTGACCTTTCCCAGGAAATGGAACGGCTCACTCTGGACCTGATGAAACCTAAAAGCAGGGAGGTTGAGAGGCGGCTCACAAGCCCTGTCATTAACACCAGCCTTGATACTAAAAACATTGCTTTTGAAAGGTACGGATTTAAGTTCTGCATTTTCATGTCTAATCCCATTACTGCCATCTTTATAGCATGTATACATTAATTGGAAACTATGGGTGGATTAGAATTTTTTTTCTACTATGGCATAAGAAACACTAGTGGGCTTTAAAGTTGATCTCTGCTCCAACCAAATGGAAACCACAGCTGACATCCTCCACCATATGGCATTTTTATCACACGTTGGTGAAGTCTTGGAGAAACGTCTTCATATTCTTTTATGGGCCCTTTTCTAACGGATTTTACCTGAAGTTTATCTTTGTGTTCGGCAGTCCACAAGACTCCCCTTGTCCCAAACCATGGAGCTTGAGTTTCTGAGGCAGAAGCAATCCAGTATCGAATGTGGTTGGTTATTAGTCAGATTCACACTTGGCATACAGTTCAATGTGGTTCTACCCCTTGCCCGCCCTCTGCTTCTCCATGAGGCCTAACGGTTTTGAGCAAGTCTGGAGGGTTTCAGTTTGATTCCAGACTTTATCTGGAGCAACCTCTGGGGAGGTCTCTGCCGTGGTTAAGCCAGGTGAGAATGGGTGTCTTCCCCAGGGGCGGCTCCAAGACAGGGAGGGCTTTGTGAGGGGGACAGAGGCTGTCACAGCTATTAGTTAGGCTAAGAGTTTATTCCATAGATCACACTGAACCCAGGGAGTCTACATGAGCCCTGAGTGTTTGCCTAGGATGTCACATCCCGCTCCCTGTAGACCAAAGCCGCATCATCTGAGCTGACACAGACAGCGTTCTCCTGGACTCAGGCTGTCTTCTCTCTTAATGAGTATATGAATTGTTCTTTTTCTTTTCATCTTTCTTTCCAGTAGAAAATTTATTACTAAAACCAGGAGTCTTCTGTGTAGTCAGACGTAAGACTTAAGTGCCCCTTCCCCCTAATTTAGACCAAGCTGTGGAATTAAGGTGTTTGTTTGGTAGCAGAAGAGAGAACGTCAGGTATCTGCTGCCTTGGGTGCAATACTCCTGAGGCAGGGTCAGTGCCCTTTCGTCAGCCTCTGGGCACCGGTCTCACCAGGTGACAGCCGCTGTCTTCCTGGGACAGCAAGCTTTAGGGACTGACCATACCTGGAAGGGTCTTGGGAAGACATCTCCAGGCTTGAGCACCTGCCTGTGCAGGGCGGGAGGGCCCGCCTGCTCAGGGCTCTGCTCTGAAAGCTGGAAGACGGGAGAGCGAGGGCTGGAGGAACCTGGCGCCACTGGCGGAGCTGCTCCCTCTGCGGCTTTGAGCCAGCAGCTTCATCTCCGGGTGTCTGTTTCATCAGCTGAAAGGAGAAAAAGAATGAATCTTGAGCTGAAATCTCAGATGTCGTGAGAAGAGCCAGTGTTCCCTCTAGTTCAGCAGCAGAATTGCAGGGTTATTGTTTGGTCTGAAGTGTCGTTTACAGAGAGGTGATGGTTACTGGCTGTTACCCAGCAGGTAGATGGGCAATGACCGCACCTTCCGTTTGTACTGAGTTGCATTTTGTATTCCTGTGGCCTCGGGGTTTTCAGATAGTTCAGGCTAACCCTCCTTTTGCAACTGATAGGGAGTTGCTGAAAGAGAATTTTCTGGAAAGCAGCTGCTGTTTTGGTGGGGCTCAGAATGAAATATGTACTCAGTGAGTTTCTTGTGCTTCGAGCAAGGACTTGAGCCCCTCACGAGGGTGAGGTTTGCTGGTAGAAATAGAAAAAGTGTGCTTGCCCGCTTCTTACCCAAGTGAGGTGTGAGCAAGCATTCAGTGGATTAAATTTAGCAGATGAGGGTCTGATATATTCGGATAGTCTTTTTCTTCCCTTTCTTTCTTCTCATCTGTCACTCGGAGCTCGATGTTGGCAAACGTACTTTTCCCGTGTTCAAGTTTGGCCTGTGGGTATAGACCCTCTGTTTGCAGTCTGGATTTTTCTCTCATCTGAAAGGTTCCTGCCCTGCCCACCTTGAGGCAGCCTCCGAGCCCAGCACCAGCTCAATGGCCTTTGGGGTGCTGTCTCCCTCAGGAGACAGGCAGAGGGAAAATGGCCGAAGAGGAGGCTGGGTTTCCTCCTGTCATTTTCAGAGCCTCTACACATACAGTTGATCAAGAAGTTAAAACCAGAATCTTGGTTTTAAAACAGGATGTAGATGTTGAGTTGAGGACCTAAGCTGTCAGAGAGTGGACATGGGGAAGGCGATGGAGCAGCCGGGATGGCGGATGGGGCGGAGGTGGGTGAATGAGGAGCCTAGCGGTTCGCAGGGAGAAAACGTGGTTCTGATTTCTCAGCATCCACAAAGGATGCCGTGGAGCAGACTGGGTCATCCTTTGGTCCCGCAGAAGACCAGGTGCCAAAACCCCGTGATTTCTTGTGCCAGGATATCGAGTTCTTACTGAGAGACAGGAACTGAGGATCGATTGGTTCCCCCAAAGGAAGATCTGGATTTTCATTGATCACTGACAAAAAGGGGCCTTGGCTTTATTGATCAGTCAGGTGTGGTCCCTAAATGTGTTTCTGGAATGTGAATTGGAGACAGCTAGCCTGCAGGGTCATCCCTTTAGGAGCCCTCTCTTTCCTTGAGTGGGTCACATTGCACTCAGTTCAGTTCAGTTGCTCAGTCATGTTCGACTCTTTGCGACCCCATGGACTGCAGCATGCCGGGCTTCCCTGTCCATCACTAACTCCCGGAGCTTACTCAAACTCATGTCCATTGAGTCGGTGATACCATCCAACCATCTCATCCTCTTTCGTGCCCTTCTCCTCCTGCCTTCAATCTTTCCCAGCATCAGGGTCTTTTCCATTGAGTCAGTTCTTCACATCAGGTGGCCAAAGTATTGGAGTTTCAGCTTCAGCATCAGTCCTTCCAATGAATATTCAGGATTGATTTCCTTTAGGATTGACTGGTTTGATCTCCTTGCTGTCCAAGGGACTCTCAAGAGTCTTCTCCAACATCACAGTTCAAAAGCATCAATTCTTCAGCAGCTCAGCTTTATGGTTCAACTCACATCCATACATAACTATTGGAAAACCGTACCTTTGACTAGACAGACCTTTGTTGGCAAAGTAATGTCTCTGCTTTTTAATATGCTGTCTAGGTTTGTCATAACTTCTCTTCCAAGGAGCAAGTGTCTGTTAATTTCATGGCTGCAGTCACCATCTGCAGTGATTTTGGAGCCCAAGAAAAGAAAGTCTGTCACTGTTTCCATTGTTTCCCCATCTATTTGCTGTGAAATGATGGGACCAGATGCCATGATCTTAGTTTTTGAATACTGAGTTTTAAACCAGCTTTTTCACTCTCCTCTTTTACTTTCATCAGGAGGCTTTTTAGTCCCTCTTCACTTTCTGCCATAAGGGTGGTGTCATCTGCATATCTGAGGCTATTGATATTTCTCCCTGCAATCTTGATTCCAGCTTGTGCTTCATCCAGCCCACCATGTCGCATGATGTACTCTGCATTTTAGTTAAACAAACAGGGTGACAGTATACAGCCTTGACATACTCCTTTCCTGATTTGGAACCAGTCTGTTGTTCCATGTCCAGTTCTAACTGTTGTTTCTTGACCTACATACAGATTTCTCAGGAGGCAGGTCAGGTGGTCAGCTATTCCCATCTCTTTAAGAATTTTCCACAGTTTGTTATGATCCACACTGTCAGAGGCTTAGTCAATAAAGCAGAAGTAGATGTTTATCTGGAACTCTCTTGCTTTTTCTGTGATCCAACGGATGTTGGCAATTTGATTCCTTTGCCTTTTCCAAATCCAGCTTGAACATTTGGAAGTTCTCAGTTCA